>NW_024038796.1:2003711-2671615 GCF_016077235.1 Cyprinodon tularosa
TTGGCCCTGATTCTATAGACCTACACTCAATCTTAATGAACTTTAGACTGCTTTAGATGCTATTCAGGACCAAATAAATAGTTTTTCCATAAAAGATGTGTTAAAATATATCTAATACAAAAGCTATATATATATATATATATATATATATATATATATATATATATATATATATATATATATATATAAAAAGTATCAAGGCCAGGGAGGATTCACAAATATATTCCCTCCAGATATATAAAACCATTAAAAAAAATAAATAAAAATCAAGATGCCATACTTAAATTATCCATGACAGTAGATTTGTGTTCAAAGGTGAAGACGGCAGTGTGAAATTCAAAAATCACACAAGTCTAAATCCCAAATCACCATGACATTTTACAAGGAGGAATTTTCTTCAATAAAATCTGCCTGGCTACGGTTGTTCATTGACTCACGCAGAATTCATATCCACGGTAATATCTCAATAATAGCCCATTCACCTGAAGGAAACGAGCGCTTAGCTCCAACCAGCGAGAGAGAAAATGCCTAATAAAAAAGGGGCAACGCTAACAGCGCAGGCAGCTGTGCTCAGCCACAAATACACCTTAATATCCTTAACCACATTACAGCCACAAAGGATTACCAAAGACATGCGCTAAATAAATACTGAATTCAAAGTGATGCATTTATGCGGCCATATCTCTCACCCCAAGTGCAGTATATTTTTATTTGGTGCCTGGTGATGATGCTCACACACACATGCACACACACACACACACACACGGAGTAGTAGCATCAGCAGGGTTGTGAAGCAGTTTTTACAGACACAGCCAGAAACGATTTACAGAGATGAGTTGAGCTTGAATGCCATGAAGGCAGGGAGCACAGCGCACAGCTCCGGTTGTCTGGATGACACCAATGTGTCTGGGAGCTGACGGTCTGACACGGGTTTACATGTCAAACTGCACACACTCTGAGTAGCACAGTAAGGTAAACAAAGGCTGCTCGGAGAGCGTTTTCCTGCCAGCTCCGTATTAACAGTTACAGAGTACAATTAATTTTTCAAATTAATCTTAAAGCAGCGCCGCTAAATGATTTGAATAACAAAAGAAGGTGACAAAAGAAATATGGAGGGCTTGAAAGGTTGCAGCATGAACTGATAGGTATACATAAAAATATGATTTTTAAAAATCCTCCGGAAAGGACAGCATTTTCACAAAATCTAGAAAATTTTTTCATTAGAAAACAGACAACCAAGGGTGTCCAGAGGGCTAAAGAACAGACTTAATCCTTCCTCCACCTGTTGGCAGGCTCTGCAGTTAGCTGCTTCAAAGTAGGTAAATAAAATTTTCCTGTTAACATTCTTTTTATTAAGAAAACAAATAAAGTCTTGGAGTGGAAACGAATGCACAACAAATTGTCACAAAATTAAACGTTTTTAAATCTACAGATTGCAAGCAACAAAAAGTATATCTGTTAAGCAGCAGACTGCAGGCTAGCTACAGATATTTAAACTAAGAAAAACAGCATATTTCACTTCTTGTTACTCTTTAAGATATTTGTTTTTTACTATTTTTTTATCAAAACCAAAAATACTTTTCATGTGCTCAATGAATGAATTACTTTATCTATTCATTATCAATAAATAATGAATATCATAATTAAATGCATTAATGCTTAGTGGTGCAGTGGGTAGCACTACCCCCTTGCAACAAGAAGATTTGGGTTTGATTCCCGGTCCGGCTCTTACTTCATGGAGTTTGTGGATTCTCCCTGAGCATGCTTGGGTTCTCTCTGGGTACTCTGGCTTCCTCCACAGTCCAAAACATGACTGTTAGGTTAATTGGTTTTCCCTAAATTTTCCATAGGTGTGTGAATGGTTGTTTGTCTCTGTGTTGCCCTGCGATGGACTGGCGACCTGTCCAGGGTGTACGCCGCCTCTCACCCCTAGACAGCTGGAGATAGGCACCAGAACCCCTTGCGACCTCGCTTGGGATAAGCGTGACAGAAAATGGATGGATAGAATAATGCCCATTAATTGAAATTGGCTCTTCAGGACCAACATGTAAATGTGACAAATTTAGTTCTAGAGCCTACTTCTTATGAAGTGTGCCAGGTAGGTGGTATAGAATGAGACAGTAACAATAAATGACCTAATGGCTAAGTTAGACAAACTAGAAAATTTTTAAGTATAATGTGTGAACTGATTTTAAGACAAAACTGTATGAAGAAAAGCAGCTTTTCTATATTGGGTCTAAAAGTCTCCTCTGGTACAAGCTGTTGTGGAAAATGTGTGGCACTATTCATTGGTTGTAGAAGTGTGTATTAATAACCTAAAGCCATGGGATTGTTTTTTTTTTTTCTAGGTATTATATAAGTAAATTCTGATCCTGTAGCATGCCTGTTTTAAAGAATCACTAAAAAAGGCTAAAATAAGAGTAATAGTAAATAAAGTCTGTGTTGGAGGGTTTTAAGTTTCCTCTGTCACAGTGATTTCCCAGGCCCTGGAGTCCCATGCGGCAGGCAGGCCTGCGCCCTTTCTATCCCGATCCCAACACTTCCATGACGACACTTCACCTTTAACCTCAGGCTCCCGAGGCCACGACCCCGTCCCCTCTGAACACAAACCAGACCAATCAGATTTCTGCGCTAGCTGACAAAAACACCCAAAGGCCTTCACTCCAATGACAGTGTGTGACATCAGGTCAGATTCCTTTCACATAACAACTAGCGCTGCGGCTCTATGTGAAGACTCAGCACAAAACAGTGGTTAAAATCCATGAAGGAAAAAAAGAAACTAAACCTAGAGAAAGAGGATGGGGAAATGTCTGTTTAACATGCAACTGGATGTAACTCATGGAAATTTTCTTGGACGGGATAAACTAGATATATATTTTTCCCTGCTTTAATAATCCAGGTTGCAGCCAAAGCTACTAACATTAACCAAACCACTAAACGGATTAATCTGAAGATATTTCTAAGAGTTATATTGAAGTACAATAGGCCTAAGTGAGGTATTGTCCTGGATATCCATGCCTTGAGGTAGATGGGGGGCATGTGAGGCTCCCCAGAACCCCTTTTAACTCCACCCAGTGCCGTAGCATGACCTTTCCCTCAGAGCAGGGAGGATATCTGCAGAGAGCGATGAGGGAGGGGGGACATTTCTCAGGCAAGGGCACAGGGGTTATTTTGGTTTGAATTTCCTCTCTGTTCTCTGCCCTGGAACATGAAGAAGGGGGAAAAAAAGGAAAAAGAAACAAAAAACTTGCCTGAGCAGGCAGTGCCCCCAGCATTTGTTACCTTCTCTTCAGCAACACACTCACTCCCATCCCCTAAAACCCTACACACACGCACACACACCTCCCCCTCCAGCCACAAGAGGTGCTTAGAAAACCAGACACAAATCAGAACATGGGAAGTGATTTAGTGCCTCCTACATAACTCACAGCCATGTCCAGGACCTGTCCAGCACGTCTTCCAAACCAGTGACATATTGATCTAGTTTGCTGTCTCTATTTTGTTTCTACAAACTACTTCTTGTTGATTTTTTTTTGCACTTTTTTATTAGAACGACTCATATTTTACACTAACTTTAACAGAAAATATTAGCAAAATAATAAATGTGAAATTTGCAAATATAAGACCTGCTTAAAAAGACAAATATTCTAGGAATAATAATAATGTATGTATTTTTGGAAGCACTAGGCATAGGTTGATGTGAGATCCTCACAATGTGATATCACTGATTAAAAACAACATATTTAGCATAAGTTCATCTATAAGATTTTAGAGAGACTAAAGCAACTTTCTAAAATAAACATTTCTTAGTTTTGAAGGAGTCAAATGCTAATTTTACAGATTATTTCACTTTTTTTCCTTCTCAACTTAAAACCGAAGGTATAAAAAACAGCTTTAATGTGGTTAAAAAGTTGAGTCATTAGGCAGAGCCTGCTGACAGCTCATCATTTGTACTTTTAAAGCAACGTTCATAAGATTGACTATTAGAGAACTTTTAGTCCCCACACCTCAACTGTTTTTCTTTAGTAAAAATATTTAACATTTTCTCTTTTTTTGTGAGCAAAACAAACATAAAATTTTCTCAGTGAGCCGTCATGCTGGCAGTATTTAGCAACTAGTGTGGGAGGGACAGTGCTGCAGTTACTGAAGCCCTTTCTTCTGCCTCTAATTTAAAAAGTTAAAAACAGAGAATGTTGGACATATTAGTGGATTTAAAGCAACCTTTTTTTTAAAAACATTTAAAATAAATATCAATGGAGAACAGTTATCTAAATCATGTGTTTAAATACACAAAGTTTAATAATATATGTGCAGCTTGAATTCAATCAAACATACGACAACTGTGGAAAAAAAAAAAAAAAAAAAAAAAAAAATGTATGCTTTTAAAATTCTCTGCGATTCCAAAAGCACAAATGGTAGCTATTAGCAACCAATTTGTTTCCAGAGCAGGAAGTAAGCAGTCATTTTTGTCCTTTTATTTGTTCTTTTCTTTATTTCATGTTGCCTCCTGTACCTCCTCTCGTGCTCCATCAGTCTCCACTTCTGTCTCCCAAGAGAAACAGCCTCAGTGTCATAACTCATTCGTCAATTTCTCAACATAAATTAAACAGCGTCTGACGACTACCTGTATGGCAAATAGCATAACAGTTACTGGCAGCGCGACAATATCCACACCTCTAAAAAAGTGAAAATATATACTTTCGCACTTCATTTAAACTATTTTTATTGCCAACCAATATTATGGGAAATGATGCCCACTGTCCTCACTCTACAGCCCAACATGTTAGACACTATTTTACCTTTAGATTCACAATCTATTGCATTTCTAGCTGCTTCTGAGGAAATTAAATTTTCTATTTTAAAGAGTTAAAAGAAATAGCAAAGCCAAAGGTTTGACACCTTCAATTTCTTCCTTTATTAGTCACATTAAAGCTTCTTTAAAATACTTTTTTGACTGTCCCTATTGCTCGGAGCATCTCATAAAAAATATACTTGTAAACAATTTTTTTTTAATCTTAAAATGCAAATCAGAGTAAATAAATACTCGTAGAGTTCTGCAGTGCATTGGAATGAAATGTGAACGTTTTTACACAGATAACTGAGATCAGGGAGGAAGCTTTATTTATAAAATTTTATATTTATGAATAGAACATGTTAATCATTTGTTTAACCTGAGACAACTATGGTAAAATTTTTAATGTTTCTTAAGTTGGTCATTTGTAAAGCTCTGACACAAAATTCAATAAAATGTTTTATGCAAAATAATATTTTGATCATAAGTACTGATTGATTTATTTCAGGTTGCACAGATCTGTTTTTTTTTTCAGGCAGATATCTATTTCCAATTTTCTTTTGGGTCTGAGCTAAGTATTTATGTTTTGACTTTAGAGTTTTTCTGTTTTTTATGATTTGTTGCAAATTAAAGGGCAAATACATGCTGCAGGTTTGTTAGTTGTCTGGAGTCCAGCAGAAACGCAAGGAGTTACATTATTACCATTCATGCATCAAAGGATTTTTTTTTTTTTACTAAATGTCGGTAAAACCGGGGTTTTGAAGACTTAAAATGGAGAGTTTTAAATTTTAAATGTATTTTTTCATTTTTTGAGCTGCCGATCACTGATCAGAGACAAACAAAGGAAAACTAGTCATTTCTGATTTTTGCATGAATTTTGTTAATCTCTTTAGCTTTGAGATTGGAACTAAACAAGTTTTGAGTTCGCTCTATTCTTCTGTTTTTAGAGACACAAAACGAAAAAAAAGCAACTGTTTAATGATTTGACTTTTGTTTGTAAACTACTCAAATCAAAAAATATATATTTTCATAATGGTTATTGCAGTAGAGATGAGTGCGATAAATGTTGTTGCAGACGTCAATTATGAAACACCTTGTAGTGACAGGTAAAGAACATAAACTGCCCCGAGCTGTTTTTAGTACCTTCCAGCACGTGCCAATCACCTTCTTCCTTCTTAGAAAAAAAAGGGAGAGAGAAATTACTGGTGTTACTTGTGGGACTTTTGTCGTGCTAAAAATGTCAGAGCCAGGTAAATCTCACAGGACTTCTCTTTTCACAGTGGAATATCAATAAACTTTCAGCCTTTGTTGCAATTCTTTGCTTTCTAGTAAGCGCGATTAGATGCAAGTCCCCCCCCTCTCTGTTCCAGAGCTGTCAAAGTCGGAGTGACAAAGATTTGATTATTATTAGAGCTTGTTTGAAGACTGAATTGTTGGAAAGCCAAAACTGAAACTGATCCACAAGGTCAACAGTAAAATGTTTAAATGTGAGGAGAAAAAAAATTCACACAACTAAGTGGCAAAAAACCAGAGTGAAAAGTAAAAATAAATATAACTGAATCACTTCCTACGCCTGCTGGTTGCCTGTTATCAAGACTGTGCATGAGTTTCCACATTAACTGTCATCTACTGGCTAAAGTATGTTCAAGGGAGGGAGCAAAAAACCAAAAAGTTTTTGTAAGGAGGTAGTGAAAACGGAGGTTGAACGACAAAAATTTGACTTGAAGTCATTGAGATGATGAAGCACTCCATATTGTGAAAAAAAGATTTAAAGAAACATAGGAGCATAATTTCACTAAAAACATAAAGGGCAAAGAAGCAGCTAAAAGAGGATATCACTGCCACACGCAACACTTTAAACGGCCGAAGAGGGAGCAAAGGGAAGACCAGGCGAATGTTCATGAGAGCACGGCCGAAGTTTTATCAGCTATCTGTCGACACATTAACACATTCACAGGAAGTTATTGAATATCTGCTCTTTGTCTTTTTGTTTTGTTTCCCGAGCGAGCTTCTCTCCTGATGGAGCAGCGACAGGCCGCAGTTTTAAAATAAACACA
Source organism: Cyprinodon tularosa (assembly GCF_016077235.1). Lineage (NCBI taxonomy): Eukaryota > Metazoa > Chordata > Actinopteri > Cyprinodontiformes > Cyprinodontidae > Cyprinodon > Cyprinodon tularosa. The sequence continues at coordinate 2,010,561 of NW_024038796.1, forward strand.
ATTATTGCATTTTTCATGACTTTGCTCTTTTTTCAGGAAAGCTGTAAGAAAACATACATAAAGTGAACTGACTTTTAAACCTTTGACTCTTAAAACCATAAGCTCATCAGTGCAGGCTGCACTTAGATATTCTCCAATGCAATAAAAGGAAAAAATGTAAATAAAAAGAAAATGGAAAAAGAAAGGAAATTAATGGTATGCATGTTTTACAAGAAATTAATAAGATTTTTTTATTGCTTGCACTACTATAACTACTTAATTACTTAAAATATGAGCTTTTTAAACTAAAACTCTTAAAAGTAAATTTTGAAAAAATTAAGATATATCAAGCAGCAATATAAGAAGATAATAATGAATAAGTTCCAAACCTTATGTCAATAGATTTTTTTATAGCTTAGTTTTATGCACCTTAGAATGATGTCACTCTTTGTTTAAGAAATATTAGATTTTAACCTAACTAAACCAAACCAAATTTCTATGCATTATTTGAAATCTATGTCAGAGGTTTTTTTTTCTTTGCGGTGGCAGATTTTCTGTTTACAAGACTGATGACTTAAAACTAGACTAAGCGGTCAAAGTGGATCCTTTATCGTGTGTCTGTGTGTGTGATATAAATAAATACGTCTGTGGGATGTTTGATTTGCTTTTACGCTGTGAGCTGTGACTTATCTTAAATCATCATGCAATGTCACTACAAATGTGGAGTAACATCATATATATATATATATATATATATATATATATATATATATATATATATATATATATATATATATATATATATATCCATGCATTCTTTTTTTTTTCTTCTTTTCCATCTTTGCTGTCCGAGGCACTCAAATGAGAAACTGTCAGGACCTGTGATTTGTGCTAACTAGCTATCGATCGCTCCAGAGCTGTATGCCTTGTGTTCAAACAGGGAGGGCTGAGGAGAGTAAAACAGACGAGAGAGGAGAAACTACAATACTTTTTTTTTTATATATATATATATATATATTTTTTTTTTTTTTTTTTCATTTATAATTGCAATAGTGGAATTAACTGTTGAAAAAATATAAAAATGATTAAAAAAAACAATATTTTGTTGGGTTTACCTTTTTAAAAAACGTTAATATTATATTAATATCATATTAATATAATATTATAAATATGTTTTTTAATTTCTTGCAGGTTCTCACTATTATTAAGAAAATAATTATATTTTTTAACAGTCTCACCAGTTTTCATTAAGAGTGTACCAAGACAAAGGACACCCCCACGGTCTACGCAGTAACAGAGTGCTCCATTTGTGTAATGGCATTATTATTTATAACACGACACCCGACACACAACCGACGTGCCTGGACGCAGAGAGTCGGCACCACGCGCGCCCCCGTCACACTCTGCACCCGCACAGATCAGAACAAAGAGACACTGCAGACGCAAAAAGGCACCATGAACAAAACTATATAATCAGGCTTAATAAATGATGGAGTTATATTGAAAAAAAAGAACTCAGAAAACTAGATCACATAGAAGTAAAACGTCCATAATAGTTACCACTTAACCAATGTAAATAAATTTCTATTGTTATTTAAAAAGAAAAAATATATATATTCTGATAAATCTATAGAAAAGATGTATATAAATTTTAGATTTAGTATTCTTATAAAGATGTTGCAAAACAAAGAAAAAGACTGTTAAACACAAACTGCACTTTATATTATTTGTCCTTTGGCTTAAAAAAAAAACACCTCCAAGTCAATATATTTTGAAACTTGTTAGAATATATATAATGAAAATTACACAGATTCCAACCGAGTTAAATAATAAATCCAAAAACCACATTAAAACCATAAGAATCTATCAATCATTTGATAGAATGCTTTTTAACATATTTACTGTTTAAAATTTAAAAAAATCTAAAATTGAACAGCAGTATTTTTTTTAAACCAGGATAAATTCACACAAAACCCTGTCAAAAAGATCTGTCTACTCTGACCAGGCCAGTATTATCCCATGGTAATGCCAAAAACAAACACGTAACAAGCGAGGGAACCCCCTGCTGTGCAAACGCAAATCCTCTGAAAGCTATTAATCTTCTCAATGTAGTTGTTCACCCTGAAAACTGAGATAAAGAACCACAGGAAATGTTTACTTTTCTTCTGCTGTTCTTTTTTAGGTTGCCAGTGGGCTAAGATTAAAAATGAGGACGTTAAAGGAAATACTGAATTTACACATTACTAGATTGTTAATTAATATAAAATTTTTACATTCAAATGAAAAAATAATATATATAATGTTTCTACATAAATAAAAACAATATCATATTCATCTCACTTCTCTGAACTAAATCTTTAAAATTTTAAGATCACAGTGGAATAGAGAGGGATGTAAACTTCATACGCACAACACGTACGACAAAAGTATAAGTGAAACGTTATAAAGTCAGTTTCTTGAAATAGCATATTTAACTATATAAGAGAAAAAAACTGATAATGAAAATTCTGAGGGAAAGTGGAGAATGAGGAATTATTTACCTTCTTTACTGTTGTTTTGGCTTTTATTTTTTTCCCAGGGTCCCATGGCCTTGTCATCCTCTGACCCATCAATCATGGCCTTGTCACTGGGCACGTACCAGGTGGCGTGCTGCTCTGCCATGAGGGCGTCAAGGTCAATAGTGCCCATTGAGCTCTTTCCCGCATCCGGACTGCAGCCTGGCAGCTCATTGTCTCCGTTCTGCGAGGGACAGTCACTGCTCTTTTTGCCATTCTTTATAGCCAAGGGCTGGTCCTCTGAGATACTGAACTGTTGCCGCTGCAGCTGGATCTGGGCCTGGAGTATCTCCAGAGGGTGGATTTCTTCCTGGCCCGAGGTGCTGGATGGAGTGCGTACCTGCTCCACCCCAGGAGTGCCAGGGTGGCTCACCCCGCTGGCCCCTGTGCTCACACCAGAGTTCAGTCCATAACTGTCTGGTGCTGAGGTAGTATGATTGTTTATGCCCGTGCCAAGGGGCTTTTGTCCATTTAATAAACTGTGATCGCTCCGCTGCATTTTGGGTGAGCCTGTGATCATAGGGCTGCGATTGGGCTTATTCGCAGAAGCCCCTCCTGCATCTGAGCTGGATGACACCTCGTCCTCGTTGCCATAGTGGGTGCTGACATCGTCAGGGAAGTCCACTCTTGGTGAGCTGCTGTCAGACTTGGCAGCAACACTTTGAATGCCACTGTCTAAAGAAGACATAAGGTCAGCATGGTCCCCCAATATTAGGTCACCTCCTTTCCCCCAAGACGGGGAGTGAAGGTGTTTTTCATTAGGTGTGCCCCCACCCCTCTCCCCAGTGCCAGCCGAGGGGGTCTGCTGGCCTGGACTAACAACAGGGTTACCATTATCGGAGGAAAAAAAAATTCCAGGGCTCACATGTCCACTGTCTCTTTTTCTCCTCCCTCTCCCTCTCCCACTCCCTGTTGTTGCCTTCCCCTCACTGCACGGGGTAGCGTCCATGTTGTAGTTTGGGGAGAGGGCACTGGCTTCCCCCTGCACCGGCTGGCTTTGACTTACAGGCTTAGAGTTGCTATTCCCGGTGCTAGGCATCTGGTTGTTCTGGGAAGTACTGCTTTGAAAATATTCAGGACCAGCACTTCCAGTCCCATTAGACGTGCTGCTATTAATGTCCTGCTCTGTCTGACTTAGTTTTCGCTTGCTCTCATTTTGGTTCTTTTTGTTGAATGTTACATTAAGATTGGGGGCCCCTAGGCTAGCGATCATGTTTTGGCAGGCTGTGGACAGGGCCGCTAAACAGCTCTGACCGAACACGCTGTCTTTAGAGCTGGTTTTGCTGAAATTCCCGAGAGACAGAGCTCCTAGCTTACTAACAGACGACCGCTGGCCTGAGGGAAACTCAGACTGTGGAGGATAGCTCCCTGGTGAGGTGTTAACCCCCTGGGGAGCATTGTGAGGAGGCCCCTGGCGGTTAGCACCCCCATAGGGAAAGGTTGGTTGTGCTCCCATTGGAGGTGGAGGGAAATCAGCTGGTCGCCTCTCTGCTGGTGCATTTGGATGTCCTCCTCCAGCTCCTGGAGACTGCATTTGTGAGAGGTTACCCATGTTTCCACTAAACTGTGAGTGCATGCCTGGAGAATGAAGTGTCTGCACATGTCCGTCTCCTGGTATTCTCATGGGCTCCTGCATACCCATACCTGGCCTGAAAATCATCCCAGCCCCGTTCTGTTGCATCCCCATATCGGTTGGCCCAGAATCATTACCTGCACCACCCATACGCCTGGACATGATCTCTCCTGGTGGGTGGGAACCCTGAAACCAAGAGTTCTCCTGAGTTACATGAGGATTTTGTCCATCGATGTTGGGCATTCTGCCACTGTTCTCTCTGTCAAAATTGGGTTGTGGCATGTTCCCAACTGGACCTCCATGAGCCATCGGGACAGGAGGGACGTCCCCATGGTGACCTAGCTGCTGAAGACTCGGCTGCCTCATCCTCTGCTGCTGGTTGCGAGAGGCCATCTGTTTTATCATCATGGCTGCATTCTGGCGCTGCTGCAGAGACTGGGGCTCAGGCCCCGGATGCTGCAGGGGACCCGGTGCAAAACCTTCATTCACAGGTGGGGTGAATTCTCCTGGCAGGCCAGGGTAAGCTGAGGGCGATAGGTGGCTATCTATACTGGCACACCAACCTTCGCCGCCATGTGCATTAGGAAAATCAAATCTGGGTCTTTTTGCCATGTTCATGTAAGGAGAGTCAAAGTGTTGCAGTCTTTGATTTGGGGGCTGCTGGGAGGGAGGAGGAGGTGGCTGTTGCATATTAAACATGGGGTCCCCATAGGGGTGCAAACCTCTATTTTCCAGTCTGTGAATGGGATATTCAAACTGGTTATGTTGGCCAGGCATCATGACCCCTCCGTCCAGAATGTTGGGGTTAGTATTGCCAGGTTCAGTCTGAGGGGGGCGGGGGAGGCCAGGGGGGCACGAGTTCTGTCTAGCTATTAAGCCAGGCTGTTGTTGTGGTTGCATGAGGGGATGTCGTCCATTGACCCCCGGCTCCATTCCCACAGGCATCTTCCGGGCATTTCCAAATCGCTCAAAATACACTCCGTGCTGAGGTTGCTGGGGCTGTGGCGGCTGGTGTCCCTTAGAAATGCCCTGCATACCCGGTGCCCGAGGCATGCCAGTGTTCCCTGGGAAATTTCCACTGGGAACAGGCCTGCCTGGCCCAAAATGTGGTAGCTGAGATTCTGACTCTGACGGGGAAAACACAGGAACATCAAAATGTCCAGCTGGAGGTTCACTTGGGAAGTTGTACTCTAGTCCCTCCACGGTTGCTTGGTTGGGCATCCGTCGAGGCTCCATAGTGTGAGGCTCAGATGATGTAGATGAAGAAGATGGAAGACCATGAAAGGATGCTGCTCTGTTAGGTGACTGGTCCAGGGGAAGACAGGGAGCAGGGACAGGATGGTTGCTGCTGGGAGGGCCGTGATGTTGAAATTCAGGTATGTTGGCGGGCCTCTGCTGCTGCGGCTGTTGCTGGGGAAAGCCTTCTCCCGCCTGTCCCTCAGCAAGAGGATCAAAACCCTCTCCAAAGCCCTGCTGCGATCCCATGCCATTGCCGCTGTAGCCCATAAGCCTTCCTCCATGTAGGCATGAAGACCCTGGATCCGGACCTCCAAAATTCCCACTGAAATGAGGATGATGTTGATGGGGGTGAGGTTGATGGGCATGCGAGTGTCCTTGATGAGGTTGCTGGTTGTTAAAAAATCCATGCATGGGTCCTTGCTGCTGTTGGATTCCGCCCCCTGTGTGCATATCTGGGTGTCCCCGGGGGTGAAATCCACCATAGGGCTCACCGTTCATGTTCATATTGAGCCCCAGCATTTGAGACTCGTTCATGGGGCCCATGCCGGACTCCACTGCCCCAGGTGGGCCTCCAGCATGAAAGTTTGGGCTTTTATAATGTGAGCCCATATTCAGTCTCTGTTGGTTTATGTTTCTTTCTGACTGGCCAGGGTTTCTGATATTAATTTGAGAACCAAACTGCTCCAGCCCAAACATACTCCCCAGCAATCAATCCCACATGACGGCCAGTTTGCCAGACATCGGCAGACTCTGTATTTTTCCGTCTGTCCTCAAAAGCAAAAAAGGAGAAAAAAAAGATACGCAATGTGGATCAAGCTAATAATCAATATGCTTAGTAGACTTTAAACGACACAACTCACCGAATAAGCTCTCATTTCTAGGAATAAAAAAGGATTTTTTTTACTTCTCCAAGGACGCGGAGAAGAGAGGGATAGTGTCCAAATGCGCGCGGCAAATGTTTATGTTTCCAAGCGTTAATAGGTAGAAATGTCAGCTTTTCCTATCAGTTCTTAGTGATATAAAAAAAAATCTTAATTAAAAGTTACGTCTTTCAAAAGTTATTGTTCTTGGAGCACAATTCTTTGGGACAAACAGAAACAGCGCTGGGTGGAAAATAGAAGAGCGCACAAGATTCAAGGAGATGAGCGCAGATCTGACAGTTTTCTCCTTTAATTCTTTCTCCCAACCCCGTATAAAATGTCCCAGAACCCTTTTTAAGAATAAAGTCCCATGCTGGAAATAGCAACAAAAAAAGTCTGCGCTCTGTGGTGTGCGCGTCTCTCTTGGACAAATTTCTGCGAACCGGTGTCCTTACCAAAAAACAAAAAAAGAAATAAAAGAAAAGAAATGAGAAAAAATATATATTGTTTCTGCAGATTTAAACACCAAAAGTCCAGTTTTACTTGGAAGTCCACAAAGATAATTCTCCAATAAGAGCGTCAATTCATAAAAAGTGATCCAGGAGCGGCGCGGCGTGCATTCCCCGGCGCTCCACAGCCACTGAGCGGCTTGACAGCATCCTTCACCGCGCTGCCGCCTGCGCGCTCGGTGGAGGAACCTCCGTATCTGTGCGCCCCTTTCTGCTCTTCACATGCGCCTCCCTCCGTTTCCCCACTTTGCTCTGTCCGTCCTCTGGTGTGGTCTGAGCGCGCTCCGGAGCGATTCACAAATCCACTCACTGAATCACACACTCCGTTCTGCCGCTTGGCGCTGTGTGAGATCAACGCGGCCAGAGGAGCCAGCAACAAGTTTTGCATTTCTGCAGCCACTTCCATCCAAAAGGTCTCAGCCAATCGCAGAGACCAAAGGGAGCTCCAGGGGCGGGACGAACGCCGTTAAGGTGGTCTTAAAGAATCAATGAGATTTCAGCTTTAGGCTTTCACTTAAAAAGTAATCATTTAAACCATTAAGATATCATCTCAGACTTTTTTTGTCTAGAATGAAATTATATTTTGTTTTTGTTTTTTAAGTCACCACATATTTGGAGAAACAGAAAACTATCTAACTTTCAAGTCCTCTAAAAAAATGTGTAACTAATGTAATCACACATGATGCTTTCAAGGAAATCAAATTCCTACTAATGCCTGAACATATAACAACTCCAGTAAAATACTAGAATACCTCCAAGTCCTAAATCAAAAAGCCATTTATGACAGTGTTTTTGTGATAAGGCTCCCACAAAGGGCATCAATTAACCACAGGCAGGGTGAGCACTTGGAAAAATTCAGATGGTTGCACACCAGATTCATTCTTTGTATTTTATTTGTATTTTTTTTACAATGGAGAGCATGCATCACGTTATGTTCTGCAGAGGATGATGGCAAAATCAGGTTTTGATAAGGTGCTCCCAACAGAAAGTAGGCATATTGTTACAGAGAAACCTTTCAAACTGGTTTTATGAGCAGTCAACAATTCTTCTTGTTTGAGAACTTGGCCTTAGTTGGGTGGGGGAAAAATCCACCTTAAAAAAATCCATCCAAAGTAAATCATGGGAATGATACTGAGCCATTAGTTCCAATGATCAATAGTAGGCCTACTCTGTTACTGTTGCAGTCTTTTAACATGCAGAGAGATTAGATAAGTTTGAGGGTTTTTTAAGGTTTATTAAATGTGAGTGCACAATGCTGGGTTATCTGTGTGAAATTAAGTGCTGCGATATCCCAAGATAAGACATGAACCATTTATTAAAAGCCATGAGACAATGGGGCCGGTACTGCAAAGTCAGCAAGTCCCAAATACATCTAAATCATATCTAACAAAAAAAGACAGTTAAACTTTTCCTTTAGTGTTATTCTGGTGTGAAATCCAAATGCGTTATCCTGTCTTGTGATTCACAATTCACCAGTGATGAATTTGATGATCTTTTTATTAAATGTTCTTCATATTTTATGTTGTTTTATTTTTTATTTGATGATTCTATTGCCAAACTAAACTTATTGCTTTTAGAAAGCAGTGTGCAAAGGCCTGTTTCTGTATAAACTCTGATCAGCTGAGATAAAGGTAGAGCCTTCTTGTGTAAGCAGGGTAATTTCATTGATCTCCTTGATTATTTTCTTTGGTGAAAGGAGAACACCACACCAGTCCTCTACCCAACACTGTCAGTGGGGTGGGGGGGATTTTTGGTGGCTGCAAGCTCAGAGCCTTTACTAAGAAAAAAAAAAAGAGAGGGAGGGGGAGAGAGAGAGAGATCCAGGAAGTTTTTATCAAACAGACACAGTGCCACCTAGCGGCCAGTGACGCAGAGGTTGCAGGTAAATTCACTTAAAGTGAAGCCTTAGGAAATGAATCTGAAAATAGAAAGTAAACATCCTTATGATCTCAATATGATGATCAATAAAGTTTTAGATAAACCATTAGAATAATGCATTCCCTTTTGTGTTGAACTGTTGTTAAAGTTACCTATTTTACATTTATTACATCCCAAAAAAAACAATTGAAACTGAACTGGATTAATCTTCAAAGAGTAAAATTATATCCTATACAATAAATAGGAAAAATAGCTGAGGACCACAGGAGAATGTTCCTCAGGAAATCATCCTCATTTTAGGTGCAACTACATTATAACATATTGTTATTAAAGATGATCACTTAAGTAATTCATAACTAAAACATTTTAAGAGGCATGTAAAACTTATTTTCGCTTTTTTTTTGTCATTTTGTAGACAGTCAACACCAGGAAATATTTTTATTTGAATTGCTAATTGAAATAATTCCATAAGGGAAGGAAACTGATAACACAAACTATGGGGTTGCAGATGTTTACAATATGTCCTGCTCTGTGCCCAGGAAGCAAGCTTGCATTCTGCAGGTAAGCCAGAAACCCATCAGGACTTGACAATGAAATGCACTTCTTCCCAGCTCAGCTCAGAGTGAGGAGGCAGGGGAAGACAGTGCTTGTGTTTTGTAAGAGACGTGGAGTAAACTAGGCAGAAAGAAGTGGCAGAGGAGGATGGGAGAGGAATGTCAACACCCTGATATCACCATACCATACACCACCTTCATATAGTTAATCCCATGGTTCTCAAACCTCGGTACAGATACTTGTTGTAGTATGTAGGTTGCCTTGAATGATACTCAGAATAAATGTTACATTAGGTCAATCAAATGTGATGTGAATAAAAAAACTAAACATGAACAACAACTGAAAGGCTGAGTTCCATCCAAAAATATCCAGTGTCAACATGACATAAAACTGAAAAAGTTAATGATTTTAAACTTAAGTGCCTTTGGCTTAAACCTGACACTGAGATAACGTTTAGTATTACGTCCACCTGTAAACAGCTTTAAAGAAAATGACTGAATTTAAATAATTCTTTAAAGAAGTGTGTTTTTAGCTTTAGAAGGCAGCTTCTGATTCACCTATAACCAGGCTGGTTAGAAGAACTTTTATTACTAATTAATAAAAGTTTTTTTTTTTGTTTGTTTGTTTTTGCTTTTTTATTTGTTTACATTTACTCAGGTAAGGTTTTTGTCTTAGTAATACATGTTTTATTATCTGAAACACATAACATGAAATGAACAACCAATAGATACTGAAGTCTTCAAAATTTAGATTCTTTTTTAAATAGTTAAAAACATAGTTAATTTTTTTTAAAGTAAAAAAAATAGTCTATGAAATTTCTGCTAAAGAAAACATTAGGACCTCACATTTATTCTAAATTCAAATTCCCAAAATAATGTGCACACCAGACAGTTGTGTGTGTGTGTGTGTGTGTGTGTATACAGACACACACACACACACACATATATATATATATATATATATATATATATATATATATATATATATATATATATATATATATATATATATATATATATATATATATATATATATATATATATATATATATATATATATATATATATATATATATATATATAATTTTATGAAATCATAATTTAGTACATTTTTATTTATTATTATTACTTTATTTATTTATTTTTTTGAATTACTGGTGTGAATTACATCATTTTCTTTAATGGTAGGGTATGTAAACTTTCAAGCCAAAATACACACACACACGAATATATATATATATATATATATATATATATATATATATATATATATATATATATATATATATATATATATATATATATATATATATATATTCCTACTATTTCTTGATGCTCTTGATCAACAAAAATATTGTTCTTCTCACTCTGTATCAATTAAACAGGAGACAAAAAAGACAATAATGATTTTATTCTTCTTGATGATGAAACTGATTAATCTACCATAAGATTCAGAAACGCTATGACAGACTGCTATGATGTCTCCTCTCTATTGCCTCTAGTGATGATAAATGTAGCCCAGAGTGGTATTCACTAAGGCGATGTCATGACAATGGACAGTCCACAGCTTTTCAACACTGTCAAATTCCCACTCCTCTCTGCTTTGATTTAGAGCTCAATTTGTCTCAATATTTCACTCAATAGGACAAGGTAGCAGAAGTGGGCGCTATCTTTTAGCCTTAATTCAGGGCATTAGGCTTTTCCTCAGTGAGACATTTATTACTCTGGGGGTTTGAACGAAGAGACAGTTCCCTCCCATGTTGGTGGGGATACAGCATCCTTTGCGGCTCAGGCAACGGAGCAGAGGCTCACTGTGTCCTCTATAGGCCTGTCAGTCAGTGGAGCCATCAGGGCTGCCTGGGTCATGGCAGGTTAAGCAGCATCTGTCATCAGAGAAGCACCATTGTATTTGAGGGAGGGGGATGCGACAGATCCCTGCACCATATACACATAACAACAGGAAAGACTGAGGAGAATCTCACAAGCTAAATTTGACCCATGCCTGGAGGATGAGGAAACTTTAGTGACATCACTGCCTGCCTAGGAGAGACAGAAATAAATGTGTCCAAGAAAACCTGCAGCCTCCTAGGGAGGGACACACACAAAAGCATAGCTTCAGAGTTGTCCTCACAACTTTGTTCAGAAACTTTTATTGCAGAAACCACTATTTTTACATAGAAGTTGTTGCAGGCCTGCATGCACATATTTTTTGCCACTCTTTGTCGATTTTCTACCATTGGAGCAGCAAGTTGGTCGCTAACATTCACAAAATGAATTTTAGCTCTCAACACTTTTGGTAAAATGCCCAGATCTCCCGCTGCGTCGAGTCTTGAGCTTCATCTCATCTCCTCATCTGTTGTCGAATCTATTTAAACGACGGGGACTCACTCCTGACATGTCCCTTCATCTCGTCTCCGAGAGAGACACATGGCTGGATGGATGCAAGCCTACCGCAGACTGCTGCGAGCTGCCACTTAACAGGAGGTGTGTGGGCGAGTCTGCCCATCTCCCCATTTAGAAACAGCATTATTTGTGTGCGCTCAGTGGCAGAAATGACTGGTTTCCTCGCCGAAAGCCAGTGTGACCATTTCTCCAAAAACAATAAAAAAAAAAGGCAGCTATCTCAGCCAGCAGACTTGCAGCTTTTCCTGCTCTTTAGCACAGATTCCGCTGCTATTGTGTGACTCTTCTGACCTGTGAGTCGCTTGGACTCCTGTCCATGCTGGAATCAGATAACTGCACTGATCCTTTGCTTAAGCTGTATTTGACCCTCTTAAATCTGTTCAAGATTATAAAAACAAAAAAGAAAAATTTCTGATTGTGTGTATTAATCAAAAGATTGATATTTAAGATACCTTTTAGATTCAGTCTAAAAAACAACTTGAGATTGGCTGTTTTCTATGGATCTGAGGAAAATTAAACGCCAAATGAAAAGAGTCAAGATTTCAAGAAAAATCCTGCACAGTTCTGAAACATAAGCATGAAAAAAGCCACCACTTTTGTCTGATTATATCACCTGAAGACCTTAATTATTTTCAATTAATGGTACAATAAATGTAAAATGCCAGAAATTGACTAGGTAGGTTACAGTAAAAAAAAAAAACAATCAATAAAACCATAAAAATGTATATATATATAAAAAAAGAAGATTGCTTATACAGGGGTTGACATTAAGGATTTTTACCACTTGCCCTTTGGGCAAGTGGCTTTCACATTTAATTTGCCCAGAAACAATTTTTACTTGCCCAGTATAATGTTTGATATATATAGTTCCTAATATTCATTTTTGTATATATATCAATGAAACATGTTTGTTTTTTAAATGTTTTTTTGTAATTCAGTAGGTTTACAGGTTCCTGGTGTGTATATGCATGCGTCAGATAATGAACTCAAGCCTACATTACCGTGTTAACATGCTTTTGAATCCTTCCTACACATTCTTTTCAAACTAAACTTTGCTTTAAACTGTTGTGTGCTTGGGAAAAATATAAATTGTAATGTTAAAAATCAAAAAAAAACTTGACAGGTTAAAAACTTACACTACTACTCACCAATTTAACAAGTTTAGCTCTATAACATTTAAATGCACCACTCCAATGTCTAAGAGAAAAAATTGAATGAACATTTTTTAATGTACAGAAGACTGCCATATGATAGAAATATTTACACTGTGCGCATACAATTATTATTTTACTAATCCCTGACTGATCATTTTTAATCTAGCCGTGTATTATAATATAGATTAAATTCATCATCCAGCTGCTGCAGAATTCTCTCCCCAAGAGCAAAATCACGCCATCTAGCGGAAAATCACGCAAGAATGTGTACAAAGCAACAAAAATTGTGCCGGCAACGCTTGTGGGTCGTTTTCAGCGAATATTGGTGATTTTAAAGTAATTTTGAGTGATAAATAATTTTTTTTTGCGATCATTGTCAATTTGTACTCTCCCGACAATAAAAACTACTTGCCCCGGGAGATCGGGCAATGGTTAACATCGAGTCCTGGCTTATAGATAGTAGACACATTGTATACAGGTTCATGATATACAGGTGCTGGTCATAAAATTAGAATATCATGAAAAAGTAGATTGATTTCAGTAATTCCATTTAAAAAGTGAAACTTGTATATTATATTCATACATTACATACAAACTCATATATTTCAGATGTTTATTTTGTTTAATTTTGATGATTACAAATGACAACAAATGAAAATCTCAAATTCATCATATCAGAAAATTAGAATATTGTGAAAAGGTTCAAAATTGATGGCCCCTGGTGCCACACTCTAATCAGCTAATTAACTCAAACCACCTGCAAAAGCCTTTAAATGGTCTTTCAGTCTAGTTCTATAGGCTACACAATCATGGGGAAGACTGCTGACTTGACAGTTGTCCAAAAGACGACCATCGACACCTTGCACAAGGAGGGCAAGACACAAAAGGTCATCGCTAAAGAGGCTGGCTGTTCACAGAGCTCAGTGTCCAAGCACATTAATAGAGAGGCGAAGGGAAGGAAAAGATGTGGTCGAAAAAAGTGTACAAGCAAGAGAGATAACCGCACCCTGGAGAGGATTGTGAAACAAAACCCATTCAAAAATGTGGGGGAGATTCACAAAGAGTGGACTGCAGCTGGAGTGAGTGCTTCAAGAACCACCACACACAGACGTATGAAAGACATGGGTTTCTGCTGTCGCATTCCTTGTGTCAAGCCACTCTTGAACCACAGACAGCGTCAGAAGCGTCTTGCCTGGGCTAAAGAGAAACAGGACTGGACTGCTGGTGAGTGGTCCAAAGTCATGTTCTCTGATGAAAGTAAATTTTGCATTTCCTTTGGAAATCAAGGTCCCAGAGTCTGGAGGAAAAGAAGAGAGGCACTTCATCCACGTTGCTTGAAGTCCAGTGTAAAGTTTCCACAGTCAGTGATGGTTTGGGGTGCCATGTCATCTGCTGGTGTTGGTCCATTGTGTTTTCTGAGGTCCAGGGTCAACGCAGCCACATACCAGGAAGTTTTAGAGCACTTCATGCTTCCTGCAGCTGACCAACTTTTTGGAGATGCAGATTTCATTTTCCAACAGGACTTGGCACCTGCACACAGTGCCAAAGCTACCAGTACCTGGTTGAAGGACCATGGTATCCCTGTTCTTAATTGGCCAGCAAACTCTCCTGACCTTAACCCCATAGAAAATCTATGGGGTATTGTGAAGAAGAAGATGCAATACACCAGACCCAACAATTCAGAAGAGCTAAAAGCCACTATTAGAGCAACCTGGGCTATCATAACACCTGAGCAGTGCCACAGACTGATCGACTCCATGCCACGCCGCATTGCTGCAGTAATACAGGCCAAAGGAGGCCCAACTAAATACTGAGTGCTGTACATGCTCATACTTTTCATGTTCATACTTTTCAGTTGGCCAACATTTCTATAAATCCTTTGTTTTTATTGGTCTTCAGTAATATTCTAATTTTCTGATATGATGAATTTGAGATTTTCATTTGTTGTCATTTGTAATCATCAAAATTAAACAAAATAAACATCTGAAATATATGAGTTTGTATGTAATGTATGAATATAATATACAAGTTTCACTTTTTAAATGGAATTACTGAAATCAATCTACTTTTTCATGATATTCTAATTTTATGACCAGCACCTGTATATACTACTGGACCTTAGAGGCAGCGTTATAGTGAAGACCACACCAACCGAGGCTGAGACCAAGATCTTATATGGTCTTGGCCTCATCTCGGTACTCCTTGGTCTCGGTTGGTGTGTTCTTAACAATGAAAAATGAAATTAATGCATAAATGTCTGCTAACTATATTCCCATGTACTATGAATGCATATCAGATTCTAGGGCTTCTCTGCGTGAATTACTTCATCCATCCACCGTTGCTCTGCTGAACTTTCAGCAGCCCAATTTGCCGCAATACTGGCCTTGAGCCGTCTGCTTCAGGAATGGCTTGCCTCAAGGAATGTGACAATTGGATCCATGTCCAGGATACATCTGCGTCTGGTGACTCAAAAAGTACGTATGACTCAAGCTTCATGCTTCTGAGTCGCCCCCACTGCTGTAATACTATTCATTCTACACTACTCTCAAAACAGAGGTTAACCCCGTTTCTTCCTAGGCTTTTCCTTTCACCCAACTTTCCAGCGAAATATGCTTAAGAACACAATTTTGAACATCCTGCCTTTGTGTATTTGCAATTGTGAAACAAGTCAAGTCAGCTTTCTTTCCTTTGATTCTTCAAACCACATTTCTAAATTAAAACCCTTTCATTGGCTTGTGTAATATTCAGATTCATATACAACTTGTCAAGCAGACATGAAATATCACTGAAACACACTTAAGAGGGTGAGAAAAGCATGTATGAAAGTGTAAAAGGTTGGGATCCAAAAAGTATTTAACCCTGTAATGCCAAATGTATCATATTTGATACATACGGTTTCTGAAATGTTTTGCGTCTGACACATTTTGCATAATTTGTTAAAAACTTTGCTCAAAATCCTATTGTACACAATCAGATATACCTGATAACTGAGGGCAGAAGAGTACACAAAAAATAATTTTGACTTATTGCATAGTAATAAATTATTAATATCAAAAATGTATTTATTTATTTTTACATATTTTGTTAAAAGGCCAAATAAGGACTTCAAACCAAAAAAAAGTAATTTTCTGTTTTGTTTTATTCTTGGATCGGGCTTTAAAGGGTTAAGATGGTTTATTGAAAAGAAGCCCGTTAATCAGGAGCAAAAAGGGTTAATGAATTGAGGAAGCCATGATTGCTATGTATTTTTAAATAAAAGCTTCTTTGTTTAAAAGTCAAGAATGAAAAGAACGAAAAAAATAAAATAAAAAATGAAACCGCAGTACCGTACCATACAGTATCATAGCAGTACAGTAGCAGAACGTAAAAAAAAAAAAAAAAAAAAAAGCTAAAACTATAAAGTGCATCTGAAACGTATTTACAGTGGCGCACTTTATCCAGTAATTTTACAACTGTATTCCCAGTGGTATTAGATTACTTGGTTTCCTTAAAATTTTACATACAACCATCGATATAAAATTGTGGAAAAGTTAAAAAATAGCAAACTAATTTATGCATTCACAGCCTTTGCGATTAGACCAAAACATTTCAGATTGTGTGTATTGTATTAATCAAAAGATTGAGATTTAAGATGCCTTTTAGATTCAGTCTAAAAAACAACTTGAGATTGGTTTTTTTTATGGATCTGGGGAAAATTAAAAGCCAAATGAAAAGAGTCAAGATTTCAAGAAAAATCCTGTAGTTCTGAAACATAAGCATGAAAAAAACACCACTTTTGTCTGTATATATTACCTGAAGACCTTAATTATTTTTAATTAAGAATTTAATGGGAAAATTCGGTCTCGGTTGGTGTGTTGTTAACAATGAAAAATGAAATTAATGCATAAATGTCTGCTAACTATATTCCCATGTACTATAAATGCATATCACATTCTAGGGCTTCTCTGCGTGAATGACTTCATCCATCCACCGTTGCTCTGCTGAACTTTCAGCAGCCCAATTTGCCGCAATACTGGCCTTGAGCCGTCTGCTTCAGGAATGGCTTGCCTCAAGGAATGTGACAATTGGATCCATGTCCAGGATACATCTGCGTCTGGTGACTCAAAAAGTACGTATGACTCAAGCTTCATGCTTCTGAGTCGCCCCCACTGCTGTAATGCTATTCATTCTACACTACTCTCAAAACAGAGGTTAACCCCGTTTCTTCCTAGGCTTTTCCTTTCACTCAACTTTCCAGCGAAATATGCTTAAGAACACAATTTTGAACATCCTGCCTTTGTGTATTTGCAATTGTGAAACAAGTCAAGTCAGCTTTCTTTCCTTTGATTCTTCAAACCAGATATCTAAATTAAAACGCTTTCATTGGCTTGTGTAATATTCAGATTCATATACAACTTATCAAGCAGACATGAAATATCACTGAATCACACTTAAGAGGGTGAGAAAAGCATGTATGAAAGTGTAAAAGGTTGGGATCCAAATAGTATTTAAAGCTACAGTGTGTAATAATTACAGGGATATACAGTCAGAAATGTAATATATTATACATAACTATGTTATTTATCATCATCTACGAGCTCAGCCTCTTAACCTTAATATTTGCGTTGCCTTAGAATTCGTTATTTATAATTACATAGGAGCGGGTCTCGCAGCCATGGAGGCAGACATCTTTGCGCTACGGCAGCGCAGAGCCAACAAACTAGTGATTGCGAGATCGCCAAAATTTCACAACGATGTAGAAAAAATAACGGGTATATTTATTATCTTAAGTCTACATGAAATCTATACCCTACACAGAGTAATGAAATACTATCTGTAAAATTATCTATGTAAACAAACCTCATCACTTGAGAAGGTAGGTGATGTGGACGTTGTGGAAGACATTTTGTCCAGTAACGCTCGCCGTACTGTTGGGGGGGAGAAGCGGTGGGGGGGAGATGTTCATGTTGCTGCAGTCTGCAGTCTGACCGCTAGATGTCGCTAAAAGTTACACACTGTAGCTTTAAGATGGTTTATTGAAAAGAAGCCCTTTAATCAGGAGCAAAAAGGGTTAATGATCTGAGGAAGCCATGATTGCAATGTAATTTCTAAATAAAAGCTTATTTCTTTAAAAGTTAAGAATGAAACAGCAGTACCGTACCATAGCATACCGTACAGCATCATAGCAGTACAGCACATAAAATAAAATAAGCTAAAAATACAAAAAGTGCATCTGAAACGTATTTACAGTGGCGCACTTTATCCAGTAATTTTACAACTGTATTCAAAATGGTATTAGACCCTGTTTCCTTAAAATTTTACATACAACCATTGATATAAAATTGTGGAAAAGTTAAAAAATAGCAAACTAATTTATGCATTCACAGCCTTTGCGATTAGACCAAAGTGAACTGGAGGTGCATACTGTTTCCACCAATTATCCCTGGTATGTTCCTACACGTCAAATAGTTATGTAGGTAAGCAGGCTTGTACGGTTCAGTGGGGAGACAAAAAGCCCTCCTTAATAAAAGGCACATGGCAGCCTGTCTGGAGTGTTCCAAAAAGGCACCATAAGAACTTTGACCCCGAGAAACAAAAAAAACCCTGGTCTGATGAGGCAAAGATCGAGTTCATGGTGTGGATTCCTGGGTTCGGGTTTGGAGGAAACCAGGAACCGTTCATCACCAGGCAAATATCTGGTAGGTGTGGATACTAGGGCTGTCAAAAGTATCGATACTCAAAAAAGTATCGTTACTGAAACGTTGTATCCTGATACAATACTCATTTTAAAAACTATTGATACACTTTCAGAACACTGTGTGATTGAATAATTCTGTGTATTTTTCAGTTTCAGACTTTTTTTGTAACAGGTGCAGCTGCTGATAATTTTTTTTTTTTAAACTGGTTTGGCCAGTGTCATTATGTCTGCAAAACATAGCCAAGGAAGGAACACTTAATTTTAATTTTTTTATCAAGCTTGCTTAATGTTGTGCACAGCATACAAAATCAAAATATTATTTTATTTATTTCTTGTATTTTTTTAGTAATGAAAATATTTGTTGAATTTTAGAGTCATGTTTTTATTCTTGTGGTATCGAAAAGGGTATAGAGTATCGAATATTTTACTTAGTATCGGTATCGAGTTGAAAAGTTTACCGTAGTATCGTGACAACCCTAGTGGATATATTACAAGCGTTGTGACTTCATACTTCATTTGTGCGCCCAGACAACTTTAGGACCTTACAGGTGTCTGCTTAAGCCAGGCATCCCCAAAGGTGGTCCTCGAGGGCCAACGTCCTGCAGGTTTTAGCGGTTTCCTTGCTCCAGCACAGCTGATTTTAATTGAAAGCTGATTAAAAGGCTTTTGTTCAGCTGCGCTCAAGCAGGGAAATCTCAAAAACCTGCAGGACAGCGGCCCTTGAGGACCAACTTTGGGGATTCCTGATTTAAGCAATGTTTAAGATATGATCACAATGCACCACTGCTCAATATGAAGGCCTCATGACAAAGGCTGTGAAGACCGTCTTAATGCATTGTACTTTAAAATGCAAGTTGATTAGGTACATGTCATAAGCTTCAGATCATATTAATTTGTATAAGAGATAATCTAAAGATAAAAACAAAACAGTAAAACGGCTTACAGGTACATGGGTAATTACTAAATTGACAAAGAGGCCAAGAAGCAGAAACCCTCTGAGGAAAAGGACAACTCTGTATAAAAACAGTATAATTTAGTGACAATTTATTGATAACTGGAAATACAATATGCATATGTCATACAAGAGATTTCTAGAAAAAAATAAAGGCACAATAGTTCATATAGTCACCATCATAACCCCTGATTTTCACTATCTGATCAAAACCATTAAAAAGCCTTAAGGTGTTGTGTGTTTCATACATAAGATACAGTTCCTTCAAAATATTCTTCAGTCATCTTGACAGTCCTTAAAGTTCTGGAAAACATACATCTCCCGCTAACTCTTCCAAACCCATTCTGATATATTCGGTAACAATAGGTTTATAATGCACAGTGCCACCAAATATCCACTGCAGTTTTTTGCTCTCTAAAAGAAAAAGCTATGCATGTTGAGATTGTCGTAACTCTGACCTATCAGCATCATATTACAAGAGTTAATTATTTTCTCATTTAATTTGGAGGCGGGAGCAACAGTCGGTTAAAGCTCTGACCCATATCATTCACCTGAGAATATATCATTTATTAGCTTTCGATTTCCTATGATGATTGGAAAACATGTAAACATGACAAATCTGCAACTTGACTCTTTGGACAGAAAATGTTAACTTTACAGTCAGACGATTGGAATAAAAAAAATAGGTCATTTCCATTCTCCTTGGTAAAAATAGAGATTTCTGTAAAGAAACTATGATTAAACACAACAACTAGAACGTAAAACTCAGCAGGGATCAAATGAGTAAAAGTTCATGTCATTCATGTAACAACAACCACACTAGGCTTATTCCATGAGGTTTCAAAGTCTAAAGAGAAAATGTGATTATGAAATCTAATATGGTGAATCAGCTCAACATGACGTGGAAATCTGCAGCATCTTGGTGCAGCAAAGAACACAGGCTGCATTTCTTGTACATGTTAAAGCAACCCCATTTACTTAGCTGTACGGCATGCAAAACCTGCAGCTCCTCCAAAAACCAGATTAATCAGAAATACTGTCACTCATAAAGCACTATCTGCTAAGATTTCTGTCCCAGGAAGCAGCAGCAGCAAATGGTAAGGCTAATGGTAATCCTTAGGAATCAGGAAAGCTGCCAGTTAGAAAACAAGAGGTAGCTAGCACTAGCTGGCAGAGCTGAGAGGTGTTAAATATAAAAGATTGGTGTTGGTGTTGACTGGGTACAAATAAACCAACTGTGAACCTGTAAACATGGCTGCTTTGAAACTGGAGAGTGAAAAGTGGGGGGGGGGAAAACTCTCCTCAGGAAACCAGATGAGCAAAGCTGGCCTTTGGACGTGAGCCGGTTCAACGCAGCGAAGTTTGGCTGGAGGGGTGCAGCACCATCTGTAGCTGTTTTTCAGTGCACTTTTTCCTCTAGGGACATCTGTTAAAGGGGATGAACGCTGTACTGTGTGTTATGTACAAATGTCTTTAGAATAGAGAGCATGGAGGGGGGGGTGTTAACATCTTTTAGGTGAACGAGCTTGTGTGGATCTGCCCAGCTTGAGCTTGTAACAGATCAGTCAGTGCAAAGGTATCCACACCTGTGCCTGTTCACACACCTTCAAGAGTGAATTCACATGTTCATCCTCAGGTTCTGATGCATGCGTCACTGGTGTGCGCGTTTCCCCACCAGGTCTGAACAGTAGAGAGAGAGAACACCTGTACGGGCATGATTGTCAGTGATAATAAGATGCAGTGCTTTGGTTAAGGTGGGGCAGGAGTTGGGTGAGCGGGGGTTGTTATGGGCATGGGCGCAGAGGGCGTTAGTAATCACTTAATGGAGGCTGAGGCAGGTAGAAACAGAAGTTTGACAAATTGAAAACACAGTTTACAGTTAGGATAGCAAAGGGTAAAACCCGACATCAGCTTGAAAGGAATGTGAAAAATGTATATAAATTACAGTCGGACATTTTTGGTCCTTCTGGCGTGGGACTAGGATTGGTTATTTCCTTCTGTAATAATTCAGACGGCACATACCCTCACACACTTTTTCCAAGTCTTATTTACATGAATGGCCAAGATGATCAAAAATAAGCACTCTTATCAGCAAGGATCGTGTGTGTAAGTGACATAAAAAAAAAGAACACCAAACAAAACTAATTCTTCAGTGGACAGAATGTCTATAATTGAGGTCAAGTCAGGGACCTTGAGTATCAATCGCAGGCAGCTGTGCTCCTTCCTCCGCAGCCCAAATCAGTTAAGGTAAAAAGTGGCAAACAAAGGAGCATTTTTAGCAGACACCATCACGCACTGCGGCCATTTTTAATCCTGTTCCTTTTCATTCGTCTGCAGCACTGGTTCCCCGTACTTCACCCTTTTTGCGAAGCTGTATGAAAAAAAAAAAAAAAAAAAAAGTCATTAGAATCTACATTAAACAAGTGAGACAGTGGATGCTATGGAAAGCTCAACGAGTAGATAAAAGCTGCTTTTCACGCTTAGAACAGTCCTGTTTCTAAGCTTCTGAAAGGAATCAAAACAAAACAACAAATAGTTAAATCAATAAAAAGGCATCAAAACCAGGAATCAATATGCAGTTTGATGCTCTGATAATTAAACATGATGATAAGCATCAAATAAAGGTCAGGGACAATTTGCTTTGATGGACTAATGTAAATAACCTTTTGAAAGCTTCACTAAGAGGTTTTTATTCATTATATTCCTGAGGTTTTACTTTATAAAAACCCAAACAAATTGCTTTCTGCAAGCTGAAACTTGGCCTTCCTTAAAAGTCTGCTTTAACAATACTTATCTCTCCTGCTGTTTTTCTTCAAGGTAGATAAAAGCATCCCTTTCAAATGCTCCCACCCTGAGGCTGATGGCTTTGGAAAGTCAATTAGCGTTTGAATCTGATAGCCCAAGAGCTCAAATGAAACGGTTAAAACCAACATTGGCTCTAAACAGGGGAAAAGACGGAGCTGATGAAATAGGAGGATTTAGCCTCCCGCTTCGCCATCTTTTTCCTCCCCGCTTCCTCTGACGCTCTCTTCTCTTTCTCAATCACGGGCCGGACTTCGGCTCAACAGCAGAATTCCATTTGTATGTTAATGAGGAGAAAAGGAGTCGACGTGAAGCACCCTGTCCACACCTCATCCCTGTCATGCATCCCTACTCTTCACCAACTGCACCGCACTGGTGGAACCGTTGCACATCATTCAGTACAGTTCATGTGTGACCCTGCTAACCCCGCAGCTTGGAGGCTCAGGACTGGACTGCCGGCCTCACCACAGCCCTCTTTGATGGCACCCGCCTGTTTACTTGCTCCAGTGGAAAATGGGAAACACATGGCGAACTGGCCGAGATCTTCTGAAGGGGGGAAAGGCAAAGCACAAATTGCAGTATGTTGGTAGTACGCTAGGAATGTTTAAGACTGGCCCACTCTGGCCAGTCTAATCCAGATTCCTTCTTGGCGCTCCTTGTAAGGACAAAATCTCCCAAACTTACATTTGGAGAAGCTTCTGTTATTTAAAAACGCTTTGGGTTATTTTGACGAAAACACTCTCTTGTGAAAAGTTTTCTTGTTTGGAGGCCATGGTCAGTTGGTTCTAAGGACGTTCCTCTGTTGGCGTTAGAAAATGGCAGCCAAATACTGAGAAAACATGACATCATATTTTCACTATGTCTTAAAAAGGAAAACCTTATAACACACCATCCACACTGTGTCTGTTTCTGAACAAGTCAAACATGGAAATGTGGAGTAAAACCCCAGAGCCACACCCGAAAAACAGAGTGAGTAGGAAACCCAAACAGAGATGAGAAAGAGTGAATTTTTTTTTTTCCACACAGGGGTTGGGTTTCCTGCACCAAGCCACAAACAGACACTCTTCACTATTCTGCAACTTGCAGGAAAAAAACAACGCAACTTTCATAGTATTCAACATGGAATACCGTGGAAGGCATTAATTTAGCATTAAAAAAAAGTTCATTTTATTTCGTATGTGGGTTTTATGTGATGACAGAAAAAAAATGATCAGCATAAAATCATATGGAAGTAAAAAAAAAAAAAAAGGATCTAAAAGCACAGTGCAGTGCTGAGGACAGTCGGCTACTTCATGTCAGAGGTTTGCATTACATAAACAGTTTTTACACCGCAGTTTGCCTAAGCCAGCCCAGTGGAAAAAAACATTAAGAGACTTGCCTGCACCAGCAACAGCTTGCAAAGCAACACATAGACCTAAACCTGGCCTGCTACCCCTCTGCAGCCAGTGTACCTCGTACTGAACCCTTGTTTCGAATCTGGACAAAAATAAAACAAATGACAAGTAAAGTAGGTCCTTATAAGACGCATGAATTGGAGTACAGTGCAAATTTCCATAGCACTGCATTTCTTCTATATATAGTTGTTACAGCCTTGTTCCAATTCGTTTTTACTTGTTCTATTTACTTAAAGTTATACACACGACATTTGGGAAACATTCTCTTTGAGATTATATATTGATTAAAAATATAAAACTATGAATTAATATCTAACTATTCACAGCCTTTTCCATTAAGCCCAAACAGAGCTGGAGGAGCATACCGTTTCCATGGATCATCTTTCAGCGCATTCTACAGCTTCCTGTTTGTAGGTAGGCCTGAATGCTAGGGTGCCGAAATTAAAGCAGTTCCTTAATAAAAGGCACATGGCAGCCTGTCTGGAATTTGCCGAAAAGCACCTTAAGAAGTCGGATCATGAAAAACAACATTCTCTGGTCTGATGGGAAAAAGATTGAACAACCAGGTCTGAATTCTTTACTGCCTAAAAAGCATCTATAGAGTCAAGCATGGTGGTGGCAGCAGGATCATCATATGGGGAGGCTTTTCAATGGCAATAATTGGCTGAACAATTAAATCAAGTCCAAAGATTTTAATATTACATATAATCAGCCTCTTAAGAGTTTGTTCATATATTTGGACTGAAGAGTTTTGAATTAATTACAGCAGCGATGCAAAGGTTGAATCTGACCATTAATATTTGTAATAGTATTGGGTTTAACGGAACTCTTAAGACCAATTTATGTTTCTGGCGCATAGCCTTTGCAACTGTCAAATCTCTCTGTGTGCGATCAAACCCCCCGCACAGAGGTTCTGCAACCGTCGTCGAGCTCCTCAAAAACATGCTGACTACGTGTTGGACGGTGGCAAACCCACGCATACAAAAAGCAGCTGTGATTGGCCCTTGGTATGCCTTTCCGGCCGTCTGTGTGGTCGTCTTTCTTGATTCGGTGCCGGGGCGCGCCATTTTTAAAAACCAATGGAAAACTACGACGAAAGGTTAATCGAGGAGTTTCGGAAGTACAATCCGTGGAAGTTCTCGAATAGACTCCCTCTTGAGCTTTGGCGGGAAAATGCTGTGCGTCCCTAGAAATTCCAGGCCGACAAAGCAGAAGCATAGCAACAAAACTGGTTCGCGACCAGACGCAAGCGACATCTGATGTATGCAGTTGCGCAAGTCTAACCTGCCCTTTAAAATTTTAAATGTATAAAAAGGTTTCATGCACAATTACTAGGAAATAAACCCTGTTGAGTCTCCCTATCTTTAAGAAATGAGGTATACTTGAGCTATTCTCCTGTTTTAACGTGATGGAATAAAGGAAAATTTAAAACCAACCTAAAACCGGTTTCATAAGTAGGCCATACAAATGCCAATTACTTCAGTGATTGGAGTTTGTTGCACACATACCTCTTCGAGCTCCCTCTGAGTCTCTGCCTCCATTCGCCGGATGTCATCCATATTCAGCTCCACCCACTTATCAATCCAACAGAAGAGCTGGCGATGGAAGTTGGTGAAGATCCGTTTCTCTTGCTGAAGGAGCAACATGAGTAACGACCAGTGATCATTCACGTACAGTAATGAATCAAATATTCACATTAAAATTGAAAGGCATCCCTCCATGTTTTTACCAACATGAATCACATTTGATAAGACTTCCCTTTAATCAAGGAAGGAGGAAATAGAAAGTCAAACACTATTTCAAACGCATTTTCACTGCACCCAACAGGAGAAAGCAGCTGAACCTTTAAAGAGTACGACCCTAAATAGACCCCGTTTTGTAACCAGGGTTCCTCCAGCATAAGGCACGTTAAATTCAAGACTTTTTAATGCCACTTGAAATAAAAATTTAAGACCAAATTCACAAGAAAAACCCGCTTGCGACAACTTAGCCCAAAGGTTTATTTTAACATAAACCACTGCACTAATGTTTAAAATTTTGAAAAACTTTCCACACAGGAAGAAAGCTAAAAACACACAAATGACAGATATATATTAACGATTATTTAACGGAATTCACAAACTTTGTTTTAGCAGGGAACAAAACAAATCAGTTCTATTTCATCCCTACTGACCGCCAGAGGGCGGTGCTGAAAGCACTGAATGTTCCCTTCGGGCATGCGCAGTTCGAGTAATTATACCAACAGAGTCACACCTGTGACACCGGATGACCACTCAGAAGCTATATAGCCTGGTGTCATCCTTTGCTCTGCTCCTTTTTTCTTCTCGCAAGCGGTTCGCTAACTTCCCCGTTGTCTGAAGCCCCTGTATCTTGACCGGAGTTGCGGTTATTCTCCGCCCTCCCAGGGCTGCAACGGGTCGATTCTGAGGATTACGGAAGGTAAGTGAGTTGTTTGCTGGTGATGGTAGCGTCCGCGCCCCCTCTCCCGGCTCACGACTTTAGCTTTTTACCTACAGCTTCGTGCTGTTTTGTTTCGAACTGGTGACAGCAGCGTTTTCGCCCCTACTCCCAGTGTGAATAACTTCACTGCCGAAGTTATATACGGCTAACGTAGTTAGCTTCTTTAGTTTGTTGGTGTTATACCTGGTGACGGCAGCGGTTTTCGCCCCCTCTCCCAGTATATTCCCTACTTTTGCATCCTTTTTTTCACCGGTCTGCGCTGCTATAATTACTGACGGCCGCGGTTTTCGCCCCCTCTCCCAACCAAGTGTGGTCTACTTCGTTTGCCGAAGTTGGAGACGGCTAACGTTGTTAGCCTTTTTTGGTTTGTTTGCAGCCTTCTTCATCGGTCTGCTTAGTTATGAATGGTGACGGCAGCGTTTTCGCCCCCTCTCCCAAAATCAACCTTTTTTGCAGCCTTTTCGTTGGTCTGCTCTCTTAATTGGTGACGGCAGCGTTGTTCGCTCCTACTCCCAACTTAAGTTTCCATACAGCTAACGTTGTTAGCTTTTTTGGTTTATTGGTTTTATACCTGGTGACGGTAGCGGTTCTCGCCCCCTCTCCCAGTATCGGCTGCCTTGTGCTCGCAGCCTCTTTCGTTTCTCTGCTGTAATTGGTGACGGCTGCGTTTGCGCCCCCTCTCCCGATTTTCGATAACTTTCTGTTCTTTAAGCCTTGTCGGCCTTCGACATGGATGGCTCTCACAGCTGCATGGATTGTGGGGCTGCCCTGCAGGCAGAGGATGGCCACGACCTGTGCCCTACCTGCCTTGGACATGAGCACCTTTTGGAGGCGCTGTCTGAGAACCCCTGTATGAACTGCAGCTTTATGCCCCATGCAGTGAGGGTGGCCCGGTTGGCCCAGTTGTGCCCCCAGGAGGGCTCGGACCTTCCGCCCTCTGGGCAGGTGGTTCCCCCCAAGCGTTCTAAGCGCCGTGGTGGGACCACAGCATCTGTGCCCCTCCACCGGAGGAAGCGGGCCAAACCTGACCAGGGCCTGTCCACAAGGGTGGAGCAGTTGTCAGCAGAGCTGGCAGAGATGAAGTCCTTGTTGCAGACACGGCAATCTGATCCCTCGCTCCCAGTGGTTGGGCTCTCTTCCCCACCAATGCCCGAGCTGGTTGTAGAGGATGACGTTATCTCTCTGGCTGCTTCCGCTTCTCATTTTAGAGATGAGGAGGAGGCAGGGTCCTCTCAAGCCTCTGAGGCTGGTTCATTTTCATCTCAGAGTGCGGTTGGAGAGGCCGGTGACGGTTCCATGCAGGAGGTCATGTCTATGGCCCTGAAGCAGCTGCAGCTGGAACTCCCACAAGGAGAGGCATCCAGCTCCGGCAGTGCCTTTTTCAGACGTGGAAGGGCTCCTACTCCTTTTTCTGTACCTCCATCAGAGGAGTACTTGAAGGAGTTACACGCCTGTTGGCGGGAACCGAGAGCGCTGTCGCGTCTCATCGGATGGTCGTGTATTAGCTGCCATGCATGAGTCGGTGAAGGCCGGCCTGGACCGTATGCCAGCAATTGAACCAGCTGTTGCTTCACTGATTGTGTCACCAGATGAAGCCCTGCGTCCTGATGTCCGGTGCCCGCGGACTCAATGTCGGGTTACAGATGACCTCCTCTGTAAGGCGTACAATGCAGGAGCGCGTGCTGGCCGCCTTGGCAATTCTCTGGCGCACCTCATGTTTGCCCTGTCTGCATCTGTTCAGGACACTGGTGGTGCAAGTGCGGCGGTTGGTTATAGTGACGCAGCGCTGCAGGCCTTCGCGCTGATGACCAGAGAGCTTGGACGGGTCATGTCTTTCCTTGTCCAAGCTCGTAGACAGGTCTGGTTGGCACAATCTCCTCTGACTGAAGCATGCCGTAGGACCCTCAGGGGTGTCCCGGTTGTACCAGGGGAGCTGTTTGGATCAGCTGCCTTGGAGGCGCTGGAACGGACTGCTCAGGCACGTCAGACTAGCCAGCAGCTTTCCGGCCTTCGCAGGAGCATACCTGCTTTTCCCCAGCATTCGGGCCGCCCTGCCACTACCCCCAGCGTTCAGCCACGACCTCAGACTGGTGGCAGACACGTTGGTTCCTATCCCCATGATGTGCGGCAGAGACCGAGGAGGGACTTTCGTGAGCCAGTCTGCCGCCCTGTTAGACAGACCCGGGCCTCAAATCCTGGACGCCCTCCCCCCAGAGCCCCCAGGGGCCGTAGGGATAGAAGATGATGCCACCGGGCCAGCCGTCGGACATTTTTCCCATCAGCAGCTGAATTTCTGGGCTGCTCATGCCGTAGATCCATGGGTGGTTGCCACCTTAACCAATGGCTACAGGCTCCAGTTCCGACGGCGGCTCCCCCTCTCACACCGGGTCAAGATGACTGTCATCACAGACCCGGTGAAATCTCAGGCACTAGAACAGGAGCTTTCCGCCCTCCTGGGCAAGGGGGCAATCGAGTCTGTAGATCCTCTGCGGCAACCCAGAGGCTACTACTCCACATACTTCCTTGTGGCCAAGAAGACCGCCGGTTTTCGCCCATTTTAGATCTAAGGGGACTGAATCGGTACCTGAAGGTCCTTCCCTTCCACATGCTCACCATAACAGAGGTCCTTCAGACCATTGTGGCGGGAGATTGGTTTACATCAGTAGATCTGACAGATGCCTACTTTCACGTGCCTATTGCGGCAGAACATCGCCGTTTTCTCAGGTTTGCCTATCGGGGGCGCCATTGGCAATTCCTGGTGCTCCCATTCGGGCTCTCCCTTTCCCCGAGGGTGTTTACTCGATGCGTGAAAGCAGCCCTCTCTCCTCTACAGGCCTCCGGAGTCAGGATTCTGCCATACCTGGACGATTGGCTTCTTTGTGCTCCCTCTCAGGTAGCTGCCTCTCAGGATACGTCCCAGCTTCTACTTCATGTGTCACTGTTAGGCCTCAAAGTCAACTTGGCAAAGAGTTGTCTTGTTCCATCTCAGACAACCACCTTTCTTGGGATGCATCTGGACTCTGCTACCATGATGGCCCGTCCATCTGTTCACAGGGTGGACGACATACTCCAGCTTGTCCGTCGATTCAGACTGGGCAGGGAGCTTCCCTACATCATCTTCCTGCGAATGCTGGGCAAACTGACATCAGTCACTCGTGTCGTGCCCTTAGGGCTGCTCCTTCTGCGTCCTTTGCAGCGATGGCTCAACAGCTTTCGCCTAGACGCCAGGCTGCACAGGCATCGCAGGCTAATGGTGACCAGGAGCTGCCTCCATGCCCTGGCTCCTTGGCGAGACGGGACCCTTTTGTCCAGTGGTGTTCCAATGGGGCTAGTAGTGTGTCGAAGGGAGGTGGTCACCACGGATGCCAGCCTCATGGGCTGGGGTGCCGTGTGGCAACACAGAGCTATTCGGGGTCTCTGGGACCCAAGGGAGTGCACCGAACACATGAATGTGCTGGAGCTGCGGCTGTGCACATGGCCCTCAGGTGCCTTCTGCCCCACCTAGAGGGAAGGCACGTGCTGATTCGGACAGACAACACCTCTGTTGTTTATCATATAAACCACCAAGGTGGCACCAGGTCAGCACGTCTCTTGAAGGTGTCGAGGGATCTCCTGGAATGGGCGTTTCCCCGTCTGTGTACCCTGCGCGCAGCGTATCTGCCAGGACGGCAGAACCAGGTTGCGGACCCTCTATCCCGCCAAGCACCTGTACCGGGAGAGTGGTCTCTTCACCGCGACGTAGTGCGCATAATCTGGAACCTCTTTGGGCAGGCAGAGGTAGATCTGTTCGCCACAGAGGAGTCGACCCATTGCCCCCTATGGTATTCCCTAACCGGGATGGCGGGCGCACTGGGCCAGGATGCACTGGCTCATCCATGGCCGCAGGTTCTCCTGTATGCCTTTCCACCCCTCTCACTGATTTGGCCGACTCTACGGAGGGTTCTCGAGCAGGGCCACAGAGTGTTGCTGGTAGCTCCGTTCTGGCCATCGCGGCCGTGGTTCCCGCTGCTTTGGAGTCTGTGTCACGGTACTCCATGGCGTCTTCCAGCAAGGAGGGATCTGCTGTCTCAGTTGGGGGGACAGATATGGCACCCCAACCCTCAACGTCTCCAGCTGTGGGCATGGCCCCTGGGAGGCTGACTGGGTGTTCAGACACCGTGAGACACACCGTATTGAGTGCTAGGGCTTCCTCCACTCGGCTGCAGTATGCTAACAGATGGCGCCTCTTTTCTCAGTGGTGCTCTGCCCACAATGAGAACCCAGTTTCCTGCTCGGTGCCCACTATTTTGGAGTTCCTCCAGTCTCTCCTTGATAAGGGCCGCTCTCCTTCGACCCTTAAAGTGTATGTTGCAGCAATTTCATGTCTTCACCGAACTGTTGACAACCGTACAGTGGGGTGCCATGAACTGGTTTCACTTTTTCTGCGTGGTGCTCGTAGGTTGTGCCAGCAGCCAGCCCCACGAGCCCCAGATTGGGATCTGCCGTTGGTTCTCACAGCTCTGTGCCACCCTCCATTCGAGCCTTTGGCACAAGCAGAACTCAAGTGGCTTTCCTGCAAGACTGCTTTCCTGATGGCTATCGTCTCAGCTAAGAGGGTCAGCGAGCTGCATGCTCTTTTTGTCAGCCCTACGTGTAACAGGTGGAATCCAGATGGCTCTGGTGTTACCCTGTGGCCTAATACTGCGTTTGTTCCTAAGGTGTTGTCTCCTTTTCACCGTAACCAGCCATTGCGGCTGGCTCGGTTTCAGCCTCAATCTGGTACAACTGAGTGAGTTGTTGTGCCCAGTAAGAGCGTTGGAGGCATACATTGCAGCCACCGCCAATCTGAGACGCTCGGACCAGCTTTTCCTATGCTATGGGGGTCCAAGGTTAGGCTGTCCTCTTTCTAAACAGCGTCTGTCCCATTGGATTGTGAGTGTCATCTGCCACGCCTACGCTGCAGGTCACTGCTCCCTGCCAGTCGGTGTGAGAGCACATTCCACCAGGAGCGTCACCGCTTCCTGGGCTGCTTTGAGGGGGGTTCCGCTGGAAGCTATATGTGCTGCTGCTTCATGGGCTTCCCCAACCACCTTCACCAGGTTCTACAGTGTCAATGTGGCTGCCCCTCATCCCCTGGGTCAGGTCCTTTTACAAGGTTCTGCTGGGCCTCCTCTGTGAGGTATGTGCTCAGGATTCCTTGTGACATCGTTGGCATTAGTCATTCAGTGCTTTCAGCACCGCCCTCTGGCGGTCAGTAGGGATGAAATAGAACCAAAGTTACGTATGTAACTACGGTTCTATGAATCCCGGATGACCCATGACCGCCAGAGCTTCTCTGTCACTCAGAATCCTTGCTTTTGCGAGAAGATTCTGTAGGAGCAGAGCAAAGGATGACACCAAGCTATATAGCTTCTGAGTGGTCATCCGGTGTCACAGGTGTGACTCTGTTGGTATAATTACTCGAACTGCGCATGCCCGAAGGGAACATTCAGTGCTTTCAGCACCGCCCTCTGGCGGTCATCCGGGATTCATAGAACCGTAGTTACATACGTAACTTTCGTTTTAAAGCCACAACATAACCAGTGCCAAGTCTTTTTTGCAGCTATTTTTCTTTGTATCTTTTTCTTAGTACGTTTGATTTGGTGATAAGTGGAGGCGTTGCAGAGACAAGGGTCGAACAAAACCGAGAAATACCGGCTGTTTCTCGGTAACTCGATTTTGAAGCTTTGTGTTTCGCTCTTCGCATGTGCGACTCCACTGCCTTAATTCCCATCGTTCCGAGCTTGAATCGCTTCTTGCACAAAATAAACTGTGCCTCATGTGTGTTCCCTGGTACTGGTTTTAACCATGGAGAAAACTCTTGGCTGAATAGCCTATTTTCGTTACATTTACACTTGCTCATATTTTCCAGACAAAAAGTTAATGTTGCATCTCCCAAATATCCCGGCCACAAAAACGCTTTTATTGGTTCCGCTATCGGGACAGAACCAATAATGGCGAGCAGTTATTTTTTTTATTTAAAAAAAAAAAAGGTCAATTTTAACGTTTTATTTAGATTACAAAAATAAATCGTAATAAAAATAATCCTATTTATGATGTTTTAAAAATTAAGAGCTACGAAAGACTGATTTAAGACATTTTAATACTAATTAAGGCCTTAGTTTTATTTTGAAGAATTCAATGCCTTTTAAGACTTTTCAAGGACCCGCGGGAACCCTGGTAACGGTGACTGTGAAAAACAAAAATCACTAACCTCATGGATGAAGTTCTCCACTTTGGTTTGCAGCCCCCACCACTTAAACTTGACTGTGACTAGTTTGTAGGCGCACATCTTTGGGCAGTCACTTTTACTCGGCAGCTCTTTCTGTTGGGGAAAATAAGCACCGCTCCTTTAAAAAGTATCAAACTAAATAAGGAAACAGAAAACTTGACAAACTTTCCATTGAGCTAAATGTGAAAAAACAGCATAAGGATAAGAGAACGCCGCTTTAGACTCATCTTAGATGCGTGCAAAGCTAAAAATCATTAATACATAATGCGCTGGGTTTGGAGCTTACTAAAATAATTATCAATATGAAGTTGTGCTGTGCGAAGATAAAAGCGCCCTAATCTACAAGACACTTTCTAAATTCATCCATCGCTGCTTGCGATGTGCCTGCCTCTGAAGAAGAGAAGACAAGAGAGGGGGGGCACTGTGTGTGTGTGTGGGAGGGGGGTAGAGCAAAGTGGATAAACTCTAGATGAAGGGACCATTTCCCTGCTTCCGCCCTGACAGCGACACCGCTCCCGACAGGCGCGCCTTTGTGGCCACAGAAGGCAGATAAAACGGTGCTCATAAAGCGATAAGGGTGTCGCGGTGCAAAGCCGGTTACATTATTAACACCTAGGACCTGCTCGCCCCCTCCAAAGAACACACACAGGCGCACGCTCTCCCTCCGAGAACACCTGTTTAATTAATCACTTCATTCCAGCTCAGCGTTCCAAGTGGAAAATGCCACAGACTCGCCTCAATCACGCCCCATCCTGCTGCCGTTTGATGCAGCGATCATGAAGGAGCGCGAGAGAGGCGAAATGAGAAACATTTCTAAATTTGCAGTGGGTTTAGAAAAGTTGTCATCGCTAAAGGAGAACTTCACATGAAACGGATTCTACATCAAAACACTTACGGTGACATTTCTTCTCTCCCTCTCTGTGCCCCACTCAAAGGAGCACAAGTTTTCAGAAATACAAAGGCCTGCCGATATGCAAGCATGTGTGCATGCAGAGATAGACAACAGTTTTATTGCTCTGAGAAGCTGGCAAAAATTATGCTTCTGTTGTCACATAACTATAATTTTTTTTTCTCCCCAACCTTTATAATAAAACACTTTTTCCTTGTCCGCAGCGGACGGGAAAGTGATCCAATTAAGAATAACAAAATAAAAAAAGTTACGCTCTTTATTCTCACTTTTAAAAGCAGTTAGGATGTCTTTGTTATGTTAAAAAAAATGTTGCAGCAGAGGAACGTTTTCCCATGGTGCACTTTAAGGGATCCACTGCAGAACAGACTGTAAGTGCTCCATTAACGCAACCAGTTTTTTTGTTTTGTTTTTTTTTTTACATAAATATGTTTGCCTAAATCAAATCCTTTTAATCAAAAGTGTCGGCTTTCAGAAAAATAGTTCAAATTTACAATCATTGTCCCTTAAAGTGAATCTTTATCAATTTTACATCAACATTGTGCCACAAAAGAATACAACTCAAAGATCAGGACATATACACTATATTGCCAAAAGTATTTGCTCACCCATCCAAATTATTGGAATCAGGTGTTCCAATCACTTCCATGGCCACAGGTGTATAAATTCAAGCACCTAGGCATGCAGACTGTTTTTACAAACATTTGTGAAAGAATGGGTCGCTCTCAGGAGCTCAGTGAATTCCAGCGTGGAACTGTGATAGGATGCCACCTGTGCAACAAATCCAGTCGTGAAATTTCCTCGCTCCTAAATATTCCACAGTCAACTGTCAGCTGTATTATAAGAAAATGGAAGTGTTTGGGAACGACAGCAACTCAGCCACGAAGTGGTAGGCCACGTAAACTGACGGAGCGGGGTCAGCGGATGCTGAAGCGCATAGTGCGAAGAGGTCGCCAACTTTCTGCAGAGTCAATCACTACAGACCTCCAAACTTCATGTGGCCTTCAGATTAGCTCAAGAACAGTGCGCAGAGAGCTTCATGGAATGGGTTTCCATGGTCGAGCAGCTGCATCCAAGCCATACATCACCAAGTGCAATGCAAAGCGTCGGATGCGGTGGTGTAAAGCACGCCGCCACTGGACTCTAGAGCAGTGGAGACGCGTTCTCTGGAGTGACGAATCGCGCTTCTCCATCTGGCAATCTGATGGACGGGTCTGGGTTTGGCGGTTGCCAGGAGAACGGTACTTGTCTGACTGCATTGTGCCAAGTGTAAAGTTTGGTGGAGGGGGGATTATGGTGTGGGGTTGTTTTTCAGGAGCTGGGCTTGGCCCCTTAGTTCCAAGGAAAGGAACTCTGAATGCTTCAGCATACCAAGACATTTTGGACAATTCCATGCTCCCAACTTTGTGGGAACAGTTTGGAGCTGGCCCCTTCCTCTTCCAACATGACTGTGCACCAGTGCACAAAGCAAGGTCCATAAAGACATGGATGACAGAGTCTGGTGTGGATGAACTTGACTGGCCTGCACAGAGTCCTGACCTCAACCCGATAGAACACCTTTGGGATGAATTAGAGCGGAGACTGAGAGCCAGGCCTTCTCGTCCAACATCAGTGTGCGACCTCACAAATGCGCTTCTGGAAGAATGGTCAAAAATTCCCATAAACACACTCCTAAACCTTGTGGACAGCCTTCCCAGAAGAGTTGAAGCTGTTCTAGCTGCAAAGGGTGGACCGACGTCATATTGAACCCTATGGATTAGGAACGGGATGTCACTTAAGCTCATATGTGAGTCAAGGCAGGTGAGCAAATACTTTTGGCAATATAGTGTATCTTGGACTAAAAATAATTCATCGATTTCCAACAGCGGCAATACTTTAACTTCCCTCTATTTACCTGTAAAGGATAACACTTGGGAAAACCATTGACAAAGTGTTCTGATTAAGTATATTTAGGAAAGATAATTCTTACTCATTAACTTTATCCCAGGCTTTTAGCTTTGATCAATGAATACAAAGTTTATCACTGTAATTAAAATTGCTACTGTACAAGAAAACTTGCTGCAAGACTACATCAACATCATAATGCAGTAAACCCACACACCAAACAAATCTATTTCATTACTGAAATTAAACTAAAAAGCTTATCCTTTTTTATTATTTTGGGTTTTAAGAAAATAAGGACCTAATGTTCTTCCACTCCACCCATGCAGCCTCAAATGGGCCAAAACACAAATCAGACAACTGCCTGTCAAACGTCTGGAGCTTTGCTGAGCATCTGTTCCTCTTGTTTTTGGTTTCTAGTTTGAATAAAAAAAAGAAAGAATAGTGATCTTTAAATTAGACTCATAAGAACATTAACATCATCATCTATTAACATAAAAAGTATCTGTTTCCCTTTTACTTTCACATTTAGCATGTAACAGAGTAGAGCATAATTAGGAAATGGAGAATTATACAGGCTTCACAGTTTGTAGCACTGCTGCCTTGCAGCAAATAGGTTCTTGTTTCAATTCCAGGGTCTTTCTGCATGGACTATGCATGTTCTAACCTTGCATGCGTTGGTTCTCTCTGGGCACTCCAGCTTCCTCCCACAGTCCAAAAACACAACTGCTTCTCTAAATTGTCCTCAGGTGAGTGTGTGTGTGTGCGCAAGTTTTTTGCCTCTGTGCCCCTCTGTGTTATGGTCAATTAACCACAGGTGGACAGCAGTGGATTTTATCTATACGCTCTTGATTTTCAGATGACATATAGTGATGTGTTCCATGAGGTGCCTAAAACTCATTTTGCAACCAAACCTTGCTGTTAAGTTGTCCAGAACCATAACCCTGGTCTGTAAAGTGACTTCTGTGAAAATTATTCCCATGTTCATTAAACTAATTAGGTAACTATGAAAGCCAGTTGGCCAAACAGCATTTTATATAGAGGTGTTGGAAGAAAACCTCTTAAGTTTTAGAGTGCATTACATAAAATCCCAGTCATATAAAGTTTTTGGTTGTAATGAGACAAGTTTAATTGGGTATGAATACTTAAAAACTGTAAATTGATAACATAAATGTAGCAAGAAGCAGCAACATTTCTATTTAGAGCTTTTCTGTCTGTGTCTCAAAACATCTGTTCAATTTAGATCCAACAAGCCAGCCTTCTCTGCACAGAAGTCTCATGCTGATTTTCTAGCTTTTCAATCTAATTAATATCTCCTTATAATCAATTCACTACCAAATCGTGAGGGAACAGTAACTCGGCAATCAAGCACTGTTTAAAAAGAGACCATTAACCTTCCACTGAATTTGTTATAGTCTGTGTTTCTGCTATTCACTGCAGCTTACCATAGTTGTGAATTAGTCCTTAAATGTGCGACTCATCCCAGGTATACTGTGCCAAGTCAATCTAACTGTGTTTATATTCTCTGGGTGTATGGAGTGCAAACTGCAATTAATTAGGGAAGCAAATCTAATAAGAAACTGAATAATTTAGAAAGATTCCAGTGGTTGAAACAGCAGACAGAGTGAGATTCTAGCAGCAGCTTTACATCTGGTGATAAATTAGTACAATAATGAGCAGAGTCTTTAGTTTACAGAGCTGCAGCCAAAGAAAATTACAACATGTCTAGCTACTTCATACCCCGTGGCCAAGGCATAAGACTCCAGTTCAGGTGGCTAGTCTGCCACAGATTCCAGGCTGGATTTAGTTTTTGACTGTGAGCCAGTCTAACATCAAAAGTATTCTGCAGGTAAAAAAAATCTGGTTTAAATCTTCTGCAGATTTAGACAGGTTATTCTCCAGGACTGCCCTGTATGCAATGATGCTACCCCAACATATTTCAGGTCTTAGTAGATCTGAGGTTTTGCAAAATCTTCCCTTTTTTTTACATAAAACATCGAACAATGCATTGTTGGGTATTTAAAGCTTGGAATCTTGTTTAGTATGCCATCCTTTTTATACTTTCCACAACTTTAACCAAAAATCTCATTATGCACCCCATTTTGCAGTTCCACACAACTTTGTGTTGCTCTTTCACATCAAATAATAAAGTACAGTACTGCGTTGCAAGTTGATAAAATATGAAAACATTCAAAGGGTATGAACTGAATGCCTCTGCAAGCTGATTTGTGTTTTATATCATGCTACTATATTATTACCTTCCAGGTTGGCCCCAGGGGTCCTCTGGCAGTTTTAACCGACTTGAATATGGCTGGGTCTTCATCAGGCTTGTAGTCCTATGGAAAGAATTTTATTTTCAATAATTAATGTTGCAAACCCCAGAAAAATTTTACATAACCTGCAAAAACCCCCAGGTTGTGCAACATAAACTGTTTTTCACAATGGAAAATTGGAAGGAAGGAAATAATTATGTAACAACGCATATTAAAGTACAGTATTTGTAGATATCAGAAAGATACCCAGCAGTGCTAAATGATGTGGATTGATGAGAAGGTGGGCTACGCATAAAGCTTATTCAGTCTGGCACAAATTATCTGATGAAACTACTCATAGTGCCATTATAAAGCTGAACCTGGTTCTAAGAACCGGAACACACATCTAAAAGATTAGCATAACATGACAAAAATGAACGTCATTAAATACAAGCGAGAAAAAAAAAAGAATGAATGGTTTTCAGCTTAACAACAACTCGAGTGCCCAGTAATTTTAAATAAATCATCATACGCCTGCAGCTAAAAAGATTCTTTTTTCAGGGTTACTTCTCAACAGAAGGATGCCAAACAGAGAGAGAAATGGAAACGCAGCCACGTGACAGCGCTGCACACATTCAGCCACAATAATCTGGTTGTTTTAATGCTCAGAGCTCCATTTCTATAACAATACACAGCGGTACTAATGAGGTCTGTGAATCGATGTGCCGGGGGACACGAAGAGGAGCTACTTCTCAAGTAAAAGAGCTTGCTTAGCCACGCAGGCATGTGTGCGTTTGTGGAGTTCCGCTGCACACCGCACAGTGAGCTTTAATTACGCTAACAAACTCATCTGTGCTGGCGGTACGCCCTGGGCCCTGCAGTCATGCCCGAGGCTGAGGGCTGATAGGGCCCTGAGACACAACACACTCCTTCAGCAAGGCAAACACGTCCGCCTCGTTAGCTACCCGCAGCAAACAAACATGTACACACACAGCAGCCAATGCTCCTCTCTCAAGCAGCAGCACATTTAATTGTGGCCCAGAAATGAGGCAATGGGATGTCAGATTTGGGCAATAATGTGCAACATCTTCAAATAAGATTTCAGAAGGCTCAAAAAAATAAATTTACTCTTTGTATTTAGAAACTATAGAACACCTTGAAGCATCCTAAAAAGTTGCTTATTACTTATTTCAACTGCAAAGCAAAATGTGACATTATCATCTTGAGTGAGTTAATAATCAACAAGCAGAAGAACAATGGTTTGCCATCAGTGCTGAATCACTTGTCAAGCAGGAATGTCAAAACATCGGTTTTATATCTCCGAGGAGTGAGGGGGTTTAAAGTAATGATGGAACAAGCTGAGTTTTACTCATAGACCAAGAAACTTCTTTGTTGGGGAATAATCTTCAAATTTAGTAACAAGGTGCATTTGTTTAAAAATAATTAATTATGCAATCCTTTAACAACTGTTAGAGATACCAAAGCTCTTTGGTATCAACTTCTCCCAAAAATAAACGTTCTGAAAAGGTAACCATTTAATCAGGTCACACCTCCAGCTTTCAATGGACAACTTCTACTTTAAAAGCAGCTTTACTAATTTCAACAGTAGGAAAGAAGGTAAAAATCAGGATGTGAAAATATTCCAACTAAAGCTAATAGTAGCTCCACAATGTTGCAGTTAAATGTCAGACGAGTTTTTAGTAAATAGTTAGCCTGCTTTTTGTTTGTTTTAGATTTTCCAATTAAATAATATAGAATAAGACAAAAAACGATGAAAATAAATGGCTGACCAAAACAACCAAAGAACAGCTCATCCCAAGCTTGGCCTACACCATTTGCAAACATTTCCAATAATCAGATATAAGTCTGTTAGGTCACAATTACCCCATTTACACTACCCTTGAAAAACCGTGCCAAGACCGGTCCGAGCTCAGTAACTGAGATAACTTATCGTGTGTAAATGGAAAGCAAACTGAACTGAACCGAGCTAGACACAACCGAACCGAGCTAACTGCAGACCAGTTCCAGAGGTGGGCTCGGCTCGTTTTTTCCCTGGCTCGGTTCTCTGATAACAAGAGCGCAAGAGCAGAACGCGTCATCTCCATTGCGATTCACACTCCATTCCAGTAGTTGGCAGTAATGCCCCTCCAGAAACAGAAGAACAACTTCTTCTTCAACTATAAACAACAATCGAAATCTTCTCCACGCAACATTTTAAATAATGGCATTTTAAATAATAACACTGAAGTACAGCAATAATAATCAAGCTTAATTTTCTGAATGTGACGGGTGCCGCCATTTTGATTTGCTTGATTCCCTCCTTCTTCGTCCTCTTCTTCTTGTGTTTAATGGCGGTTGGCAAACAACTTTTGGTGCATTACCGCCACCAACTGCTTGACTTCCTCCTTCAATACTGGCAGTAATACCGCAGATCGTCACTAGGAGGCGAGGAACCGAGATAGCATGATGTGTAAACGGTCGTCAGAAGCGAGCTCGGCCTGGTGAACTGATCAGAGCTCGGACCGCTCTCGGCATGGATCGCTTTTTCAAGGGTAGTGTAAATGGGGCTTATGATTCTCTCAGAGCTTTGAATAGGCCTTAGAGACATTAATAGTTGCAGATGGTGGAAGCCGTCCACGTTCTGCTGCATAACAGGAATAAGCTTTATGTTTCAGATGTAAGGCAACTTTGTGGTTCCTGAAATTACACCAAGTCAACCATTTTCTGAAGCTCCGCAGCCCTTTTAAGTACCTTTGGGATTTTATTTTTCTGAAATGTACTAGCTTCACCATTTCCAATGCTTTCTACTGTTGCCTGGTTAGTAAACAAAATAGGATGAAAATTCTCATGTTGCTTTTTATTAAATGAGAGAAGGATCTTTGTGTTCTCTCTGGGCAGCTCAGATTTTACTGTTGAATCATAAACACTGACTCTAATTCAGAAAATGAGAT
The DNA here is from genome assembly GCF_016077235.1 of Cyprinodon tularosa. Lineage (NCBI taxonomy): Eukaryota > Metazoa > Chordata > Actinopteri > Cyprinodontiformes > Cyprinodontidae > Cyprinodon > Cyprinodon tularosa. Next base: position 2,050,791 of record NW_024038796.1, read on the forward strand.
CTGCAGTGAGGTAGAGTTTGTTCTGGGTTCTTCTGTGACCTCCAGTATGAGTCGTCATTGCATCTTGTATGGATATTGAAAGGTTGGCCTATGTTCCCCACAGCTGCATGTTCTCCCCTTTCATAGATTATAGCTCCAACTGTGATTCCCTGGAGTCCGCTGCCTTGGAAATAGCTCTGTAACCATTTCCAGTCAAATAGAAGACATTGTTTCTCATCTGTTCTTGATGCTGCTTTTTATAAGACTTACGGTACATTTCAATGAATGGATTCCATTTAAAGAGATTACTTGAATTTACAGATCAGTTTCAGTCTGATAAAACCTTGATTTCCAAATGTTTGGTAAGGTACAGTCAATTTCTAATTTAGACGTAATTACTCTTTTAATGAGTAGGTTAGCATCACATTGTTCCCTTTTTCACAAAGGCAAAAAAATCATTAAAAAAAGCTTTTGTAACCATTACAAAATTGTTTCATTTTCTCAAAATGTGTGACAAAAAATGTATAATTAGCAAACCCAGGTAAGCAAAAGAGGCATATATTATGAAGTGTAATAGTGTGCAATGATGTGAAGCTGCCACATGGAGGCACTAAATCAAAGCCCACTGTGCATCAAATCTTAAAGATTTCTACTTACAGCAGCAGACACTTGGCTTCTGTCTGCAATGTCGATGGGAACAACGGTTACATTCTGCCATTTTGAGTTGTCAAGTTTATGCACCTGTTTAAAATACACAGATCATCAACTTCCTTTCTCTCCAAGGTGTTCAAATTTGATTTAGGAATTAAGTTAAAATGTGATAGCTTACATTTTCCTGCTCTCCCATGTCGGGTTTGTGCCATGTCTCAATTTTAATGAAGAAACTGTCTTTCATATATTCATTCTGAAGAGGAAACAAAAGAAAATTCACTATGAGAATATACAGTTCACTGACAACTTTACATTTTTTAAAGGTTTTTTTTAGACATACATACCGTCACAACTGCATCAAGGTTAACCGAGAGGGGAGAAGAAAGGGAAAATGTTTTAAGTATTACTGGTTACAATGAAAATGACAAATAACCGAGTGTGTGTTTTATCCAAGTGAGTATGTTTGTTTTGGGCAAAGCAGTAATCAGAGGGGAACTCACTGGTTCTGCAGTAGGGGTAGGCATTCCAAGCTTTTTCATGGAATACCAAGGAGCCTTCAGGGGCAATGAGTCTGACAAAACCTGGGACTTTACTGAAGTGTGAGGGAGGACAGGGGTAGACAAGGAAAAAGAGACGACAATTCAGGTTTCTAGGATCTACAGCACAGAAAGCAGGAACAGCTTCACAAATAAGACAACACTGCCACTTCCTGGTAGTACTGCACTATTACATGCCAGAAATGATGCACATCATATTATCCGTTTTATGGATAAAAAGACACCTACCTCTTTAGATGGTAAATTTTGTGTGTATACTGCCCTTTCTCTCCATCCTTCTCATAAGGTTCATTCTTCAGTACTTCTATGCCTTCACCGCCACCTGTTTCATTTTTACTTGCTTCTGCCACAGAAAACAGCTGGCCAACTTGATACTGAAAAAAAAAAAAAAACAGTGACATTCAACTACGCTCAAAGTCATTTCTCTATAGAGCAGTTCACCTGAAAATATTTAAGGTTAATCCACTCTTTAGAAGAATATATATTACTATTTACCACTGTGAAAGTAAAAATGTTATGCTACTTTGCAGTAAGATCGCTCAAGAGAACATTATTTTGTATATACAGTAAAACAGAGCTTTAGTAAAGTTTAACAAACAACTGAAAGAGTCTTTACTCTCGTTTCCTTTTTCTGCATTTCTATACTTTCAGATCTGTCCACATCATGCAGGAATTCTACATCTGGGATATTAACATCCTAGTGAGTGATTCTAGAGAATAAAAAAGGTCACTCACCTCCTCAACGCTACAGGGTAAAACCACTCGGCTGCAAAACAAGAAAACAAATAGATTTAGTTTTCAGGGTTACAGTCATTTATAGGCAATTCGGCTTAGAATCTCTCAATTCTGCTTTAGTTAATATGCAATTTTAAACAAAACTTTACAGTAACCGAAATATAAAGGATGTAATAAATAAAAATTGGAATAAACACTAAGATATTCCAGATATACAAATGGATCAGCTTTACTCAGTGTAACTTAAAGAGCTGATTGCAGGTTAGTGCCTCACTTCTATCGGTGTTTAGAAAAATATTTGAGAATTTGGTTTTTTAATCAAACTGTAGTTTTATGTTTTTCGGGTTCTTTTTGTAAGAAAATTTGACTTCCGTATCTAAAACAGGGCACCAGAAGTGACGAACCGTTGGGGAGTTTACTTAGCTTTCCAGTAGTAAACGATGGATGCCAATGCTAATTCAGACAACATACTTTAAAAATGTGCAACTAGAAAACCGATCACAGATAAAAATCTCTGGTGGAAAGCAGTGAGAAACACTAGCTTTGCTCTGGCAGAGAGAATAGATCCAGTTTTCTTCCTTTTATTTAAGGTTTGTGTAGCATTGACCTCAATCACAGTTCTCAATCAGCCATCCACTAGCAAATGAGTGCAGGATCTCCTGTTTGCTGAGCCGTCTGCCCTCTGAATGTTTGCATAAGGATTGAAACAGCGTTGTTTTATTTTAGTCCTTCTGAGGGAACAAGTTTCATCAATTTAACCATCATTATTCAGAGTGTGAGCAGCCCCCTATCAAAGCTACATTTTACCATGTTTATGATAAATAAAATCCACCTCAAAACCAATTACACATCCACTCTACCCGTTAACTACCTCATCTCCACAGATGAAGGAGCACAGAATATTTGACTCATTGACGTGAAATCAAATGACACGACTTGTTAGAAAAAAGTAAATTTTAGGGACATTGCTACGGAATATCACCAAAACACTTAAAATCCTAAATGAACTTTTTAAATAAAATCTATTATTTTGCATTTTGGCAAGAACTAAACCTTAAACCTGCAATTTGCTCTTCAAACAGTTTGTAAAAAGCAACAACATACCTGACAAATTAAACCAAACTATTTTAAGAGAAATGATATTGAAGGCAAAAGATATAATCAAAACATGTTCTGAGTTTTAAAAACATAACCTCCATATTTTTCCAGAAGGGAAATATAAAATATCTGTTAATACGGGAAAGAAACAAAACTAAAAAGGAAAAGAGAGTGATAAACAATCAAACATCAAAGCCATAAAATGTCAGATACCATCAGATGCAGAGTTAATAGCCACTAAATCATATAAACTGGGTCTAGAACTCCTCCAGTGGAAAAGTTTGGGTTTAACCTGGTTTAATTTCTTTAAAAAAAAGTCTTCTTTAGGAAATCATTGGTTGAAAAAATTAAACAGATGAATTGATTTGCCAAAATAATAGTTGGTTGCAGCCTTAGAGATTATCATAAAAAACATAATTGTGTTTTATTTGCCTCGGTCAAGGCTAACAAACCCTCCTGTAACTGTTGCATCTTAACTCCTCTACCATGACCTGCAAGTAATCAACCCCACAGATTTTTTGTTTTTGTTGGATTTGTTTGTAAAAAAAAAAAAAAAAAAGTAGCAGTCACTACATGAACAGCAAAGTTTTCTCCAATTAGAACCGATTTTGATAAAATTTTATTGACAAAAAACAAACAAACAAAAAAACTGGTTATTTGAAATTAAAGTTGGACCTTAGTGCAGCATTCAACACTGCGGCTAGGGTACCTGGAAAACTGGATCAACCTTTGTAGTCCAAACTTTCCTACGTAAAGGACAGATACCTTTTTGTGTCAGTAACTTAACACCAAAGACCAGGGGGAAAAAAAAAAGAAAAAAAAAAACTGTGGGGGAAGGGGGAAAAAACAAACAAACAAAAAAAAAACTCTGCTGTTCCCCAATCTTGGGTTAATCTGAGGTGCACCTCCTATTCAATATCTACATTCTCAACTCAACTCTAATCTTAATATTTAACAACATAAGTTACCATTAGGGGTGGGCATTTATCATAGCATTTATAGTTATTGTGAAAAGATTCTAGACATAAGTACTTTGATTTATCACATAAATAATACATTAGAATAAGTGATGATTTAAAACTCCAGAAACTTAAGTGTAAAAACTTTTATTTCAGCTATTTTTCTGTCATTCTAATTTGGGCATTGTAATAGGATATGATTAAATGTGGTTACCATGATGTAAATGGTGTTCTTTATGTTAATGGTGTTAGAAAAAAGCTGAATTTAAAGTTTATGTTCTTCAATAGTATTGCTGGGTTATGATTACTCCGGTAAGCAGGCATAAAGTTGGGTCACAGTGGCATCAGATGCAGGAGTTTGCCCTGCAACCCAATGATTGTCCGTTTACTCCTAATTTCAGCGATGTCGTGTTTTATCTCCAGATTTTTCCCACCACTGATGAGAAAAATAAAATATCTCTTAATACGTAAAAGAGAAAAAAAAACAAAAAAGGAAAAGAGTCATACAAAATCAAACATCAGAGCCATAAAATGTCAGATACAATCAGACCCAGAGGTAATAGGCACTAGATAATATAAACTGGGTTTCTTAATAAACTTTGACCTTTTTAAACAATTACCTAATTTTCGGCCATAAACTTAAGTGTATCTTTTGCATTTAATGAGGCATTTTGGTCTAACTCTAAAGCCTGGTTTATGCTCAGAAACCAAGTCGTCTGCGTGTGTGTCGCAGATATGCCTCGGCCCCTTCTGCAGACACTCTGCTGCACCTCTCCAAAATTGTATTTCCTGTTTGGTACCATAACAGGTTGTTTGTATGAACGCCATTGTGGAAAACGACTTGTGAAGTTGGAATCGCCAGAAGAGCGAGGTACGGGAGAACGCTGAGACCCTTTTTCCACCTGGATTCCCTCTTATTTTCACCCTCATGTCCCTCCGTTGTCATTTTAACCAAACATTTTATTCAGCTGAATCAACAAAACATGCAAGTTATTTCCAGACAAATGAATATCATTCCACAGCTTCAGTTAATAAAGCTCAGGGTGTTTTGCCTAAGGTTGTTGATTTTAATTAGGGGATGCACAGATTTGAAACTCTGGACTAATATTGACATGATATCAATATTTATTGAGATTTTTTATTATACCCTTCACTATCACTTTAACACCATGAAAAAAAAACTACAGTGTCGACATTGCCTCTCTGCTTCAGTTAATATTTAGAATCCCACGATGCACCAATCAGTATCACGTGACCAAACCTCTCCCTTTTAAAACAGATACACCAAGTTGATGTAAATAAATATAAATTTTTAACATTGGTCCTTTACTTACCAGTTACTGATATGCTTACAAATGGCCAACATCAGTCAATACCAATATATATTTCATCCTTAATAATAAAAAAAAAAAAAAAAAAAAAAAAGCCCATCAATAAAATCTCTGTTGCAGACATATTTTGGAGAAACTGAAAGTGCAATAACTTTGGGATGACACAGTTAAATATAAACTCAATATATTAGGACAATGGAGAGAGAATATGTGTACTAGTATGCACTCATTCAGTGCATTCTGACAATTCTCTGAAAGAATCTTTTGGGAACAACACTTCTACGTCCTGTAGTCCATGGTGTATGTTTACTAGGGATGGGGATCGTTAATATTTATTGATATCGATACCTTTATCGATACTCCTTATCGATCCGAGTCTTTATCGATACTTTTCTGTCATTTGGTCGAAAGACGATGCGACAATGTTTTTAACAGACAGAAAGGAAGTGGGAAAAAAATTATTTGAAGAAATGTCCTTTATTTTGAAGAAATGTCTTCCTTTGGTTTAAAGAAATATATACATTTTTTTCACAATTTACAATGGTTAATGTATTGTCTACTGTCACTTTTCATCATGTTTTTAGTGATTAGGAAAATATTTAGCAAATAAATAATTGTATTTTAAATTAAATGTAATTTTTAATAAATGTTGGCATCAGTAGTTTAATTATATATTCTAAAATAATTAGAGCAATATACAACTGTATTACTCATGTTTCTCGCCAAAAACTCAATTTCCCTTTTCTTTGCGTTACACTTGAACGCATCATGATAACCTAATTGTCGTTTTACTGAGCCAATCGAACACATCATCACGCAGCACGTCTGAAACAATTTACTTTTCAAGCTAACTAGCTTGTATGCTGCCGATTATAACACGGATTTCACAATTACTATTTTTAACTGACCGGACAAGCTACAAAGTCTGTGTGCGCGCTTACCAGTGGCATTCTGAGTGGATGATGAAGACGGGCCCGACTGTGGTGCGGCGGGGCAGCAGCAGGAGGAGGAGTCTTTTCAACCCGGAGACAGTCGAAGGTACTGCATTTGGCCTTTATTTGATGCACAATACTAATGTGCTTGGCCATTGAGGTTGTGTTCCCCCCTTTACAAGAGATGATTTTGCAACATAAGTTGCATTTCGCTTCTTCTTTATCTTTGAGCTTGGTAAATTAAGCCAAACTTTAGACCTTTTCGTACGTTCAGCCATCCTCGAGTCGCGAGCGAAGTTACAGTAACTGCCAGACTTCACTTGTTTTACTTTTATCTGTTTACGTTTATCTGTTTGCTTACAATTTCATTCCAAAACATTGGTGGACATGCTGCAGTGATTGGATTGATTAGACTTAAATGCTGTGACGCGACTCGAGACACACACAATTATGTTACAGGACCTCCAAGAGAAAAAAAAACAAAAAAAACCGACCAGACTCAATAGTGGCATCGATAAGCCCAAACGTTATTGATTTTCGGGTTTTTAAAAAAGTGGAACCGGGTCCTTGATAGAACCGGGTTTCAATCCCCATCCCTAATGTTTACTGGTGCATCTTCCACAGGCTAGATAAAAAGGTCCTGACCACTGACAACTGGCAGCCTTCCATAACCGTCTCAGCTTAAAGGAATAGTACACCCAAAACATGATTAGCCTTCATTTTCTACTCACCCCCATGCTGAACAACACTCTGGAGTACTTTTTTGATATCTCAAATGCATCTGGAGATCTGGGAGGCTTCTTGCTGTCTGCTGACATTCAAATAATGGAGGTCTATGGTGACCGAGACAGAAAGGTCCATAAAAGTCCACAAAAACGTGTCAATATTCCTCCATACTGCTCGTCCAATGTATTCCAAGTGTCCTGAGTGGGTAGCATCCAGAATTTACTCGAAACGAAGTCATTTAGAATGTTTTTAGAGCATAAACAGTAGTGTATAGGATTTGCTAAAAGCGCGCTCACGACGCTACGGAAGCCCGGCAGACCAAACCAGATGAAAGTGCGCATTCAGCGTCTCCTCTGCCAATAATGCAAGCGTAGAAGAAGAAATGTGCTGTTTACCTGTGCAAAGAAAGAAACAACGAAAGAAAAATGTCTGAGGACTTCAGTGTTGAGGAAGAGCATGAGTTCTTTGCCGAGCTGAATGCGCTGGTTTGGTCTGCCGGCTTCCGTAGCGTCGTGAGCGCGCATGTGCGCGCTTTCAGGAAATCCTATACACTACTGTTTATGCTCTAAAAACATTCTAAATGACTTCGTTTCGAGTAAATTCTGGATGCTACCCACTCAGGACACTTGGAATACATTGGACGAGCAGTATGGAGGAATATCAACACGTTTTTTGTGGACTTTTATGGACCTTTCTGCCTCGGGCGCCACAGACTTCCATTATTTGAATGTCAGCAGACAGCAAGAAGCCTCCCAGATCTCCAGATGCATTTGAGATATCAAAAAAGTACTCCAGAGTGTTGTTCAGCATGGGGGTGAGTAGAAAATGAAGGCTAATCATGTTTTGGGTGTACTATTCCTTTAAGGTCCCCATTATGGCAATTTTATCTTTAGGTTTTTGGAGTTTCTTAAATTCAGCTGCTAAAATCTGTTTTCTACCTACTCTCAATCATTATGCCAGTGGCTCTCCCAGGGAGAACTGTTTGCCAATCAATTACAACTTATTTCAATGCCTGGGCTGCTTCACTGTCTGCTAAAAGAAAATCCTTCACCCATCACTTCCTGACCTTGAGTTCAAGCATTCTAGGGTCAAAAACAGGAAAATGATCTGAATCAAAGCATCAAGTCTACCTCAGAATGGGCCTATGAAAAGCAAAGAAATACAATAACAGAGAATTTGGGTTTTATCAAAGTCAGAACTTAGGAAAGATTAAGATACTGTTTTACAGAAACAAAAAAAAAACAAAAACAAAAAAAAAATTCTGGAAAAATTAGGTTCAAGGGAAAATGGCTTTTTTTTCTTTTTCTAAATCATAGGACCAGGTATGTTTAATGGCTCTGTCCTTGAATAACCTAAAATTAAAGAAGATTGGATTTAGTTAACTCTGGTAACATTTTCCTGATGTCAAATTCAGCTTGTGAAACATTAAAGCCCAATCGCATGCAAAATAAACTGTTTTTGATTTGACTTGAGTCATGCTGCCAACATCTCATCAAAAAAAGAAAAAAAGAAAACAACTAAAACATAAAACTAATGAGGAAACTCCATAAAGTAAAGGAGGAAATTAAGGGAGGAAAAAAAAAAATAAAAAACTGCTCCTGGGCTGGACTACACCCTGCGGACGACCGCAAGAATAAACACACTGCTCGCTTGAACTAAATGGAAATTCAAAGTCAAATACCTCAAAACAAAAACATCGATAAAAAGGGTTGCATGGCTGACAACAAACCCATAGAAATTCTAATTTAAAGTTGTGCAATACATGTTAATGATAGAGCAAGGAGGAGGAACAAAAAGTAAAAATTTTAGAATATTTAAAACATCTAATTGCAAAGGATTATATATTTAATGAACCCAAAATGTTTTGTACCAATCCTGTAAGAGCTCAGAGTATGTATTAATTCATTGCACCATTAAATGTGATGAGCAAGAAGTTACTCCTCTCTGACCAATGAGGGCAAAAAAAAAAGGAAGTTCCATCTCAGCTTAAATCCAAAGCAAGGCCTTCTTGCCCAACACTTCATTTCCAGCATTAACAAACACAGAAAAATGTGAGATAATTCCCAAATAGATTGACTGCTGTGCTGTTTTTCCAGCTAAGGCTAAACTTAAATGACACCCTAAGATAAGCGGTTAAAAGACAGGAAGAAGCGGAACGAGTGATGCTTAGTTCTCATATCATCAAGGTTTCAGGGAAATTCAGGGTTATACATAACAGAGATATGACTTGAACCGTATGCACCATAAGGTAATTTGAATGATGGTGCATTAGAAGGAATTGTGTAATAGAACAAGGCTCTAAATACTTTTAGAAAGTATTGGCAGTAATGGATCTTGCGGATGAGTGCCTTTCTACTTTGTTTCTCATCATACAGTAAGGTTAATGGAATAAAAGCTACATGGTTCAGAGATACAATACATTCCTATGATATTCACAACATTACATACCTAATTCAAATAGTTTCTAGAGAAAGAAACAAATGATTTTTAAGAAGCCATAAATGTAAACATATACACATATACATATATATATATACATATACATACATATATATATACATATACATATACATACATATATATATACATATACATACATATATATACATATACATACATATATATACATATACATACATATATATACATATACATACATATATATACATATATATACCTCCTTATCCACATTCTTCCTTTTTTTCTCCATCCATCTACCTACATAATCTGGGGGTATGTGGTTAAAATCAATTTTGTGTATTTGTTTTGTTTGAGAGATTAAAAAAGAAAACCCATTCTTGGTTTAAAGGAATAGTACACCCAAAATGTGATTAGCCTTCATTTTCTACTCACCCCCATGCTGAACAACACTCTGGAGTACTTTTTTGATATCTCAAATGCATCTGGAGATCTGGGAGGCTTCTTGCTGTCTGCTGACATTCAAATAATGGAAGTCTGTGGCGCCCGAGGCAGAAAGGTCCATAAAAGTCCACAAAAAACGTGTCAATATTCCTCCATACTGCTCGTCCAATGTATTCCAAGTGTCCTGAGTGGGTAGCGTCCATAATTTACTCGAAACAAAGTCATTTAGAATGTTTTTAGAGCATAAACAGTAGTGTATAGGATTTCCTAAAAGCGCGTTCACGAGTCTACGGAAACCGCGGCAGACCAAACCAGACGAAAGTGCGCAATCAGCTCAGCAAAGAACTCATGCTCTTCCTCAACACTGAAGTCCTCAGACATTTTTCTTTCGTTGTTTCTTTCTTTGCACAGGTAAACAGCACATTTCTTCTTCTACGCTTGCATTATCGGCAGAGCAGACGCTGAATGCGCACTTTCATCTGGTTTGGTCTGCCGGCTTCCGTAGCGTCCTGAATGCGCTGGCGCGCGCTTTCAGGAAATACTATACACTACTGTTTATGCTCTAAAAACATTCTAAATGACTTTGTTTCGAGTAAATTCTGGATGCTACCCACTCAGGACACTTGGAATACATTGGACGAGCAGTATGGAGGAATATTGACACGTTTTTGTGGACCTTTCTGTCTCGGGCACCGTAGACCTCCATTATGTGAATGTCAGCAGACAGCAAGAAGCCTCCCAGATCTCCAGATGCATTTGAGATATCAAAAAAGTACTCCAGAGTGTTGTTCAGCATGGGGGTGAGTAGAAAATGAAGGCTAATCATGTTTTGGGTGTACTATTCCTTTAATGGGCAACAATAACGTTTTTCACCCATCAAACATTTAAGGCCCATTAATATAACAGCTAGCAAAATTACTGTATTGCCTCTTTGGTAATAACTTTAGCTCACATATTTTTTTTTACATTTTGACAATAAGGTTTCTTTAGAAACTCCACTGCATATTCTATGTGTTTTTAAGAAATTCTGTTACCAAATCAATACCACTTGTTTTCAGATGAGAAAAACGCAGCCAATTAGAGATTTTCTTTAATCAAATTTTTATTCCTTCACAGATCAAACCTTTTATCTTTGTCCCTTTCGAAGACTAAGACGTAATAATCCATGTGGAAATTACACACAAGTTCTCACAAGCAAAAAGGCACAGATAACGGGTTAGGTTTACAAGATAATGCCACGTAATCTATTGTGATTTGTCAAATAATACTATTATCCTGCTGACTGAGTGTGTAAATCTAACTTACATTACGCACGCAGGCATTAAACGCTTAATGAGTGAAAGTTATAAGAGTAAATAGGGAAGGTTTGCCTTCAGACAAATTCCCATCAACTGTTTTTTTCTCGCCTCAGCTTCAGCCTGTTTGTGTAAATACTGTCTGGGTGATATCACTGACAGAACAACGACTTCCCTATCCAGGTGACGCTTTCCGTTAGCTAAGCTAGCATTAGCAATTAGTTTTAAATTCGATTCTTTACCCACTCATAGCAATGGTTTAAGAGCTTCTAATACCGATTAAATGGAGCCTGCGCCTTTATGAGAGACAACGTTTTAACTTCAAGTTAAGAGAAGCAACAGCTGCCAAACAATCACAAGCCGCTGTCAAAGCCGGTAGGCCTTACCAGCTCCTGAACAATTCCTCGTGTCCCTAAGCGAGATAAAATAAAGTTTTGACCAGGGGAAAAAGTAGTGTTTAACAAAGCCAAACTTGTCTGTGTCACTAAGTACTCAATAAATATAAAGGAAAAGTCAGAGTTTGTACGATAAGACCAAGAAAACTTACTATTCCTTGATGAGAACCATCGTTGCTGACTTCTCTGGTCTCGCTGGTCCTGCCCATACACCGCCGCTGTCTGATACTGACGTCATTGGCTCTTAGAGCCGTGCCCCGTCCCAGCCTCAACAGCTGTGATTGGTAGAAACAAGATGGACACCCCCACTAATTAGAATCAACCAATCAAACCTTTTATAGGGACACTTCTTTAAAATGTCTTTACCTAGCACATTTTGTTCAAGTTAAAGAAACACAAAAAAGGTTTTTATATATATATATATATATATATATATATATATATATATATATATATATATATATATATATATATATATATATATATATATATATATATATATATATATATATAAAACGCTGCTCAGTGCAGTGCTTGCAGAGAGAAGGTTCTGGGTTCCCGGCCTGGGGTCTTTCCGCATGTTCTCCCTGAGCATGCGCTCCGGGTACTCCAGCTTCCTCCTACAGTCCAAAAACATCACTGTTAGGTTAACTGGCTTCTCTAAATCTTCCTTAGGCGTGATTATGTGCGTGAATAGTTGTTTGTCTCTGTGTTGCCCTGCGATGGACTGGCGACCTGTCCAGGGTGTACCCCGTCTCTTGCCCATTGACAGCTGGAGATAGGCACCAGCACCCCTTGCGACCCCACTTGGGAGTAAGCGTGTTAGAAAATGGATGGATGGATATATATATATACATATATATAAAACCCCTTACACCCCCAACATGGACTGTTCTCCCTGCTGCCCTCTGGAAAGAGACTTCCAAGCATGCTATGGAGGTCCAGCAGATTCCAGAACAGTTTTTGCCATTAGACGGCTAAAAGTTATATAAAATGGGTTATTAAAAAAAATTTTAAAAATCTTAATGTTGCAACTATAGATACAGTTCCAACTTTCAGGTTTGTGAATGTTTATTCCACATATGATGTCTTATGTTTATATCCTTTTTTTCACCACAGTGTTTTTTTTTCATCACAAAGTTTTTATCACTGCTGATTACCTTTATCAAGGCTGCACTTTAAAATAGGATAAAGTCTAGAGAACTGTACTTAACGAAGTTTCGTTTTGTATATACTCTTCCATCCATCCATTTTCTGACATGCTTAATCCCAAGTGGGGTCACGAGGGGTGCTGGTGTCTATCTCTAGCTGTCTACGGGCGAGAGGCAGGGTACACCCTGGACAGGTCGCCAGTCCATCGCAGGGCAACACAGAGACAAACAGGACAAACAACCATTCTTGCACACACTCACACCCAAGGAGAGTCTGGGAGGAAGCCGGAGTACCCGGAGAACACCCATGCTGGCTCAGGGAGAACATGCAAACTCCATGCAGAAAGACCCCGAGCCGGGAATCGAACCTTCTTGCTGCAAAGCAGTATATACACTTGTGTGTACAAAAACGACAAAATAAATCAATCAATCTATCTATCTATCTATCTATCTATCTATCTATCTATCTATCTATATATATATATATATATATATATATATATATATATATATATATATATATATATATATATATATATATATACACTCATCAGACCAGAGAGTCGTATTTCTCATAGTCTGGGAGTGCTTCATGTGTTTTTTGGCAAACTCTATTCAGGCTTTCTCATGCCTTGCCCTGAGGAGAGGCTTCTGTCAGGGCCATAAAGCCACGACTGGTGGAGGGCTGCAGTAATAGTTGACTTTGTGGAACTTTCTCCCATCTCCCTACTGCATCTCTGGAGCTCAGTCACAGTGATCTTTGGGTTCTTCTTTACCTCTCTCTCCAAGGCTCTTCTCCCAGAATTGCTCAGTCTGGCTGGATTGCCAGGTCTAGGAAGAGTTCTGGTCGTCCCAATCTTCTTCCTAAAGATTATGGAGGCCACTGTGCTATTAGGAACCTTGAGTGCTGCAGAAATTCTTCTGTAACCTTGGCCAGATCTGTGCCTTGCCACAATTCTGTCTCTAAGCTCCTTGGGCAGTTCTTTCAACCACATGATTATCGTTTTCTCTGACATGCACTGTCAGCTGTAATGTCTTACATAGACAGATGTATGCCTGTCCAAATCAAGCCCAATAGTTTAATTAAACACAGTTCGACTCCAGTGAAGGAACAGGACCACCTCAAGGAGGATCAGAAGAAATGAACAGCATGTGAGTTAAAGTATAACACCAAAGGGTCTGAATACATATGACCATTTAAAATTTCAATTTTCTTTTTTAAGTAATTTGCAAATATGTCTACATTTCTGTTTTTTTTCTGTCAACATGGGCTGCAATGCTGCCATTTGCTAAAATAAAAAATATTGCAAAATTTTAGGGTCTGAATATTTCCCTACCCATTGTACTACATATACAGTGGGTTAAATAAGTATTGAACATGCCACCGTTTTTCTCAGTAAATATATTTCTAGAGGTGCTACTGACATGACATTTTCATTAGATGTCCATAACAATACTCGCTATCTGTATGAGGTGACTACCTTTTGAAGCTGATCAAGAGAATGCCAAGAGTGTGCGAAGCAGTAATCAAAGCAAAAGGTGGCTACTTTGAAGAACCTAAAATATAAGACATATTTTCAGTTGTTTCACACTTTTTTGTTAAGTATATAATTCCACATGTGTTAATTCATAGTTTTAATGCATTCAGTGTGAATCTACAATTTTCATAGTCATGAAAATAAAGAAAACTCTTTTTGGTCTGTACTATATATATATATATATATATATATATATATATATATATATATATATATATATATATATATATATATATATATATATAGCCCATTTCACAACGTTTTCCTTCACAGTACTTCCGGCGATTAGACTTTCTTCTTTAGGAAGGCTGAACACAGTCTGAAACCCCCTAGACGAAAGAAACATTTAGCAACTTAGACAGTAGATAAAGAAACAACAATCGCTCTCACTGAGCAGATTAGCTGATAAAATACCCACTCCACCTCATGACCACACGCTAGCTCACATTACCGCTTGTTGATCAGTGAAAGTGGACATGTTAACACACCGCAGCTTGTAGCGGTGCGTCAAATGCAACGTAGATTCCCATCCAATTAAATTGAATTTGGTATTGATGACGTGAAAAATAATAACGGTAACTCCATTGAAATGATTCAAAACTAAAGTAACGAGCCAATTTTTTAAAATGTAAGGAGTAGAAAGTACAGATATTTGTGTAAAAATGTAAGGAGTAGAAGTAGAAAGTCGCCATAAAAATAAGTAGTAAAGTAAAGTAAAAATATCAGAAAAATCTACTTGAGTACAGTAACGAAGTATTTGTACTTCGTTACTTCCCATCTCTGGTGCTGGAGCACATTTGCAATCTTTAATTTCTTTCACCTACGGTTGTTGAGTTGTGGTTTGTATTAGGGTCACCCTTCTGGAAACCATTCTCAGCCAGTGCATTAACAACACAATCTGCAAGACATAGAAAAGTGACCTTTGTTCAGAATTAATGTAGTTCAGGTCGGAGATTAATCTGACCTGGCCGTTTAAACACGGGTCGCATTTAAAAATATCAGATATGTAGCGGATTCAGGGCCACATAGGCAAGTGAACTGGGTCACATTAGAAAAAAAAAATCAGATCAGTGTTGTTCAGGCTGTTACGAAAAAAAAAAATCGGATTTGGGTCACTTCAGGCTGCTGTCTGAACGTACAGTAGTCTTAGAGAGCAGAATTCTAATTGGTTGCTCAATACATCAATCTGACTAAATACCACTTTGGGCATGATCTTCATTAAGAAATTTTTGTATGACATATTTAAAACCGGTCCCCAAAAATAAAACTCTTGATTAAAAAACAACAACGACTTTTCCTCACTGTAATATGTCTATTTGTCTGTCCTACTATTGAAAAACCATTGCCAAGTTAGAAAGACAAGAAAGTAAACACAATGTTTTTATTGAAACAGTTTACTGATAAATGACAGATGGTTGCTGTGAAACTGCCATGTTCAATCTCAAAAATCATGGGCTAAAAAGTCATACGTGGTACTTAACACTGAATAGCAAGAGAATCCATGCTTCAGAGCAGACACTCAGATCACAAAGAAATCAGGCAAAATGCCCTCTTGATTTCAATAAAAAATATTGATTTTTTTTCCCACTCTATCCATCTTTACAAGGTACAGATTTGTTCACTTTTCAATTATAAAAACAGTTAATACTGATTGTGAAACAAATAAATTTACAAAACATAATAATAATATTAATAATATTTCTTTTAATATTAACAACAATAACAAACAATAGTAACAATAATAATTAAATTTAAAAACAAAAAGTAGAATGAAGGGAAACAAGATGTGTTGCATCTTTTGCCCACACAAACAGCAATGTTTTTTTTTTTTTGGGAAAAAAAAATCAAATTGCATTTAGAGCTACCTGACACAGTTACACACAAACACAGTATCAGGTCGTTGAGTATTTCTCATTGCCATTTACAGTGTTATGGGCACAAAGACAAGACAGTCTCCAAACCATTCATTCATCCGTCTCTTCAGGAAGAAACTACAGAAATCCCTCAGGCCAAGCCAGGTTTAACGGACCAACAGTGGTCCTGAAAATGTGCCCGTATCCTCTGGCACACAGGATGGTAAATTAAAGAACCACTGTCAATGTTTCAGCATTTGGAAGAAGGGAAAAATCTTCCTGGCGAGAGGAACTTATATCCGTTGCCGGCAGGCAATCGGATAGGACGAGCACCAGGGCTACTGCTTGTGGAAATTGTTGGCGAAGGGGCAACTTTTCTTGGGTTGGAACAGTGGTGTCCATTGGAAGAATTCTTGGTACCGCTATCCAGTGACTGCAGTCCCAGCTCCCGCAGCTCCAGGCTGTCTTGGGGGTCATGAGGGGAACAGTGCCGTGGGGAAAGGTTCAGAAGGCTCAGTACATCTCTATTGGCCGGAGCAATAGGCCCGGAGTTGCTGTGGATGGCTTTAATAGGACCTAGATGCTGCTGCTGTTGACCTGCAGCATTAGTCCAGAATGTTTTCAGGTTGTGGATAGCTTGGACTTTTTCATCGATGACCCCTCTTCTTAGCCTATCAAGGTCTGGTGCATCTGCTGATGTAGAACAGGCAGATCCTGTGGAGGAGTAGGACAGTGCAGGAGATGGAGCACTGTCAGCTGGCGACTGGTGTCCAGAGCTGGGGGACACATTACTCGGAGAACGGGAAATGTGGCCGCTGTAAGGAGAGCTTGGGTACTTCAGTTTGAACTGAGCGTGGCTGTCCAAGGTGGGTGAAGGATGGCTGCCGTCTTTTTGGGAAAACTCAGAGACCGCAGGGCTGTTGTATCCAGAGCTAACCTTCTGTAGGGAAGAAGAACGGGAGGGAGGCTTGGGTTTCGGGGAGGACTGAACTCGACCACTGGCGCTGCTGTTAGGGCGGCTGAATGCACTAGTTTCAGAAGACCGGAACGCGCCGCTCCGACCTGAGGTCTCAGCTGGACTATTTCCACCATCTGCTCCAGCCCGCTGAAGACTGCTCACGGCTCGTAAGTGGCTGTGAGTTTCCTCCAGAATCTTCTGGGCAAGTTCTTGCGGATCAAGGTGAATTGGTTTCTCTTCCTGAGACTTGACAGTACTGTCTGTCTCGGTACTAGACTGGTCAGATTCGCCTGTATCTGAGCTGCTCACCTTACCCACCTTCTGGAACGGTGAGTTTGGGCTGGGAACAAGAGAGGTTTTCACAGGAGACGTTGGGGTGCTGACACTCCCCCGTGATGACACTGAGACTGTGTAGCCTCTCCCTGCTCCCGTGGAGCCTCCAACCCCTCTGCCTCCTCTGTGGTGTCTCCGACTGTGGCCTGGTGGTAATGGCAGAGAGTCACAATGGCTTCCCAGTGGCTCGCTGCTGATGATGGAGAACCCTTCATATTCCTCATCATCGCCTCTTGTTCCTGCTCCTGCAGCAGCCGCACCATGCGGAGAAGAGCGACTGCGTGGAACATGTGGGTGTTTGTGAACAGTGTAGTGTGCAGTGGCGCCACCTCGTTGTCGATGACTAAGGAAATCACAGTCTGACTTAGAGGCAAAACTCATCGAGGATGTTACAGAGCTGAGGCTGTAGACAGAGATGGCATCTGATGCTTGATTGTCCAGGCAAGGTGGAGAGAAGGGAAGGCTAGAGTATCCCACTGGTAATGGGTTGGAGACGGACTGAGCAGAAGCTAAAGACTCAAGGGAAGAGGAGCTGTCCAGGCTCAGGCGCTTGGGCAGTTCTGTAGAGTCTGAAAGAGAGAAAAGAAAACAAATGGATGCATGCATAAGGTTATAAAATAAATTAACTGAAAAGAAATTTAAAAGTATTCCTATAACAACCTAAGGCTGCAAATTTTACAATCAAACAAATAAACAAATTTACCAAACAGCGCCAGCAGAGACTGGAGAGCAAAGTGCAAGGTGCGGCGGTTAGCCAGCTTGCCCGTCTTTAGCACCACTTCTTCTTGTCCTACCTCACATAAATCGAATCCTGGAAACAGAAAATAACAGCAAAATGTCCTGTAAAAAAAAATCATATGCAGCAGTAGCTCCATGTACAACTTAATGTATTGAGGGTGGATGAACAGAGGAAGTTTAGAAAACATAACAATTATTTTGATTTCTTTTTCAGCAAATCATTTTAATAAAGAGTTATCTCTATTCTTTTGGATGATTATGGATCACAGCTAATAGAAAAACCCTAAATTCAGTTTCTCAGTTTTAATACAGAAATACTGTCAGCACTTAAAAGCCACTGCAGCATGATGTATCCAAGGCAAACGTCTGAACCAGAGAAAGTGTCGTACCAGGGTTAGGAGGAGCCTAAGGTCCAATGTACGTCTTCCTTGGTCATTGATGATTTATGGAGACATGTTACCTTGCCACTATGTTTTTATGAGGCCCAAAGTCAGGGCAGACGTCCATCAGGGGATTTTATAGCATTAACTTATTTCCCACCAGCACTTTTCCCCAGCCCAGAATTCTAAAAGTACCAGTAGCCTAACAAATTTAAAGATTCTACTGTGTTTGCTCAGTTTGATTGGAAATCAAACTTGCCTAACCTTAAACCATATAGATAATTTATTCAAAATAGTCAAGTCAAGGGCTTGCTTCAATAGCACAGTGGTTAGTGCACACAATCCATATACAGAGGCCTTAGTCCTTGACGTGGCCGACCCGGGTTTGAATCCGACCTGTGGTCCTTTGCCAAATGTCTCTTAGCCTACTCTCCAAAAGAAAAAAGCAAGCCTCTAGTTCCATAAATACTCAAAAACCTAGAGCCAACACTGCAGTTATACGACGGAGTATTAGGGCCAAGCTAGAGTTTTTTTTTATTTTATTTTTTTATTTTGAGAATAAAGTCGTAACTTTACGAGAATAAAGTTGTAATATTATGAGAATAAAGTCATCATTCAACAACCCGTTTCAGAAAGAAAGCTTCGAGCTCTGACCTGCATATGACGGCCGACCAGCACCACCAATCAGCAACCTGAGTCCATTTTTAAATACTGGCCAACTTAATGCCAGTTTGCTAAAAGATTTCCCTTGTTTGTCAAACCGGAGCCAAAGTATAACTTCACATTAAGCTTGGCATTCTTAATTTCAGGGAAGACAGTGCTTCTTGTAAGAGTCGTCATAAAATACAACTTGTTTCTATTAATTTAAGGACTTTATTCTCTTAATATTACGACTTTATTCTTGTGATTTTATTAGTTTTCTCGTTTTGACTTTTTTCTTGTAATTTTCAAATTTATTCTCGTAATGTTACGACTTTATTCTTGTCACTTTATTACTTTATTCTCATAATGTTATGACTTCTTGAAATAGAAAGAAAAATCTCTTGCCCGACCCTAACACTCTGTCGTACAGTCGAACACCTAAGCAGGACCACATATGTATTCATTCATCACTTCATGCAAAAAGAGCCTCAACCTAGTATTGGGTGCAGATGCTATACAGGACATGGGCATTCTGTTCAGGAGAGCTTACATTTCTTTACCAAAATCCCCTCTATTTCTGATATAGAATTTAAGGTTTTCATTATTTGGAGGTCACAGTCCATCTAATTAATAGAATTAAATAGTTTACATACATTACCAAATGCCATCAATGACATCATGAACAAGCTTTACATTGTTTTCTATTTTATTTGTATTACATTTTTGTATAAATGCAAACATTGTTTATATTCTATATGCAAAATGGTTTTGCAGATACAGGTCAACAGTCGACTCACCAAGAGCAGCCAGAAATTCATGGCACCCAGGCAATCTCCAGAGCTGAACACTAATGGACACCTGGATGGGCAGGAGGGAAAAGTCCTGCTCTTTCTCTCCTGTCTGGAGTTGGACTAGCACCTGGTGCAGCTGGTGAACAAAGAAGAAAAGACTATGAAATTTAATAATTTTATAATATCCTGAAATATGATTTAACTAGTAACTTGAATATCCTTAATGTTAAGATCAGCACTAAGCTGCTGATCATTATATTCAAATCTCTTTATGATCGTCCATTGAAGCTATTCCAGAAAAAAACAACGTAATGAGCAACAAAAATAAACAACAAAAATTATCTAGAAATAAGTAAACATTTCTTAAATTAATTGTATTCACCCTTAAATTGAGTAGGTAAATGAGATAGTTTGCCAATGGAATGATTAATACTCTTAAAATAAGATAATTAGATAATATGCACTTGAAATAAGACAATGCAATTGTGTTATCTTATTTTAAGTGTAAATTGTCTTGTTCCATTGGCAAAATGTCTCTTTTACCTCCTCAATTCAAGAACAAATGCACTTATTTTAAGAAAAAATGACTTATCTAGATTTAGATTTTTTGCAGTGAATTATATTTCTTAGTAAATTAGATTAAAAAACAACTTCAGAGAATTAGAACTCAAAGAAATAAACCTTTGTGGGAATGTTCATGAGGACTGTGAGAAGACTTGCCCGTTTTGTTTAGGGATTACATATCTAACAACAGAGGAAGCTTTGTCGGTGTGGAGTAACTGTGCAGGAGGAAAAAGTGAGCCTGGACTTATACATCACGATTTAATCCCTGCAACTACCCCGACATTTTCTTTGACCTGCAATAACCCAGGACTGAAATCCTTTAGTGGTTTAAATCCAATAAAGCAAAATAAAGAGAATGGGAATTGAAAAAAATACTGATTCTGAATGTAGCCATGCAACCTAACAACGTCAGATTTAAACAATTTAATTGCAACTTCTTTACAAAGTTAGCCTTATTTGTGTTTCAATAAAAAGGTACAATAAAAAAAGGAAATGGGTTTAGAGTATTGAAGCAGAGCAGAGTGAGATGCAGTACAAGCAGGAGAATGCTCACTTACCATGGCCACCATATTTTTAACAGCCTTCAGACCACAGCGTGGGAGCAGGGAAAAGAGAATAAGTAATGTTTTAATGCATGCACAAAGTTTGCAGACAAAGATTTAAAAAATTCAGTCATAAGAAGAGAAGCAGCAAAAAGAAATGTAAAAAATATTAATGTAAACAGTTGAGGTGTAATCAGTACACATTGGCCAGTTAAAGAATGTTTCATATTTTCTACACCAAAACTGAAAAATATCCTAACTGCATTGCTTCTCAGTCCAAGCATGTGAGTGCTACACGTGACACATGTACAGGAAAGAAACTCTGCTGTGTAACAGTTTTTCTACTGGTGTGGAAGAGAGAAAAAACCTGCATTGAAGCCTGTGCTGCTGGTTAGGCTTATTTGCAGCAGATTAGGATACACAAGGATTTGCTGTTTCATTAGTGTGTATTCGTGACATAACTTTGTGTGGGCACTGATGTCTTTCTGACACAAACAGCATCGAAAAGTGACGATAAAGAAGTAGCCTTGATCTAATAGTACATGTTTTTTTCTACATTTTGTCAGATTAAAGCTACTTTCTAAATATAATAAAATATATTAACATGGCTACTGAAAACCACAAATGGCCCGTGTTATGACTTTTTTTCTTTAAACCCTCACAGAAAGTCCAGATTTGTAAATTGTTGTGGTAGGATTACAGTTTGTAAAAAAGTTTTTTGATGAAAAACAGAACAATATGCGACATATCCAAAGCATGGGAGCCTATTAAAGATTTTTAATAATTTTCTCTCACAGTGTCAGAGTAAATGCGGCCGCAGATATGATCCCTTTCAGGTTTAAATATGTAAAGTGAAATAAAGAAAAAACTTAAAAGAAGTAAATGCTTTTGCAAGGTACTGTTCTTATTCAGTTCAAAAGGATGCATGTCATTTAATACCAAGATCAATTTCATATGGTGCGTTTGTTTGAAGCAGCAGGCTTTTACCCGGTTGATGAGCTGCTCTCCTGCCTCTGAAGCTGTGATGAGTTTGCACAAAGACTGGAGAGCTGGAGGCGGCAGACCTGAGGGATGGGAACAAAGGGAAATCATTGTTATTCATACAAGAAATTCATCCTTAAAATTAAGAAGTACCTGATTTGAAATGACAGAAACTTAAACTAACAGATTTCATTTATCAATGAAACAGACATGAAAATGAATTACTTAACATAACGGTCAGTTATGTATTATTTATATTTTCCCATTTTCAAAATGATTTTTATTCTCCATTTGCACTTTGAAAATTTAGAAGAGAAACATAACAAAGAAGCAACAGAGCACATCCTGAATCTGCCTGAGCTGTCTCCACATACCGAGCAGTGATTGTAGCGTAGTGCTGCACTGCTGGAGCCTGTCTCCTGGGTCAGCAGTGGGAAAGAAAACTGCAGCAGGAAGACCGGTGCCTGCAGAGTCGAGACGGAAGCCCACAGCTGTCAGCAGGGCCTGCCATCCAGGGACCCCACCGACCTTGTTCTCCACGCTCTGCTGTGATGTATACATGGAATTATGCTGGCCGTTCTGTATCCTCTGAAGAGATTTCTCCACCTGGAGATAGAATAACAGCCATTCGTCAGTGTTTTCATGTGCTGCTGGTTGTCACATTTTGTACTGTTTGTGCTGATATCTCACCAGATGAAGTAAAACTCTCAGAGCATCGCGAGCTCGATCGGGATACTGCAAAATCTCAGCCAAGGCTTGGCCAATAAGGGAAGATGGGCTGTTTAGCTTCACATCATTGCCAATTAGCATATATCCTACAGGGGGAATAAAGCAAGGTGAAGACGTCATTTTATGATCATTATTTCTGTTTGACTACAACTTAATTAATGCATGAATGACATCTCTAACCTGCCCAGTTGGAGGGATGAGAATACTGCTTGCTGCTCTGCACGGTCTTCATGGCATCTGCAAGAGCTGCACTAGCCTTGGTCCCATTCAGCAGAGCAGAATAGAATGCGTGGACAAAAACCTTGGAGGCCGCAACAGGTACAGGCCACAGGGACACCAGAACACACTGAGCACCAGCAGCCAGGAAGGCTCTGGTTAGTCCCACAACACCATCTGCTGTCACCTTGCTGCTAGACTCTTGGTACGACCTGCAGACACAGTCACGCAGAAGCAAAAAATTGATGATTTTATATGTTTTATACAATACTGACATAAACATAAACCCTGTTTAAAGACCTAGACTTTTTCATGATTTAATTTTACAAATATAAACTTTAATGTATGTAAATAATTGATGAAGTTGCGCCCACGAGTACAAATTTTAATTTTAATATTCCAAAACAAAGCTCAACATGGAGATTACAACCATACTTGCTTAATGATATAAATTTTTGTAAATACTTGTCACAGAAAATAGATGATTTTCTAAACACTAATTTAAAGTAGAAACATTTAAAGTAGTCATGAGGGGACACGTTATTTCATATGAGGCATCGCAAAGAAAAATTAGAAACTCGAGACTGAAGGAGATTAATGACAAGATATCGGAATTAGAAATACGGTATAAAAAAAATATGAATAGTTTTACACTGCAAGAAATTCTTACTGTTAAATATGAATACAATACCATTTTGACAAAGCAAGTAAGTTACCAAATTTCTCAGTTACGAGTGTGTTATTTTGAGCTTGGAGACAAGCCACATACTCTCCTATCTCGACAACTAAGAGGCCAACAGAACAGTAGAGCAATACACAAAATTAGGTCCAATACAGGTGAAATTATTACTACTCCAAAATCTATAAACAAATGTTTCACAGAGTTTTACAAGGAATAATACAGAAAAAAAGCACAGGGGAACATAGATTCCTGGCTAGAGGGAGTCCCCATCCCAAGGCTTGAGATTCCTACTCGAAAGGTCTTAAACCAACCACTGACCATAAAAGAGATCTCTGATTCTGTTAAATCCTTCGCCTCTGGGAAAGCCCCAGGTCCTGATGGGTTTGGAGCTGAATTTTATAACAAGTTTGTTGGACAAATATCTCCATTCTTGCATAGGATGCTGCTTCACTCAATGGCTACAAAAAACGCTTCCGCCCAGTTTATATGATGCAAACATTGCCCTTATACTCAAACCAGATAGAGACGACACAAACCCTGCATCATATCGCCCCATATCTATGTTGAATCTAGACTGTAAGATTTTTACAAAAATTCTGGCCAACAGATTAAATTCTTGTATTGAATCAATTATACACAAAGATCAAACAGGATTTATCCCTAACAGACATTCTTTTTTTAATACAAGAAGAGTGCTAAACATCACATATCACAAATTTCCAGCAAGTTCAAAACAAACTATACTATATTTAGACGCCGAAAAGGCGTTTGATCAAGTTGAATGGGGGTTTATGTTCAAGGTTCTTGAAAGATTTGGGTTGGGGGAACCCTTTATTTCCTGGGTACACTTAGTTTATATGTACCCGACTACCTCAGTTGTCACCAATCAAGATAGATCTACTCAATTTTTATTGGAAAGAGGCACACGGCAGGGGTGCCCACTCTCGCCACTGTTATTTGCCCTTGCCATCGAGCCCCTAGCCATCAGTATCCGAGAAAACCCAGGTATTAAACCCATAACAATTGGAGGACTTGATCATAAAATATCATTATACGCTGATGATATTGCCATTTTCTTATCTGATCCTGAGCTCTCAATCCCTACACTATTGGATGTAATAAATGGTTTTGGTGCCGTCTCTGGCTACACTATAAACTGGCAAAAGAGTGATCTCATGATTCTCTTAGCAGATTTAGATCCTGCGTTTCTATCCTCAATTCAGTTCAACATTTTAGATAAAGTTAAATATCTAGGTATCAGAATAACAAAAAATCCAAATTCTCTTTTTAAGTATATTTTTACTGCTAGACTAAACTCCTTAAAAGAGAATATAGAAAAATGGAGAATACTGCCTCTGTCACTTATTGGTCGGATTAATACAACTAAAATGGTTTCCCTCCCAATATTTACTTATTTATTTCAGAACATTCCAATATATCTCCCAAAAAAATTCTTCAAGCTGATTGATTCGGTTATCCTGCCATTTATCTGGGACTACAAATCACATAGAATATCAAAAACACATCTTCAACAGCCAAAGAAGTGTGGTGGTTTGGGCCTACCATGTTTCCTACATTATTACTGGGCTGCCAATGCCAGAGTGTTTATATACTGGCAGATGAATCCAGATTTAGCTACTTCAGAAAATGTCCCATCTTGGCTAACAACATAGCTCAGTTCCAAAATCATCTCTTCAGGCACTTCTTTTTGCATCACCAAGACCCCGGACCTCTACACGAGGAGAACATTTTATCATACAGCAATGTGATAAAATTTGGTTACAGATTCGAAAATATTGCCAACTTCCTAATCTGTCCATTCATGCTCCAATATGGCATAATCATGCATTTCCTCCGTCGTTTACAGATTCCGTTTTTAGAGAATGGTCCCGTATAGGTATGGTGTCAATCAAAGACATATATATAAATAAAAAATTCTGTTCTTTTGAACAATTAGAAGTAAAATATAGTCTACCTAAGAGTCATTTTTTTAGATTTTTACAATTAAGAAATTATGTTAGGGATAATTTGCCAAATTTTGACTCTCTCCCTTTGGATAATGATTTCTTCAAAATCATGCTCGGCCCACCAGAGTCCAAGGGTTTAATTTCTTCACTGGTTCGCTATTTTTTAAATAAGTCTGAATGTTCAGCGTTAAATATAAAGCAAAAGTGGGAGGAGGATCTCAATATTACAATCAAAGACGATGTATGGAGCAGAGCACTGGGTGACATACACTATTGCTCAGTGAACTCAAGATTGCAAGTAATACAATATAAAGTAGTTCATAGGTTACATTACTCAAAAACAAGGTTAAGCAAAATTTTCACACAAACATCACCTCTCTGTGACAGATGTAAAATATGGGACAGCACATTAGCACATCAATTTTGGCTTTGTCCAAATATTCAAAGTTTCTGGACCTCAATATTTGAATGGTACTCTAGCGCCCTTAAAGTTAACATAAAACCCAATCCAGAAACAGCCCTCTTTGGTGTCTCGGACACTCTTAACAAATTTTAGCCGTGATGTAACAACAGTGGTCTCCTATGGCATGATGATAGCCAAAAGATGCATATTAAAGCAGTGGAAGGCTGACAGACCACCTAATTTTGAATCTTGGATCAAGGAATTTACAGGAATCTTGCACATAGAAAAAATATTACAAAATTTGGAAACCCATTTTAGAACAATTGAAGCCATAAAGAACCCCCATCTCCCCCTCTTTTCTTTGTTCTACTTTATCTCATTTTTTATGAATAAAGGTGTGGACACTCCTAATTGATTGGTTGAAACTCCATAAAGTGTGGTTTTTTTTTGTTTTTTTTTTACTTTCAGTATGTCCAAAGTGTAAATGTGTAAATTAGTTTTATATAATATTATTTATTGTTTGTCTAATGCTTTTTTTTTTTTTTTTTTTTTTTTTTTTTGTGACAAATGCTAAAGGATTCACTAATGGACAACTACATGAAAATTAATCATTGTCATGTTTTTGTTATATACCTGTAGAAAATCTATAAAAATAAAGTAAAAAAAAAAAAAATAATAATTGATGAAGTAAGAAAAACCTCTGTATTCAGAACTTTTTACAGCAATGTCCTTAAATCAACCCAAGGAAACATGTATTTTTTCTAATCTGAGTACAAAAACAGACTTCTGTAAAGGCCTCAGAGTTTTCATTGAGAGCATTAGTAAAAAAACGGCTTTGTGGGAATTAAAAGCAGATTTAGCAAGCAACTCACAAAGCACAGCTCAACACCAGATCTAAAAAGAAGAAGTGAATGCCACAACTGCAAACCTTTAAAGACATGGCTGTGCAAGAGGCACATTGATCACAGACGCAGCTAGGATGCCTATGGGTAGTTTTTAGAACATTTTTAAAAACGTGTCACATTCCTTTCAAATAATAATTAAATTCAAGTTTCTGTTGGTTTATATGAAACAGATGTTGTACAATTTTGTGGTTTTAGTGCAGCTAAATGTGGAAAAGTTCAAATGGTATAAATGCAACTGCAAGGCTCTGCAGGTCTCCACACCTACCCCAGCACTACCAGCTTGACAGGCAGCCTCAGGTCCAATATGTCTGCCGCTGTCAGCAGAAACTCCTGCAGGGGCGGACTGTCACAGATACTCTCCACATCGCTGTTGTCATCCTGCATGCTGAGAGACTCTGGGATGGTGTAGCCGCTGCCAACAGAGCCCTTCCTCCCTCGACTGCCGCTGCCTCTCCTTCCACTCGCTCCTCTGCCTATCGTTCCCACCCCAACAGTGGATCCTGACCCGCCAGGTACACATTCTGGGTTTGGGGTAAGCACCAGAGCAGCCAGTTTCCAAGAAATGTGGGTGGCAAAATGAGCACACTCAGCCTGCGTGAGGGTTCCCATCACCCTCTCCTTAGTGGCAGATGAGCCAGTAAGAGGTTGACACCCCAGCAGCTCTGCAACCATAAGAGCTTCTTCCTCAGCGGTGGGCATGGGTCCCCAAAGCCAGCGGTCCATCACAGGTGAAGGCAGTCTAGGATTTCCAACCACTGCTGCCATGGATACGCCACCACACGGAGCTGGTCCAGAACGCCGCGAGTGAGTCTGCATGAACAGCAACACAGTTTATGTTTCTGCACAAAAACGTGACACTCAGATATGCATAAAAGACTTTAAAATACATGATTTCATTCAAGTAAACTAATTGAGAAGTCCAACCTTTGCACTGAATCCAAGGCCATGGATGGAGGGCACAGCGATGAGGCTGAAACGCTCATACAGGTATTCATTAGAGGAGCTTCCTTTCAGCAGAGCAAAAGGGATGAGGTACAGCTCTCCCTCCAGGACCATCACCAGCTGTCTATGTCTGCCAACAGGCCCGCTGGAGTGCATCAGACCCTGCCAGACAAATGAAATGACAATTTAAAAAAAAATCGATATAAAAATGATTGTCAGTTTATGGTGATTATTTTTCTCTTAGGGCTTTTACAGCTTGGTTAACTCTTATAATTATGGATGCAGCAAATGACAGAGCGGCAGCACTTACCCCCTCCATAGGTGCGATGAGTAAATCGTAAAGTGCCCGCAGTGGCGGTTTGCCAAGGTTTGTGGAGCGACGAGGCAGGGAAGAGTTACCATCTTTGACAGGAGACATGGTGTTACTGAAGAGGCTGGTCATGCTCTGGCAGCTCCTGAACAGACAGCACAAAAAGCAACAGAGTTTTTATCTGGTATGTCTTACCGTAACACTGCAGCTAGAAGACTGTTTATGGAAATGTCTCATCTTATGTTTTTGATTTTAAGTTTCTTCTTTTTATTCAGAAAATGAAACCAAAGAGTGTGCTGAACTTCCTAGGCTCCCTCAGAAGTTTACTTCATTGTGTTTGAAGGAAACTCCCACTAATTGTTTTGCTGGAACAGTAAACTAGATCTTTGTGTCCATAGATCATCTGAAGGGCTCTTGGTAGCGGTTCTGTCCACCTGAGCTTTGTGGATCTCTGGAATGAATAGGACCATGTTCCTTGTGGTACTTTTTGGTATTGATACAGAAGTATGGGATCCCATTGGAGCTTGGAAGCATTTTCTCATCCTTGAATAACTAAAGCAAGAACTGTGTCAGCACTCTCAGCCCAAAGTCAAGTTAGCTGATAGGAGTTGCTTTGGACAGGAGGTTGTACAGTTTGCAAACCTCAGGGCTTCATCTTTGCTTACATGTGGCTCAGGTGGGTCTTTAAATCCCGGTTTCTTTTGTGCATTAGAACAGTTTGCTACTGCAGGAGTTAAAATACCTTTCATGTCATTCACTAGTGATGTAGGATGAACAGAAGAGGGATTGACAGAGTGAGGGACACAGCCAAAATCAACTACTGTCTAACTGCTACACTTAGCCTCAGAGACAAAAGCCTGAGACTTTGTCATTGGGAGGAGAATGAAGTTAAACATCTAATCCTCTGTAATAACTAGTTTGTCTCTGTTATCTTCAGAGGGGGCTTCCCTATGGAAATTCCTTCTAATAGAAAACCTCGGGGGCAACATAGAACTTGTTTCAAGAATCATAAACTCCTTTCTGCCTGCCACTGATCTGGGAGTTACCAGAATGGGCTGGAAATATGTTCATGCAAATAAGGATGGCAAAAACTTATCTAAAATGAAGTAAAATGTTCTTAAAATAAGTATATTTGCCTTTTATTTAGGCCCTAAAAAGAAGATAATTGGAAATTATGCACTTGCAATAAGATAACACAATGGTTTTTTGTTAATTTAGAACTAAACTTATTCCAGTGGCAAATTTTCTTCCTTACTTTCTCCAGTTAAGGAAAATGTAATTATTTCAAGAAAATATTACTAATTATTATTGCAGTGCCTCCTGGATGTTCCATCCCTCCAACCTGGCCTCACATTAACTTCATGCAATGATTAAATTGAGGGAGGGTTTCTGTTTTTTTAAGCAACATACTGATAGCCTATTTTATCTTACAGGGATTTTACATTAAGGCTGCCATATGATCCCAAACTGTGAAAAAACAAGGTTCTGCAAAGAAAACACAAAAAAAACAAACTCAAATATTTGGTATTCAAATTGCTATGTGAGCATAAATACACCCTCTACTATTTTTTGCCCTACCATCATGCCTATGTATTTTTTTTTTTAGGTAAAAAGAAGCATGGATGAGCTGGCAACTCTCAACGGCAGAAAGCCAAATATGTGTTTTATGCTTTAAGCAACATTCAAGTGAAGCAAATCTTAAATTAGACAAGAGTATACGATGTTAAATACAATTTATGCTCATCCTACTGAAACTTTAATACAGTCATAAAGAGCTCCACTAGATGGCAGCCTTGCACTTCTGAAGAACTCCAAGACTGGAACTCTTCTAGAGTTATATATATAATATTATATATATTATTCCTAATATCCATGCAAAAATCAAAGCAATGCATTTACTGCGCTACAGTTTTGTAAAAAATAGTTGAAAGACCCTTCTTTTGCAGCATATCTATGGTGTGGTGGAGATTAAAGCTCCCAGTTCAGCCCCACCAACACCCTGCACTCTGAGAACTGTGCTAATCGTTGCCTAGGGGTTAGAAACCTTCAGCTTGGCCCTCTGGGTTAAAGCTTTATGTCTGAACTTGTCACTAACTCCATCTGCTCCACTAGAGTGTCCTCCGGAACCATGCCAACAGACATCTATCCTGCCCTTCTGGTAGCCTCAGGCCACAGGCTTCCCTCCAGCTTCTCAGCTCTCCGTCTCTCTCTCTGAGGCCTTGGCGTAAGCCTCGATAGGAAAGCAAAACAATCATTTGTTAGCCTGACAGGAGCAAAGACAGAGGAGGGAAGGTAGAAGCCAAGTGAAGGTGTGGAGTGCAGAGCAAAGCAGTGAATTTAAAAGACAACAGGCAACGAGGCTGAAGGTAAAGACCAAATTCACTGCCTAAGCCACAACCCAAAGGATCAAAAGGCTGAAAATATTGCACACACTGACCTATTTTCATACTCGCTAAATAAAACAATATGCTTGTTCTTTACTAAATGATTCATTAAAAAACAAGGCTTCATACTTTATCTGGGTTTAATGTTTTATTAACTGCTTCATGAAGATCATCAAACAACCTCGTGATATGTTGACGGTCTATAAAGACCTTTATGCTCTGATCGGATTAGACAGACTTTTATCCTCACCTTGCCATACTAATCCATTCAAGCCACTCTGTAAAGATTAGAGATAAAAGAGGGAAACTGACAAATCTTTGTTATCCTCACTGCTTTATTTCTGAGCCAACGTTATAACAGTATTCATTTACAAGGAATTGAAATTTCTGCACAGAAATGGAGTGGTGGTTGGAGTTTAGCAAGATTTTCATTTAAAAGACTCCATTGGTAATCAGCTGGTGGGACACTAAGTATTTCCTTTAAGTATTAGTGAACACACTGCATACATACACAGTTTTCAGTGTCAGTGCTTCTGTTGGAAAATGTATTACCTGCATCAGTAATATTTGTTATTTTTTTTCCATGTAGGCACATCCCCCAGTCATTTATGGTGCTACTTAAAGCAAAGTGGATCTGTTTTTCTTTTAAAGCGTCTAGTTATTCTACTACAGAAAAAACTGCAATAATAAAAATCTGTTAGCAAACTCATAGTCTAATGGCTTCATCTGCTAGACTCCTTCTGCAGCCTACAGTATGTGTTGCATGTGAATGGCTTCACACTCAGGCAACACATAGGCTGCAGACTCCAATTAGTAACGTTAAAATGCCCTGTATCCCAAATGCTAATAAGATGCTTCACATTAAGGTTGGACAATTTATTTCATCTGCAATGCAGCCGCAATAGTTTAAATTAACAACTTTACAAATCACAGAGGCACTGATTTTTTTTGTAAGGTTACATGCAAAAATTCTAAGACAAATCACTTCTCACTTCAGCCCTTTGGTGGCAGTAATACACTTAAAGTGGGTCTAGCGCCACACAGAAGGTTATAGAGAGTTGCAGCTTGCAAGCAGATCAGTGCATGCAATATAGAACAAAACTGTTTCCCAATCAGCTGTAAAGAACAGCTATTGTCTTTAATAACATTTGAATCTAAACAGATTCAAAATTACTTATTTTAGTTACACCTTTGTGCAAAACATGTTATGCAAAGAGCAATTATAGCTTGTGGTTACTGTAGAGTAAAACAAAATTAAAATCAGTATTTGTAAAAAAAAAAAAAAAAGAAAGATACAAAAACCAACATTTATATTATTTTTAGTAAAATCTCCCAGCCCTATGACACACAGTTTAAAATGTGAACTTTCCAATAGTTTTTTCTTTCCCTGGAGTTAAGCATGCAAACTGCAGAGCTGTGTGGTTTCTCCTACACTGTGTACCCTTGGAGCTGCTCTTACTACAAATAATTAAAGATTTATCCTAACAAGCCGGGTTTCTAAGGCTGCAGAATAGGTTGAATAAATCACTAAAAGATTTAATAATATGAGGCAGTAAATAAGAACTTGTTTTAAGTTTTAATTTTGAGACAGTTGTTAATTATTTCAAGAATATTTGGCAGAAAAGTCCTATCTGCTGGTAGAGTGAAGCTATTTCCAGGTTCACACAAAAATAAAAAATAAAAAAGATCTGTCTTGTAAAGTCATTAATAACTAGGTAATAGAGGATTTGAGTCAATTTAGAGATTTTTATTGATAGCGAGTTTATGGGTAAATCAATGCTTGATTTTACCAAAACAAATTGTATTGTTAAGAGAGTGAAATGAGCCTGGTTCTGCTTGAGGTTTCTTCCTGTTAAAATGGATTTTTCCTCTCCACTGTCGCTACACATACGTATGCTTAGTGTGAGGGATTGCATCCGAGTCAATGAGTCAATGCAATCAACTGATTTTCCTTAGATAGAAAACTTTGAATCAATT
The DNA here is from genome assembly GCF_016077235.1 of Cyprinodon tularosa. Taxonomy (NCBI): domain Eukaryota; kingdom Metazoa; phylum Chordata; class Actinopteri; order Cyprinodontiformes; family Cyprinodontidae; genus Cyprinodon; species Cyprinodon tularosa. The sequence continues at coordinate 2,083,297 of NW_024038796.1, forward strand.
TGACTGTATGATCTGATGAACTGTAAAGTGCCTTGAGATGACATGTGTTGTGAATTTGGTGCTATAGAAATAAACTGAAATATTTTATTGATGCAGAAATGAAAAAAAAAATGGTTTATCCCCATTAATAATGCTGTGATAAAGATTAGAACTGACACAGATCTATGTTCAGAAATTGACGAAAAAAAGAAAATCTGTGATGAGGAAAAAGTCTAATTTCAACATTTTATTCCCTCTGATTTTTCTCCCTAATAACGATTTGTGTTAAAAATTGCTACAAAATGTCAACACAAAAAAACAAAAACAAAAATGGAACAAAGGCAAAGAAAGCCTTAGAAAGCACACTAATGGTGTAAAGACAAACCTCGAGGGAAAGGTGTTGAAGAGTTTTCCTCATTATCTTTGGTTTATGTATTATGATAGAATACAGACTCCTTAACATGTTCAGCTTTATAATTCCACATTCTTTGAGGCTCGAAACAATGAGAGGATTATTACCAGCAGCCCATTAAAGGGGCCTAATGAGCACAGAGACTCAATTAAAGCTGGAATTACCCCTTCATCAAAGAGCAGCTCAACTGTGGACTAGGACAGGGAAAATATGACCCACCCTCACACACACACACAGAAGTGCATTTACTCCCGATAGGCACTACCTATCAATGCAATGTACACGAATAGTCTGGGTTCTGCTAACAAATCACATGCTGAACAGGACAGCGATGGACATTTAATAAGTCTGCACAACAAACATAGACAGCTCAAACACTGGCCTCGTTGATGTCTGGGAAAAAGGACGCGCACAAATGTGTGCACACAGATGAACATCCACACACAGAGCTCCATCAGAGGGAGTTGATAAGGGCTTTAGCAGCTTGGCTCTGCTCCGTCTATTTAATAAGGAGAATTCACATGCTGCCTCCGCGCCGGCAAGACAATGCCAAAGAGACTCCTTTCACAGATGAGCCACAATACCCACGAATCTCCTTACCCAAGGACATATTTTTAATCCTTCTTGTTTTATGAGGAAGAGGTTTTAAGCCGAATTTGGTGATTAAGTCAGAGAGCGCTGGAAACGTTCTGTTGATGTGCAACCACCTCCTACCTGTTGAACAGGTTGTTTCTGGACACCATGCGAAGGAAGCCTGTTGGGTCGGTAACAGAGTTGAGCTTGTTGTTGAGTTCTTCAAACTGTTGGTCCAGAAAGTCTCCCGCCTCGCTCTCTGTCTCGCTGCTCGAGCAACCCCTGAAAGAGACGGAAAGAGATGAGAGTCAGAGAGTTTCTCAGCCGTAAAAAAAAAATATTGGCAGGCAAAAAAATAAACCCTCTCGAGCACAGAAGACAATGCGGAGAATGACATTGTTTCTTTCGCAGTTAAATAAACTCCACACACTCCTGACCTGCCATAAATACACACTATTCAACCCACACTCTTGGCCCAATTTCCCAGCCTTGAGCCGACACCCAGATGATAAGCACAGTTAAATCCTTTCATTATAATGCTGGTAATGCTGATCTAGTCCGTGGGGAGTCAGCCGCCCCCTCCACACTCTTCTTCTGTCTGGATCTTTTCCCCGATGTACCAAGAGTTTTAAAACAAGCAAAATTTTAGCTTTTATCTCTGTTAAGACATGTGGAAAACCTTCTCAGCAGAAGAACCTGAAAACACCAAAACACATTCGTTGGATGAAGATAAATCAAACTGTTCCAAGGTGCATGCATATAATAAAAAACACTACTTATTCAAAGATTCAAAGAGGTAGTGTTCATATTTAAAGATAATTTATACATATCCAACTGTGAAAACCGTTATCCTTCATCACCACAGGATATACTGTTAAGAATAAAATTATGATTCATTTAATCACTGCTCTTATTTGAGGCAGATTGATTTTCAAGCTCAAGGTGTTCTTATAGCACCTTGAAAACATCTATCTTGAAAATATGATACCACAAGGTGCTTCATGTATCAGCTAAAGAAAATCATTTCTACTTTGGACATATCTATCATATAAAAGATAATAATTGTCAACTAAGAGACTGCACCAATGCGAGCAGCTGTTTTTTATTAGTACAATGGGTGAAAAACTGCAGCTTCCTGCAGTTGGTTTGAGCTAAATAATGTCTAAATGAATGGGGAAGGTTCTAAAAAGCCATATCAAACATCTTCATTCAGAACAGTACAACAATTATTAAACAATTATATGCTATAGTGTTAGAAGTGACGTGTGTAGTGGATGTTGATGGTGTGAGAGGGAAAAACACCAAAAACATCAGTCCCAGTGGCAACACGTCAAGGTGGACTGCTGGAATCTAGCAGGTTGTTTGTCTGCCTGGTTTGCTTGTCTGTCTGGTTTTGTGGTACACTGGCTTAATCACATTGTTATTGGATGTAATGAGCATCAAACTGAAGGTTTTCAATTAAGGCAACAATAAGAGATTATGTCAAAAAAGCCTCACTTCCCTTTGTCCGTATTTGTTTTGCACACATTCTCTTACCACTTCACTTCCACCTCATTCACTTAAGTCTCCAGTCATTTCAGAGTGAAGCAGTCCCTTTGTCTGCACTCCAGATAGAGAATGGGCTGGTAAGTGGTGCCATATTGTGCCCATCCAGGCACAGTGGTGTGTGTGCAACTTCCCTTTGGAGTAGAAAATGAGCTGATAATGGTGCAGGAGGGCCAAGCTGCTTTGGCGTTTGAGAAAGGCACAGGGCGCACCAGCTGGGCACTATGCATCAAATACCAACTAGAGAAGCTTCAAAAAGGATGACAGTGGGCGACTTTAACTTTCAATCTCACACTGCTGCATCTTCCATCTTCCTCAGGCTGCTTCCCCTGTCGTGTGTTTGGTCTTTATTTACCAACCTTGGCTTCTTTGACTCCTTCCTATTGATTTTATCGCCTCTTCTCAGTCTTTTACTGCTTCTGATTCTCAGAGTAACCCCCTTTATCTTTTGCTTCACTTCTGATGCACTATTTGTCGGGCGGACTCACCATCCATTGCAATACAAAGAGCCATTATTCCATCTCATTTATTTCCTCGGAGCAGGGAGGGGGACTCTTTCAGGCAGGTGGTGGGGAGCCTGTCATCCAAGGATTCAGTGGCGCAGAATAAGACTCTTTACACACAGAAAAAATGACCATTCAACTGGCTCTGAGGATACAAATGTTACGTTTTGGCTACAGCTTGGACAGAAAATCATTTGATTTCACTTTTTACAAATAAAGCATGTTAATCTGTGATTGAGAGTTCATTAAAATTCAATATTCCAATGATACAATGAGGAGTTTTACACCTGTGTTTTCAAAAAGCAATGAGTGATATAGCATTCTATAAAGAAATGAGCAAATGATTTAGATAAAATGTTTAAACTGCATTATTATTTACTGAATTGTGTTCATGCCTGTCCTAGCAGTAGCTTGGATGAGGAGTTGTTGCAAAAAAAAAAAAAACAGAATGAGAGGAGAGTATTTGTCCATTTATTTAATTAAAGTAGATGGATTAAGTGGAGAGATTCTCAAATGGAGAGCTGTAGTCCAGGTCTAGACCCTAAAGTAGTTTTTAATGAACCCATAGAAGTTGTCCAATGCAGCCCAATATAGTTTTAATGTATATAATTTTTTATGTTTAAGAGAATCTATTCTAATCGGCAATATACTAAAGGTCAGGACTTAAAAACAAAACCCTTCATGTGTGATAGAAAGGTTTTTTCCAGCATGGTGGAAGTCCTTCAGGTCTGTGTATTGCGGATAATGTGCCTCATGAGTTTAGTGAAAGTGGGGTTAATCAAACCTGACACTAAAGAGTTACGATAAAAATTCAACACAATATTAGAGGAGTTAAACCAAGTTTAAGGTTTAGTTCATATTTGTCAATTTTCTAGAGAAGGATCCGGCGCACTTTCCAATAATAGCTTCATACGCAAAAAACATAATGTGGAAATGAGAAAGCTAAATCTCAAGGAGCTACATCTGTACATTTACATTAGGCAGAAAAATTGTATGTTTTATATTGTATATACCGGTAGCTATAGATTCTGTATATATATCTAATATGTCTGCATCATCAACACCAAGTCAATTTCCTTTTAGTGCAAACCTACTTGGCAATAAACTTGATTCTGATTCTGAAAACAGGTTTTCTAAATGATTGATAATCCTAAGCTTGTTGCCAAATAAGTTAGAACAAACATCTTGTTCCCAAAGAAGATTGATTGGCAAATAGAAGCCTGACTTTGCTATCCCAGTTCTGTCAGGAGTCCCAGCAACATATTGTAAGAAGCATGTAGAAAGATACTCTAAAAATTTAGTGAGTTTTAAAGGCAATTATACAAAAATATAAAGGAAACTTTTCCTTGCAAGTAGGATGAATTGTCAGAAGATGTGCGAATTCACAAACCTCTGGTCGGAAGGCAACAAATGCATTAGCTTTGATACAGAAATGTTCGGAACCAATGAAATGCGGAGACGTGTATGACATCACTACGACCACCAGAGGCGGAAGGCTGAAGTAAAACAAAGATGGCTGCGGCAGTTTTAGCTGGAATATTCTCTATTTCTTTTTGGAAAAAAAGAGCAAAAGCACATGATTTTTGCCTTTGTGGATGGAAAGATGGCTGCTCGACATGGAGGCATGTGCCCCTTAGTGACCCTTACCCAATCAGCTCAAGGAACTGCACTAAATGTCCCTCCCATTTGCCAACACTTTCCCCCGGAGCCTTAGCAGATCGATACTATGTTGAATTCAAATTGAGCTATACCTATCAATCTGGCTTATGCCAGGTTAAAGGAAACTAGCTTCTAAACTAAAAAATAAATGAATAAGGATTCTCTCTTGTTCTCTGCTTATGCACTTTTATGTACTCCAACCTGACCCAAAAACAGTAACAAATAAATAAATAAAAATCTGTCAACTACAAAGAAATTTTTTTTTTTCAACTTTGTTTTTTACTAATTTATTTATATTTTTTTTATTTATTTATTTTTCGTCAAATGAAAACCCTTGCTGTATAGGGTAATTCCCCCTACAAGTTTAATTATCCTGAGATGAAAAGAATGAAAGCTGATGCCATATTAAAAAATGCTGAAACAATCAGGGAACTTCAAAAATAGTCACCTTTTATTAAGCTTTTTTAATTCTTCGTGTCTCATCATTAATTAAAGCTGCTTTATCATAAAATACATATTTACCTAGAGAAATGTTTGGAACCAATGAAATGCGGAGACGTGTATGACATCACTACGACAACCAGAGGCGGAAGGTTGAAGTAAAACAAAGATGGCCGCACTAGTTTTAGCTGGAAAATCCTCTATTTCTTTTTGAAAAAAGAGCAAAAGCACATGATTTTTCCTTTGTGGATGGGAAGATGTCTGCTCTTTACTTTACTTGTTTTAGAATGCATTTTATGTAATTTATATGGTGATCCTTTAAAGAAGTATATAATTGCTACTTTAAATTCTCACTTTCAGCAGAGCGCAGAGCTTAGATACATCAGATCGAACATTTAGAGAAAACATTTTAAAAGAAAAATATTCAATTCACTCTTTGCTTGTGAAAGGTAAATTGTACAATATAACACAGTTTTTCAAGTTTTCCCAGTTTCTATGAGAAGAAAGACCAACACACTTGCCCTCCGGTTATTACTCAAAAAGAACTGGGACACCCCAAGTCCTAAGGCTGAACATGCAAAACATAAGGCTCTGATCCCAGGGAAGGGTTAATCGTTCATTCAGATACAAGCATCCTACCTGCTGTAGTAGGATTCCACTCCAAGGGCCTCCCGAGCGCTCGCAATGTGCTGCTCCAGCGAAGAGCCGCTAACCATCCCACCACTACCCCCGTCCTGGAAGTCTGACCCCCCTTCCGACACACCCTCACCGAGGTAAACCTCATGAAACTTCAGGATTCCTGTGAAAATCAGGGCGACAGAACCAAACATGAATTTCTTTTATTTTTTCATTTCATGCCATCTCTTTCTATGTTTTTTCCTGTGACTCGTTCACTACACCAGGAAATGTTTGATCATTTAAACTGAGAGCTGTGGGTAAGGATATTTGCAGCAGTGCATCTGTGAAACCAAATGAATAAAACAAACAAATATTCAATAAAAGATAAGGGTAGGCTGTCACTGCCATCTGCTAGATCGGAGAAAATCGGTGGGATGGACTGCATGCTATGTGTGTGTGCGCATGTGTCAGATCTGCAAACCTGCAAAAAAATAATCAACTACCAGTTGCTGCATGCAGACGCTGGTTTGAATTAAGCACATTTTACACAAATGTAGAAATCTTAGTTTTAAACCCCCTTTTGTTATTGATGGACCTCTTTAGAGCTGGCCATGTTTGTGTGCCAGCTGGATGCCAGGGGATGCCAGGAAGTGACAGACAGGCGATTAGCGAGCAAGTGGCACTCTCTTTGCCTGGGGTGATATTTAACGCTTTGAAGAGCTACACTGCTCTCTATGGTGTTCTTCCTGCTTACGAGACTACCGCCGGGGGGTCAAGTTCAGCTGGTTGCCTTAAAGCTCCTCTTGATCAAATGTTGAGGGCCTGTGGCTTGGGACATGAGTCACTGCTCTCATTTCCTTTCCTTACAACGGCAGCAAAAGGGACTAAAGTAGAGCTAACAGTATGGCAGCCACAGGAGGCATGTGACATGCATTTTAATTAACCCAGATCTTTCTCTGTTGCCTTAGTTAAAGAGAAATGTGACGAAAGGGGGGAGCAGGGCTTCACCTGGATATCTAGGCATGTTTGTTTTGCTTAAAACATACATAAATTAGGAAGAGTGCAAAGATTTGCCTTGAGATGGAAATCCAGAGAGAAATCTTAATATATTTATTCTTGTGGTAAGTTGTTACTCAGGTTTGGCCATGTTACAATATGTGTCCGTATTAGTTAATACGCTTCATTCGCTGATGATTTCTAGGGTGAAGAGCAAGGCAGGGGGCGAAGCCTAACATGGGAGAGGCAGGTGGCACTGCCACTTGGTGTCAGATCTGATCTGCTCACCCTCTGTCACCTGAAAGGAAGCCTTCAGGGCCTTTTTTCTGCTTTGATTTGATTCAAGTTATTTTGTGTGTGTGGCCATTAAATTACAGTTATGTACAACAAAAGATTCCCCTTTAAATATGAAATTAAATGTTGTATTCATAGATACTCAAGCATTTAAGCAGTTTTCCATTCAGTGAACTTTCAGTCCCAGGATTCCATGACGGTGGTTGATAAATTTATGAAAAGTAATACTATAGAAAGACTTTCAGCTGTAGTTAGAGCTGCAGGTCTTTTTGAGCACGGTCCAACCAGCTTTGCATGTCTAGAGACCAACATGTTTGCAATCCAATGCAAAACACCGTCAGGTTGAACCTTGTCTCAGTTTGTCAGCTGGATGCATTTTCTATGTTGAAATTGTTGTTTCTAAATACATATCTTTCTGGTCAGTGATAAAACAATATCATATCAAACCAGTCTTTTACTGATGCTTTTAAACAACCACTGCCTTCTTGACACTTTTTAAGAGAAGCCAGATTTGTGGGGTCTTTAGATTACTGATGATGTCAAGTGTTTTTCACATGAGCTAGCTCTAAGTTTTAATCCTCCAGGCCACTAGGTGGCATGTTTCAGAGCATTTCCGCCAGTGCTGATTATTTGTAAAGGGGTGGTGACGGTCGGAGAAGGCGGTACCTGTAAAAATCTATAGCCGGACTCTTCTGACCTGGAATGACCCAGTCCAAGAGGTCCAGGTCTTTCAGAGGTTTTGAAAAGAAACGCCCTCACCAGATTTAAACACATCCTATATCTGCACTGGGCTTCCCCCCAAAGAGCTGAAGGAGGTGTCTGGGGAGAGGGAAGTCTGGAAGTCTCTGCTGAGACTGCTGCCCTCGCGCCCAGTCCCGCATAAAGCAGAAGAATAGGAGTACAAGTATTTCTACTTTTTTTCCCCCTCTTTAATAAAATAAATACTTTTATTACGCATCACTCTAAATGTTCTGTGGCTGTATTACTTGAAAAGGTTGTAGCTTTGGCTTCAATGGAAACAGACGAGTTTTGAAAAAAAAAACAATAATAAAAAAAAGTTCATGATTAAATTGTTTAGGGTGAAATAAATTGCTTTTTTTTTGCAAAACTACAACGGAAACACTTTTCTTGCATTATACGAGCCACACAATTAAAGTACGGTGGAGGATTTTCGCACATTTTTAAAAAGACCCGCTCTCTCCACTTAAAAAAAAAATGCACATGCATAACCTTTGAGGGAACGCCTATTAAACGTGTGCAAGAGCGTGCATGAGCCCATTTCTCCACAAGCCCGATTTAAAAGCTTACTGTGTCCGAACGTCTGCCCTAATCCCTAAATCCCTCAATCACTATATAGAGCGGGGACTATGTTGCAGACTTAATAGTGAACTCGGTTAACTCGGCTAAGGGGGAGTGGCGGCCTATTGGTTAGGGCATAGGGCCTGAGCAAAACCCTTAACCCCACACTGCTCCCCGGGCACCGCACAATGGCAGCCCACTGCTCCCCAAGGGGATGTGTTAAATGCAGAGAAGTAATTTCCCTCTGGGATTATTAGAGTATATATAATCAAAAAAATCAAATCAAAATAATGGACCGTTCGGACGATCAATGCTTCTTACTCCCTGTTGGTCATGTAACTCCTCCTTCCCTAGAGGAGGTGCCAGCACCATCTTTGTTATTATGCCAAACAGCAAGGAGAGCTCTCCGCGCAAAGCGTTCTGGGATATATCTGCCTCTTCTGAGGCCTTTCATTTATTCTCATACACTTAGTAGACACTTTTTCTCTTAAGACCCTCGGCCATTTTCAAAGAACCCCAGTGAGAAAGGTGAGCTTCCATGACTCTCTGTAATCATAGCTCACCACATGCGTGAAAGTGCGCATGCATAGGAAAAGATAGCTAACTGGGGAGGAGCATGTAGGACGGCCTTACGTAAACATATCACCAGAATGATTGACAATTAGGAGGACCACTTATTTTGATGATCCACCCGGGAAAATAAAGTTCTAATAAGTGTTTATTGTTTTACTTTTGCAGAAAAGTTTAGTGCTCATTTGTAATTGAAATGTTTCTACTGTAATTATACCAAGCAAGGTTAATTCTTACCTGCCCCTGGAGCCAGAAGCCAGCTGTACAAATAACCTGCTGCCATTGAGAAATACAGCACCAAAGCTCTCTGACTGTTGACTGTGTCCAAGATATGCTCCACTGTTACAGGTGTGTAGGGGTCCGAGTCCTGTTGACCTGTCTGTCGCTCCACCAAGAGATCAGCGAAGGCTCGTGTGCGACCCCGCTCGGCCACAGCAAGGGCTTCGTCATGGTGGCCTGAGGTGTTAATGAGTCAATTGTTATTAATAAATAAAAGAGGCAATGATAAATGTAACAACAAAAGCAGCTACATAGAAGCGTAACATGTTTTTGACCTACCTAGGCTGACAAGGACTCTTTGGAGAGCCTGGTAACAGGAGGTTTGCAGGTCAAACAGGGAGAGTTTATAGTCGGTGCTGTGCTGGGCCTCGTGGCGGATGGTCTCGAACAGTGCAGATGCCCGGTAGAGCTGCGGGTAAACAGCACCATGAATGGTTTATCACAGCGGAAATGTACATTTAGAAAAAGTCAATAGTTATACCATTGATCAGAACGTGGATTAGGCACAACACAGACATCCACTAATGTTTGTTTATATTCAAACCTACACATAACACATTAGCAGTCATCTTTCTCTATTAAATAGATTTTGAGTAAGGTTTCAATACCTTTGAATATGGGTTTCATTTTACAAGCTGAGGATGGAATTTATCCACTAGATGGCAGCATCTCACCTTAGAGGTCATCACTTTTCAACCCTCTTTCCAATTCTGCCTCCCTTCTGAACTAACAGTATCTGGTGAATGACTGCCAAACACATAAACCTGTTCATCTATTTACCTGCATCTGGCTCTAGAAAACATGATGCTAAATATTACCTATAAGTAAGATAAATGCTTTGAGAGATTAAAAGCCAGGCTGTGTTACGAAACGGGGTCCGACTGTGAGGTTGAGGAAAGGAGGTGGACAATGGACAGGCGGGGCATCTGGCAGTCTAACCCAGTAGAGCTGATCAGGAGTGCTGCTTCATGTGAGCCTTTATTGATTTCCTATTTTTGCACTTATAGCAGCCCAGTTGGATGGCTGGTAGTGCTACAGGACTGCTCTCCAGGAGTCCAGAGCAAGCAGAGAGATAAAAAACACCTCTTGACCATAGTTCATACGGCACAAAAAGCTTCAAAACAAATAAAAGGTTACTGATAAGTATTTAACATTCATTTTAGGATAACTGCAGCTCTCATAAGTAAAAGGATGAAAAAGGTAAGTAATTTTATTCTGAGCACTTGTGCACAGATTCACTCTAGCTGATGTGGCGTATGCCAAGGTCATGCAGAAAAGTATGTCAGAGAGAATAAGAGGGAGAGGGAGGGGAACGACGAGGAACCGGAGAGTTCTGCCGCATTAGTGCTCGGCTCAGAGTGGTTCGTCTGAGGCTGATTTCACTGATGGGGCTCTGGGCTGATTGTGGCTCGTCAATCTGTTAGGGATGTGAACATTCGCCTTTGAATGAAACTAATTCCCTGCAGCATCTTTTTTCCAGGCTGATCATTTCCAGTATCACAGATGACAAGGAAAGCAAGCCCAGATGTGCTGCATTCACAGCAATGTGAGAGGCTGTGGTGTGAGTTACAATTCCTAAGAAAAGTATGGCAGGCCATTAAGGTGCATAATAGAGTGTTTAATGCTTTATCAAATAGGTTTTTAAAAAACCATGTATATGGTACATGATGTAAGACAACTCCTCCCAAACTCTTTTCTGAAGCCATGATTTAATCTATGATGACTTTGTAAAGAGATGAGATGTCAGGATATGTGTAGCATCCAGGTGAAGGCTTTGGTACAACTCAACAAGATGCTAAGGTGTTTTGTTTGATTTGTTGGCAGAAAATAACTTCAGGCTTCAATGTGTCTAAATTTAAATGAACACTGCTTGATCGTCACAAACGTTCTCTGGATTCTTCTGAAAATGTTTTCTTTGACACCACAGTCATTTTTAGGTAAACATCTCAAATATATTTTCAGCTTAAAAGGTGAGGGAAATCAATAACCTCATCTGTGATTTGATTTTAAAACGAAAGTCAACTGGTGAATCTTTCCAGTTAAATGGCTGTTTTTTGATGTAAGCTATAAGACTCACCACCTAAGTGACTTTGATCTTTTAGGTGCAATAAGTCATCAAATTAAATTTCATGCAGTGTTTTTTTTTGTTTTGGTTTAGGAAACTCTCTCTCAATTAAAGTTTCTTTAATTTATCTAAACCAAACAACAAACAACAAAACATTCTGAAAAAATTGTTTGAATTAAATCAGGTGTGGTTTTTTTCTATGATGTTCAAACACTACAAAGAGCAAAGGGGGATTTAACGGGCAGATGGGGGTATTTTCCCAGGCCACCATTAACAAGAACTGCGTTAATTAAGTTACAGATCAAGGAAAAAAACAAACTATAATTTAAGTATAAAGTGAAATAACCAACACATAGATTTACAGTAAGTAAAACATTACACTTCCATACCTGCAAAAAAATTGCATATAAACTAAAATAGTCAATAAACATCTGAAGCTGTGTGAGCGTTCTTATGTATGGTTTGGATTCGGAGGGTCATGAATAGTAGTACAGGAACCGTAGATGTTTTGGGAATTAGATTTTTTCTCATTAAACAACCTTCAACCTTCAAAATGAAAAAGTGTCGATATTCAGCTAATTTAAAAAAATGCAAATTTTTGCAATTTCTACACTTCCATGAAATAACAAAGACGATTAGAAGTGTATGGGAATATGTTTGTTCACACAATGGTAAGGTCTAGTAGTAGTAGATCAGGGGATTCATCTGATGCGAAAAAAGTGTTTCTATAGCAGTTGTTCTATACAACTTACCGTAAAAACCACCTCATCAAGGCTAAAAAAAATTTAATTACAAATTGTAGTTCATTTCTTTTTAGAAAATGCAGTGTTTCCATTTTGCTACTTTTTACCCTGATTTCTATTTAAGCAATTTGTTGGTTAATGGAAATGCAGCTGTTGGGATGAATATACATCTTGATATTTGGAGCTTAAGTATGATACCATGAGTGGGGACAATTGTGTAATATTCCCCCAGAAAAATGGTGTTTGGGTTATATGAACAGAGAAGATGGTTTCTCAAGAGATCAATTTTTTAATTTTAAGAGAAAATCTCCTAATTATCAGAATTTTCTTTGATACGTCTACATATCCTATGACCTAACAGCTTGCCTAACAACTACCAATTCAGATTGCACTACATTGTCACTGACACAATGCGGCTTTTATCTGGCATGTAGAGTGAATATCAATGTCAAGCTTAATCAGTAATGGAAGCAGAACTTGCTACATGCATACCTCTAATGATTTTTTTCTCCCTAAAATAACCTCTCGGGGGAGGTCTCATCCTCTGTAGCAGATACAATCAGACACACAGGCTTAATCTACAGTAGTCCAGTGATATTTAAGGAGGCACAATTTATTGATTCACAGTCGCAGTGATACGTACGTTAGCCCATCTCAGAGGGAGTAGGTGCTGAGGAAATAGCTGATTAGAATCAGGACTAGTCAATCACAGAGTCAGAGATGCTCACAGATGGGGCTATAGTAGACAACAGACTTTAAATATGCAGAGAACGAGCAACATAAGCTCAGGTACTCCCAATTTTTTGCTGATACTTTGCTTCTGGAATCTGAATACAGGCTTGTACAGCTGTGGTAAAAAACCAAGTCATTTACCAAGGTTATATGTACCGACAGTCCAGCTCATGAATAATCATTTGATTTATACTCTGAGGACAGAAGTGTCCTTTCCACCACAGATTTACCTCGAGAGATACAGGATGACAGGCAACGGAGAAAAAATAAAAAGAAAGAAATGCCAGTTACAACAAGGACAACATACTAAGAAGCTACAGTGTTAGGAATCTATGGCTATGTTCACACTGCAGGCATTGATGCTCAATTCAGATTTTTTGGAAATGCTTTGCCGTTCACATTTCCAAGTATATGCGACTTGTATGTGATCTCCTGTGTATACTGTATTCATACAGCTTAAGTGTCCTGCATGCGCAGTAGAGGACGTAATGACGTCACAAGCCAGCGTGCTTCGTGTTTACCGATGTAAACATGGATGTACTGCTGGAGTGCATCTGGCGCTGTTTCCAAACCTTAAAACCTCAATCTTTTCAAGATGGTTAAAAAAATACTGCTCTCCACATCACCGTCCTCCATGGTTGTTGTTTTTTTTGCCGCTTCTGTTTAGCAAGAAGCAGAATAGTGACCTTTGTCACGTATTAATGGTGTTAAGGTCGGATGAATGTGACCTGGCCGTTCAGACACAAGTTGCATTTGAAAAGATCGGATTGGTATCAGATTCAGGACCACATAGCAAAGTGGTCTTGGTCGCATTGGAAAACATCAGATCTGTGTTGTTCAGACTGTCATGAAAAGATCAGATCCAGGTCACATATGGGCCAAAAAATCATATTTGGGTCACTTCAGGCTGCAGTGTGAACGTAGCCAAGGGGACAGACCATTTTATCTGATACACCAACACTAAGTAGGAAGTAATACTAAAAACAACTAGACATTTATTGTATTTAGTCCCTTTTTCAACCAATTGTCTGAATTTCAAAAGAGTACAGCTGTAACCTACCAAGGCAGTTCCCCTATCCATCCATCCATTTTCTTACACGCTTAATGCCAAGTGTGGTCGCAAGGGGTGCTGGTGCCTATCTCCAGCTGTCTACGGATGAGAGGCGGGGTACACCCTTATCTGGACAGGTCGCTACTCCATTGCAGGGCAACACAGAGACAAACAACCATTCACACCTAAGGAGAATTTAGAGAAGCCAATTAACCTAACAGTCATGTTTTTGGACTGTTAGGAAGAAGCCAGAGTACCCGGAGAGAACCCATGCATGCTCAGGGAGAACATGTAAACTCCATGCAGAAAGACCCCAGGCCAGGAAACGAACCCGGAACCTTCTTGCTGCAAGGCACCAGTGCTACCCACTGCGCCACTGAGCAGCCCACAGCTCCCCTAAGCAGGCCTATATGGAACTTCACAAATACTACTACTACTTTTTGTTGCTCTATCATAGAGGAAAAAAAACAAAACATAAAGTACATTTAGGTTTGACACTGTAATATATAAAAAAAAATGTAAAAACAATATGATATGTGCAGAGGAAAATTTGTTTCTCTGGATGTTAGAATAATATTTTGCTTTAATTGAACACAAATTCCTCAATATGACTCACACATGAGCAAACAGGCTCTGCTCTGGTCACTACTTCGGTTCGCTCTTGATTTCCAAGCTCTTATTTCAGATAATTGCAAACAGACAAAGTTGCTTTTTGAAAAGTATGATGCAGAGACCAGGAAACAAAAAAGCTATCTGGGTCACTATGATTGTATTTACGCATGTGTATCAAAACAAAAGTGTTTTTTTGGCTAGATCTTTGAAAATGAAAGCAGCTGAAAACCATCCCTACAGACACATGTGACAGCCACCGCGGCTGGCTGGCTGTCAGGCTTGTGTGAGCATATGCGAGCCAAGAAAAAAAAAAATTAAATCTTGAGCTGCACCGTGTGGACAGACTGTAGAGAGAGAGAGGAAGATGTTTAAGGGGATATTCCATGCCTGCCAGGTGGGCAGTGGGCTGAAGGGGAGTGCATGTGTGCATGATACAGAGGTTTGGGGCTCCAGTGACAATGCTCACAGATGTAAAAAAATCTTCACTCATCTGTCACCTGTCTACTGAGATGATAGCGTTTACCAGCTCTATAGAATCCTTAGCATACTGCCAGCAGCAGTGTTCATGCTCCCTTTCTTCTCCTCTCCTGCTGCTCCAGCACCTCCGGGCTCCTTCTATCACCATAAGGTTATTACTGAGAGCTTATTTCCCACCTTTTATGTGTTTGGACATCTAACTCCACCTCTCATTTGTAAGCGTAGCCAACCTCTAAGCCAACAGATGTGGGCTTATTGGAGGTCACTTTTAACTACATGGGGGTGGAATAGCTGGAAGGAGTCCAGATCAAGGAGATGTAAGGAGGAAATGAGTCAAGGTGACTCAGAGGAAGTAGAGAGAGCGAGAAAGATGCTTTACCTGATGTTGGGCCTCCTCCAAATTCCCACTGGCCCACAGGGAGAGTCCAAGACGATGGCGGATCTTCGCCTCATCCTCGCGCCGAGCCAGCTGCTCGGCGAGCCGCAGGCCTGTCAGGAGAGAAGGAAACGGCGGCAGATGAGAAGAGGGAGCACAGAGCAGAAAATACTTTGAGCAGACTGACTCTTGTGTATCTTTGTGAGTAACAGATGTAAGCGTAGCGTGGTACTGATGTTCTGACAGCGAACAGGTTTGCAGTTTTGGCCTCAGTTGCAAGAAAACAGTTTGTGCAGAGGGTTTTAAGCATGCAGCTGCTTCGGGCATAGAGGGAAAGCATTTGAGCACTAATCGGACCGCACGGTAATCAATGCAGAGAACTGAGTGGCTGAGCAAACACAAATAGGCGTGGAATGATGGTTTAAAGGGTATCACAAAAGACATCGACAAATATTTGCAAGCACATTGATGGGCTCTAATGGACTTTATGCAAACACAGCAGAAGTATACTTTGGGATATTGTGTTTGGGAGATAGTGTAAGGAAGGGAGGCTAGTATAAACACACACAAGGTCAGAAGTATACATAGTCAATAAATCTGTAAAGATGTCAAATAAATCTTTCTAATGATGCAGTTGGGCTGTTCTTTTTCTAGGTGGATTATATATTGGATTATATACTAGATCAGATATCACTATTGAGAAGCTGCTCACATGGACAAACCACAAACCTTCTGAGGAAATGTTTTATTGTCAGATAAGAAAAAAATTTGATTTTTTTTTTGACACAATTACCATAAATATGCTTCAAATAGAGGCTTTCAAAATAAAGAAAGGTATGCAGAGGATATGTTTCATAGGACTGGTCACCAAAGATAGTGATCCCAAAATGGCATTCATTTTGGTTTTAGAATGTTTTAAGTAGGCAAACATTAGGTATCTGTATCCTTCATGACTTGAAAGCCTGAAATCTGCCATAAAAAAGGTTTTGACAAATTCTGGCAATTATCAATAGTGATAGAAAAGAAAGAGTCACATTGAAAGAGCCCAGATTAAATAAAAGTTATGCTCCTCAGCTTTTTAAAAATCTAATACAAGCCTTATTCATTGCACAATTTTTTTTCAATAATGAAGCCTTAACCCATATTAGGTTTACCCAATGTAAGCTTCTGACTGTAAACTCGGACCATTCAGTTTGTGTGTAAGATAATCTGCTGAGAGCACAGTTTGTTTTTTAACTTTAAATTTATCAAGCAGCGAGGCCAACATCATATCTTTGCATGTTTCCTCGCTATGTCTGCAGAGAACTCAGTTCTGCCCAATTACAGAGATGAAAATGCCCCTCTCTGCAGGATAATGATGAAAAAAATGGCAGCGTCTGAGCCACACAGGTGCTAAAAAGCTCATTAAGCGTGCTGCCGTTTACAACAAGCTACTTCCCATGCAGAGTCCTGTTTAACACGGTGCTGTATTCTGAGGTCTATTTCCCTCAACCTGCTGTGTGACGGAAGGGTCAAAACATGCTTTCGGTCAAGGAGGAGAGAAAAACTAGGCCAAGCCGGTCTAGTCCCAAGTCTACTTTACTCCGCTTTCCCAGAAAAACGCCTGTGGGTGGACCAGATAAGCTGAGAACAGAGAGTGTGACCTGAAAATGGCAGGCTTTTCCGCAAGTCCGGCACACCAAGCAGCCTTAGACTTTATGGCTCCTTCATGGCTGTGCAAGTTGGCAGCCTTTGAAGCAAAGTCTGCAACGGTCTTTTCTCTCTCCTTATCTCTGCGCACACCCTCCCTCAGCCTCTCCCTCTGACTGCATGTCCTCTCCCCCCATGCATCTGCTGCACTCCTGTACCTAGTCCTCTCATCTCCGAGCCTCTGTCCCCCACCGCCCCCCACTCTACCTGTTTCATCTTTCCTGCGGCGGCACTACGAGCAGTGACTCTGCACTGCTTAGGGCTCATTAGGCGCCAGAGCAAGAGAGAGGAAACAGATCTAAATTATCCTTTTCATTATCTGACAGCATCACCCCTCACTCTTCTCAACTCCATTTCTGAGCCTTTCATCTGCGCACACACATCCCACAGCACACACCCGAAAAAAATCCCTTCTTTCTCTGAGCTCCTCTGTGATAGTTCTTTATGATCAAGCCTGAATGTCAACCAACTCTATGTTTTCTTTATTCTCCAGCTGACAGTGAAAAATACATGTGAATTATGAGTCATAGTGATCTCAGCCTTTCCCCTCCGTCTGCCTGCCAAACCTTCTTTATTCATGCTACATCTTCTTCCCTGCCTATTGCGCCTTCATTCCCTCTTTTCTCCCGCTCTGTATCAGTCAGTGTCTGCCACTGTCACGTCGCGAGCCTTCGGAGCGCCCGGCAGGCACAGTCACATAGCGTCGGCTGACACGAGGATGCGGCCGTGGCTGGCTGCACCCTGAAGAGCAACTGGAGAACACTTTAAGGGCTGCCTGACAGGTGAGGGACAGATCCAATGTTGCTGCCCCAAGGCCCACACACACACAGACACACACCTAAGGGTCTTAACATGCACACATCATGTGTTAGCCTGGAGAAGTCACCTTCCGCGTGCATGAACATGACACGCACGACAGCAAAGTGGCCTTTGATCATAACCACGTGTGGAACAGTGAACAGTGGCTGGGATATTGTTGGAAAATGCGGATAACAATACGCTATTTCCACTGGGATGAAGCTCTGCTTCTGTTGTCAGGATTGTGGGGATGAAAACATGTAACAAACAGCTTAAAGCCCGGTGAAAAAAAGAGATATATCTCGCCTGACTCCCGCTTCAATGCTGCTGGTCAGTGAGAGTCTAAATGTCAGACAAGTGCCTAGCAAAAGCAATCGAAGCTTTATTTACCACATTATAACTGAACTCTTCAGTGTCCTTTATTGGGATTTAATGTGGGGAACATAAGGCAATGCAAAATTTTTGTACTAGAGGGAAACATTCATGATTCATATAATCTTTTACTTTCTTTCTTTCTTTCTTTCTTTATCTTTATTGTCATTGTCACAAGAAAAACGAAATTTTAAAAAGCGCCATCAATCAGTGCGTATGCTTAAAAACAAAAATATCACTATCCCACAATTTACACACAATATAAGAAATAAATAACAAATAACTGATACAAAACAACTAATAAGAATGGCAGATTCTCACATATTTAATGGCAAAAATATTACTAGAAACAAAAATATTTTAATAACAAAAATCAGTGAAGAACAGGATATGTTGGGATTCAGCCTCTAAGAGTAAATACTTTGAACTTTGTGCAGCAAATGCAGTTGTAAGCCTTGTATGGTTCATTTCTATCAGATACTAAAGTGTTTCCTATTCTTTACAAAAGAGTTCCAGCTCTGAGGAAGTGGATAACATCTAAGGACAGAAAATTTAAGTCTTGCTGCAAATTCTCACGCTAAAGATATGTCTGGAGTTTGATTGACCCATTCGAACACATGAAAAGGCTTAAATAATGAAAATCAGAATAATCATCTATGTTTGATTTGTACATTATAAAGAAATTTGTCTTCTAGTTTTCAAGCCAACCCTTTAGGAGAAGTGGGTTTTTATTGTGCACGTTTTTATAGTGCCGTGCACAAAGAGCATTCTAGGGCTAAGCAATTCACTGAGTGACCCAGAATGGATGTCTGTGGAATTTGAACTAGAGAATTTACAGCCTTTCCAAGACCAGACGGGCTGCTCTAACCTCTGGGTCACAAACTCCTTAAAATATTTTCATCGTATCTCTGGCTAAACCTTCGCTCCACGTTTTAACGGCTCTGCTGTCTCTAACAGCCTACATCAAGGATCGCCCTGCTTTTTTTGTTACATTCAATTTTAAATCAAAACTGACAATCAAAATGACCGGGATTGTCTGCCTAGTGGGCTAGAGCGGTGCGCTTGTGCTCTGAGAAGGTTGCAAATACCTGGGTCGATCCCCACAGCCTCAACTGTGGGTTCCTGAGCAAAACCCTCAACCTCACTCTGCTTCCCAGGCACTACACAATGGCAGCCCACTGCTCCCCAAGGGGATGGGTTAAATGCAGAGAGTGAATTTCCCCATTGTGGAACAATAAGGGGATTAACTTTTTTTTTTTTTTACTGTCCCAGCCACAGAAATGCATCCCCACAGCATGAGGCTGCCACCTCCATGTTTCACAGTAGGGTGTTATGTTCAACTTGATTTTTATAGTTAGTTTTAATTCACACACATAAAAACAACAAAAAACTGTTTTCTCACCCCTCGTGGGGTGGTATGTGTCATCCTCAAGCTCGGGTCCTCTACCAGAGGCCTGGGAGTTTGAGGGTTCTGCGCAGTATCTTAGCTGTTCCTAGGACTGCGCTCTTCTGGACAGAGACCTCTGATGTTTTACCTGGGATCTGCTGTAGCCACTCTCCCAGTTTGGGGGTCACAGCCCCCAGTGCTCCAATTACCACTGGCACCACTGCTGCTCTTACTTTCCACATCTTTTCTAGCTCCTCTTTCAGCCCTTGGTATTTCTCAAGCTTCTCGTGTTCTTTCTTCTTGATGTTGCTGTCGCTTGGGATTGCCACATCTATCACTACTGCCTTCTTCAGCTGCTTGTCCATCAACACGATGTCTGGTTGGTTAGCCATCACCTGTTTGTCAGTCTGGATCTTGAAGTCCCATAGGACCTTAGCTCAGTCATTCTCAACTACCTTAGGAGGTGTCTTCCATTTTGACCTTGGGACTTCCAGCCCATACTCATGGCAGATGTTCCTGTACACTATGACAGCTACCTGGTTGTGGCGTTCCATGTATGCACTTCCTGCCTGCATTTTACACCCTGCTGTTATGTGCTGTATTGTTTCAGAGGCATCTTTGCACAGTCTGCATCGGGGGTCCTGCCTGGTGTGGTAGACCCTGGCCTCTATTGATCCTGTACTGAGTGCCTGTTCTTGTGCTGCCATGATTAGTGCCTCTGTGCTGTCCTTCAGTCCAGCCTTTTCCAGCCACTGGTAGGATTTTTTGATATCAGCCACTTCTTCTATTTGTCTGTGGTATACGCCGTGCAGCGGCTTGTCCTTCCATGATGGTTCTCCTTCCTCTTTCTTGTCCTGACTTTCGGTTTTCTCTTGCCTGAGGTATTCACCAAGCCATTTGTCTTTGGGCGCCATCTTTCTGATGTACTCCTGGGTCTTAGTTGTTTCATCCTGGACAGTGGCCTTGACACTCACTAGCCTTCGGCCTCCCTCGCTGCGCTTGGTATACAGTCTCAGGGTGCTGAATTTGGGGTGGAACCCTCCATGCATTGTGAGGAGCTTTCTTGTCTTGATGTCAGTGGCCTCTATCTCCTCCTTTGGCCAGTTTATTATACCAGCGGGGTATCTGATGACTGGTAGGGCATATGTGTTGATGGCTTGGATCTTGTTTTTCCCATTCAGCTGACTTTTCAGGACCTGCCTTACTCTTTGTAGGTATTTAGCTGTGGCAGTCTTTCTTGCCATCTCCTTATATATATATATATATATATATATATATATATATATATATATATATATATATATATATATATATATATATATATATATATATATATATATATATATATATATATATATACCAAATCCTTCTGAACTCCCTTTCACATCCCTCAACTGTCTTATCAGCCTTGGTCTTCATGCTGATGTTGGAATGCCCATAGATTTTCCCCATCTACTGACAAAAACTGGTACCATCATATCTACTAACAAGGTGAACCCAACAGGCAATAAGTTGCACAGTATGTTATGTGTGAGTTTAAGAGTAACGAAGCTACATCCTTTTTGACAAAAATATCTAAAAACCAGTCATCATTATCTCATATTCCAGCTTACAGTTCTTTACTCTCTCCCCTTTTTTAGTCTCACAAATAAATTACCAGATAAAACACAAATGTGATCAAGTGTCAGGAGTCCTACTTTTGCAAAGAGATTTATAAACATCAGTATCTTATTGGTGTGATCAAATGGAGAAGTGTAAACTAGGGGCAATTTTTTGTTCAGTTGTTTAAGCAGTAATCTTTATTTTTTTTAAAGAAGTAGAGGGTTTGAGGAATGCAGTGCAGAAATCCATGGCAATGACCTTATGTTTGAGAAACATGGAAAAAAAAAAGTTTCTGAAAGTTTTCAGAAAGACCTTGTTATTAATTCCCAGCTTTTACAGGTTGGAAATAAAAAAATAGGGGCATAAAAAAACATGGGAACCAAATTTTTAATAACATTTTTTAGCAGTTTTGAGTTGTAGGGAGCTTGTATTTTTTTTTTCTGCACAAGGCTACATGTTCAGTTAGATACTCTGTTGGTAAAAAGGTCTTTCTCTAGGTACTTTTATGATGTTAGGGGAGGATAAGTTGCTACTCTTCAAATTTTTCTCTCTATTAATGGAATATTTCCTGGCTGCAGCGAAAGCCCAAAGCAGTATTGATTTAAAACTGAGTGTAACCATCAAGCGGATAAAGTTCTCATTGAAATTTAATGTGTTATGTCCAAACCTCTTCTTCCCTCAAAAGTATCAAATGCAATGCTTCTTGTTTCTGACCTGTCCTGACTGTATTAAAATTCCATAGATGCTAACTTTAGACATAGAACCTTCTGGTTAGGATGCATTGTCTGTTTGTACAATTTGCTGCATTATTAATAAAAAAGGAGTAGTACGTTTCATAAATGGATGAAATATCAGTCACAGGGTTGCTGCTATGGTGTGGAGGTAGAGCACATCACCCATATACCAGCTGTCGCAGATTTGAGTCCCAGTCCTGCTGACCTTTGCCCAATGTCGGTCCCCTCTCTTGCGACCCACTTTTCTATCTCTATACCTTAAAAAATAACAAAATAAAGGCCACTACAGCCTAAAAATAATCATTGAAATATCAGTGACAAAAATCTGCCTGCTATAAGGCATCAGACATTTTTATTAACTTTATTTCTACTATATTCAAACTGTTTGATACACATAGCAGCCATTGATGAAATGCCTCAACTGGGCACTGAACCCATTTTTTGAAAATGATAAGTTTTACCTTCATTTACCCACCAGAGACAAGACTGAGAATAGCAACTTCTTTTTCAGGGTATGCCCTATTTAAAACTGTCAACAATAAAATGCTTTTTTTAAAAGATAAATAGAATTTCTGATGCTTACAATTTGTTCAAAACAATAAAAAGCTAAGAAAATGACTTCACCAAATAGATATGAAGGCTCTGAATAATTGTTAAATATTTTTTATAAAACCTTAGCCTTGTGAGACCATCCTGATTTCGCGAGCTTTCAAGGTTTCAGTCGCAGATCAGTCTGGCTACTTTCCTTTAAAGAAAATTTCGAGCAGTTCACCAAATGAACGTCCAATCAGCGTTGGCTTTGAGGCGGGTTGAGGTGTGACGCAACGAGAAGCGCGACAGTTCAGTCTAAAGAACATGGCGGCTTCAGCCGATGAAACTAGCGTTATCGTGGCTATCGAGCAAGTTTTATCGGAATTACAGAGTATTTCTTCACTGAAAGAAGAGCAAAACACTGCTCTGGAGGCTTTTCTCAGAGGAAAAGATGTTTTTGCTCTTCTCCCGACTGGTTTCGGCTAGAGTTTGATCTATCGATTGGCTTGTGCCTGGCTTGTGGTTCTGTTTTCGTCGTCGCTCTGTTAGTACGTCATATGCTTCGTTGATCTGATTGGTTTATTTGGCCCGTCTATCACCAACATAGGCCAATCAGCTAACCAGCATTTTCGCCCCTTCCCAAAATTACTTCAACGGAAGGTTTCCAGATGTCTATGCGGAGCAAATCCAGCAAATCCATCTGGCGGAGTCCGGTTAATAAAACCCAAGATCCTTGATTAAAGGAAGAACCTGACATTAGATATAAGCTTGTTTTGTCAGGTGGTTTAAGTTTTGTCAGGTCTGCGTTCCACTTAAAACTTTTAAACAATCACCCTATACCTATGGATGCTTTCAGCAACATGAAGAATTTTGGAGTATCCCTTCTCTAATGTTAACCTCTCTGACAATGCAGACCGTTTAGACTCTAAGATTCAACTTATTTCTGCTCAAAAAAAAAAAAAAAATGCATATTTAAATAGAATTTAAGTTTTAGATGAGTCTGTTTCTAATGAAGTAGTTTTATTCATGGTTAGTGACTGAATATACATAAATTTTGTTAGTTATTCAATGAACCAACCATGAGGAAACTGTAAAACAGCCAATAGTTGGCACAAGGACTGCACTGCTTTAATGACAGTATTGATCTTGTCAAAAGCTAAATTCATCTTGGTGTTAAAAAAAAAAACTCTTTAACATAATTTGTCATTACAAGAAAACTACAAGAGAAGCTGTATTATCTCCTTGGCAGTTTTCTATATAATGTTGTGTGGCCTACTGAAGGCTAGTCATTATGGGATTCTGTCCGACACAGAATCGCCATCAAGCATACACAAACACACAGCGGTTTGAAGGTCAAGTAATTTCAGCTGTAGCTTCAGTAGTTACGAGAAGCTCCTCTCGTGTTCTTCTCTAAAACACATAAACAAGCATAAAAATTGAAAAAAAGAAGAAAAAAAAGCAATAGTAACTGAGAGAGAAAAAATAAGGCAACTTTTCAGCTTGGATAGGTTGGCCAGGAATAATTGGCTGTCAAGGATAGTGAAGGCGCTGTTCTTGTTCAAAGCCAAAATGAGGGAAAAAAATACAAGGACGGCGTGGGGGGACAACACTGGGACTGGGTGGAGACAGAATGGCCTGTCTTCTTTGTTTCCATTAAAGCTCAGCAAGAAGGCCTGCAGTGAGTGTGTGGGCCACAGAAAACCCACCTAACTCTTAGAGAAGACGGTGGAAAGATGGAAGGTGTTTGTCCCTCTGCATTATTTTCTTTCTGCAGATTTAAAAGCAGAAATCTTGTTTTCAGAAAGGCTCCAGTGCTCTTGGGTTTAACCACATGTTAAGGTCTAAGAGTTGTGCTTGAATTTAAAGCCCATAAATATCTCTAATATATGGTCTCAGGTATCAAGCCCTAGAGGTTTGATAAAAACATTTTTTTTGGAGTCTTTGTTCAGCCAACAGCATTTCAATGGCATGCCAGAAAAGATGTGATTTTTTAGCTGTATAGAAAATGAAGTAACCACAAATTTACACCGTGTCAATTTCCTCTCCACACTAATTTTCATCATAAATTTCAGCATCTTCACAAAAATTAACAATTTCTCCTGAATTTAGTATCTACTAAATATTAAGAAAACCAGGTGCATTTTTTTATTTTTGTAATTATGAACAAATTTGGGCACTCCAGAAAAATCATTCTAAAATGTAAGTTGATTTCTCACACCCTAAAATTCTAATGTGGACATACACAGCATTCCTAATGCTGCAAACCTTTGGAACAAGAACTTTATGCACTGTCACTAAAATAACATTTTAAAAGGTCATGCTTCAGGTTTCTTTTCCTCACTAACATATAAGGGGAAAATGAAGCATAAGAGGCAGGAGTCTGACAGCCGGTGTTTGAAAATGATCTTTTGGCAGCTCTGAGAAGGAAGATGTGAAACTGTGAGGAAAACAGGGCAGTAAATAGCTGAAATACTTTGAGAACATTTCGATGGGTTTGTACAGACAGACCTACTCAAATGCTATACCTATGTACCTCTGAAGACAAACACAGATGCATGAAGCGCACTCAAAATCCTCCTGTGTACGTATGTCGCTTAAGTACAAAAGCACAAAACACACATGCACTCAAGCGTGCACAAACACCCAAACACGGGCACATCCTAATAAAAGAGTTGCAAAGGCTTAACAATAAATAGGCTCAGGATTTTATATTCATGAATTCACAACCTCTAAGCCTATAAGCTCAAGCGACAAAGGAAACCATCTCCTATGCTCCCCTTTTGCTCACTTACCTTCCTGCAGGTACATGACAGCTTGTGAGTAGTTCTGCAGTGCATGATGTGTTCGCCCCAGGCTCCCATAGGCCAGTGTCTTGGCAGCCAGGTCATTAGTCTGAGCCGCCACACTTAGGTGCTGTTCTTGGAAAACCACTGCTCGCTCATAATTGCCGAGTGACTCATAGGTAAGGCCCAAGTTGCCATAGGCCCGGGCCTGACGTGTGGTACTGCCTGCTTCTTCTGCAATCTCCAGGTCGCTTTGGTGACATCGCAGGGCCGTCTCATACTCTCCCATGGATTGGTACACTGCCCCCAAGCCGCAGCTGGCATCACCCTCCAGGAGTCTGTCCTGGGTTTCGCGTGCGATGGCCAGCTGACGTTCCAGGCAGGAAATGGCCTGCTCGTAGTTGCCTAATTGGCTGTGGAGCGCGCCTAGCTCGCCGTAGGCCTGGGCCTTGCCTCCACACTCCCCCAGTTCATGTGCCACAACTAGTCGTTTTTCGAAACACACCAGCGACTGCTGTAGATTGCCCATTGCCCTGGGAATGAAAGCAGACAGCCAGCATGAGTACGATGAAGAACAAAAAATAGCAAAAATTGGTTACACAAATCATCAGACATGTTTTATTGAGTCTTTATATTAAGAAGTTAAGGTTTTAAATGACTGGAGAAAAATTGAGAAATTCTCCAGTAAAGAAAATCTTTGGATTCAGCTTTATCATCTGGCCAGCTGACCATTTAGAAATCCAACTATTAAACCAGGGAATGCACAGGTACTCAGTGCAACTAGTTTGTGGAAACAACAACACTCTTCAGGGTAGAAAACTATTATTTGAGAAAGCCCCGAAGTTACACTCCTGATCAAAATCTTAAGACCAGTCAAAAAATTGCAAGAAATTGCATTTTGCACCATTGGATCTAAAGAAGGTTCTAAGTAGAGCTTCACAATGTTAAAAGAAGAAATCAGCGTAATAGACAAAAACCTTTGAGCGGGGAATTAATTGAAAACTGCATTTACACTCAAACATGATTTTTTTCAGCTGATCAAAAGTTTAAGACCATAGCTCAAAAAACCCCGAAAACCCTCCAAAATAGAAATCAAAGTGTCAAAAAAAAGGACTCCAAGTCATCAAGTAGCTCCACCATTCTTGTTGATGACTTCAAACAATCATTTAGGCATGCTTGATGCCAGTGTTTCCAGGAGGCTAGTGGGAGCGTTGCTCCAAGTGTTGAAGATGGCTTCACGAAGGGCATCCACTGTCTGGAACTGATGTCCATTTTTCTTATTCCTTTAACATTGTGAAGCTCTACTTTGAACCTTCTTAAGATCCAATAGTGCAAAATGCAAATTCTTGCAATTTTTTGACAGGTCTTAAGATTTTGATCAGGAGTGTATGTTTTGTATCAATGGCAACCAAGACATGCCTGAGATTCATTTAGGCTGTGGGAGAGAGAGCAAGAATTTAACTGCTCAACAGAAAGGCTAATATAAATTGAATATAGTAGTAGTAAAATTGTTATTGCTTTTCTGATCATTGAGCATTTGTCTGTCTACCATGGAAAATTATAATCAGCTGAATGTTGGAATCTAAACCTTACATTTAACATAAGAATCTTTCTTCTTAAGGATAATCAAATTCACACTATAAAATCTTAGGCCCTGATCCCACTAAGGCAATTCTGATATTCTTGGAGTCAAGTTATCAAGTGAGGCTTTTGAGTTGAAACACTTAAATGTGGTCAATATCTGACTTTTTTGAGTCATATTGGAGCCACATTTGCATTCCCCAATACTGTGCACCACCCAGGAGAAAACAGTAGCAGTTAGCAAAACAGACATGAGCACTGAGAGTACTGTACAGTGGAGAAAGAGTGAGACCTAGGAGCTTGTTAATAAACAGTTAAAACCTTATTTAAGCCCCATTGAAAGGCTTTTAGGAACAGTCTGGATGTAGAACATTGTTTGTATTGTAAAATATACAACCATACAAACAGAGGACTTACAGGCATGTGATCATCTGCTACTGTCTAATCTTCTGCCTTTAGCGTTCGAGAAGAGAGGCGCTGACGTATACTTTCAAAAATTGTCCTCAACATGTTAAAATTCGTAATAAACTCGGTCTTTATGAAGTTGTTAAAATTCCTGCCCCACAGCTGCTGACTGCATCTCCACATCCAAACAGTGCATTGTGCTAAAATGGCAGTCATCTCCCTGAAATGCCACAATAAAGATTTTCACTGCCCTTTTAGTCCTGTGTTTTCCAAACAGCACCCGCTGACACAATAAATTGCTTATGTGGTGCACTTAAACCATAACACCTATTTCGCTGTTTACTGTAGTCCTGCTGGGGAATATGCTCCTATTGTTCTTATGAACATGCAGGTCAGTTTGGAGCCACAGTTTACACTGATGTCAGATATAGAAAACGTTTTGAAAGCAGTGGGAACATGCACACGGAAAAAAAAATCTAATTCCTGAAAATAAATCTAATTGACCATTAAGAATCAGAATAAAAATGAACCCTGAGTGACATTAAAGACGCCATTCTTAGTATCCTGTAATGTAAGATACCAAAAAAATCATTAGAATCTTTGTTTAAACAAAGACAGCTACATTTGTTTTAGGGTGACAAGAGCTGTGTCAGGAATTGATTCTTATATGAAATCATAGAGATTGATTCATATATAAATCCAGAATTTCCCCATTGTGGGACAATAAAGGGATTTTCTATTTCTATATATCCAACAGTTTTTTTTTTTTTTTTTTTATGAATTATCCACTTTTCTTTCAGCCACCATTGACTACAATTATGTCAATAATATGTTTTTAGAATGTTTATATAATACAAGCATCAATATTTTACATAACTAAACAATCATGTAATTCTGGTAATGGCTAAAAATATATATTTTTAAAACCACAAATCTAATTTGAAATCAGAACAGATAAAAAAAAGTATTCTAAATATTGAGAATCGGAATCTAATCAATTCTTGACATTTTTAACCAATACCTACAGCAGCCATAAGGGTGACCGTTTTCTAACACTGACAGAGTGAAGTGGCCTCTAGATAATTAGCAACCATGTATGACAGCAATGATATGAATAACAATCTGAATGCTGTTAGTTAATGTTTAAAAAGAAAGCAGAAGTGGCTCCAGCTGGTACAAAAATGGTCAAAGCTTTACAAAAAAAAAAAACTGGTGAATCTTTTAACAAGACATTATTTCCGGTAATATCTTATAGGGCATTCATTTCCTCAACATTTTTTATTTATCTTTATTGCATTCAAAAATACTTTATTCAGTCTCTCAAACGCACTCTTGGTTGCTGGAAGGCAGTTAAAATGAAGCATTACAAGAAGAAAAGCCTTCAGCTTAATTAACATTGTGTGATAACATATCTGCTTGACTGAGAGCTGCGGAAAGATGAGAAGGGTTTGCATGTGATGTCTATTATTCCCTTCTGAACTCATGCATGGCAAATACAGCCGTGTGTGTGACTGCTGCAGTGCCAAGCTCATGCAGCACAATAAGAAGAAAATCACCTCTGAAATGAGGCTTTTGGGAGAAAAGCTGTTTGTGTTTTTCTTTTTGCTGTGTAGCCTCCCATGTTTCTCTGTGCAGAAAACAGACATAATATGCAGGAACTTGTTTTGAAATAGCAGAGCTTTCCCTATTCAGAGACATCTGCTCACCAAACCTCTTTGCATATATTTAATACCAGAATCAGTAGGTTTCTGCTGACGCAGCTCGTACCAGATTCACATCCAAGCACTTCTTATCAAAGTCGTTTCTAACTATTTCTGGTCTTGACAATGTGCATATAAAGAGATAAATTGAATTAAAAGTACTTGGTTTCCTCGTAAAACCTGAGTTATAGCTACATAAACATTTGAAAAAAATTGAAAATGGTTTCCTGGACTTACCTGTGCCCATTACCCAGGCCTCTGTAGGCTTTCTCTTGGTCCTGCATGCGATTAAGGCTCTGTGCCACTGACAAGTACTGATCATAATATTTGATGGCTTCCTCAAAGTCTCCCAAAGCCTCATAGCAGTCTCCAAGGTTTCCATAGGCCCTGCCCCGGTCCATTACTGCTTCATTTCCACTCAGCTGCTGCAAAGTAGCTAGCTGCTGCTCCAGGTAGCCGATAGCTTCCTCCATCACCCCTACATTCATTTTTGTGATGCCCATGTTTCCATAAACCTGAGCCTCCACGACGGGATCTTTCAACCTGCGTCCAAGCTCTAACTGCTCCTCGTAGCTCTTAAAGGCCATGGCATACTTGCCCAGGGCCATGTACACCGCTGCCAGGTGGCCATGGGCTTTGCACTCTCCTGAGATGTCACAGAGCTCTTGATATACTTCAAGTTCCTGGGTGTGGTAGCCCAAAGCTTTGTCATACTTCTGCACCAGTCTGTAGGTGGCCCCAAGGGCAGCATATGCACAGGCCTCCATTCTGCGTTCCTTGACCTATAATAAAAGTAAAGGACAGTTATTGTTTGCAATGTTCCCAAATTATCTAACAATTTTGCACTCAATATTGGATTTTTCTTTTGCAGGCAGAGTTCCTGAAGGACAAAACACAAAAACAGGCCTCATGTTCAACAGATCTTAGCAATATGCATCTCTTTTTGGATCATTTGGCCTCCATCCAACTATATATACAGCAGATGTTCTAAAGTGATCAAAGAAGAGGAGAAACATGTCTTCATCGCAACATTCTAGATAACATTTCATTCTAAGGTGCTGCATGGTGGGTTTGATTCCTGCTCTAGGGTCTTTCTAGGCTCTGACACAAAAGCGCGTTCCCTCTTATAAGAACTAAATTGAGCTAAAGAATTACATAGGAAGGTTTGTGCAGATAAACACCAGATCTTTGTGGGCTAAAATAAAATATTGATACTTTTGGCACTTAAGTTATTTGGGCAGAGGTCAGTAAACACAGCTTCATAAAGTAAAAAAAAACCCTGCTCTCCAGATGATTTTAAACCAGTGGTCTCAAGCTCAAATCTAGATCCAAGCTCCTCAATCCAGAGTCCTCCAACTTCAAGATATGTCTGTTGCTTCAAACACCTGAATCAAATGGCTGAACTACCTCAATAGCATGGAGTTAAGCACCACAGAGCTGAGCGCTCTGCTAGCATGCGCATATATGAGTCAGGTGTGTTAAAGCAGAGATGCATCTAAAAGTGGCTGAACACCTGTCCCCAAAGACCGACGAGCTGTGGGACTTAAATGCAAATGGCTGCATTTTACTTACTGACCCTGGATTACCCATCTCTGCATTAGATTGTAATGCATTTGATTTACAGGAAATTTGCACAAAGAACCTAAAATATTGACATCCTTAAATTTTCTGCTTTGTAGGTAGATTTGTAAGTAGATTTCCTCCGCTGCACAGTCAGTCACTTTTCAAATAATTCAGTCATGTGTAGTGCTATTTAAGCTCCACAAATGGTGTGTGATCTTTTGGAAAAACTGTAAGAGTTGTGACAACACAAAAAATACTGTAAAATAATTCAGGTTAAATAACAACACAGATTACAAACGGAAATCAAACTTTTGGGTGCTGCTTTGGCAAGACAGAAGTCTCTGGGAGGGGTTGTTTGGTGCTGCAGGCAGCTACTTTTCAGGTATTGAAGGTAAAAAAAATGGGTTGCTATAACCCTTAAACTGCCAGGTCAACCAAATGGAAGTTGACCAGGCAGTTAATGAGTTAATCGATAAGCACTGTTACATTTAGTTAAATTAATGAATATGGTTATGAAATAAGTGACAAAATAAGTATATGCTTAACTAAAGTCATGTTACATAGGTCGGAAGCAAGTATTGTTTCCTTTAAAATTGATAATTTAATTCGGATTACATTGACTATGTGTCATTAGATGCATTTGGACAAAGTATCTGTATAGGTTGGGGCTCGCTGATATCAGCTTGATTATGCTCAGTAATGGATTAAACAGGAAATCAGTGGTATAAAACATAATTTAAAAAAAATGTCGTCTTGCTTCTGTGCCAAAACTACAGCCAGGTGTTTTTAAGAAAGATATATATAAATATGAAAGACTTTACAAAAACTGTGAATACTACCTCATCTCATTGTAGGCAAACTACATCAGAGCATCAAATATTGATCTTACCTGGTGAGCTAAGGCCAGTTGCTGCTCATAAAACTGAATGGCCCCCGTCACATCTTTTTTACAGACGAATATGTCTCCTAAGTTCCCTAGAGCTCTAAAGCGAGCCTGTGCATTGTTCAGGGACTGTGCTAGTGATAGAAGATACTTCTGACATTCCTCTGCCTTAGTAAAGTCTCCCAAGGCCTTAAAAGCCAAACCAAGGTTACAATAAGCCTTGGCTTGGCTCAGTTTGTCATGAAGGTCCTTGGCCAAAGCAAGATCCTGCTCATAGTATTTGACGGCATCTTGGTAGTTTCCCAGGCAGTAGTGAGCGTATCCCAGATTGTGGCAAACTTTCCCTTCACTCTCCATGTCCTGGAGTTCAGGGGAAAGTCTGAGGTACTGCTCATAGTAGGGCACAGCTTGAGGAAACTCTCCTCGAGAGCAGTGGAAGTTTCCCAGGTTTCCAAGAGCCCTTGCTTCACTCTGGACATCTCGGAGCTCTCGAGCAATGTTGAGGTGATTCTGGTAATGCTGTAGAGCACGGTCATGAGCGCCAAGGGCTTGGTATGCCACAGCCAAGTTGCCATGGGTGGAGGCCTGGGAGGCACGGTCATTGACCTCCATTGAGATTTGCAGCTCCTGTCGGTGATAACGAACTGCTTGGTCAAAGGCTCCAAGAGCATTGTAGGCATTGCCCATGTTGCCATACGCCCTGCCCTGGGCGGCATAGTCATTAAGCTCCTGCGCAATGGCCAGGTGTGTTTTATGTAGCTTCAGTGCAGTCTCATAGTCCCCCTTCATCTGGTGAATGATGCCTAAGGAAAGAGGGGAGGGAAAAAAAGAAATGTTAAAGACCTGCAAAAGACTAAAACTAGAATCACATAAAATTCAAGTGCATTGTCAGCTCTTCATGTAAAAAACAAGTCATTTGGTTGTTAAATACGCTCTCTGAGCCATCTGTTCTCTGCTTACACAACACAATCGCCCACAGAATTATGGTCATTAAATGTAGTGCAATCAAAAAGAGTTGCTACAACATCAAAATTAGATCTTTTGATGGTCTAAACACTCTTTGATGACTGTGTCTTCTAGGGATTTTACCAAAATCAACAACTTTTCCACATGGGTGGAGGGAAGTATGGGAGAGAACTAAAGACAGAGGGACTGAAAATGAGCGAGTAGGAGAGGAGCGGTCGGAAAGCACAGCAAACAACTTTAGAAAAAATGAGATAAATGTGGAGAAGCTATAAATAATGGAGCAGCCAGTGCAGTGAGCGTATTTTCTCTGATAAAATACTATGCTTTGAAAAATAATAGCTTTACTCCAAAACCAGGCAGCCATCTGGCATATTCTCATACTGTCTCCCACTAAGCAAACAAATGTGTGCCCACACCTGTATACTAATGCAGACAGACAAATACATAGCAAGCTGTAAAGAGACATCATAGCTCATCTGCCAGGGCAGTTTTTCCTTCTGAGATGTTAATCTGTATGATTCTTCTTTGAAATATGTCATCCAGTACAAACGATGAAAAGGTTTACTGGACATCATGCAGGGAGCTTACATCTGTTTTTCGTTTCAAAATTCCATTATTATTATTTCTATTCATATTTTTTTAAAGGACAAATAAGAAAGTTCACTATGATTGATGGTAGATAATCTCACAGAGGTTCGGCTTTAAATAAGTAACCTGAAAGAAACAAGATGGATGAAAAGATAGAAGGATAGAAACCATTTTAAATAGCAAAAAAAGGAATAAAGCATTGAAATGAAAGTATTTCCACACAATATTTTGATGGGTTATAGAAAAGCCCATCCCCCACTTTTCAGACTCTTCTAAATTCTGTGAAGATTCTGCATTTTCCTTGGCTTACTGATAAAGACAGATAAACTAGCAGCGTGCCCAAAAAACAAAAAAAACCCTTCTATTTTCATTCAGTTTACAGAATGATCATCCTCGCCTTGCTGTATCACCATTGAATAATGGCCTTGTAGGATGTGGGAAAACAGCCACTGTTGGTACACAAGGGAGGAGAACAGCTTCGGAGCCAAAGTGGGTAGAAGTCAGGAGTGGAGAGAAACTCTGCGGCTTGCGGTGATGATGATGGTGATGTTGGGAATTAGTTACAGCTACCAGTGTTTTTCTATTCATCTCATCCGAAACCTGCCACATCATGGGCCTGAATGCAGAGTAAATAAAAATTTTAACTGGATCCAAACAGGCGAACCTTATGACTACGTAAGTCATGCATAGATGTGTGTTTTTATGCTGCGTGGGTCTGAAGACAGCCAATGGCAATAGGAAAATGCTGTGGTGTGGCCTGAGCATTGGTTTAGTCCAATATCAATATATTCATACATTCATACAGTGTACTTTACACAGTGTGACTTACAGCATAAAAAAGGGATTTGACCACAGTAAAAATAACAAGTTGGGATAAAACATTTACATTTTCCATGCTGCCTTTAATGGGAATTCAGTCTATTAAAACAGACTTAATATCCTAGCTGCAACCTCCCACCACTGTCAATGCAGTTTGTAATAAAACAAACCTAACACAGTGGAAACAGCTGATTAAAGTAAGAAGCTATATGAAAACAATACTGAATAATTTCAGTTCAACAAAAAGAAAAATCACACTGTTTACGATAGTTTTCAGTGTCAATTTTTTTTTAACAGTAAACTTTTAAGTTTACTTTATGTCTGACAAAGTCTGACTGATGTCTGTTGTTAAAAGGTTATAGATGTTTATTATCTTATGATACGGCCCATTTTTATTTTTATTTGTTGGCCCCTTCGAGTCAAACAACTAAAAATATTAAATTACTTTATAATAATAATTACTGTGGAAATGTTCAATATAAATTCAGCATGAGGCAATAATTCAATTTGCAATTTTTATAAAACTAGATCCGTCTCCAAGACCTTTTAGACAACTAGCTGTAGAAAGGAAGAGGAAACAGAAAGTGTGCACGATTAGGAAAAAGTTTTTAAACTTTTTTTCAGGCTATATTTATTACTTTTTATTAGAAGTTAGACAGCTGTTGCCTCCATGCAGTTTGGAAGCCCTGTCTTCCTCTCTGTCAGGTTAATCATGTGATCTACTTTAGGCCTGTTTTTGTTTAATGCAAAATGTCTGTTTCTTTATTGTACTTCAACACGACATCTGAGAACAAAGATTTTCATACAGCTCCTGCTCTGCTTCCATATATAGAAAAAACCTTCCTCCAACAGTCATGTTACGATTTGCTCTCAGGTGCTGTGATTATTCCAAATATTTAATCAATATGCGTGAAATACGCATCATCAGTTTTTCATTCAAGTGTAAAGGAGCTGATTAATTAAACATGACTGAACTGGATGTCTTTGTAGGTGATAAAATTTAATCAAAGACACTTAGGATAATCATTCAACCAATCATGTTGCAAAGACTTGCTGACAAATCATATCTGCTCTGCTGTTTATTTGCTCACTTACATTCTGTGGTTGAATGCTAAACAAAAAACAAACAAACTAAGGTGACCCAGTAGATAGATAGATAGATAGATAGATAGATAGATAGATAGATAGATAGATAGATAGATAGATAGATAGATAGATAGATAGATAGATAGATAGATAGATAGATAGATAGATAGATAGATAGATAGATAGATAGATAGATAGATAGATAGATAGATAGATAGATAGATAGATAGATGATAGATAGATAGAAAGAGCAGGTTGACTTTTCTATATGTAGTCCATAGGCGAGCAGTGTACAGAGAGGTACAATATGCATTAAACAGTTCCACTTTGACTTTATCAGTACATGAACCTAATTTACGAGCAAGGGTATTAGCTTGAACATACAACAATCTATATTGTCTACAAATATCATCATCGTCTGACAGATTTTCTGTGACGATGTGCCCAAGATACTTAGTTTTGTTTGTAACACCCAGCACAGTATTTGACAGCAGAAAATCTGGAAACTCAGTAGATTTATCTTCCTTACTCCTACAGATCATGATCACACTTTTAGATGGATTGTACTTTATGTCGTGTTCCAGACCATACTCAGAGCAGATGTTAAGTAGTTGCTGTAACCCAGCAGTACTAGGGCTAAATATTACTAAATCATCTGCATACATCAGGTTATTAAGTATCGAGTCACCAGCCACACAACCAGTGTGACAAGCTCTCAACTTGTGTGACAGTTCATCCAGATACAAGTTATCTGGATTCATGACATCAGGTCATGAATTAATATGCAAAGAGAAAAGTCTTTTTTTGCAAAGACAAATTCTAAATTTTTAAATCAGAGTGTGGACTGAAGCATCTGTTGCACTATTTTCTATTTTGACACATTTGTTGGCATATCAAGCACAACAGATGTTGCATGGGTCTAAACATGAGGAAATGAAGGGTATTTAGCGTAAACTCGAGTCCTGTAACATCTTTGAAGCACACTGATGTACCGGTTTTGCATAAAGCTTATTTATTGGGATAAAGGGTCCAATTACAGAGGCATGGGGTACACTAATTATTTCACAATGTCATTATCTCGCTTGATTTATAACTTAGATATGGAGCCAAAGAGGGTTTGGGATGTTTTAGTCCTGAATCCAGCCAAGACTGCCAGCTGGCCTGCAATCCAGTATCAGTTTATGATCATATGATGATGTCATTTTTGGATCAGATATTGTACTGAATCCACTGATGCAACCATCTTTCCAGACAACATATTCCAGCGTTACTGCAGGTCATATTCTGATTCATCTTACTCTTAAGGCTTAAGCTCTTAAACAATGCTGCACATCTGACAATATCATTATCTGTGTATAAGCAGATGTTATATCTATATTGCTGCCTTTTAGATTTGGCTGAGGGTTTAAGGTTTAAATACATGACAGGAGCTTGTTGTAGAACTCCCCTTTTAACTTGTTTAACTTTCTTTGTTTAACTGTATCCCTCATAGGTCAGTCATGAAGCTTACAGAACTTAGAAATGAAAGCCTGTTAAAACATTCAACACCAAGCAGGACCATTCAAAATCTAGAAAAGACTGTTAGTGTTGCTGGGGCCTATTATAAATATAGTTATTAAGATCAGTTTTTCACTCATGCTTTATTTTTCTTTCTGCAGTTTTTTAAACAGTGTAACGTGACCTCTTGGTATATTACTATTGCATCAAGTACTTTAATGTAGAACGCAGGAAACTTTCCGACCTTTTGAACATCAGTTAAAGACCAAAGGGGCCTTTTTGGCTCTATTACGACCACCACTCTCTCATCCTTTATTTACATTTTTAAACTTTGCAGCTGAAAAAAAAAGACCTTAAAATGCAACATTCCGTGTTATTCTCATAATTTTCTGACTTTATTCTGGTAATGTTACGACTTTATTCTTGTAATTTTATGTCTATTCTCATTGTAACTTTTTTCTCATATTATTACGATTTTATTTTCGTAATTTTGCGACTTTATTCTCATAATTTCCCGACTTTATTCTCGCAATTTTATGACTTTATTCTCGAAAATCTCTAGCCTGGCCCAAATATGCCGTTGTACCGAAACAGTAGTGAATGTTGCTCTAAATTTGAGATTTTATGAATAAAAAAACAGAATGTAATATCTGAGACTGGATTAGAAAAGTTGAAATTCTTAACTGAAGACTCTCTAATATACAGTATGAGTTGCACCTCTCCTATTGCAAAATGTAACATTAACTTGTGCACAAAAACAGAAGCTTTTGTTACATTTTAAGGCTCAGAAATTTTTCCAGCCTGGACATAATCCTCAGCTTTCCCAATGGTTGGACTCTGAAAGCATGTTAAGATTCACTCAAGGCTGAATGAGGGAGCGCTGACAGCCACAAAGTCACTCCCAAGGTTATGCTTTCCCCCAACAGACACTGATGTTACTGAGGACATAATGCATACTGATGTATTACCAACAAACCTCTTCCCTGCTGCAGGCTAAAAATGGACCCGGGGCTTGGTCATGGTCTGAAGCAGGCAGGCAGGCTTGAGGCTGGGGGTGTTTGGGCAGGTTTCAGGTTGGGGGCTTGGAAGATGCTGCCAAAAACACCATAAGCCCCAGGCTATGCCTGGAGCCAGACTGGAAGCCAGAAAATATTTCTATACCTCCTATATGGTAAGAGGTTTATGCAGCCCTAGGGGAATGGCATCCTTTAGAACAGCAAATAAAACCATTTCAAACGTGACAGTAATAACAGCTGCAACTCCAAATACAGCTCTAACTAATATGACACATTGTGTCTTCACTACCAGGGCCTGAGAATGGAACAATCCTCTGATTAAACCTGATCTATTACCTAATGATTTTATGCATGAGGTGTGTTATAAATGCATGTGACTTAACATGATCACTTCATTCACAGAGTGGTATAATCATTCCTGTTCAACCTCAGACATTAAAAGCTTGACAGTGTTTTGTTGCTATTCATTAAAGAGCTGATTTTTCATAAAAGCAGGAGTGTTGTGATGACTTTGAGATACGGTGCTATGTTCTGAATAAATGACTGTCATTTTTATTGCGAGGAAGGTTCTAAGGTAACGGAGGCCACTTAAGAACAGAGGAAGGAGGATTACCTTAAACAACCTGAGTGAGTTGTATATTTAAATCCTCGAATAAGCTCAATTTCTAGGAGTCAGTAATGTTTATTTGGGAACATCTAAGACAGGGTTCCTTATTCAATTTTGTGAACGTGAATAGAGTACAATTTTATCTATGTTTAAAGTTGTTTTTGTGCAGAAAGAACACAAATTTTAAAACTACAATTCTAATCATTTTCAATCTTAAATGAGTTAAAGGGCTGCACTGTCCTGAGATCCTTCAATTTTCCCCACAGCTCTGTGCGATATTCCCTAACCCTGCAGCTGAAAATCATGCCTGCAGCATGATGCTCTATTATTTTTAAACTTTTATTGGTAAACAATATTTAAAACCATGAGCTATGGTTAAGGCAAACATAACTATAAAGCATCTCTCCACTGCTGATTTTTTAAATTCTAAGTTGCATTATAAAGGAATCTGCAGTCCAGGATATTTTTTAATCTTCTGTTTTATAGGGAAAGGTAGTACCTGTAAGACCTTCCTTGCCTCTGCAGAAATAGGTAGAAGTGAGTGAGCTTGGCTAAAGGAACTAAATCCTTACTTATAAGCACAGACATCTCCTATGATATGACAGGAACATACAGCCAGGAGAAATACAAAAAGAGGAAAGACAAATGGAGATTGCTTTGTAGGTGGTCTGCCAATAACAACATGCAGAGTCCTCCAGCTAATCCGCTGTCCTTTTGACTCTTACTGACCTTCACCCCTCTTCCTACTGTATGGGGGGGGGAAAACCCAACAACCCTGATCTGTTAGGCCCAAACACACACACAACCACACCATACCTGATTCCAACGAAAGCTTAAAAGTACAGTGTTCAGAGTCAACTTTTTTCTGTTGCTCTGCACCATCTCCTGCAGATTGCATTTCATGCTGAATTTGCAGATGTTCCCGGAAAAGGGCACAGTTGCTTAGCTCAGAAGAATGCCATAGCTCTTTTGTTACATTTAATAGCACTGCAGCAAGCGAGATAATAGCTGGATATGGTGAACAGCACCTTGCTGAGGACAAACACTGAGATTGTGCTACACTGAACTTTTCTACTCCATTTTTCAGCTCACTTCAGTCCTCAGATTATGAGGAAGGGGGCATAAAAAGGGAGGCACTTCGTTTTTGCTTCCTTCTCCACCAAACAGAAGTTTGAGGCCTTGTAAAAAAAAACTCCATCTGGACAAATCACACAAACAGGATAACATGGCCAGCATACTTGCAATTTCCCTATCACACCATTTTTCTGAGCACTGTTGCATTTACCCCCTTTATTGTGGCTAGATTAAAGATGGAAGGTTGTCACTGACCCATAGAAAAGGGCATTTTTTTTTGTTTCTCCAACTCATTTCACTGTCTGTTCAGAACGTTCTTTCATTCATCCTGTCTGAGCAATTAAGCTCTTTAAATTCCACTAGAAAACCAGACCTCTCATACTCCCCATCCTCGTCAGACTAATAATATATCTAGACTCACTGCTGCTTCCAGCAGCTTAGGAACAAAACAGAATAATCTCTATTCTTCAGTGCTCCAGGCAAGTCTGGTCCCTGCTCTGGTCTGCTCCAGCTGTGGGCAGTTGAAAGGAAAAGAAAAAGGCTAGAAAAGTACAAGATTTATGTGCAAACAACCACAATGCGGTGATGATGATGCACCAGCTGCAGCATGGAGCGATAAGGGGTATTTACTTTCTCTTCATTATTTTGGCTGTTTGGATGCAGAATGGCTTCACTGCTTTCCATACAAATGTAATTTTTCACAAGCTTGAATGTATTCTACTGACATTTTATGTACGGAACGAACACAAAGTAGTAAATAGGGCCACGTTGAAGGAAGTGGGCTATTGCCTCATAGGCTGAAATGAAACTTAAGGTGAACTTTGAAGGCCTGTGTGGAAAACAATCATTGCATACCACCCAGACAACATTATCCTAACATGGTAGCGGTACTATCATGATGAGGGGATCCTTTTTATCAGAAAAAAAGAGGGGACCAGAGGTTGTGTTCCAACTACAAGGGGATCACAGCTCTCAGCCTCGCCAGGAAGGCCTGTGCCATGGAAAGGAGAGTGCGGCTGATTTTTAAACCCTGGCTTCAGGAGAAACAGTTTGGTTTTAGTCCCGGCCATGGAATACTAGACCAGTTCCACACCCTTTACAGGTCCACATGTTTTGAGTCAGGAGCCCTTTGCTAGAGGCCATCCGTATTCTATACAAGAGGAGCAGGATTTTGATCCATACTGACATTAAGTCTGCTCTGTTCCTGGAGCATATTGGACACCAGTATAGCTGCCCGCTGTCACCGGTCCTGTTTATAACCTTTGTGGACAGAATTTATTGGGAAACCCAAGGGCCAGATAGGTTCTGGTTGGGGACCAGCAGGTTTTGTCCATGCTTTGTGCTCATGTGGTTGGTTCCTTCTTGAAGTGTCCCAGGGAAAGGCCCTGGACCCACTCAAAGTACTATTTGTCGTGGCTCGCCCTCGAACGCCTCTGGCTTCCCCTGGAGAAACCGGAGACTGAACCGTTCTCAGATGGAAAATGATGGATACGAGTACGGCTGAAAAAGTTAATCGTATTATTCGTGATTAATTGATTATTGAAATAATCATCAAATTATTTCATCATCGATAAATCGTTAACTGGAGTTTAGAGACCCTAAAACATGACAGGGCAACCCATCTTCAATTTTTAATTTATTGCTTCACTGGCATATCAGCTTTACTATACTGCAATAATAATTTTCATATTGCACAATTATAGCAAAACTGTAGTGAAGGTGCCTGGATTTGCCTAGGAACATCATTGATCACATATTTGTATGTTCTCTTAATCTACTTTCACTTATCTTATAAAACATGGTCTGTTTATTGGTCAACTTTCGATATCTTTAAACCATGCTTTTAGCTTTTGTTTAATTAGATTGTGCTCCCTGCTACATAACAGCGACAAGAAAATACACTTCAATTCATCTTTATGTACTACAGATATATAGTGATTTGACAACAGTTTTAAACATGTATTTCTTTTTTGCTACATTTACTGTGGCTTAATAGAAAAAGTGTGTTTGACACTCAGCAAACTGAAGATACAGGTTTATTCCATGCCACGTGTCAATGTGTCCCTGACTAAGGCACTTAATCCCAAGTTGCCTAACACTCTGTTTAATGGTGTACAGATGTGTGTGTGTTTGTAAAAGGGTCTATCAGAACCTGACGGTTGTGTAAAGATTTTAAGAGGTCAGGCTTACTGGACAAAGCTCTACAACTTCAAATAGTTTAGATTGCTATGTGCACAATTATTAGGCATATGAAGTCAAAAAGCTGCCAAAAGGGCAAACATGTAATAAATAATCGTACAAGCAGTTTTTATTTAAGTCATGCATTCATAAAATACTCGCCCAGTACATTTTGAACATTTTACACATACAGATTAAATCTGACGAGGGCCCAACATTAACACTTGTATGGATCGTGATCCTGCTCTGCACGCCATGTGCCTGTAGCCTCTTTCCTATTAATGTGTGGACTAATTTCTGCTGGCTTACTGTATCTGAGCTTTTGTAATTTTGAGGATTGTATGTACCGTACCAGAGAAAGTAAAAAAAACCCCACCTGTGATAGGTTTTAGATAGATAGATAGATAGATAGATAGATAGATAGATAGATAGATAGATAGATAGATAGATAGATAGATAGATAGATAGATAGATAGATAGATAGATAGATAGATAGATAG
Organism: Cyprinodon tularosa; assembly: GCF_016077235.1. Taxonomy (NCBI): domain Eukaryota; kingdom Metazoa; phylum Chordata; class Actinopteri; order Cyprinodontiformes; family Cyprinodontidae; genus Cyprinodon; species Cyprinodon tularosa. The sequence continues at coordinate 2,124,880 of NW_024038796.1, forward strand.
ATAGATAGATAGATCATTCGATCCAATATTATAGATTTGAATTTGTCAGTTGATGACAAGATGCTTTGCTACTAATTAACCAGGAAGAAAAAAATTCCAACTAAAAAAGGCATGATTTTCTGAAACATAGCCAATTGTAGGCAATTTACTAAGCTAGTTTGTTGTTGTTTTGAACCAAAAAAGTGGACATGCTTTTTCTCCATATACAGTATGTACTTCAAAAACCTGACAAGCTTTATTTCAATATGCAGGGTTTTATTAATCACACTAGTGTGACCATATTAAATGTAACTTATATCACATGTTGCCAATAAAAACATACCTCTGCATTGGTCATGTAACAGCCTCATTGTCAGACATGCTGTAAACCCAGTAGATCAGATGTCTGGTCAGAGCAGTGTTATACAACTGATTTTCTGGCTGCCTTCCACAGCTTAATCTCTTGTGCCTTGCAAAACTGTGGCAGCTCACATTGAGAAAAGTTAAATGCTCAAGGAGTTTGTTCTACAAGGTCAGAAAGTACTTCCCTTGTCGACCGGAAACTGTTTTCTGTTTTTCTGACACCAGTGATAAGATCAGAGCATTCTGGTACACGCTGTCTGATTATGAATTCCTTTCTGAGCTCCCCCTCACTGTTGTTTTCCTATTTCTGTTTCTTTTGTTTTGTTGTTCAGATCAGCAGAAACCAATCCCTGGAGATGCAGTAAAAAAGAAAATATGTGGAATAAAAAGTTTAATTAGGCTTATTTTCTCTGTCCATTTGAGCTGATGGTGTCAACACTTCCCTGCGACTTCGATGATAAACGTAGTTATATGAGAAGGTAGGATTCCAGGACAACAAGCCAATGATGGCAAAGGAACAAGTCATGAAAAACAGCTTGTTAAATGCCTACCTAAAGCTGGACAGAGAGGGGAACCAAATATATATATATATATATATATATATATATATATCCATCCAAGAGAAAATTATCTTGATGAGATGAAACATTAATTATACTTCAGATATCTAACGTGCTTATCTGTGTCCTTTTTGTGGCGTCCTGAATGATTCAACTATGAACTTTCTGTCATGTTTCTATGCCAACCACTCTCAAGAAGAAGGAACGTAAAGAAATAAAGAGCTAACAAATAATTGTCCATGAATGCTTTATTGGAATCAAATTGACCTAATTTAATTAATTGATAACATCCTTTAAAAAGGAATTTCCTAAAGGGTTCACAGAATGATTCTATAGGGTATTTGGTGCTGGTCCTTAAGGTCTCTGAATAGGGTGCTTAACATTAGTTGGACTGAAAATGGCATATTTTCTGTTCTATGTGCCCTATTGCAAGCCTGGTTAAAAGCCCCGGAGTCTTCCTTTTACTGTATGCTCATGAATAGTTAGATGAGCTGATTGGTTGGTTTACAAAGAGCAAAGATGCTGAGCAAAGACTCATCATAGCAACAAACACTCACTCACTGAAACATCAAATTGTTGATAGGGTGACCAGACGTTCTCTTTTCCCGGACATGTCCTATTTTTGATACCTAAAAAATGTCCGGGGGGAATTTTAAAATTGTCCGGGATATTGGTTGAATATAGTGCAACCCCCCCGCCTGCCGCCGAAGACAACTGAACCGCACCGTGCCCCATACATACACACATCATCATTCTTCACCTTCACTAGACGTGGACATACTTTAGTATATTCTGCTGTTAAATTTGTCTAACATTTTTGTTTTTTACTGGAGGATTCAACCATTTTCACAGGATGCACGGCTTTGAATGGTAACTAGGTGACTGTAAGAGAGTAAACTGAAACTTATTGGCTTACTTTTTTTGACAAATCCAAACAGCGCGCTCTCTGATAATCAGTCGCCTGGAACGTTTGTTGAACAGAGCATCGCTTTGGACAGGTACGCACAGGTTTCACAAGCAACCTCCTCCTCACACCCCTCTCTCTCTTGTTGGGCCTGCGCAATCGAAGTAGTTCTAATCCGCACATGGTGCACAAAAAAAAAAAAAAAAACACCACCTTGCATTGTCTAAAATCTGGGATAATTTATCCAACTCACGGGCATCCGTCAACAACTATCTATATCAAGGAGACTCCCGGAACTTCTGGGAGACTTTGGATGTCTGTTACCGGCCCCCAGCCCCCCTCCTCCAGCTCAACACAGGCGACTCATGGCTCTTTGCTGAGGTCTGGTCCAGTCAGCGGCCCAGCAGTCGACACTTCATACCCCTCCCCTTCCCTTGGGCCAGTGAACCAGTGGGCTAGTCTGTCACTTTCGGGGCGTGACAAAAGTACAGGCCAGAACCAAATAAGGCAACATCCCCGAATAGACGTCAATTTGGTGCTTCGTTTGGATTCGCCTGTTTTATGGTGGAAGTTCAGAATTGTGAGATTTTCAGAGAAAGGAGGTGTCGATGAGGTTTGAACTTCTCTGTACGTCCATTTCACCCACTAACTATCGTTATTCATCTATGAAAATGTAAACTCGGTTTTCCATTCTATTACCCCTTTAAGTTAAGCCTCACTGGCATTTGCAAGGAAAGTAATAGTATAATGTGTAGATAATATGTAGAATGATCCATCAAGAAAACATTTGTAACATGATTTTAAAAAATACACATGCTGGCAATAAGCATTGCGATTTTGGAAGGGTTTTGTAAGTTTATGCACCTGATAGAGCAAAGTCTTAAAATTCCACTGACAGCAACCAGACTGCTCCCCCCACCATCTGCCTGTCGTTTAAAAGTGCAAAATGCAGCTACTGCAAGAACATAAAGTTTCTCCCAGCTGATGTATTGCAGTAAAAACACAGAGCTACAGTATATCATAGTTAGTGTTCACTTCATTGAAACAAAGTAGGAAAAAGTGAAATTCAGTTTCAACTCGGTTTATCAAGGATTTTAAAAAGGATTCAATCAAAATTACTTTTTTCCCTTAATTGATAAGATCAAGGTTTTCATACTACTTTTTGTATTGATTTAGCTCATTTTTCTCCAGTATTAATGTCTGGTTGTATATCTGAAAAAAAAAAACCTCTGATGCAAAAAACAGATCAGAAATCATTCGAGAGGGAAATACTTTTTCCTAGCGTACATTGCAGCCTTAAGCTTATGTCCTGTCTCACATATTAAATATTGCTGACTTGGGGCAAAGTTAGCCAATTAATGAAAAATAAATGGGACTGGAAAGCATCATTTCCATATCCTTTATAGGTCAACATGTGCTGAGACAGGGCTGTTGGTACCGCTGGGCATCATGGTTAGATATTAAAGTATTGCAATCTCTATACAGCCGTTCCTTGGAGCCATGTCACCAACCCCGCATGCAATTATAATAAACGTTTGCTCATTTTTGCTTCTGCAACTTCCCCTCCCATCAACGCCACAATGTTTACAGCCGTTACCATTGCTTGTTAATCTTCACTTGATCATCTGCTCCTTTGTGGTGTGATATTTTTCCTTCTTAAAGCTAGAAGCAACATCCTGTTAGCCCCATATCTTCTTGTGCTAAGCAGCCTCGCGGGCGCAGATGACGGAAAAAACAACGCACGCCCTCCTGCCATAAACAAAACAACAACAACAATGGGGCAATTACAGACCGATGCTTCGCAACCTCCACTTCATTCTGCGTTATCTTCATTATTCAGTTCCTCTCGAATCAGCTATTAAAGGTAATTAAGCGATTCATCAAGTCAGTTTCAATTACTGGGAGCTTGACAGCTGCAGATTGGAATCAGTGGGGGTGAGAGGAACGGCAGAGGGAACGAAAGAAGCATGAAAAAAGTAAAGAGGGAGAAAACGGACCAGAAGTGCAAAGACAGAACCAAGTCAGACAGACAGGGATCAGGCTCCCCTGGACGTCAAGAATTAATCCGTCCGTTTCGTATCCATGGAGCAACAGGCGTCATCGCCACTGATCACGTGCTCCGTCATCAGCTGAAGGTCCTGACACTAAATCAGCTGGATTATCATTGCTCTGTCATAACTGGAAGAACTGTAATATCACAGTTTATGATGAATAAAAGTACTCTCACACTCTCTCGTGCAATCACACCACATGCAGCGGGGGGAATAAATTTTCCACCTGACATAGAGTGCCCACTCGTAATAAAGCTCACATGTAGTGAAGAATCATAAAAAAAATGTTCTCGCCGAAGCATCTAATTTATGTCAACCTGTTCCCAGGTCTTGGGTTAAATTTAGGCTGGTGCCGGAGCTAAAAGCAGCTGAGGCGATGTGTGTAACCATCAGGTGGGGCGAAGCAGAGCACAGCTTCAATTTATGTTTGCCCGATTAACCCTACTGTCTGCCTGCACAGTTTTAGATGTTAGGTTAAAGAATAATTCATTTGGAAGGAATTATCGTGCCTTTTAGTTGTCCATTAGAGTCAGGTTTACCATCACCTAAATGGCCATCATAAGTCATCCAGCTCTGGTTGTAATTGCTGGCCTAAATATTGAGGAACTGCTGATCTAATATATCTAATGGGATACTAAAAAGCCAAAGGACACTTTTACACCCTGAGGCTCCAGCTTTATACGTTATAGTTGACTGTGAAGGGTTCTTCTGCAATTAATTTAATTTTGTGCAAATTGAGGTGTTAACACTTGATTAGAGAGATTAGAGGTGGGCTTTATGACAATATTAGATTATTTAGGATTAGAATGTGCTCAGCTAAAGCAGTGAGAGAGTATGATTGTCTTTGAGGCACATTCTGTGCATTGCAGTTCTATGCTTGCACGGACACATAAGGTCTTTATGTTTCAGCTACCTGTCCTGTAAAAGTTATGATTTTATGAAGTTTACCTGTTTTTCCAATAGCCTCTGTGAAATCTAGAAATAGTTCGTTGAATTTTTGCTAGTGTTACCTTTATTCATTCATTTATCTCTTTCTTTTTTATCAGAGGCAGCACAATTTAAAGGTCATAAAGTAAGTATTGCCGTTTCTGTAAGCGTTCTTTGAGATCTGGTCCCTGTTGGGATTTTCCTTTTGTAAAGATTCTGTTTAAGAAAATAACAAAGCTAAAAAAAGAAAGACCTCAGAAAAACGTGTTCAGTAACAAATATAAAAGAAAGCCATTAAATGTCACTACTAGATTACGGGGATGATAACAATATGCAATAAAAGAGAACATGAACACTAAAGCTAAATGGAAATGAAATGTTTGGAAAACCAATCAAGGTATAACAGATTTTTAAAGTGTTGAAATTTACGACAGATTTGAAGTAACAGTTCATGCGTTGCAGTTTTCCTCCTTTGATAAAGTATGTTGACTAAGGAAAAGCATTCTACCAGAACAGGATTTGAATATCACCACTTGAAGGTGCTCTGGATGATTTGCCACAGTTCTGTAGTTTCCTAATGCAATCACAAAGAAGAGGCGGTTTAAATTGTGTATTTAAATACACAATTTAAATAATAGAAACCAATCAAATAAAGTTTCAGAATAAATATTTGTGTAGAAAGATGAAAAATGGGAAAACATGACAATAAAAAGAAAACAAACCATTTTTAATACTTGATTTTAAAGAGATCACACATATTTGACTTGATTGTCTGGTTTGAGACCAAACTGTTAGATGCAGGATAACTGCAATATTAACGTCGCACGACTTAAAACAGGCAGGTAAAACTGTGAAAAATGCATAAAATCTAGTTTTAAATCTTACTTTTAAATAATAATATGTTTGTTCAAGTCTTTAAACTCTGATGGAGCTTGTAAAAAAAGACACCTGAAATGTTTTCTTTACCATCTAGCAATTTTCATGGTTTTGGTTGTGTTTTAACTTTTCATTGGTTTTATTTCCAATTTGTGTTATTCTAGTTATTTTTGATTGTATTGAGCTCTTAGGTATTTCTTGTTTGCCCACTGTTGCCCTCCCGTGTCAGTCTCCTTTTTTCTAGCTACATTCTAGAGTCTTCTGCTCGCACCTGCTCCCAATCTGCTAATTAGGATGGTCTTTGTTCCTTTGTCCCATATATGCACCTCCTGCTCAGTAGTGCTGGTGAGATGAAGCCTCATGAGGCATTGAACCGTTTGGACAAATTGCTTCAACGATCCCCACAGTTCATGAGGCTCCACCTTAACATGTCACCACCTACTGGTGGAGTGCATGACTACAGTTAGTAACATAATCTGGGAATTTTTGCAATTTCTTTTCTTGTTTGTTTTTTCCACATTTAAGTTCCTTTTGAAATTGTTAACGATTGGTGGTATAATAAAATTTTTGTGTGTGTTTTTGTTAGATGAGAGCAATCATTTTAGGTACACAGTTTTTCTGCCATTTTGGTGAAATAAGCTCAAGCAAACAGTGAAAGTGCTTGTGGAAATTGGGAAATGATGAGCAAAATGAAAGGTGTTAGTCATTTTTATTTAAACATAATATTTTTTCCACAGTTTTGGTTTTAATTGGGTTGGAAGTTTTGTTTTCAACCAATCTTTGTGCTAAACCGGCCAATCTGATTTGGCAGTGTTTTTAACCAATCTTTATTTTTACTAGGGCAAACCAATACTAATTAGTCACATTAGCCAAAATAATTAAGTATACAGTAATAGCAACTTTCAAAAATCCAAAGAGAGTCTCAAACTATCAACCTCAGGAATGAGAGTCAACGTCTTTCAGCTGACGCCACCAACACAGTTCAGGTCCAATTGACAGCAACAGTACTTCATACTAAAGTTACATCTGTGTCCAGCAGCTTGCTCAGATAGTAACATTGTTTAATTAAGATAGTTTTAACCAACTAGATTGGTTGTTTTTCCAACCAATCTATTCTTAGAATATATCCAAACTCTATCCATCTGACAGCTACTCTCCTACAAACTCTCACATCTTGACTGAATACTGAGGCTGTTTAAATGCCTATCGAAGTTCTTGCTTTTTCTGAACCACTTCCCGAAGGTATCACAGTAGCGAGGCTTCAGACGTGATAAATTTTGGCCCCTCCTCTAAATGAATCACGCCTCGACACGCGTTTCGGGGAAACGCCCCCTCCATTACTCGACACACGCCTCGAAGCCTCGTCTCATCTCATAACATCACTACTGCTCAGTCACTGTTGCTGGTTTAGCAACAGTGACTGAGTTTGGTAATTTCTTTGCCCCTGGTTGTGAGTATTCCTTTTTCTCGTTTTGTGGATTTATATTTTTGGATGTTTGCTTCTGTTGAACTTTTTCGGATAATAAATCTTCATGTTACTTCCTTCAGCTTCAGTCTGCATTTGGGTCCTACTGTCAAACCTCACCCCCACAGTGACAGTAATAGACTATGTCTATAAATTCTTGCAACTTTTCACATCGTAGCGGTTTTATTCTTTGCATTTTGAAGAACACCACATTTATCCGCAGTTTTTTTTTTTTTTTAAGATAGGGTTATTTATGCACTGATGAGATTTGTTATAGTTTGCATTGGATTTCAACATAACTTTTAGCTTACTCTGCTGTTTCTCTATTAACTAATCTTGCACAATCTACAAACTTCTTTCATCAACAGGAGTCAGTATAACCCTCACATCCTCTGCATACAAACAGCTGAACACGAAGTAATTGTACTATTTGCAACATACTGATTGTCTCTCCTGAAAGCAGCGTAAACATTTCTCTTCTATGGACCATAAATATCTTAGAAATAAGTAAACAGCTTATTTAAATAAAGATAAAGGAATGTAGCCAGAGGCATATTGGAAATGTTTACAGGAAATGAAGACCCTCATGTTGTAAAACCTAAACGAAAACAGAACAAGCTGGACTTTAGTTTTCCAGCATAATTACAGTAGAAAGCTTACAAAGCCTTTTTTATTGAGCATTAATATTCATCCTTGATAGTCGTCCTTTCTTGTCCTGACTCACTACATCAAGCTGGCTGAAACATGGAATAATTTACAAGGTGGCCAGATTGTGCCAGAAATGAATAAAGACTTGACACCGGCTCTCACCCAGCAAGATGCTTAACAATCTTATGATTAGAAGCTTGATCATCACTAAGGAGGTGCTGCAAGATGGCATAAAATAAGACACACATTCTCTACACTGTCCATTTTCTCGAGAGGACTTCCTTTTGCTGTGAAGGAGTTATATTCAGCTTCAATTTATATGTTATTGTTAGGCTTCCTGTCATATTTATTCCTGCTGAAGACATGCATGTGGTTTAAATTCATTGCAGCATTTATTTAGTAAACATTTCTCTAATATTAAATTATATAAAAAAAATCTAAATTGATTTTGAGAACATACGCTCAATTAAAAATTGCAGTTTAGGCATCAGTTTTTTTGTTGTTGTTGCTTTTTTGACACAGTAACATAGCAAATTACTGGCACCCTTTACAACTCCTATAACATAGATGTACCTGTAGCACATTTTTAATACATGCTATACTCTTTAGGCTGATAAAAACAGCCTTTTAAATTTTAACTATCTGTTACCCTGAGGCAGAAATATGATGCAGCATAGAGCCATTAGCTATGTTTTAAAATGGGAAAAACAAGATTACAGAACAATCATGTAAGACAGATGTACTGCGTTTAATATGTCAGGTATGGCTACAGGAAAGGATCTGCTCACTTAAACATCCCCATATACACAGTTAAACTCCAAATTATTTTGCACCTTTTGTAGATTCAGGTTTAAAGTCATCTTTTTGCCGTTCACACACAGCTTGTCTGACTGGAATCGATACCGATGTTTGGGTAATGGAGGGAGTTAACGATTAGGGTGATGGTAAAAGGCCTTCCAAGCTCAAAGACTAGGAGCTTAACAAGATAAATCATCATCATATAAGCAAAAAGCTGCTTAGCTACTAAATAAAAAGATCAATTGATACAATTCCAATAAAAATCATCTATGACAGGCAATTTTTAAATAAAAATTAATGAAATTATGTTTTTTTTATTTTTTATTCATGATTGAGGCTCTATGTTTATTGTCTTTGATAAAACACATCTAATCTTCTATCAGAAACTAACTTCATGGTTGAATGAAAATGTGTTTACGCTTAACTGCACACTCAGAGATCTGAATTAAAGATTAAAACCAAAGTTAAGTGAGCAGCAAGGCGGGATGACCTTAAACCTTCAACATTAAGTGCGCTATATTTAAAACAGGTGTTAGTGACACCTCCACATCAGTCTTTTTTTTTTTTTTACACGAATTATACATTCAGATACATGTAGTGAACATAAAAAGTATGATAAATTGCCCAGAAGTGCCAAATGTATCACAAGTGATACAAATAACCTTTTTAATTTAAAGTAATGGTTTTAAGATGGATGTTTCTTTCATTTGTCAGAATAATCAATTATACCTTTAGCTTAAAAATGAATTATCTGACAATTATTTCACAGTTTAGGCTTTAAAGGGCTAACTGTCATGAACTATACACACTGAAGCTAATGGTGAGGAAGGTAAAGAAAAAGAAAATCCTACATAGAAAGCTGCAGCATGTTGATGGTTCCAAGACTCCTTAAAAACAAATCAGTCTGGGAATTTTTTAAAACTGTTAACAGTTGTTGAAGTGTTCAACAATCATTACTAATTGTGTGGGCCCTTTGCACACACCTGTAAAATATTGCATACATTGCAAGGAAAATATTAAATGGACTAGAGGAATGATATTAAATATGTGGATTGCAGACATAAAACAAAAGGAAGTTTCCGTTGCTGTAACCTAAGATCAAAATAGTTGAAAAGCTGCACATTTTTAACAATGTTTTACTTTTTAATCATATGCAAACTATAATTTCTTCAGAATTATAAAAATAATCAGAAGGGTAGTAGCCAAGGTCTAACCTTTTATGTATGGGACTTTTACTACCTTTTTATTTTATAAATATATAAATTATATATAAATAACAGTGGCGACAGTGGCGTTGGATGTAGGAGTTTGCCCTGAAATCGAAGGGTTGACGGTTCAAGCCCCGACTCCGACGTTCAGTGTCCTTGTGTCCTTGGTCAAGGCACTTCACCTGCATTGTCTACTGATGGTGGTCAGACGGCCCGGTGGCGCCAGTGTACGGCAGCCCCGCTTCTGTCAGTGAGCCCCAGGGCAGCTGTGGCTACAATGTAGCTTGCCACCATCAGTGTGTGGGTGTGTGCGTGGATGGGTGAATGAATGTAGTGTAAAGCGCTTTGGTCAAGTCTGCTGACTTGAATAAAGGCGCTATATAAGTACATGCCATTTACCATTATATATAATATATACATTTTTATTTAGGATTAATGATGGGGCTCTAAATTGACAAAATTAAACTGTGAATGGTTAATTTTGGTACAACCTGGCGCTGTGTTCAAGAGCAGACAGGTGCAGTAAATGCAAACGATCTTTAGGATCAAGCTAGATTACTAGAACACCAAAATGCTCAGATATTTCTCCTTATTTAGCTCTAGATGTCTGCTAAGAGGCTGTGAGGTCACACTGCTGCCATCTTCCAGGTAACTGATGAAATGCAAATCCTTGCTTTAAAAATCACTACAAAGAGTGAAGATGACTGGTTCCAGCCATCAGGGATGAAAGCTGAGTGACGCCATCACAGAGGATCTGCTAACAGCTCAGTACAGATGCTGAAGGGAGGGAAATACAACTGGCAGCTTGAGGAGAAAGTTAAAATAAGTTTTATTTATGTCGGATTTCTTTCTGACAATTTTATATTTAATTATAAATAGAATTATATTAGATATTTGGATTTTATTTCAGTTAATGGGATGCTCTATTGGATTATGTTTAATATCTGGTTCTAATTAAAGGAGAATTAGCAAAAAAGCAGTAGCCTTTTTCATTATCCCATTTTGCTTGTCACCATGAACAATATTTAACCAGAATTACTTTTGTGGTTTGGCTTTATTAAGGTAAAGTAAATGGCTGTACACTAAATGATAGTGATAGAAGTGAAAGGCCAAAAACGAATAGTATTAAACAAAGTGGTTAATTCTAATTTTCAGAAACCTTTGTTAACTAGAAATCATTAACTCTTTTTAAAAGTTATACTATGAAAAACAGATCAATATATGAGAACTTCGTCCTTTTAAGGTTGCTCATCTCCGTCAGAATGTTTTCAATTTCATTTTTTAAGTACAAGTTTTAAATGATGCTGCATTAAAGTGTCTGTGTACAACGATATAATGCCACCCTGGATTTTCTCATCTATATCACAGAAATAACAAGTTTCTTTTTTATTTTCCTATTTTGAGTAAAAATGTAAAATAAAACCATATTTTGAAGAAATTCTTTCAGTAGAGCTTATAGCTGTATAGAAGCTGGTTTATTGAACATTGGGCCTCCTGATGACAGAAAACAGTGTGAATCTTCTTCTAACAACTTTCCAGAGGTGTAAAAAACGCACCACATACTATGTTACCTACCTTGATGTCTTAGAAAGCAAGACACACTGCTGTGTTTAGAGCAATAGGCTGGTTGGATTACATTTATAAATAGGATCTTGTACACAGTGGTCCTTCACAAAGAAGTATACTGTTTCTGCTCTGTGGCTGATTTGATTATCTCTCTGGAAAAGCTTGAGGCAATTGCTGACCCTAGACAGAGATGCATTGAGAAATCAAAGGGTGGCCAGAATTGGACATTTCTTTACCCAGATCTGACCTGACAGGTGGCTAGCTGGTCTAAACAAAAAAATAGTGGGAGCTGAATGACAAAAACTGCTCCTAGAGTTAATGAAGAGGGCCCCATGTCAGCTACTTTCCATATCAGATGTGTGAATGAAGTGAGAGGAAGTGCAGAGATGTTAAAAACCTGAAAGGAAACAATTTCCTATAGCATGTTACGATAATAAGCAGCTCAATCAAGCTGTGAGACAGTGGGATAGAGTGAGACTTTCAGTAGATAGCATGAAGGATAATGATGTTGCACTAAAGTTGATCTGCTTAATGTTCTTGAGTTTTCAAACCTCAGTTAAACATGGCATATTTAAGGTAAGGAACAGAAGAGTGTTATATTGTTAATGCTATACGTGCAAATTAGAAAGCACAAGGGCTAGAAAAACGATAGATTTTAACTGAAAAACTAGAAATGACTAAAACCCATAAAAAATGTGATGAAACTATAAAAAAGGGAAGTTAAATAATGCATAAGTTAAACTAAGGGTTCAGTTAGGAATTTTCCTAAAATCCCACATAAGCAGAAACTGCTACTTTTAAAATGGAAGAAAACTCAGTAAGTAAACAGATTTGCGCTTCTCAAACAGTATGTCATGTTCTTCACCCCAAGCTGTCAACGAGGGGATTATGGCTCTAGTATGAAACACTTGGAGGGTTGGTGTACCTAGAAAAGCTCTACTTAAATGTAGTCAATTTGATATATTTCTTGAAGAATGTGAAACCCGTTCTGTGACTTACTGAGCAACACAAATATTTAGCATACATACCTAAATTGGAGGACGCCCTTCCCTCTGCAGCCCTGTCCTTTAGTCCCTCAGCGATTGACAGCTGCTGTTCATGGTACTGCTTGGCCCTCTCCAAGTCTTGCATACAGCGGGCGGCGTGACCCAACCCTGCGTAGGCCCTCATCTCGATGGACTTTTCCTCCAGCTCCTGGGCAAGCTCCAGAACATGAGTGTGGTAGGACATGGCCTTGTCAAAGTTACGATGGTAGTGGTAGGCACTGCCAAGGTTACTGTAAGCGCGGGCCTCTTCTCTTTTGTTTTCCAGGGCCTTAGCAATCCCTAAATGCTGCTCATGACATTGAACAGCATTATCAAAGTCTCCCATGGCGATGTAGACGGCTCCCATGTTTCCTAGCTCACGGGCCTCAGACAGCTGATCCTTGGATTGCTTGGCCAGCAGAACGCACTGCTTGTGGCTGGCGAGGGCGTTGGGATAGTCTCCTATTGCTGTATATACATGGCCCAAGCTGCTTAGCGCCATCGAAGCAGCCTGCAGAAAGAAAGATACCAATCAGTAAATCAGAAGGCTAAAGAAAAAGAAATGAAAAATTAATTATACCAATGCCTCATAGACAGGAGGTAATTATATTGGCTGTGCTTCACAGGTTCTTTACCCAGAATAGCTGTACATCAAGTGAACTGGGAAACTGGGATACGCCTAATGCAAAGAGACCAAACAACAAACAAATCCTGATTTGATTTCGCCTATGCTGAGAGAGGAGGGGGGTAAAGTGTGATGCAGATCAGCATAGCAGCAGGCTTGCTTTAAAGCTGCCAGTTTGCCCACTGCAATCATGCCTCATGGCGTGCCACCACCAACGGAACAAAGACTCTGCTAATCAGGAGGGAGAGAAGGGAGGTTTCAGCTTCACACAACAGCTGTGGGGGGGCAGCCAACTGGTGACAAGTCCTATCAAGTGGAAAAAACTCCACTCACTCTTTAATTCTCTCCACCAGGATTTGAAAGGGAAAAGCAACCAAACTAGACCTAAAAACTGACGCGGCAGCAGTGAAATGTTGGCAAAAAGAGGTTTTTGACCTCTTATGCGACACATTCTCTGCAGGTTTATTAACTCTTTATATAGAGGATAAACAGTGGGGAATTGGGGTCAGTTGTCATGAAGTGAACAGATGTTCAATTAATCATGCAGGAGGCAGAAAATAAAGCATATCCTTTCCAATGTCCCACTCTGCAAACTCCAGCCAGGAAGGGGTTTGGATACAGGCCAGCAAAGAGGTGAGCCATCCTGACAGTTAAGGCCATAATCTTGCATAGCTTAGGACTCCAAAAACTCTGAAGTCAGCAACATTGAGGGATACATTTCTGCCAGGAAAATAAGTTCGTAAAAACATTGCTAATAGAGAGTCAGTTTGAAACTTTCCGTTGATCCTCACATAGAAGTCAGCAAAAGCAGCTTTAAGCAATTAGGAAAATTAGGACAGAGAGAAAACACATACTATTAAAATAATGCAACTTTTAGTGTCCGTTAAGTGGAAATCAAAATTCCAATCTTTTTAAAATTCAGTTAAAGCACTAAAACACTCTTCTGTGTAGTCACCAATATGAAAAGAAGGCTCAACATTAGATATAGTTATCTGGAAGGAGTTTATTAATCAGGTCAGATGGAGCACAGAGCTTCATGAATCTATCAGATAGGAAATGCTATTTCTGGGTTTCATTTAGGTTTGAGAAAGCGAGTCAAAAAAAATGAGACTTAGAGCAGATAACAGGAGGATGAAGACTATAGCAAAGTTGTTCTGTTGTATTATTTAGAGCAAAACAAGGTATGCTAAGGAACATACAGCATATGCAGTAGATTTTCTCTGTATTCAGGTTTTAGAAACTGTGTGGTTACCCACCCCAAGAGAATGGGTTCATAAAAAGCTTCACGGTCATCATAAAACCCTCTTTTTACTGACTATTGTGGTTCAAAGTTTACAAGAATTCCTGTTCGAAGCATAAATATCATAAACAGGACGTCAGTTTGTTATCCACTTATTCACTTCAGGTTATGACATAATCAGGGTATGATATTAAACTTTAGTCCAACAGAACAAAGCTGGGTAGTCTAATGATGTATTAATATTGCAAGCTAAACTATAGAACCCGTTAGTTAAGTATGCAAAAGATTAAAAAAACAACACTAAATAGAGGAGAGCCAAGACGAAAACCAATGACCAGAGTGGAATGCCTCTAAATTGGGACAGCTTAGTACATTCCATCCATTTTACGTTACAATTACTCTCGCAAGGGGTGCTGATGCCTATATCCAACTGTTAATGCTGTACACCTTGGACAGGTCGCCATTCTGTCGTAGGTCAGCACAGAGGCAAATAGGACAAACAACCATTCACGCACACACTCACACCTAAGGACAATTTTAGAGAGGCCAATTAACTTAACAGTCATGTTTTTGGACTGTGGGAGGAAGCCGGAGTACCCAGAGAGAACCCACACATGCACAGGGAGAACATGCTCCATGCAGAAAGACCCCAGGCTGAGAATTGAACCCCGAACCTTCTTGCTGCAACGCAGCAGTGTTACCAACTGCCCCACTGAGCAGCCCTCCCTTAGTACATTTCGGCACTAAAATCATACATAATAATTGATAGTATATTTATAAAGTTATGTAATTTTCTGGATTTTATTAGAATGCTTCATTTGAATCATGTTTTAA
Source organism: Cyprinodon tularosa (assembly GCF_016077235.1). Taxonomy (NCBI): domain Eukaryota; kingdom Metazoa; phylum Chordata; class Actinopteri; order Cyprinodontiformes; family Cyprinodontidae; genus Cyprinodon; species Cyprinodon tularosa. The sequence continues at coordinate 2,139,949 of NW_024038796.1, forward strand.
ACAGAATAGCTTTTTGTTTCATGGCACAATCTTGTCTCATTTGGTCAAGTCTAAAAACTTGAAAATTGAAAAGTATTATAGAATTTATTTCACACAGACTCATATTTAGAAGTATTTTCCTCTGTTAATTTAGATTATTTTTCTTTAATAGCAAATAGGGACTGAGGATATAAGATTAGAATATATCAATAATTGCTTTCATGTTGGAAAAACAAGAAAAATCAGGATTCATTTTACGATTTATGAACTTGGGTTACAGCCTTTCCCTGTTTGAACATAAATGAAGAGATATCAATAATATCTGTAACTTTTCCAAATAAAAAAAATTGATCTTGACATTTGAGACCATCTTATTTGCTCTTTTGATCCATTTGTTTCAACCGTTAACTCTTATAAATTTCATTGAAATACCAAGTTTAATAGCCAGACTAACTGTACTAATCACAATGTGATGTCACTAATGCCCCTTATATAAAAATGTTTAATTGCATATGGCAGGGGGCCAGAAAAAATATTTTCAATGCCGTTCTCCCACAATTTGTATATTATACCAATGAAAGAAGCAATTTCTTGGTCAAATACCTATAAATCCAGAGGTTTGCAGTTTGCCCCAAAATTCTGATCAGAGCATCTTTAGTTTAGACCTTTTGAAAGACATTTCCTTTTTCCAATGATCTTTCTTGGAATCTTTCTCCAAATGCACAAATACACAAAATCCCATCTTTCCTTCATTCCACATAGCTGCTGATGCCTGGAACCAATTACCTGCTGACATAAGAACTTCCAGCAGTTTGCTCAAGTTTAAAGACTCGACAAGGCATTATACGAGCCCGGGGAGGCAATTACCCTCCGTCACAACTGTTGCTGTTTCATGTTCCCAGATAGCCTATCTAGAGCTGCTCAATTACATGTGCCTTTTGAAGCTTCGCTCCATCTCTCCGGCTCAAACTTCCACTTTTCCGAGCAGAAAACACAGAAGATTCCTCATCTCTGTCTGTCTTCAGCCAAGCACAGTGGGAGACGAAGGTAGGTACGCGAAGAGGGAGGCTGCAATCTATTTCAGTGGAGATGAGTTGCTCTTGTGATCAGTGTCCCTCTAAAGTGATATTGCAACGCTGCATTTTTTCCTCAGATGGGAGCCAAGATAGGCAGATAATGAGGAGACAGCCTTTCCAGTAACAGAGGATACTCTGTGTTTTGGTCCAGGAAGGCAGACTGGGACCATGCGTTTCTGTCTGTATCCTGAATACAACCCCCATCCCAAAGCTGCTGCTCCTTTTCCCTGCCCAACTCATGCAACAAAGTAACACTCTACCCAGAGGAAATTTAATTTCACAAAATGTCTGATTTCCACCAAAGTGACCTATTTCTAATTACATTCAATTTCTTTTCTGCTCTTATCGCTCCTTCGTCCCTTTTCTGACCCCTCCCTCCCAGTCTCCTCACACATAATCACACCCACCCACACACGCTTCTCTCCATTCCTTTCCAAAGTCAGTCCTGATTGTGTTTACAGAGTCCAGCCTTTCTCCGGATGTGTGTGGATTTGATTAATCCTACCACCCTCCATTATAAACTGTTGATAAACCACTGGCTCTAATCAGCTAAAACATTCTGGACTAAAGCTCACCTAATTGAAAGGATAACTGAAGGACCAGAGACAAGAAGGGATGAGATTGTAGATTCAGGAAAGCCAGTCTCCTAAAATATTAGTCATCTTTATCCAATTCAGGACAGCTACAGTTTATATTACATATAAAAAACTGAGAGAAGGGGTGTGGATAGTGAATTAAATATGTTGCTTATAGAAGATGATTTTATTTAGGGGTTTCAGAGTAATACACGCAATGTTTTTTCTGCTTTGAAAGTGATTATGCAAATCATTAATTCACTTCATATGTGCTTTTTGAACCCCTTTTTGCAGGTCTGCAACAAAAACTTCCTAGGAAATTACATGAAAGTTAGTTGATATGTTTCTAAAGAAGGCATAGTTCTAATGGGGGTGTGAATAGTTCTGCAGGAAACTGTATTCCGGACTGCCTGTTGATGTAAGCTTAAATTAAGTGCTTTTTCAACCCATATCTTTGAAGGGAAAAATAACCTCTAATGATTAGACTCTCACTGCCTGCAGCAGAATTCTGCCCGATGTCCAGACTTCATGCATCAGAGTGATTTTTTTGACTCTGAGTTCCTTGACTGTTTTTTCTCTCTCTCCTCTAGAACAAAGTGCTGCCCACAGCCTTACGGCTGCCTGTGGTTGTACCTCAGCTCGCAGCTGTGCGACTATGTCTTTGAAAATCCTTCTTAGTTCATACTGGACCTTTGAGGTCCAAACAGCCAAGGCTATCATCACAGCCTGGCTCAGGCTAAGGGACAAGCCCTTGCTGTCATGAGACCTTAGTGGTTGGATTATGGTTGGACTTGTAAGACAGTCTCCTTTGAAGATAGCTCAAAATATGGGTGTGGAACCTCCCTTTGAATCAGTAAAGGGAAGAAAACACAAATGTAAGCAGGTGAACAAACAAGCACCGACTGCTTTGGTGGGATTTCTTGTTAGAAGTTTAGACCTGTAAATAAATTTAATATGGACAAGTAATCAAAGAGTCAGCAGCTTCGGAAGAGCTGGAAATGTATCACAGCTGTTAGAAATGTAAGTTCAAAACATCATGAAAGTCAAAGTCTGACTAAGTTCTCTTAATGGGAATTTATAGTCTTTGATTTTTTTCACATTTTGTTGTGTCACAACAACAAACTTTAATTAGTTTAGACTTTATGTAAAAATCACACAAAGTAATGTAAACTTGTGAAGTAGAAAGAAAGTTATACAAAGTTTACAGATATTTTTCTGCAGATAAAAAAAACAAAGGTGAGGCATACATTTTTATTCAACCTGAGGACTTCTTTGATCACCCTTAAATGGCAAATACAGCTGCTACACTGCAAAAAATGATTGATCTAAAAACGTGTAAAAAATGTCTTAAATTTAGTGTATTCACCCTTAATTTGAGCAGGTAAATAAGATGATTTGTCAATGGAATGAGTATTTTTACTGTTAAAATAAGATAATTAGATAATATACATTTGTAATAAGACAATATCATTGTTTTTTCTTATTTTAAATGTAAATTGTCTTGTACCATAGGCAAAGTGTCTCAGTTAATGCCTTAATTAAAGAAAAAATGCACTTATTTTAAGAAAAATGACTTATTTAAATTTTTTGCAGCGTAATGTTTTAGGGTTGGTCTCAACTAGATTTTCATATCTTAACACTAAAAGAAACAAGATAATACCTCAAACTCCCTCAAATACGAAACATATCTTTCTTTAGAGCCCTTTTAGTTTTGCCATATAAACAAAGCATCCCCACAGCATAATGCTACCACCACCATGTTTCAACACAGAGATATTATGTTTAGAAGGTTGAGGAATTTGTGTTTTAATCCACATAGTGTTTCGCATGCAAGATTAAAAGTGTTTTGCTATCCTCTGAAAAATGTTAAAAGAACATCTTTAGGCTTCATTTCAAAAATTATTTTCCTTTATTGTTTAGTGTATAACTCATGTTGGTATGTAAACAGATGTGTCTTCTCTGATTGTTGTTTGGTGACTGATTTATAGTTTGAATCTTGAGTTCCACCTACAACTGGGTTTAGGAGAGAAAGTGGCTCAATATAAATACAGACTGCACCTCAGATCTCTATGTTTAAAATAATTGGAAACCAATTGCCCTTTTTCTTCCACTTCCCTAATATTTATAACTTCCCATAACATTCAATGTTGTAACATTATAAAATGAAAGGAGGTTCAAGGGGCTGGAATATTTTCCATAAAGCAATGCATATGAATAGATGATAATGAGAAACCAAATGTGAAGCTGCTGAAAATCATCTACAATGAATGAGAAAGTGGGAAAACAACAGAGATCCTGTAGAATGGGTTGAGAGATCAAGGTGTTAAAAACCTTGCAGGCAGCTCTCTGCCCAAACAGCACGCTCCAGAAAAAAACAGGGCAGACCCCATTTCAGCAAAGTGCTGTTAATGGGATATGAAGGAGAGGGGCTGCTCTCTCTTGTAAAGAGGAGACAGACGGCAGGTTTGATACTATTACCACAAAGGTGAGAGCAACCTCACTGTTCAATTTACCAATATGGGTGTTAAGCCTCAGCCTGGGGTTCTATATGATACTGTGGAGTACTAGAAATTAGTACGAGAGAGTAAAAAGTAAAAGAAAAAGTGTGAAACAAGTCATTTTGAGAGTAAACATTGCTTTAAATGGAGAAAGAGGTTTGTATAGCAAAAGGGAATAATACGAAAGTTTGTAGATTTTCATCTATTTTCATGATGAATTAGGATAAATTATTTTTTGTTTACCAAAGATAATTGTGCTTTGTTTATTATTCAGATTGCTATTAGATGAGTTTTACAGCTAGCTAATCTTCCTGGGGTACTTATATACTGACAAACCTATATACATTAAAAAAAAAAGTGTTAAAAAAAACGACAGAAATTACTATATATACCCAGTGCGATTTTATAGATAGATGATAGATAGATAGACAGACAGACAGACAGACAGACAGACAGACAGACAGACAGACAGACAGACAGACAGACAGATAGATCCAGTATTATAGATTTCAAATTGTCAGTTGATGACAAGATGCTTTGCTACTAATCAACCAGAAAGAGAAAAATTCCAACTAAAAAGGCATCATTTTCTGAAACATAGATATATAGACATAGACAGCATAGATATTCAAGATAGATAGATAGAGCAGAAAAAGAAAACTTTACCTACAAATTAAAAGAAAACTAGAGCATTAATTTTGCCTAATAAATGTTTTTGGGAATATTTAGTATTTTGCACTTCTTAAATGCTTTGGTAACTGAGTGAACAACAAACAAAGCCTCTGTGATTTCAGCAGCTAGGGAACCTACAGACACACACCCACACCAATATATTCCGTTGTAAACACATGCACAAAAGAACAGAGGTCTAATTAAAAGGAGTTGGAGTGGGAAGGTAAGAAAGATCATGCACCAGTGTCTCTCTTAACAAGCTGGGCTGAGGCACATGCTGGAAGGCAACTGAGTCCCATTTAAAAGGAAAAGGGTGGGAGCCTGGAGCTGCACGGGAGCAGAGGGGGGTGCATGAAAGGCTTCAGGAGAAATTGTCTTTGAAAGATGAGAATATTGAAGACATCCCTGAGGTGGACATTTCCTTTAGATCTGCATTCACCTGCAGCAATGTATATTGACAAAAAAGGGAGCAGATTAGCTGCAATCAAGTAAAACAGAGCAGACCAGTAAGAGATGATCTTACAGAAAGATGAAAGATGCTCTCTGGTGCATTTGCTGATATCTACATAGGTGAGTGCGAATAATGTCTGAATGAATGAGAAAAGGGGGAATTTACAGGAGATATGCAAGGGGGGTGGGGGGGGGGGAGTAGAGGCTGGGGGTGGGGATGGTATTTGCCAACATATTCCGGTGGTTTTATGGGTCTATACTCCATTCGCTGTCCCCTCTCTGTGTTTGCAAAGAGATAGGGACCCCAGGGGAGCCACCATTAGATCTGCCAAATGACTGCTTCTCTGGCAAATCAAAACCTTCTGCTTTTTAAGCTGGCAAAAGCTGTGCTCTGCCAAGCGAGGGCAGGTACAGCTGCGCCTGACTGCTCTCCTCCATGCACACTTACAGGCAAACACTAACACACACCTGCACACACAGCTGTAATTTTTATCATTCCAGAACGCATAACCTGGATTTGACAACATGCCCATGATCCTCAAACGTAGCCTCATTTTTTTGATCATAGCTTTTTCACTTATCATATTTGATCCCTGAACTTAGCTCTGAAAAATGATTGATAATGTACACTTAGCAGCTTTTCCAGCCATTTAATGATGTAATTATAGTCCATAATTTTAGCCTTACCCACACTGTACAGACCTTGCAACAAATCTTCATTTGGTCATGCAGCAAGTGAAGCAATTTACCCGATAATTTCCAGACAGTAAATTAAGGTCAAGAATCTCTATAAATGCTATAAAAAGGGAAGGTCAGAAGAAGTAGCAGGAGCTCTACCATAAATAAATTACTGTTTCCGTTCTGCTTGCTTTACCTTCTGTTTCTAAAAAAGGTCAATATTGTTTCTATGTTGGTGGGGTTTGAGGAGCTCTTTAAAGCCACTGGTTTTAGCTGATGAATTAAGCTTAATTTATCCTTAAGCCAAGGTCCTCATGCAAACCAGCTCTGTTATTAACATAGTTCCACTTTTTATACACTTCTGCTACATCTTGATTAAAACAGCAAATGTTGCTGCAGAAAAATTTCCATTCACAGAAAAAGACTCCTCAAAAAATATATATTTGTCATCTTGAACTCTTTTAGACAGTTTATAAAAACGTTTATAAACTATAATTTATATGAAATTATTTTTACTATTTGCCTGCACCCTTGCTCCAAAAACCCAGAAAGCTCTTGGGAATGTTTTTGAAAAATGCCAAAAACACCGGAATAGAACTCCTGCAGCAGGTTCAGTTTAATTTTAGCAATATATTAGACATTATGTCATTAGAATAACTCAGATATATAGTGTTGGGTAGTTTGCTTTAAAGATAAGCGGTTTCAAAATGTGTCAACTCTACGTTCCAAACATTGATATTTTAAAGTTTAAAAGATAAACCAACACAGTTTAGAACCAGGGGAAGGACAGCAGTAGCCAAAAAAGAAACAAAAAACACTTACATCTCGTTAAAGGGCTTTATACTTTCAATCATACGAATTGTATGACTAAAAATTTCAAAGATTTTGAAGATGAAAGCTTTTAATTTGTTGTGTACATTGAATCCAGCAATGATTTTAAATACATGGTCTAAATCTGGATGAGAAAAAGAAGACAATTTTAGGAAGGAGCACTTTTTTATTTCATGGTAACCAAATTTGTTACAAATTAAAGGAATTAAATTATTAAAATTCATCAGTTGGATAAATAAAAGTCTGAGTCCACAAACACTTTAGATTTAGTGATCCTTTGTGTAGGATTATAGTGTGCTGGATAGTGAACCATACAGCACGCCTCCTTTTAGATTGTTAAGAAGTTCTTGCTTAAAATGAACAAATTCATTTTTTATACATTTTTACTAAAAAAAAACAACAACAACAAAACTAATTTAACCAATCCCTGCATCTAATTTGATATATTAGCAGTTGTTAGCTTTTGGCCTTACAAGACATCAGTAAAGAACAGATCTTCACTGAGGGTTAGGGTAAAGACACACACCTTAACACGCCAACATAAATGCAATGCAATCATAAAATCACAAAGCATCAAACTATGGATTTAGTAACAAGATAGTCACTGCTTTGGAATTGAAAATATAATATATTTATGTATGATTTCACAATAAACAAATGGCGGATCTTGTCTCATTATATCAGAGCACCTGAACCCATGGAGAGATAAAGCTTTTCACACAGACACTTTTTTTTTTTCTGCGTTTTGCAGACATGTGCAAAGGTTGTTTTTACTTTTTCCATTAGTGCACAAAAGACATACATCGTCCTGTATGCATATATTCTGAGTTGATGGTAAACAAGCAACAAGGGAGACGGGAAGACACAACAGACGCAGAGAGAAAAATGGAACCTGACAGTGTCCAATGGTATTAGCAGAAAATTTGACTGTTCCCTTTACGGCGCAGTGAGCGTCTGATATTTCAAGGTGCCTATCTCCTACACTGTGCTAGACAAAACACTGTTTATTGAACTGACCTAATGGTGAGAGGAAAGCAAAGGGGAGCAAGGCGGAGTGACTAGGCTTCCCCATAGATCCTGTCTCAGAGTGGCTGTCCCCCGTGACAGGATGTCAGCATTGTTCAAATGCAAAAACAGCTCTGCTGCCATCTGATATAAACACGTGAATTTAAAGTCTGCTTGAGGAGGAAATTGAAGCGGTAACAAGCAAGGGAAGTGGGGCACTGTGAATGAAACTTAATGCACTCTAAATCAAAGCAGGGCCTCAAAAGGGTTGTACGGCAGTGCTGTTTATTTCTTTACTACAGTCAAATCTCCACAGGCAAAGCCGTGTGACGCCTGCTGGTGTAAGGAATCAATTCTGGAGAGACTTTGCTGTGACAGAAAGGGAAATCACAGTGGTGTTTCAAAGTCATTTGAGATGAGGGAGCGAGGCATACATCCACATTTGCCACTTTGCAAAGCCTCAGGCAAGAGGTACAGGATAACTCCTCTAACATAGCGGCACTACACAGCTAGTGCAGGTGTGATACAGAGACGAAAAACGAGATAGATGAAACAACTGATGATCAACATCATTTTTAAAGTGCTTTCATTAAAAGCTAATTAGCTGCTATCATGGCTTCCTGCTGGGTTTGAGGACACACTGCCAAATATAGCGCAGCTCTTGGGTCCGTACGTCCATCTGAGAGCGCTCAGCGGTCCGTGCAGCAGTCAATCCAAGGACGCAAACGCCCAGGGTTATTAAGAGGCGCTATGCAGGCTGAAGGGAGGAAGGCAGAGCGCCTGTCGGAGCACATAGCTGGACAAATCAGGCCTGACAGACAGAGTTCCATCATTTTAATGGTACACAAAAGAGGGGAGGGGAGGAGAGATTAAAGAACACACAGGTTAAGGTCTGAGGACCCGGATCGATACGAGCTGGCCAGAGTTGTTGCTTGGAGCAGCCAGACACAATGAATGAAATGAAGAGTGACAACCAAGTGTCCAGGCTTTCCACACGTCACGGTTTTCTCCAAGAAAGGTGACAGGGTCTTTGTGGAGGCGCCTTCTAAACCTGTGAGCAACTCGTGCCTAATAGGTTTAGACCACGGCAGATTTCTGTGAAATGAAGGGAAGATGGGATTTTTTTTTACTTCTAAAGTAATATGTGAGAAACCTGTTTGTGATTTTAAAAAGTGAGAATAAGAATATCAAGTACAGTTGTAAAAGAAGGAGAAAGAGTAATTTGGCATTTTTTGTCAAAGATGAAGTAAAAGTTCGGATTATTTAGTGTAATTAGATTTGCTTTTGACAGATGCAGAAAATGCTGCCGAACGGCCGGCCAAACTGATGGATATCATAAATGCTAATATAATTTCTGTTATTGAGATTTATATAATAGGCCAAAACAAATCAGTGCGAAACTGTAATTGTGATACTAAAAATCACATTTTTAAAACCGATTTTAAGACAAATCTGAAAACTGAAGCATGCATTACTTATTCAGATGATCCTGACTTCATATATTGTTGAACCTTTTTCAGTTAAACTAAAGCTGTGTGTGTAAATTCCTTTAAGTGAAGGAGCTCAAGCTCCATTAGATTAGGAGAAGAGAATCTCAGAGCAGCTTATTTGATTTGGTCATTTGAACGCATAAATATACTTAAATATAATCAGAACGTTGTTCAGACTGATTTTTTTTTGCTGATTGAACGTTAACTTTCGTCCCAGTTTCATTTTCTTTATCAGCCCCAAGCTTTATTCCAGCTTGAATTACATTTACCTCAATCTTCCCATAAACTCTGAACTGTCACTGCTGAAGAACACCTTCCTTACTCAATGATGCTACCAACATTTCTGACACATAAGTGTTTGGGATAGTAATAAGTGTTAGTCTTTGCCATCTACAGTGTTTTGCATGTTGGCTCTTAAGAATATATGCCAAGGTGGCTATTTTGGTCGAATTAAGTATCCTGAAAATTCGCAATAATCCACATCTTTTTGTATTGATCTAGTAAAATGTTAATAGTTGTAGCTCTAACAGAAAAAAAAGATAAAAAGCCTAAGGTGTGTGACTGTTTATGGAAGGTACTTTAACTACCCAACATTTTCATCTGATGTATGTTTTTATCTGTAAGGGAAATGTAGCTGTCCTCAAGTGCAGGCCACAAATGGGGGTGTCTTATTGAACTTCCACTTTTCTACAATTATGTATGTATGCATTCTGTTTTATCCTCCCAAAGTCAATAAAAATATGCTGACACAAAAACCTCCCACCTTCCCAAGTCTTTTCAAGTCAAAAGCAATGAAAAAGACAACGTTCCTAGTTAACATGATGAACTTGCTGATGTGAGAGAACAGAGATCTTTCTTGTTGGGGGTTTTGCTTTGTGAGACAAATTCAGCTTTACATAAACCAAAGACAGCTGTTGTGCCAAGCACAAAAGGTTTCATCAAACCTCTCTGAAGATGCTAAAACTCACATTGATGAGAAGACTGAGTCACTGTATGAAAGAAATGATTCACACTTGAAGACAAAGCTTTTAAGCCTCTAACACGTCTTTCAAAACACCTGTTTACTGCACAACAAAGCAGCTGCTGTTCACGGATATAATCTAAGAAACCAACTGTACACTAAATGCTCAGCCAAAAAAACTAAACTAAAAGATAGACTACAACAGAAAGGTAGCTTTGAGGTTTGTAGATGATGCTTTTCATTGCATCACAAACATAGATGGCTTTCACCTCTTACTGTTGAAGTCCCAGCCTTGACTTCTTATCATAACCCTCTTCTCCATGTAACCAACTAGTCTCTAACAATTTTCCTCTCTCCTCCAATCTAACAATGGCTCCTCAAAAAGCAAACAAAAAATGTAACAGATTCTGCAATACAATATCACATGTCAGGACTTCCTTTTTTTATCATGCAAACATGTTTATCAATTGAATATAAAATGTCATGCCATAGCTTATTATGGAGAGCAAGGTATCAGACTCCCGATACAAAACTGCAGATACAAAAACTACATGATTGTGAAAAGGCTCAACATCTTAACAAGAAACTTCTGCTATAAATGCTTATTTCTCCTCTTACTATCTATAAAGTATGAACATTTTTACTTGCTCAGTGCTTAGCTGAGTCTCGTTTTGCATGAATTATTGCATTAGTGCAGTGTGGCGATCAGCCTGTGACACTGCTGAGACGCAATGAAAGCCCAGTTACACTGTTGTACCTTTAGCAGTGTAAGCTGGTGCCGTTTTCCTGCTGGAAATGAAATTAGCGTCTCAAAAAGCTTACTAGCAGAAGGAAGCATGAAGTGCTCTAGCATTTCCTGGAGGATGGCTATGTTGAGCTTGTAAGCAGAGTGGAATAACACCAGCAGATGACATGGCTACCCGACTTTCTAAGTCTGTCTGTGAGGGTGGAGGGTGTCATTGACCAACTAGTGGACAATCTGTCCAGTCAGTAGACTTTCCCATGATTGAGTAGCCTACTGACCCTGATGGAGCTTTTGCAGGTGGTAGTGGATTAGGTAAAGACACCATGAGCTTCACTATACTTTATCAACATATAGATGATGTTGCTTACAGTAACAAAAATGTCACAACTCATAATTTTAAAATCCTTAAATTTAAGTAGCTTCTATGTAACTAAAAGCACCTAAACATCATATGCAGAGAAATGCTGCATAGTAGCCTATCCTTCAAAGCTCTGGAGTTTTTTAACGTTTTTTTTGACAAACAAGTTAGCTGGAATACAACCCTTTTTCCACAATGGTCGGTGACTTTATTGTTGTTTTATGATGCAGAAGCAAACCAAGCAGAGCAGCACGTTTGTATGTTTCAACAAGAGCAGGACAAAATATTGGCAAATGGCCAGAAGTGTACAGCAGGGTAAAATGTCTAATTTATATAGTTACTGGCTTTTTCTTTAATGCTGGAGAAACAATTAAAGTCAGCTGGCTGTAGTCCAAGTTAATACACACGATGTTGGTGTGGCATTAAAATCATCTTGTAATTTTATCAAGTTGAGTCATAAAATTGTCACTTGAGTTTGACTCGACTCTCGTGTCTTGTAGCTCAAATGCACACCTGTACCTATTCTTGGGAAACATGGGATACCTTTTACCCACCTGTGTAACAGTATCAGCAGTTCAGTATTTATCTTGATTGAATGTTCATCTTCAAAAAGATGTCCTCGACAGACTCTGAATGCATCAAAACAACCTCTCTGTGAGCTAAATAACCTGCTCTATCACACCCTAAAAACAAGTCCTGTCATCACGCTTGGCACTGTGGTGCATATAAATCAGTGATGACAGCCGAGAGAGTGAAAGGACCGTGGTCTACCTCCAGTCCAACATACCAACCATTTAAATCCCTTCCTTCCTCCCTCTGTGCCTCTATTCCCAAATTGTAATTACAAGCCTGGCAGGGGAAGCCGCTTGGGCCTGGGTGGCCTGCAGAGCACAGCTCCAACTCTTAGTGGGATCAAAATGCAGGGGAGCTTTTATTCCTCTGACACACCTTTGCACCTCACTGGTTGTTAGACTGTCACTCCTTTGGTGACCCCATGCGTTTGGCCCTGCTGGGCCTTACTGCACGCTTTAGCCACAGGTGGACAGAGGTGCTTTGCCTGATAAATGCTAGAAAGAGGATTTTAGCAGTGGCCTGTTAAAACCATTTAGAAACACATTATGGACATGTCAACAAACACCCACGAAAAACCTACGTACCTCTGCAACACAAATTTAACACAATGCTAAGCTCTCTGAGTGCAACAAAACAGAAACAAGTCCTAGAACATCCTCTTGCTCACTATAAGATCTCCTGGAATAAAATATCCTATTGTCTTCTGAGGCAGAGGGATCAAAATCCAAATAACTTGATTAATTTCCTTACATTGAAATTTACCCAAGACAGGAAAGCAAAGATTTATTATTGCAGTACATTTGTAGGTATTCTAGGACTGTACAAAGCCGGAGGATGGGGAAAAAAGATGATGGCAAGAGCATGCTGGCCTTTACTGCGGGTGTGATCCTGATGAGAGAGGAGGAAATTATCTGGAAATAATTGCTCCCTTTGAACACCCGTTTTCAGGGAGAAATCCAAGGCCACCTGCCAGTGATGCCTCCAGCTGTGAGCGCACGCCTCAGTACTCTGATTGACAGAGAGGGTAAATAGTTGCTAGCAGGGGCCCCGATTGTATCGCTCACCTCTGGCAGAATAGCGGTAAAGGTGGACGGGTGATTGGCTTTTGTAAAAGGCCCTTCAGCCACAAATTAAGTTGGCATCTCAATCATGCCAACAGAGCGTTAGCTGAGAGCTGGTTTCCGAATCACCGACCCATCCTCCAAATAAACAAACAACAAAAGCAAAGAAACCTACAGACATCTGTCTCTTGTACATAACCAGGAAAGGGGGGGGGGGTTCTTAATGAAGAAAAATACTTTGGGGGAATTTAAGAGGAGACGGGGAGTTCAGGGGAACTAAGAGGCAGAGCTGGAAAGAGACGCATAGCAGAGAGGAAAATATGTTTACCAAAAACTCTGCAGGGACCGAGTTGGAATTTTAAGGCCTGATTTTGCTGGAATGCTTCTTGTGTTCAGGTCACGCAATGTATCAGAGGGGGATATGCCAGCGTAGGAGGAATACTTGGCCTCGCTAGGGTCTCCCCTCTGGTGACAAGCTGAAAGTAAAAGAGGCTTGCTGCAAGTTGGGGGGGTTGGGGGTAGGGTTAGACTTTGAGTAAGACTCACAAAATACCAGCTGATTCAAAACAGTCACATAAACACCAGTGGAATTCTACTTCAAATGGTCTAACTCAAAGAAAGGCTATAAAAAAACACCAGGGTGGCTTTAAACAAAGAGTTGGTTTTTTTTGTCTTTGTGAAATTGCTGCCATCAAACTGAAAGGAGATGCACCCATAGATCTTATATTTATTTTTATTTTATTTTCTTTCTAAGTGCCCATGTACTGCAGGGTACCCCTGTAAGAATCCTCATGACAAGGGAGGACTTTATTTTCAAGTTGCGAAAAAGAGAATGTTAAATTCATTTGTGAAAAACTTTCCTGAGACTCTTTTTACTCAAAATAACAAATTTAAAGTGTTTAAAGATACATTCTCTGTAAGGTTAGAAAGAAAAGTTAACTAAATCGCAGCCATATTTTTATAAGTCACAAGTATAAAAATTATTTAAAAAATGTATGATAAATAAATGACACTCAATAGTCTACTTGTAAAAAAGAAAATATTATAATTTTTTGTAAGCATAGATAGCCTAATTAATATAGTCTATTAACCTAAAGCAACATGCATGGTATGGTTGTTACATGTCAGGTACGCCGTTCATTGACCTTGACCAAGGCACCTTACAGTAGAACTGCAGACAGTCCATGGACTGGCATGGCTATCACTGCCCCTACATAGTTAGGGACAAATGCAGAGGACAAACTTCCCACTGGGATCAGCTTTATAGTCATGGTTTATTTATTTTGCTCAGGCTACTCATAAGCCTACAGCCTGCCAAATGTTGAAAGGGCCACTACTGTTAATATATAGTAGAAATTTTACACGTTCAATAAAAAAATGTCACAGGGGATAGTATGGGGGGATGGTCATTTAAGAGGGGGGATGCCACCCCTCTCACCCCCCTCAACTCAGGTACTGATGACACTTCTGTTAGAAATGAACCTGTAACCATTATGGCTCACATTTTGAGTCATCGACAAAAAAATACAAAAAAAATCTGAAATAATATTCTTCCTTTCAACAGTTAGAATATTGCAGTCACATTGAGACACTCTATACTTAGGTTTAGAAGGAGGAGGATGAAGAAAAAATTGAAACAAATGCTGTCTTTAACATCCCCTTCGGTGACTTAACAGAAAGCAGGTTGCTCTCCTTGGCCTGCTTGCTCTGCAGCTATGACGACACCATCTCAACATTTACATTAAATGAGGGAAGAGCAAAGACAACCTCTGCAATCTTTGGTGATTCTGAGTAAGCAGTTATTTTTTTTTGGGGGGGGGGCTTCCATAAATATCTGGCCAACCTCTGCAGCATCATCATCACCCTTTCGAATGATGTAACAACAAATTAAAGAAAATATTACAGCTTTTCTAGGCTTTCCAATGTACCTAAGATCCAGAGATCTCTGGCATTTTCAAACACACAAAAAACACACCTATGTGGCCCTAATATAAAAGGAAATAACAACCCACATGTAGGAGCTCAGCAAACAGATAAAAAAGAATGACTGTTGTACTCCATGCATTGCTCCAGCCAATTTAAGTACATGCCTACTGCTCCATTAAAATTTGCTAAAAATGGGATGACTTTGCAAATCTGCTAAAAGTAAACATGCCCAGGCAAAAGAGAACGAATCATTCCACAACACTAGACCACTGCACTGATATGTGATGCATATGATAAATGCTAATTTTTTCAGAAAAATATTGCATTAGTTGCTACAGATGTCTTTTTGTGTGACGCAACCTACTGTACTCAGCTGACGTTGAGCTTTCTATTCCAGCTGAGAAACATGCATTCAATGCAGAGCGAAGCTGCAAAATTCATCATAAAAAATTCAGACATTTATAGTAAAACGCCTTTGCAGTTTAGTTGGAACATGACTCACTGGTTCCATAAAATAAATATGCTAGAAGCTGAATTGTCAACAAAACAAAAGGAGACAAAATTGGTAGCATTAGTGCTTCTGCAAGCTGCTCCACATGAAAACATCAGTAGGAACAAGACTAACATTTGTTCAAAACAGCAGTCGTTTAAAAATTACCCTAAATGTAAGGTTGATGAGCCTAAAAGGGTAGCTCTGCGTGATATAAAAGGTACTGTTTATAAAAATGCTATAGATATAGTAAAGCACTGATTAATTAGTGCATCATATATATGTTGATGGTTTGCAGGATGAATATTAAAACATTTTCCTGCTCATATATTAAAGCTAAAGACTAAAAACTACTGTTAAATGGAGCATTTGGTATTGAGCTCTTCTCTTATGGGAAAGATGTTTCACAATTCATTCTTATGTTAAAACAATAGATTTCACTCTATTACAAAAACAAACTTTAAAATATACCTTTATATTCAATATACTGGAATATTATAGACAGGTTTATTCATTTCAGTAACTAATTTCACTATGTAAACACAAGCCTACATTTGTTAATTAAAATAATTTTCCACTTTCAACAAATAAGGATCAGGTTTAATTTCTTAGAAGATTAGAATATCAAATCAAGCCATCCATCCAGTCAGCTATTCAGCCTCTGACTAAGGCTGTACCTGAATGGTTGTATATGGTTGCTGGTTCTTTTGATCATGATCTGTTTTTCCTTTCTATACATAAGGTTAAGAACCCTCCCAGATCGGCTCAGCTCTTTTTTTACCATAACCTACTAAAGCAGCTCCCGCATACACTGTCTGTTGATGACACTACAATCCTTCTATTCATCTCATGCACTGTTCTACAATACCTTCTAAAGAAGACACCAACATACTTGTACTCCTCCCTTCAAGATACAGACGAATCACCAAGTGAAGGTGAACCCTCTACATTTTCACAGATTGAAAACCCTGTCTTCAACTTAAAGAAGCTGGTTTTCATCTTTGATGATTCAGCCTTGTATCCAAACTGCTTTTTCTGTTCAAGAATAATCATGGCTTAAAATGACTGCATTAATTTGTAGTGATGTCCCGATCTTTAATATATCGGATATCGGCCAGCGTCTAAAATCTCCAATAGTTTCATGTTCTCGGCTTCTGTTAAAAATTTCTGTAACTCATTGGTTATTTTAACATGGGTCAGTTATTTTCATACCTTTTGTTGTCAACTTTGGTTCCCTGTTTAAGTAATAATACTTTACCAAGCCTTTTATATCATTCTACAGTATAAAATAAAAAGAAATAAAAGCTGGTATGATCCATACTAATAGGGTATTGGGTCAATATTGGTATCGGCCAATTCTTAAAGCTGCAATAGGTATCGGAAATGAAAAATTGTATTGTATATATGTATATATGCTGGGCATGCAAACACGGCTGTGACTAGAGTTGAGAGGAAAATCATCCATAGGACTGCAATCTCCTGTTAAAGTCCCCAACAGAATTGTTATGGTGAGACGGTCATAAGCCATCAAATCCCCAAAGCCCGTGTGGACTAAGCACCCAAACATTCAAGACTCCATCACCAGTTATACAAAAGCAAAGATCTGGCCCATTATTCAGAGATCAGAACAAAAGACTAGCTGCTCTTCTTGGTAAGGAGGCCCAATACTTGTCACTGCCACTTTTCTGACACTCTGGAGTAAGTTTTCCCAGGGAGGAGAAGAAACGTGTAATCCCTTGATAGTTGGGACACACTCCAGTGTCATTTCTTCAAGCCTGGCACTGAAACAATGTCCTGAGCCTTCTGTTTCTACCATTGAAAACTGAACTATTGCGCTCTGACATTTTTTCTTGTATAGAATTGTGTCTGTTGAATATTCTGGGAACTGAAAGAAGGCAACCTGGCTTAATGACCCACTGACCCAAACATAAAATCTTAATTGTGCAGTATCCAGTGTTCATTCTGTCTGACAAACCACAAAGCCTATATATATGGCATGCAATAAAACCGTAAATTGCCCTCATGAGACAGGTCCTTGCAGAACTTATCATCTGCGGGAGATTCTTGCACAGCCCTAATAACGAGTGTGGAGTAATTTTTCTCCTGTGCATCTGTTCTGAGCTGCAGGCAGAAACGTGAAAACACCCAAAGAACACACATACAGAGACAACAATGAAAAGGTCCCCTTTGTCTGCTCAACAGTGATGAAAAGCTACCCGCTGCGTACTTCAATCACATCCGAAAAATGAGCTGAAGACGCGCCGCAACCTCAACAGTGTCATTAAGACTGTCAGTCAGATCCACAGAGAATGGGGAAAGGGGAAAACGCCAGCGGCCTTATTCGGTGTGGTGAGCGGTCTTGAACGAGACCCAGAGGAACCAAGAATCCCTCCTGTGCGAAAGCCGGGCCTGTCTGACACCAGCATAATGAAGTTATATGATTACAGATTCTGCTTAGTATGCCCATAGACCCCAAATGCCAAACATCCAGACAACGAAATTATGCATATTTCTCTGCTGTACTGTAAATGATAAGCATCATCATTGTGAGAAAGGATAGCCAAAATCTCATCATATATGTTCCACGCCTTAACAGGCTGGACTTGCATACACAGCTGCATATTAACGGTCAGACAAATACACAACACATAGCGCAAGATAAGCCTCTGCACATAGTCGGAGGCTGCTGCGTGATTGGCCTCTGTGGAGCTACTGCTTCTCTCATCATTAACTCTTCAGAGGATCACACTCCTCTAATCACGCTAAGCCTCTCTGAATGGCAATGAAGTCAAAAACGTGCCCATGCACTTATTCACAGATGTCCTGCTTATTGCATTGTGCGGCGCACTCACACATGCGCATGATGGCCTCTTCATCTCCACAATCATAGACGCACACCAGCAGCTGTGTGCAGCCTGTAAAAGCAGGTCTGATAGCGATCACAATGCAAACCAATTATGGCCAATTTACAAGAAATTAAAAAAATCTAAGAGTCACTTCTGGAGTCAATTGTGGAAACAATATGTTATCTCCTCGCTGCTACCCAGTGTTAAGATTTTCATTTTAATTACCTCAGTAAAATATGTCAGCCGTGTTACGTTGCTGTTCAGCTGACAAAATGTTCCTTTACTTATACCACCTTTAGCTCATAATACGCTCACTTATCTTTTATACTTACAGAAGTGACTTAAGATTTTCTAACCTAGGATGTGTAACACCATTTATCATTGGAGATTATTGCTTTTTTAATCAAGCATATGATTTGCTGCATATTTACTGCAAACTTCTCATAAATCTAATACTGAGCTGCAAAAAATATTGGATTTATCTGCGAGAAGATCTTCTTCAGTTCTAGTTGTTATTGTCGTTATCCCTGGTAAAGCAGTTTAAAATTTATTTTTGGGTTATTTTTATTGTACTAACCTTACACCACTGCATCATTTCAAAAAAAAAAAAGTGGATTTAAACTGATAGGATTTGGCAATTAGAATAAAAAACGAATTAAAAAAAATAGTTTTTCACAAAATCACTGGCACCACTGATGATGGCCAACATAATCGATTCTATAACATGAGTTCGCTCTGGGTTATGGAGGCTGTTTCTATTGTTTTTCCTCCAGAGTCAACCATGCTGTTTTCTTTTAGACTGCTTTTATATAATACAATGCATTTCTGCTGGTCATTTTAAATAAGTTAAGGGCTCAGTGTTACCTTTTGCTAACACTCCTTTGCTACAGGGTTAGACGAGAGGATGGCATGTTCTTCCTCACATTATATTTAGAGCCACCTCCTCCACCAACGAGGACCAAGAGCCAGTAAGTAAAGAGTAAAATGTCATGCAGACACACATATGCGCAGACGAGAGGGTTTTACACCAACGATCTGAATGGGTATGTACATGGACACCAATAGGAATGGCGATCAGAAATATCCACCTCTCTCAATTGGAATAAAATTTCTTTCAAATCGACCCAATCGGATTAGAATCTTCAATCTGAGATGTTTACATGACAAATTTGTGATCTGATCAGGCCTTCAATCTGATTTTAGGTCAGGGATCTTAAAAGGCCACATCAGAATATTCAAATGTTTTCCTCTTAGCCACTCTTGGGTCCTTTTGAAGACCCATGACCTATGACTTGGAGCAAGCTTTCTGTCACTGGACAGCAAATTTCTCTCTAGAATCCCTTGATAGTCTTTAGATTTCATTGTACTCTCTGCTCTAATGAAGCAAAGCAGCCCCAGAACATAACAGAGCCGCCTCCATGTTTCACAGTAGATTTCGTTTCTTGATATGTTCCATTTTTCCCATCTGTGAACATAAAGCTGATGTGCCTTAATTTGGTCTCATCTGTCAATACGACATTCTTCTAGAAGCTTTGTGGTTTGTTGACATGTTGTTTCACAAATTCCAGTTTGGCTTTTTTATGATTTGTTTTCCACAATGGGGTCCTACCTGGCTCTTTGATCTCCTGAGACCACCGTTTCCTCTGTTCCATGTTGAGTGTGATACACACCATGTCACCAAACAGCACAATGACTACCTGTAGCCCCGTATATAGGCCCTCTGACAGATTACAAGGGTGTACACACCTTTGATGCTAGTATAAAGACCTTTATTTAACATGTCCCTTTGGTCACATTTTTTCAGTCTTTTCTAGGGGTACCATCATTTTTGTCCAGGCTTTTTTATGAATTGATTTTTCAAAATCATTCTGTGTAAGTATGGTTGAAAAGCAATGCCTGACTTCCGTTTGTGCATTTTTCTTGAATTTGTATTCATTACTCTTGTCAGATTCAAGTTATTTCTGTGACCAATGTGGATTTTTCTTTCATTAAATGGGAGGTACGAACAGTTTTGTATGTATGGGCTCATTAATAAAATTTAGAATATTACTATTCGTTTAAACTCATGCCTATATACAGTCAGAGCAATAAGGAAACAATTCAAAACAAATGATACTATAATTTTGATGAATAAAGAGATGTCAGCAGGGTATAATGTTGACAGATCATGAGTCTATAGCAGGGCAACAGAGAGTCGTAGAGTATATCCATAAATGAAAAACCTCTAAGCCAAGGGCAAATTTTAGATGCAAACTAACACATTTTCATGCAAACCCAGGTATGGACCAGACTGAGGATGGAACAAAGGATCTTCTTGCTGTAAGGCAACTATAACTGTGGCACTCACCTTGGGCTAGTTGGTCAGAAAGAATATTATGTATTTTTATGATTCTCAAGATTGTTCACTGCACCATTTTCCACAGCACTGTATTAGCTAATAAAACTGATATACAATCACTGAATGGCCTTATTTCCCTTTATGGGGCTTGTCTATATTTGTGTGTATGGCTCCATGAGAGAAAAACCTTAGACTTGCCACAAGCCTGAAGCCACTAAAAGGAAATAAATCTGCTGACAGCGCCTACAACAACAACAAAAGTCCAAAATGAGAAGGGCTACACTGAAATGTATGAGTGTACTGTTTAGCTTTGGGGCCTATACTAAATATTTTACAACGCTGACTTTGCTTGGTCCCTTTCTATGTTACAGACAGAAAAATGAAGTTTCTAGACAGTCTGTCTTGACAGTTATTTAGAGACCATAGTGTTTGCTGGAAGGTCAAGTATAGGCAGAACCCACAGGCCTCCGTCCCCTCCTAAGATCGAGTGCTTTCATTTCACTCACTTGGGGCCTCGTATTTCTCTCAGTTTTATTGCCTACTCTCAGTGCTGTGCACAAAGAAAAATTCCACCTCCTTCACACAGACACAGGGCGTCCATCCAAGTAAAAACCGGGGGAACGTCTGGATGCCATGCCATAAGGACAAGAATGCTGACACCGCTGTAACGCCGGACAAAAGCTGCAGATGAGAGGGGATGAGACACAGTGAAAGAAAGAGAAAATCTCAGCATACATGAGCTGTTAGCATGCCTGAGCCGAGCTAAACTGAGGAACTGTAATCTCCATTTTTGGCATGATGTCAGAGAGCCATGCAGAAAACCATTTCTTCACTCTGCAAAAATGTAGGCTCCAACCTGGAGTGTGCTGAAGCTGTAATGCAAACATCAAACACTTGGTACTATTCTGACCTCTCCACCCATGAGACACCTCATATTTCCTTGTAATGTAAAAAACATTCTCCAAACACTCATGGATGTTTCCCAAAACTCCATCGCACCATCTGAATTTCACCTTATCAGTAAGGACAAGCTCTTCTTCAATTTACAGATGGTCGAGCACTGAGGGCTGATTCCTGTGTTTGACTTTACTTTTAAAAAGAAAACAAAAAATCCACAGACGGGTAGGGACATCACTTGTTAGTCTAAGCTCCTGTAGAAAAAAATAAAGGTAGAAAAAAAAAGAACAAATATGTTCCAGCGAGGGAATGTAAAAACATAAGCTTCCCTCTTTCTTTTATTGAAATAGGTATCAGGAAACACAGCCAACATTTCTCATACTCTCTAACACATCCAATCAGGAATTGTTAGCATGTTTCCCACTCATCAGTTAGATAATATCTGGCTTTCCTTAAGAGGCATATATAATAAGTTTAGTTTCACAAATTGCCCTTTTCAGTTTTGTTTCAGTCATGGTAGTTGAATGGTATGCAACAATTTCAGAAAAAAATCACAAGTCGCAAAGAGTTATGATATTATATTGTATGATATTCCATCGTGGGAGATTGATTGCAGAGAAATGCTGTCTGACAGACTCTAGTTGGAAAGAAAAAAAACTGACATTCCATACCCCCCAGCCGGCCTGCAATTCACGACTAAAGTTATAGCAATTTATGACAGAAATTAAAACTCAGACAAACCCAAATCTGACAGCATTCAGATGGATGTACAGTAATCTCTTCTCTGCTTTAGACCAGCATTGTTCCTCTGATGAACTCTAGAATCAGCAATCCCACTTTGCCTAACAAACAGTGCCATTAGATTGTTTCCTATTGGCGAGCTGCGTGCTTGTGTGGAAAATAGCAACAGTGAACAGTTTTACTTTCTGCAACCACAATCATGTGCTTTAGCCGTTAGGGCCTAAGACTTTTAGTTTGTTTTACTGTAAATTCAGATTAAATTTTCCCTTTATTTTAGCTCAGAGGTGCAATGCAATAAATAACAAAGAATCAACTTAACATTGATAGAATAATAAGTGGAGAGGAAATATTAAATTTTAACTCTTCTATTAAACATCAAATCCTCAATCCCTTCTTCTCTTAGCATGTCAGTATCTGTATCAAGACAACAACAATTTTGCTGTCCAAATAAAGATATATGCTCACATGCAAAAAAATCTGTAATAGTTTCCCTCAGCTGTGCAAATGATACAGGACACTGAATGTTTCAGTAAGTTTGGTTGAGTCACTGTCTGGTGGGGATTGTTTGCCCACATCTGACCTCTGACCTCCAGCCCTAATCACCAATTAACATGCAGTCTTTTCTACATATTGATGTAAGACAAATGGTGCCACATTAGAATGTAAACAAACAAACACCTTGGCTGAACGCCTGCTGCGAAGGATATTCTTTAAATGCAAATGCGCAAAAATCTGTTGATGCAAGCTGGTATGTGAGATGAGGGCAGTTGTGTGGGGAGTTGCCTTGAACTGGCAGCCTTTCCCTTGTCACAACAATGTCTTTTTCTACCACAGACCCACTGACATGATTCATGAGCCGGTGGAGTTGATGTGGTTTGGTTTTGTCGGCCAGATGAAATCCCCTCAGTCCACTTAATATAGGTTTGTGCTTTGGCTTGCTTTTCAACTTAATGGAACGAAGGAGCCATTTCACACAGCTGGGTTAGAAATAGGCCGTATTGTACATAAAATCAACCCTACCAATCTATAGGCACTATTACACAATAAAAAAACGTTAAAAAGATACACAGATTCACTAAATACAACCATAAGATTCTGTTTCAGCATCATTTCTTCTTTTCCTTCCCACATAACTGCCTCCAGTGGACCTGCCTCTCTCCCTCTGCTGCCATTTCCCCCCCAAGTACCTCTCTTTAATTCTCCTTCATTAAAATGGACTTCCTAAAGCCTCCATTCGTCTTGCTGACAGCTCAGCTATCGATCGGGCAGGCGAAAGGGATGCAGTTCCAGAGCTTTAAATGGCTCTGTGGTCAGTCTCATCAAGGGTTGGGGTGGACTCGGCCCAGGGGGGAGGAGACGTAGGGAGTTCCAGATTTAACCAGGAGGTCTGCCCAAAGTGGGGCCCCTGATGCATTTTTTATTTTTTGTATATTTTTTGGCCAATTAGTGACTAACACTTAGATTGGCCCTCTGGCAGAGATCGGAATTTGCATTAAAATAATTTACAATCTCTGTAAAACGAGTTACACATGCGATCAGATAACAAATTAATCCAGAGGACCTAACAAACATGTTATCTTGTCTCTGTGGTACACTTGCAATCTCTCCATAAGCATAACAGAAAAAAAGTACTAACAATGTCATTCATAATACCTAGCTCTACTGATTAAGATTAGTGAAAAATATTATAATTTCATTGGTGCAGCCTCATCTCACACTGACACTCTTAGAGAAATCCTGACCTGATCTGAATAATCCGGATAACCATTAAATGCCATAAAAATAGGTTCAACATGTGCTAAGAACATGACTTTCATGTTTTATCTTTACCATCTGAAATCTGTGGAGTTTGCTACACAGCAATGAACTTTAAAGGAATTGTCTCTTTTGGTCATTTTCAAACCTTTTTGAGGTTTTACTAAAAAACACTCTAGGTGGATTTGCCATAAAACAAATGATGAAAATGATGCCTTACAGTTTATTACCGTAGAGAATCAGTGAAACCGTGTACAAGTTTCTCTTTTGAAGGCAATCATCTGTAGAGCATTCAATCCAAACTTATTAACAATAATAGGACACTTAAATTATCCAAATCAACAGAGAGACTGCTGTTTTTGTGTGACTGTTTGCACCACTGAATACATCCATTCAATTTTTAATGTTTTCAATATTCTTATGTGAAAATGGTTCTTTAATATCTAATAATAACATTAAAAGTTTTTAAACATATATTCCATAGATGCCACTGCCAGTTATTTGAAAGGATGCTGTAAAATATTGGTGTGTAGAGGTGTGAGTGCTTCAGGACCTTCAATCAAATCTGTACGATAGAACGTTTCCACTTGCTGGGTCCCTCTCTTATCTTCTTATCTAAAGATGATTGCTTGACACTTTCGGTCTTTAAAGTTCCTTCGATGTAACATTGAATTCTTTCCCAATGATTGATTTTCATGGTGATTAGAATTGCCCCATGGTGCAATGAAAAGATCATGGAAGCACAGTCCTTTGATGAACACTATCTAAATCAGAACGGAAAGGAATCACATGTACTGTAACCATGCAGTGTGACTTTTTCATCTAATCAGACCTGCGACGGTGTTATTCATTAGGGTAACAAATTGGGAAAAGAGGAATTATTAATCAAGATGAATAATGTTATTTTCCAGGGAATGGCTAAATACAAACAAGCTACTGCAGTGTTTAGTTAAAGATGTAAAAATAAAAGATTCACTAAAACTGATTCATGACACTTTTAAGGTGATCAGCTCCAACAACTTGCTGGCTGTAAACTGCAAACCTGGCTGAATGGACAAAAATAGTACTTGGACGCATTGATACTAATAGACATATTTGGTGTGGATGAATGTTGGTTACCTTTAGTGACAATTTTGTTTATAAAAAATAAATAAGAGTACAATTAATAAGCTGTTTAAAAAGAAATACTTTTCTTTGTCAGGTATCTCTGCCATCCATTTTGGATGCAGAAGAGCGAGATGTAAGATAGAGAAAGAAGGTTTTTCAGTAAATCTAGTTTTGAACATTTAGCTTTATTTCATTTTTTTTTTATGTAAGAACAGGTTAAGTTTAAAAAGGTTGCCAGCTTTTTAGAAAATGTCAGGGCTAAAGTAAATATACTCTCTAAAAAAAGGACTTTGGTTTTACTAAATGTATCTATTCCTTGCTAATCTCTGACATAATATGTTCCGGACAGTTAAGGTGTATTTATCTCATCCTCAAGGGTCGATTTCTACTGTTTTATATCTTTAGTCCAACATCTATGAAGCAAATTGCCAAATGACCTCCTTAGCATGTAGTTAAGTTCTCCAGCATTCTATTAACTATCTAATTATTTGATTCAAATGTGTTAAAGCAGAGACACATCTAAAAGTTGCAGGGCACTGACCGTAGAGGACCAGATTTTGAAACCAGCAGTTCAAGATGCCGACTTTGCTTCCTCTAAAGATTTAGTAACCCTACCTCTGCTTATTACTAATTTGAGATTAGTAATACGTTGGTTATTAACTCTGTAGTTGAGTCAGTTGTTACAAAAAAAAAAATTGGAAAGTTAATCCTTCTAATCCATGATATAGGATAATTATAACTGTGAACAAATCTGTGAAGATCCGTTAAAATTTTGTTGTTTTTTATATCTTTGTTATGTTTAACCCCTCAACGACTATCATAAGATGCTAAAATGTGTAAAATATTACATCTGAGGCCTATCCATTTTTTATTAGTTATTTGATTAGTAATTATTAATGCTGGCCATGGTTTAGATATTACCACCATAGTTACAAACTATATTAGTTTACTGACCCTGTCTCATAATGACACAAAAACAAACACACACACACACTGTGACAGCACCTCTGACCCTCAAATGAGTTATGAACAGTAATATGGAGGTTAGAAGTACTGTCAATGCTGTTCTATATATTATTGTTTAGTAGCGTTTATGAAAAAAAAACAGTGAAACTTGGTTCTAAAATTCATGCATCTCTGCATAGTAGAAAGTATAATTTGAAGCTGCTTGCTCATTAAAATCTTTAATAAGGCATTGAATAGTCATGCAATATTCTGCTTTAAAAGTCAGTGCAGTAAAAAAGCAGTAATAATACATAACCCTTAAATCATGGACTGCCTGCTTTTCAAAAATCCAGTTTAATAAAACTAAAGAAGATGGTACCTTAAAAACCAAATTGGAAAAATTCAAATAAATGAAACATAGAAATGGAGTATATGGAGGTGGTAAGATGGTAGAAAAAATAAGGAAGGAAGTCAAAGTGATGCAGAATAGTGGAGGTAAAGAGACACAGAACACGGGATGCTGCAGAGGAAGAGAGAGAAGAGCCAGCAGAGTAGTCGATATAACAGCAGCCATTCATCTCTCTGACAGGCTTCCAAATATCCTGCTGGGGGAGACACAAAGCTGCGTCACCGCAAATGCAGCTAATGCACAGCAAAGTATACGTAACATGCTTACATACACGAACAATGACAGAGGAAACGTTTGTCAGCCCTGAATTTGGTTTGCCTGTGCACTAAGACAAGCGAGGGCATCATTAAACTGCAAGCTTTGCAAGCCTAAATCCCAGAAGCACTTAGAAAACAACCATAGAGAGGAAAGCTATTCTAAATTTCTCTTCTGTTTTACGACCCTGCATTCTCATGAAAAAAAATGGCCTCCTTCATATATGTTTGCACAGGCAAATGTTCCAAGACAAACACGCACATTAAATGGACGTGACACATTCACATGACGCTGGGACATGGAAACGCAGATGTGTGTTCACAAGAAAAACACACTCTCACACACACACAGCAACCTTTTCCCCCAGTTTTGGTCATGGCCCATTGGCTGATGCCTGCCGTCCATCTCTCATGATTCATGGCCTAGCGAGCCGCTGTGGAGCAGTTCTAAACCAGTGGGCCGAGAAAAGCTTGTGTGCCATTAAGGCGCAGCGGGCTGGACATGCTGCTGGAGCAGCTGCATTAAGAAAAACTCTTCCTCTTGTCTAGTACCAGAGGAGCTGAGGAAACAGCTATGGATCACATTGCTTCTGTTTGAAAAGTAACACAAACACCCAAAGGCATTTGCAGACTACCCAACCTTATGAAGTACACACTAAGCAAGATATGTGCTGCTTTTCATCCATTTGGACATCTATCTCTTACTGCCCAACGTTTCAGCTAAATTAGCCCATCTAATCATCCTGAAAGTCTCTATTCTAATCACAAAATCAGTGGAGGCTAGAGCAGAGAGACACGGGTACCAAGTAACACCCCAGCCCGCCTGCCTCTGCCATCCTCAATCAGCAGAAGCCCCAAGAGATGCACCAGAGGCACACGTCCATACACTAATGACTCCTTAATGATCCCCTCCTCTGCCTGAGCGCTGACAAACACTGACAAACTCTGACCCTGACAACTGAACACCCACATTTAGCTCACAACCTCCCTCCTTATTTAGGTGCTCATCTTTCAGCCCACAGCCTTTTCACACAAGATACATTGAGGTAGGATCCATGGAGTGTTTAACAATCAGAAAGATGATCCCCCCAGAAAGAAAAAGGGAACTTCCCAAAATGGGTCATTCTGTTACAGTATTTTCTACTCATTTTCAATCTTTGAAAGTCTTTAGGACCAACTTCTGACTCTGTTTAGGAACATTAGTACACAAGCAACAACATATAAAAGAGGATATAGCATCCAAGCATTCAACCATGTTCTTCTATACAAAAAACCTTGCAGTTCTACTCATTAACTGTATTTAAACCTCAGTCAGTTTCAGAGAAATAGATAAAGGTTAATTAAAATCTTTGATGCATAAACAGTGAAAGAAGGAGAGTTTAGATAAACAAAAGCAAAGTTGAATTGCAGAGTTTATTCAAACTTTCCTTAAATCATGGGTAGGGTTAGTGGAAGTCATTGCTAGAGGATCTTTTTAGCATCACACATAGCATAATTACAAAGTGAGCTCCTGCCAGAGCATTTATCTTCACCTGAATACTCACACCCAAAATTAGGGCTAACCCCATTCTACATCAACCTACTATTATAACCAAAAAAAAGTCTTCAGACAAAAAGGAAGGAGGAGTAAGAGAGCATGCAGAAGAAAACCCTAGTTAAACAGCTCTGATTCCCAATTGCACACACAGATTGTGTAAATATAGTTCCTGGAAGGCCCTCGGATGAAGGCAGGTGTTCAAACTGGGACAAATAACAAAAGCTGGAAAAGTCACACACCTACAAAAAAAGCGGTCATTTTCATGTTCTAGCTGCAGTTCATATGAGTGTTGAAAATCCACAAAGAAGATGTCCATAAGTCTGGAAGGCTAAAGTAAAACACCAACTTCATGCTCGCCCATGACCTCACTGGTTTGGATCGCAGCAGCGGATGACAGAGCGCTCTCTGTTTGAGTCTTTCCACCACTCGGCCTGCTTCTCTGTTTGCTTTTCATTTTTTTCTTCTCAGTGTTTCATCTTCATAGTGTCCTAGATAGAGTTATAACGATCCATTAGTGTCATAGAGTCCACCGTCCATCTACAGAAAAAAAGTTCAACACTGCGGTTGACTTTTCCATACAGATGAGCACAGAAATCATCCCAATTATACCAGACAAATTGAAGTTCTGACAGGAAAGCCTTCTGGATTGCTGCTTGATTATAAAAGAAATACTTGTCTGATGCTCTATATCTCTCTCTGATTATTTATTATAAACTTTAGTTAAGTTTTTGGGGGGTAACAGTTACACTACCATGCAGTATTTGTTCTGGCAGTGCATATAAAGTGGATTCATACAAGGTAAGCAATGCAAAGTATGCTGTAAGCCACATAACTTTTTATAAGTATTTAGAGCTTCAAACAAATTGAAATAGTTTCAACTGATACTGGTTCATTTTCAATTGAACTTTTGAGTGCCAGATTTTTTTAGAAGTTACAAGAAAAAAGGATTTGGGAGATGGATGGATGGATGGATGGATGGATGGATGGATGGATGGATGGATGGATGGATGGATGGATGGATGGATGGATGGATGGATGGATGGATGGATGGATGGATGGATGGATGGATGGATGGATGGATGGATGGATGGATAAAATTAATTTCAAATAATAGAAGGCACACAAGCTTATCTTTCCCATAATTTGTGTATAACCAACTACGCTGTATTTGTAAGTGTAAAAGAACTAAGTTACATTTCTAGTGCCTAATTTAATATATTGTCAAAAATTACAGTGGCTCATGTGAAAGCTTATCTTGAGAAGGGACTTTTACATTGCTCAACAATGTATCCAATAAAGGGAATCTGTTGACTAATAGTTGTTCCGAACGTTTGACCTTATCTGCAAATCACATTTGGAGCTTTGGACTCTGAGTGCCCCTGTTGTTCTTTAGTTTTTTTTATAGTTAAACCTACAGTACGATCATCTGGCTACTTGACCTCAGTCACTCTTCTGACTTCTATTCAGTGATGTCACCACATCCCCAGATGTTAGCAATTGAGTTGATAAGCACTACACAATTATAATCGGAGGGCTTAATAACATCCTTGTGGAATTACTGTTTCTTTTTTTTCTTTAATTTATTATTTAATATTGAAAGAAAAGAAAATACTTAAACTGTACAATAAATAAGGAAAAATGAATTCATATTTAGGATCAATCTAAACTTGGTTGACTTCACATGACTGAAATCTTTAAATCAAAAAGAGAAACTTGAATCTTATGCTGTATTGATAGCTGGATGATCAACCAGACATTTACATAAACCTGTTTATTCTAAGATTATGCAAATATCTCCATAAAATATGACTAATCGCTGCAGTGATCTTACAAATCACAAATAAATATTGCTTTCTCATATTTACATCAACTGACCGCTGTATCTTTTCAGAGCTCATAGACTGTAGGCTGCACATGGGAAATCCCATCAGAAACAGCATCCTGTCCCAGGGCCCCTAGGAAGTGACCTCAGCTTCACAGAGGCCAGATAAAAAAGTCCACATCAGAAACACAAAAACACCCGGCTGGCCTTAATGAGCTGCGCACCAGGCTCCAGTGTGCTCTGAAGGAGACCAGGTGGTGTGACACACATATGACTCTGATTAGGGGGCCTGGAGATGAACAGGGAGGAAGCAGGGTGGGCTGGAAGGAGCCAATCATGAGGTTTTGTATATGATGCAACCATTTGTGGAGTTCATTGTCCTCAGCTGGGCCCAGGAATGGGGGGTGTACTCACAAGTGGAGAGTTTATTTTGAAAGTGTCTTTGGGTGGTGGGACAGTTAGGCTATTGCTTCCCCTTAAAGAGACGTAACAGAACAGCTTTGACTATCAGGCTTAACCCTCTTTTAAAACCATGTGTACAAACAGAGCCTCTTTAAAAAGGGGACGCCACTAACTCATACAGCACATGTGCCTCATAGAGCCAGATTGCTTTTTTTCCACTGAACAAATTATCAGAGACCAGAATGTTTACCAAACCCTCCACCCTGAAATGGTTCTTGATTGCACATAAAGTGTGTATACCTCAGTGGTAAATAAAACGTGCAAGATGGTTCACTTTCTTTCCATAATACTATCAATCTCAGCATATTTGAATGGATTAATTTCAGTTAGATTTTATTTGATAGAGCAATTCAAGGTAGTATATAAATATAAAGCTTGAAGAAAATGATGCATCACTTTAAGTCTTTATATGTAAAAAATGTGAGGTGTTGCACATTTTTAATCTGCTAAACAAACTGCAGCATGATGTACTTTTAAATCCCCAAATGAAGAATACCTAACAGTCAGAAGAAGCCAAATGAATGGAGTAAAGTCAAGACAGATGTTCTTTTTCCAAACTGACAGAGCTTGAGCTATGTTGCCAAAAGGAATGGGGAAACTTTTAGTTTCCAGACCACGAGCAGCTACAGCTGTAGCTGCTGAAAAATGTTGCAGGGCTACAGTGGATGTAGGAGCTTGCCCTGAAATCGAAAGGTTGACAGTTCAAGCCCCGGATCCGGGTTTTAGTTTCGTTATGTGTTCTTGGGCAAGAAACTTCTCCCTTTAACCACCATCACTAGAAGTGATGGTGGTTAAAGGGCCTTGTGACGCCAGAGTACGGCAGCCTCACTTCTGTCAGTGAGCAGCTGTGGCTACAATGTAGTTTGCCACCATCAGTGTGTGCGTGAATGGGTGAATGACTGAATGTAGTGTTAGCACTTTGGTCAAGTCCACTGACTTTAAAAAAAAGTGCTATATAAGTACCGGCCATTTAGCAAAGTGGTTCTACACAGTTTTCAGATTTATTTTTAAAAGATAAATTAATTAATAAAAAAATTTGCATCATTTTAATTTTGTTAGTCTATTAGTTCAAAGCTCAGCGGAATAAATTACAGACTATAGCTGTAAAGTGACTAAATATTACAAGGTTCAAGAGCTATCAATACCTTTGCAGGGCAGTGTATCTGTCATGGACCGCAGAGTCATACATGTGACCTTTGGGACTAAAATACATCAAGGACACCTCTGTCCTCATTCCTCAACAGTTTGTTCTATCCTGGTGTACTGTGCGGCACTTGACTGAGCGCTTTAAATGGCTGACGATATGAAAGAACAAAAACAAGCAGCGTTGCCAGTCTGGTGGGAAGGATAAGGAAGGGGAAACGGGATCCATTCCTCTCCCTGTGTGACGGGAATTGTGTAGGAACAAGCACCTGTCACCCCACAACAATGACCACAAAGGTCAGGCAGAGAGACAGAGAGAGCTGAGAGACAGAGAGCAGAGAAAGAGGGCACCACAGGATTGGAAGTGGATTTGGCTGACCAAATCATTTCCTTCCAAACCAAATTATTGTTCTGCAAATGACATTTCCAAAATGGTGCATGTCTGAAAGCCACAAAGTCAGGTATTCATCTGAATAAGATCTGCATTAACAGTTTGCAACGGTAACAGAAGCAGCAGCAGCTAACGCTCTCCATTATGTGTATCTTATTACTCATCCACCACTCCCCTATGCATGCTCCGCACCAATTTCACATTCATTTTTTTCTGAAATGACAAAGAGCAGCAGCATTTCTGTGTCCTTCATATTTCCCCTTCATGTGTCCTCCAAACAGGGAGAACAGAGGGATTTTTCTAGGCACAGCACAATCCAGCACTTTCCAACATGATAAGAGACTCTTGGAAGAAAAAAAATCTGTGTCGATTTATTATCCTCTGCTGTGACAGTTGGCCTGCTCTGCCTATTTCAGAGCCTCTCTAACACTACTTACCTCTCTGTCCTTTAACTTCATGGCCAGAACCAGCTGGTTGCGATGGTTGGTCAATGCTTCACGGTAGTTCCCCTTGGAGAAGAATGCAGAGCCCAGATTCCCATGAGCACGGCATTCCCCAGTTTGGTCACCTGCAAAAGAAAAAAACGAGAAATATGAAGTAAAAAAAAAAAAAAAAAAAAAAAAGACTGACACCGTAGCAGTATGTGGTGCAAAATTAGACTCCAGCTGCTGTTTACATGACATCGCCCCACTGTGTCATGAACCACATAAAAGCTGCATGCTTTCCACACCATCACTAAATGGTAAAGTGGCTGCTCTACGTTCTCCTTGGCAGAAGAGCTTCTTCACCAACTGGTGGTGCTCATCTCAAGGGTTAAAGGGGAGAGCTTATTATTTCTGTCTGACAGTGAGGGCCAAAGAAAAGCTCAAATCTCTGCACCCCACCTGAGAACGTCAGCTTCTTATCTGCAGCTGCTCTGCCCACACACGTGTCAAATGTGTGGGGGAAAGAAGAGTGAAGCCAATCAGTCTTCTTCCCTTTTTTAATGAGGGTGTCTTAACTTTGTGTTTCTTTTTCCCATCAAATGCACATTTATATACTTAAAAAAAAGACAAATTAGATCTTAAAAAGTTTAATATACTGGTAGAGTTAATCAAAGCCATGCTGTAATTCACTGAGATAAATTATAAAAATATAAAAATTTTAATTAGTAAGATATTTGTAGTTGTTTTTACTCACATTTAACTAACACCATTTTGTAGTTCAAAGAATCTTAATAAATTAAAAGAACACTCAAAATGAACCAGATTTTAAGAAAGTCAACTGATAAATATGACATTGAGTTTTGAGATTTACCCTTTTGCAAGATGAAACAGAGAAGATTAATTTAGATTACACTGGGTTCAGTATGTCTGTTAGGCGGCCAGCTAAGCTACCATATGGTTTACAAAACAGTGACGGTGAAGCACGGACGTAGGCGTTTGATTATATGTGGCCATCTCTGCATAAACGGGGTAACATAATTGTAGACGCATGTATATATATGACTGCTGAATAACTTCCAACTGTTTTTTTAAAGAAACTAGGCACAACAAAACCCTTCCAGCAAACATCTACGTCTCCTTTGAAGAATGACAGAACGTCTCCCAGGAAATATACGCAGCACTGGTTTCCTCTATGCTGAGGAAGACTGAGTCAGTCATAAAACATGAGAAGAAACAATAAAGAACGAACATTTGAATGTTAATAATAGAAGATGTGATGACAGTTTGAGTTCAGATTATGCAAAGAGTCATTTTGATATATTACATCAAAACATGTTATCTAATCCTTGAAAAAGAGGAAGAAAATCGATTATAAGGAGTTGAAGTAGGTGAGTTCTTAAATACTTAGGTGTAACTTCAATGGTGGACTAAGACACAAAAAACCAGTAAAAATTAGACTTTTTATGGTCCGAGGTAATCTAAGAAATCTGCAGGTGAAGAAAATCATCCACCCATCAGTTTGATCAGCAATGTTCAAATTATAAAAATCTGATTTCTTTTTGCACCTTACTTAAAGGAATAGTACACCCAAAACATGATTAGCCTTCATTTTCTACTCACCCCCATGCTGAACAACACTCTGGAGTACTTTTTTGATATCTCAAATGCATCTGAAGATCTGGGAGGCTTCTTGCTGTCTGCTGACATTCAAATAATGGAGGTCTATGGTGCCCGAGACAGAAAGGTCCATAAAAGTCCACAAAAAACATGTCAATATTCCTCCATACTGCTCGTCCAATGTATTCCAAGTGTCCTGAGTGGGTAGCATCCAGAATTTACTCGAAACGAAGTCACTTAGAATGTTTTTAGAGCATAAACAGTAGTGTATAGGATTTCCTAAAAGCGCGCGCCTGCAAGTTCACAAGTCTACGGAAACCGCGGCAGACCAAACCAGACGAAAGTGCGCATTCAGCTCGGCAAAGAACTCATGCTGTTCCTCAACACTGAAGTCCTCAGACATTTTTTCTTTCGTTGTTTCTTTCTTTGCACAGGTAAACAGCACATTTCTTCTTCTACGCTTGCATTATCGGCAGAGCAGACGCTGAATGCGCACTTTCATCTGGTTTGGTCTGCCACGGTTTCCGTAGACTCGTGAACGCGCTTTTAGGAAATCCTATACACTATTGTTTATGCTCTAAAAACATTCTAAATGACTTTGTTTCGAGTAAATTATGGATGCTACCCACTCAGGACACTTGGAATACATTGGACGAGCAGTATGGAGGAATATTGAGACGTTTTTTGTGGACTTTTATGGACCTTTCTGCCTCGGGCACCATAGACCTCCATTATTTGAATGTCAGCAGACAGCAAGAAGCCTCCCAGATCTCCAGATGCATTTGAGATATCAAAAAACTCCTGAGTGTTGTTCAGCATGGGGGTGAGTAGAAAATGAAGGCTAATCATGTTTTGGGTGTACTATTCCTTTAAGTCCTATCAGGTCACAGTGACAAAAACACTTCTTAGAATGAGGTTTGATGGGTAAAAAAGGCACTTTTAGTTCAGTACCTCCAGAAAGGTTTGTGTATGTTTTCTGGATTCTCATCCAGGAACCTCTTAAGGTGATTCTAGATCAAAAAATGACTAAATCACCGTGAACACAGTATGGAGTTCACTGCTCTGCATTTCAGATGCACAATGTTTACACACTGGACCACATCATCAAATAGGAGGAGCTTCGGTTGTGAGAAGCTGACTCCCCACCTAAGTGGAAAAACTTGGTTAGTGAATGATTGGACAGGTTAAATGATCATTTGTAAAAAATTAATAAATAAATAAATAATATTAAAACTCATCTCTGCTACTTTTGTTTCAAAGATATTAAAGATTATTTGTTAGGTCTTCTAGAGGTTAACTATTCCCCCATTATGCTCAGAATTTAATATAATTGTTTACATTTTAGTGCTACTTGATTTGTCCCGGTAAAACTGTCATTTGTGTTTATTTGTTGAAATGAAACTTCACAAACATCTGCTAAATCAGCTCCAATTTTTGGAAAAGCTCTAGAAGCACTGGGGGGAAAAAAGGAGTCCACTTTGGTTGATCCAGAGCTGCATCTGGATGACAGTCAGATTCAGCTGTACTTTCTTGTAGATCTACCCTTCCAGAGAGCACCGATGCTGAGCAGTGGGCAGCGACAGCCTGAGGTCTTTGTTGAAGGTAAGGGAGGACGATGAGCAGTTCTTCTAGAGATAAGTTAAAACTGCTTTTTTAAAGTGACATAAAATCCTCTACCCTTGCTAAAATTATTTTTCCACCACATTTAATTTTAACAGAAAAAAGCTTTGCCTCAGCTGCATTTATTTAATCTACATCACAACTGCAAACCGGTCCCTGAATGGTTGCCACAATGTTTAGCAAGTTTCCACTTCAGCTCCGCTCTCCGTGCTGCTGTTTGACAACACCTCAATTCTATCTAGTAGAACAAGGTGAGAGCAGAGCAGTGAACGCCATGACCGCATGGGATTCACCGCTGGCCACCATTCCCTGCACATTTTACATACTTTGTAGATCCACTGCCCTTACCGCGGACTCCCTATAGCTCTCCAGAATATTAGGTACAAGCTGAAGAACCACACAGAGCATAAAGGCTACAGGCGTTGAGTCTGCACATTTTTTTTCTGACCGGAACGTACGTGCGTCAAGTATAAATCCAGCTCAACACTGACTGCTTTTGTCATAAGTTTGTTTGTGGTCCACCTGTTTTATTTGCTTAACTACCTGGTTTTTTTTTCATGTTTTTATCTTCATTTGCTTATTTTTCTTCTGTTCTATTGTTTAATACATGTATAGCACTTTAAATTGTCTTTGTACTGAAATGTGCTTTGCACAAAACTTGCCTTACCTTGCCTTTATCCGATAGCTTTCAGTATCTGAATGGTCATGCTCCACTTTATCCTAACTTTGTCATTGGCAGAATTTTTTCTTTATTTTACACTGTTACAGGTTCAGAGCAACGAAATTAACTTTCTGCATTTAACCCATCCCCTTTAACCCATCTCCGGCTGCGGTTACCGAGACACTCCGGCGCTGCAGAAAATTCCGCAAGAAAGCTATCCTTGCGGCGTGCCGGAGCCCTCCGCAACAAGCTCTCGCAAATATCCTTATTTGGGCCATGTTATCGCGTGAAGTTACGTGAACTCAAGTGAACTTCTGTTCTCGCGAGTTAAATCTCCGGACCTGTTGCCGGAGCCGCACCGCACCGTAGTCAAAAGGCCGGTGTGAGAGGGGGTGTGCGGGAGTTGCGGTCTCCGTCGGCTCGGTAACCGCACCGGAGCCAGTGTGAGCAAGGGGTTAGGGGCTGCCATAGTGCGGCAGTGTGGGGTTAAGGTTCTTTGCTCAGGAACCGAGAGTGGAAGTCTGTGGAAGTGGAGCTCGAACTCAGAACCTCAGGATTCTAAGCTATATGTCCTAACCACTAGGCCACCACTCCCCCTAAAATTGTTACAATAACGAGAAAATCAAAAAACCCAAACAACTATAAATCAAAATTTTACTCTCAAATAATGAGTTAATCTCATCTTATATGGATTATGTTTCGTCTTTTTTGGAAAGATACTGATCTC
This sequence comes from Cyprinodon tularosa, assembly GCF_016077235.1. Lineage (NCBI taxonomy): Eukaryota > Metazoa > Chordata > Actinopteri > Cyprinodontiformes > Cyprinodontidae > Cyprinodon > Cyprinodon tularosa. The sequence goes on from NW_024038796.1 coordinate 2,177,014, forward strand.
TGTCTCAAAACCTGGTAGTTTTATTATGCATTAAGAAGGCTGCTTATCAGTAACGTCAGTAACGTTTCAATATTCTATCAAGTCAAATATCTTTTTTCAAGTGCAAATTTTAATAATCAGCTAATAAAGAATATTCTATTTCCGCATTAATTTGTTTTTTAAAACAGCAACGTTAAACATTAACTAACTAATGTAACATTAGTTGGAGCAACATATAGTACCGTGATGCCCCCATCCCAGCAACATACCTAAGGTCTTGGCCACCTCCAAGTCTTGCTGCATGTATCCAAGGCTTTTCTCTGTGTTGCCCAGGGACCAGTGGGCGCTGCTGAGAGCGGAGAAAACGGAGCCGCGTAACTTCAGGCTGCACGTCCCAATCTTCAAGGCGGCTTCGAGCACCACCACCGAAGCCGTGTGGTGGCCTGCTGTCAGTAGCTCCTGGCCAATCACAGACACCACCACGAAGGGACTTTTGTCCAGCTTCATCTTTTGAAGCTGCTGATATGTGGGCTCTAGAGAATCTGAAAAGAGTGAGAAAAAAAAATTGTTAAAACAGACTGAAAATGATGCCAGAGCATAAAAAAACATACTGCTGCCAGGCTGATTGACAACAACCTGTTAGGTAGATTACGGTAATGTGTTACTGAAAAGAAAGCTCTGTTAGAGGTGGCATTTGTCTTCACTCACACTCTGCTTCCTTTAAATGGCAGCTTTTCACTGCTCTTATAATCATAACCTGCATCACAGCTAAGTAACGTCTGTCCTTGACGATTTAACAATAACTCAATGCGTTGTATGAGCTATTTTTTTTATATTCATTGACTTGGGTAATCTCAAGCAATTTTCACTGCATATAAGATGACAAATGTTTAGACCGTTGCCGGCAACCGTTCTCACGAGCGACATAATGAGATTATTCCAATATTCCGGCCTTTTTTCAAGTAATATGACTGTTTGAGAAAGCAGCAGCAGGGTATTAACCTTAAAAAGACAGCATGATGGGAAAACAAAAGCAGCTCATGGCTGTGTGTAGTAGAGATTTAATGGAGGAACACAGAGTGAAGGGAACCTACAAGGTGACCTCTGAAGAGGCTGAAAATCACAGAATGACATAAATCAATGTTGGACCACATGGGGATGAGGATCTACAGCCTTTTCAGATTATAAAGCTAAATGTAAATAAATGTATTTTATTGAAGCTTTACAGAAATAACACAAAGTAGAACAAGAAAACTATAGCACACATTGACACTCCCTACCTTGTTCTGATACTTGAAAAACAATGGAACTTATTTATTTTGTATCTCTTAATTACCATATAATTTAATCTTAAGATTGATCAAGTTGTCTGAAGTTTTGTGAAATCAGAAAGAAAACCACCATGAAGACCAAGAAACAGCAGATGCAGAAGGAATAAAGCTGAGGAGAAATGTATGCTGAGGTTTGCTCCAAAGATATACCGTAACTATTAATTTAAATCCATAGGCAAGTCAAGAAGTAAATGAGCCAGATATGCTGCCACAGCTGAGGTGGCTTCTACAATCCCAAAATCTGTGCTTTATAGAAGAGTAGCAAAAAGAGAGCGACCAGTAAAGAAAGCCATAAGAAGTCACATCTCTGAACTGGACCGATAATAAAATCTTGCAACTTGCAGGTTTGCGCTTGGCTTCCAAATTTAACCATCATGTTAATCTACTGTAGAAAATGCAATGTTTAGAGAGGAAAAAAAACACATGTTAGAATCGACCAGTACAAGCCCAAACCCTAATCCAATAAAAACTATCTGGCAAAGCTTCATAGCTGCTTTTCACAAGATGTCTTTTACCCAAAATGTTTGAGCTTCAGCAATTCTAAAGGGTAGGAAGGGTCAAATTAATAGTCGTAGTAGTAATAGTAATTAATAGTCACCAGATTTACAAAGTGGAGGTTTTTGCTGTTGTATATCGAAAGGAAGCTCAGCAATTACTTTCAGGGGGGAGCCAAAATATTTACCACACTTTTCAAGTTCTTCATAGGCCAGATTTACAAAAGGTTTGTGTGAATAAACATTTGTGAACTTGATAGCACATGCAAAGCTGATCTACAAACTGAGTACAGTTAGAATTGGGCCTGTGAAAGGAGTGAAGCAGAAAGTTTACAGTAATCTATTGAGCTTGTTTACCTTCATTATTATGTTGAACATGTTGACGATCAGATTGCATGGATGTGGTTTCTGCATTGACACTATTTAAAATAGGAATAACTCTTGTTACCAATTGCACCCAGCAGCACTCAGACAATTTGTTTTTTTTCTGCAGAAGAGTGAAACATTTTCTGTCGTAATCAGCAATTAATATTATATTATAAGTATTATATCACGTAATAAAGAGCTTCTCTGTATGTTATTCTCTCAGGGTCGCTGTTCACACAGCTGTGGTGCTGAACAATCCCAGTAAGGAGCAGCTATTTTCACCTGCTTTTTGTTCTTTTTCAGTCATGCATTTGAAGTAGTGATAATTGGTAAGAGGAAAATAAGATGTTTTGTCTCCTTTACTCTTATTATTGAAACTTATTAGTTTTTGGGGAAACTTGCAAACCAAATCTTTTTTCTCCTCTTTTCTTTTTGATAGATTAAACACAACATTATCACCTACAATAAAAAAGAGAAAAAAGTTTCTTCTTACAAAGAAGTAATCTCCCATCTCTATTTTTTTTAGGAGTGTAAAAAAAGATGATGTGAAGGACATTTTCTGAAAGACAATCTTTGTTAGAAATTAAAACAATGGTTTTGATTGTTTGAACCTTAAGCACAGGCGCTCTTACCAATTTTGCACCTGTGGATTCCACATATGATCTTAGTGGATCGCCTACAACAGGGATAACCAGTTAACAATCAGTGGGGTCTGAATAAAGAAAATCATCAACCAGTAAATGTCAGTAAATGTTTTTAATTATAATCTGTTACTTTAAACAGAATTTAACACTGAAATAAAATTAGGTGTTTATGCATCCATATTATACATTGAAATTTTAATATAAAAAAAATAGAAAAGTTTTTCATTTTAAAAATCCAAAGTGTTTTTTGAAGTAGAGAACAACAATCGTTCAGCTTGGTATATAGACAATTTACTGATTCACATATTTTATATAGCACCTGAACTGACCGTTTGTAATTTCTTTCTTTTTTTCTTCTGGCTTAATGAGAGCAGTGGGCTTCAGGCAGGCGGGTAAGGCTTTAAACCTGGGTTGGAATGCTGACAAAGCTATTCTAAAGCACATATCAAGGTGCTCATTTTGAGCCTGGATCAATATTTATTTTTAATTCTGTTCATGGTGAAGAATCCTGCTTCACAGCAGCAGGTTGAGCCAAACATACTCTAAATGTTCAGGCTCCGCTCGTGTTCGGCCAGGTCAAGATTTGCCATTGCAATCTATTTCAATTGCACCAAACAGGAAAAAGAACGCCGAGAAGATCCGGCTTGTCAAATTAAAATATATTAACAACACATCAGAACTACAAATTAGAGTACAATTTTTATATATATTTAAAAAAAACTAACACCGTTTCTTTAAAAGATTGGATGCAAACTATTGGTTCTTCAACAGACCAGGAAGCAGATTTCTCATCTCAATCAGAAACCGCACATATGCTGAATGCTGATGGGGATTTTTTTTAATATGTCATATTAAATTAAGCCTTATAATTTCTGCATGTTTTGCTCCTACGAATTTAATGATAATATCGCGCTTGCTCTCCTTAAGCTCAGAGGAAGTCGGAGCACAGCAATACGGGAGGAAGAGCGGAGGCTGTAGGCTTTGCTTTACGCAGCAGGTCTGGAGCACTGCGGGGCGGAGCGGAGACGGAGGATGTGGGATTTCGGGTAACAGGAAAAGCAGAGCAAGTGACATTTAGACATTGTCGTCGGACAACGTGGTAATTTATAAATGTTTTAAATCAGGTTGAGTCCGGATTAGCCAGCAGGTGGGTCCAGATCCGGACCGTGGTCTGCTAATCCGTGACCTCTGCCCTTCCACATGTCCATTGCAAGTACAGTTTATAATTAATTCATTTATTTTATTTTTTGTGTGTGCAAAAACACAGATCAGGCCCTTTCTGTAAAGAAGTATCAAAAACGTGAATCAGTTTGCTTTCACCCACCCAAAAACATTGTGATAGACCAAAAATATTTAATGAATTTACTGGTAGAAAAGAAGCATTGCCCTGAACTGTAAAAGCTTTGAAAAGAATTGGTCGAATTAGATCAAAGCAATGCACACTACAGATAATCTCCTCTTTTCAACTGTGTCTAATTTACTTTTTTTTTTATCAGATCAAAGTTTCTGCAAGTGTTAGGAATTTACTTACAAACTGAAACACAGGAATACCTAAACAAATGGAGCGTACCTTAAAGCCTTTCTGGAATTGTTATTCATCCACATACACACTAACATGCACCCACACACAAATGCACTCATATGCTCACACAATACAGTATGAGATGCATCCCCATACGAACACACAATAGCATAACTGATGATGCTCTTTCAAGAGCATATCTTCTGTTCCGGCACTTGGCAGAATGGCATGCTTATGGAGACAGTGCATGCATATTATATCCATTCACACCTTGTAATTGCCTTCAAAATGACACAGAGAGTTGAATCATAAATTAAACACTGAAAAAATGCTATTTTTTAAATAAAAAAAAAAAAAGGTTGTCAGGGCTGTTACATTTATAAACAAGTCCATATGACAACAGAGGAGTGCATTATTAACTACAAACAATAAAGGCACAGAAATACTAGATGCTGGAGCTGGTTTTAGGCAAGCCTTGATATACCTACGATCTGATACTTCAATAGGATGAACCCATGCTACAACAAGAGTCATCTTGAGAAATTGTTCCCTAATTTGCTTTTAAAATTACATCTTTTATTGTAACTCTTTCCACAGAAGTTAAAAAAGAGGACGATTCGCTTTCCAAACAGGAAGCTTTCTTAATTTAAAATGTCTGGCGTTGAGTTCCGGGCTTTATAGAGTAGCCCAATAAAGCCTTGTTATGGCTTAGAAAGCATGCAAATTGAACAAAAAGGGTCCACTGCTCAGTAATGGGGAGCTGTTGAGGTGGTAGTTGGCCTGCAATATCCGATCATGGCCTATGCCTCTAAAAAGGGATCCATCCTTAAAATGGTATGGAGCATAGTCAACAATAAACTTGCAGACTTGCTTTTTTCTTTGCTGAATCCCTACGGCATTTCTTAGCTTTCAGCTCAAATACACCCCTTTTTCTGCAAGGTTTTGATAAAAAACTAAAGATTTTTACTTCCTTAAAAGTTTCTGAGAGTGATTTCTGGCAAATGCATGTTGATTTACCTCCAAAGTCTGCAATATTAACTTTTAGATTATTTTGCAGCTGCAACAAATAACATTAGATAGTGATTAAGTTATTCTTTAAATACCAGTATCAGATCATTTCATATTTTCCTTAAGGATTTTTTTCCATCAGAAGTTGTCCTTCAAAATAAAATCTCTTCTGAAGTTAGTCTAAAATCAGGCAGTTAATTTAAATTTAAAACACAAACTGAAAGATGAAAGTATAACCTCCATTTCAAAATATAAAATCATGCTGTAAATCTAGAAGACATTACAATATCCATCTTCTACTCAAGAAGTTTATTTTAATGTATTATTTATGTTTTATTTAATGAACTTGTTTTTTCACTGACAGAAACCACAATAAAAATATTCTGTAAATATTTTGTCACAATACAGACAGATGACAAACAATATGAGAGACAACAGAGATAAAATTTGCCACCGAAGCAAGAAAGGAGTAAACAGCTGGAGGTGAAATTGTACCAGTTCACCCTGAGACAGGTGGGAAGGACACAATAAAACTCAGATGACATGTGTCCATAGCACGCTGTACTTTCCTAGCACTTTTCCTGTCTCATTCTCAAATTTGCTATTTTAACATTTTTGCAATGCCAACCTTGTGTAGAGAATTTGTGAACTCATAAAATATAAACATGACCTTCAAGAGTTTAATTATTTCCTCATCAAATATCTGGCAAATCTAAATGTATATATATTAGGGATGCACGATATAATCGGCCCCCTATCGGTATCGGCCTGTATCGGCCTTAAAACTGAATATCGGACATCAGCCACCCCACCGATATTTAACCCGATATTTGATCAGCTTCTGAGTTTCTAAAGTCTAAAAAAAAAAAAAAATTATTATTCTTCTACTTCCTCAAAAACTTCTTTTTTACAGACTTAAAAACTTCTAAAGACGAGGGAAAAAATATTGATACATTAAAATATCACAATATCTTCATATGCTGATATATTGCCATTTAAAAACACCATATCAATCTCTTTTACTAATGAAATATTGCTATATGTCATCGTTATGCTACGAAATCCCCTGAAAATTCACAAAATTTTGCCATATTTTTATATGTTGATATATTGGCGCGGTATCGATCTATTTAACTAACAAAATCTCACAAGAATTTGCAAAATATCACGAGTTTGTAACAGAACGATGAAATTTTATGAGATTTTGAAAGTAAAAAAGATCGATACCACGTTTTTAAAAATGAATTTGATATCAGCATATGAAAATATATTTGAGTAATTTCTATGCATTGGGATAAATTTGTGAGACAAGTATGCACTTCAGTCACAACTAGATTTTATTGGCCTTTTATTTATAACAAGGCAATAACATATGTCTACAGAAACCTTTCTGAATAGGGATCATACAGAAACTGTATCAACTTGTATTTAGGATGTTATTTTCTGGCTTGACAACCCTTTAATTATTTATAAATGTAGCAAGTAGAAAAACCTAATGTGACAATCATTACCACCTATAAGCAGTACGATTAGAATAACGTACTGAACCTGTCTGTACTCTTTTTTTAAGGTACTGTGCTACATTAAGGCTGATCACATAGTGCTTTCTGTCATCCTAAAAGCAATTCCCATAGCTTTCACTTCCTTTGGGACTTTGACTGTGTAACACAGATTATCCCTCCTGTTTACCGACGTAATATTGATTATGGCCCCCAGGTGCCAAGAGCCCCACTGAGAGGATCATTGTTTTTAATCCCTTGACCTAGCTACCTCTCCTCAACACCTTGGATTAGGTCTTCCCTTGGTTGCCTGGCACTTATGGAAGTAGGGTAAACAATTAGGGAATTAAGTGGCTTGGCCTAAATATTGTTTTTCCCCTACTGAGAACACCCATTCTGGTCCACCGTGGACCCGTCTGGGCTTCCACCCAAATTTGTTTTGTTTTGCTTCTGTTTTGGTTCCAACTGCAGACTGAAAAGCTCACGTTGGCTAAGATCGGCACTGCGTTCTTTGGTCCCTATGCCTTTTTCAATTTTTTTACTTGCATCTGCACCCAAATTTGTTGCATTCACAATCTCACTGATCAAATCTCTACAGCAACAGATCTCATTCACACACACAAAGCAGACCATATTTATTTAGAGGCCATGTTTTGCTATAGTCTGGTAAAAACAAAAACAGTAAATTAAACAATAAAAAAGGCCCGTCCAGACTGTAACTGAGATGTTTAAAGCATTCCAAAATCTAAATTTGAAATCCTTTTATGATATGGCTAATCACAAAGTGCTACATGTAGTGGTGCTCTGGGTTATATGACTCATATAGTGACAGATCCGACGCTCTCAGATTGTTTTTGAGAAAAGTATTTGGCACAGAGCATCGATGAATGCTAAGTTCTGCATAAGGACATAAAATATTAAAGTTCTACAGTGTTGCTTTAAGGCTTAAAGCCGAACCCATCTTCCATTTATCTGAATTTTGGAGTATTGGATAAGACCAGTATGTTATATAGTATATGTTAGCCTACTGAATGAAGCCTATGTCCATATTTCTGTAAATATATAAACTGAAACATCTATTAGGGCTCCTTTTGAATGAATTACTGCTTCAGTGCAGCATAGTGTGGATGAGATCAATCTGTGGATATGCTGAGGTGTTAAGAAAGTCCAGGTTGCTTTGGTTGCAGCCTTGAGCTTGAATTTATTGTTGGCTCTGGTGTCTCGTTTCTCCTCCTTAACAACACTCCATAGATCCTTTCTTATGTTTAGGTCAAGCCAGTTTGCAGTTTCCAGGTTGTCTGTATTCACCTGATGGAGGTCTGCCAAGTCAGCAGTCTTTTAAATAAATGTGTGGGCTCTAATGTAATATTTCTCAATTCAAAATTACTCTTAGTGGTCTCATAATATTGCAATTTTATCAAAAATGAATTTAGATTAAAACATAAATAAGCCTCAATGGACAAAATGAAATGCATCACTGTGAAATGAGTCAAATACATGATTACATTTTATGAACAAAATAAATGAAATCAATTATAATTTAGAGAAACACACCTGTACAGAGCTGAGCTTTCTCTTGAAAGGTTTTTTTTGTTTGTTTTGTTTTCAAGCAATTCATTACAGGAATATGACTAAAAGATAATCAGATTTTTTAAGATCCTGAGTTGCTAATCAGGGATTAGGACAAATTACTGGATGACTAACAGATTGTGATCTCTAAACAATCGGTGCGTTTCTAATATATCCTCTGGGTTATCAGAGGTAAACATTTTAGCTTGTCTTGCAAGTGATAGCTTCCTACTCCAACAGGGTATAATAGCCAGCAACATAATCAGTTCTTTAGTCACAATCTTGGCTCCGATGCATTGCTTTAAGATCCACTCAGCTTCAGAAAAAAAGGCTTACACAAGGCCAGGCAAACACAATGGCATTAATGTTGGATGCTCATTTAGATAACAGGCTATCAGTGTGTGTGATCAGGCTGAGTGACAATAAGATATGCTGAAGCTGCAGACGTCATGCCTCAGAGCCGGAAGGTAAGTGCTCAACAAAAACAGACGGTAACAAAGAAAAAGGAATAGATTGACAGAAAGGAGGCCTGCTGGCTGAAAAACTGAATAAAACTGACAGATAAAGTCACCCCAACATGCGTGTTGACTGACAGAACGAGGATTATCTGTGAGGCAGTTATTTAGACTGCTGTAGGACAAAAGTGAAGATGGTGAAGCAATGAAGAAAGTGAAATATACATGAAAATCTGCTAAAACACACACGCTGAAGTGTAGGGTGTTGAGCTGCTACAAATCTCACCTCGTAGCGGAGACTTCATGGCGGCTTCGACCATCCCCACAAGCAGCTGAAGGCTCTTGGGGTCCTGAGCCAGCCCAGAGGCGAAGGCGGCCAGTGCATCTGCATGGCGACCAAGGTACTGAAGGGCAACACCCTGTCGGAAGTATGCCTGAAAAACAAGCAAGAGATGGAGGCAGAAAGAGTTATCAAGGATTCGGTCATTTACCACAGCATGGGGCTTTATTCAAACACATTACCAGAAACACTCATTTAACGCCATTTGCATTTTTTCCACATGGGCGGTTTCCCAAACATGGGACCTCTTTGCGTTGTACTCCCATTATAGAATAATCAGTGGGGTTTTTTTGTACTTGTTAATTGGATTAGAAATTTTACATAAATGAAACATGTTACACTCTGGATGGTTGCCTTCTCAGGGGCAGCTGCTGGAGGATTTTAAGTTCTGTATTCACACAGCTATGCAAGTATTTGCAAACATTTTTCATTTTTTTTAAGATGCCTCCACAACTTTACACAACATACTCATTATGCAATAAATATATGGATGGAATTTAATAAACAATTTTTTTTTTCTACCAAATTTGCAAGACTAAAATAAAATATTTTCTATTCTAATTTCTAAAATAACTCATGCCAGATTTGACTGAATATTTATTTTAAAACTATAGATTGCCTACTCCATTTAAAATTGAACTTTGACTAGGCCATTCTAGTCACTGAGATGCTTTGATTTAAACAACTTTATATAAACCAACAGTACGTTAAGGGTTGTCATTCTACTAAATCTATTTCCTAGCATTAAAGTTTTGTCAGCATCCACGGTTTTCTGCTGCACCTAATTTAATATTGGCGTATCAATATAAGGGGAATTAAAAATTAAATGCATTCCAAAATTTGACTCTTCTACTTAAAAACTGAATGAAAATCCTATCTCTACTTTATATATATATATATATATATATATATATATATATATATATATATATATATATATATATATATATATATATATATATATATGTGTGTGAGCTACCTTGGGTTTAATCTCATAAAATTAAAATTCTAATAATTCTAATACACATTGCAAAGTCTTAGAGAAACAAGACTGATCTATACAGCAAACTATATTCAATTCACTTTGACAGGATGTAGGTGTGAAAGCTGAAAAACTGGCAGCAGACTGGGTCCTTCAAAAAGTTAAAAATCAAACTGATTTTTCATTTAATCTTTTATTTATAGAGCTGAGAAGCTCACACAAACTGTATGAAGCTTATGAAAGATTATTTCTTTCCATAAGAGAATAAAGTGTTTTGAAACGTTTAGCAGAGGGGAATCTAAAACAGATGGCGTGTGTGAGATCTAAAGTCCCATCAATAAGTCAGACTTTTTTTCATGTCTGTTTGGACATAGAAAAGAGAAAAATTAGGTTCCGTGCAGACGTTTGACACAAAATAGATTTTTATTCGAGGGCTGATCACACAATAATGCAAGTAAGTAGTTAAATGGGAATCTGGTCTAGTTAAATACCAACCACAAAGACTTAAAGAATTAGACTCAACTCACTTTTCAAGATCCAAAACACAAAATCCTCCAAGGAAAAGGCAAACTGTCTCCAACAGCAGCAACACTATTTATCTCAAAAGTATTTTATTACATCTGCAAACCATGGGAAAAAAAGAAAGAAGAAGGAATGTATTGGAAAGCTGTCATCTTTAGATGCCTTTTGGAGATGCTGTGTGTTTATGGAAGAGGAGCTGCAGGCCCAGCTGCCACTTCAACATATTCTGAATGAGTAGGTAGTCATTCCACTCACAGCTTCCAAAAGTGACACGAAGGCTAATTTGCCATTAGCATCTAAGAGGCCTTTTCATTAGTCTTCCTGAGCCTCTCTACTAGAACCACTAGGAAGTGAGAAAGTAGAGGGGGATTAAACAAAATGAGACATGACATTGAATTTATAGAGACCAGTAATTAATTTTGCTTCCGTCTGAGCCCCGCACTGACTACAAATCACTCTCCAGACCTTCTGCCCACCTCCCCTCACTTGCAACGCAACTTCACAAAAAAATGACGAGGACAGAGATTCAATTCAAAGCATTAACCTTTGTTCTAACATTGTTATTATATGACGGAGAACCTAAGCCTGGCTACCTGCTCAATATTAATTGCATTTTGAAAAGGTGGAGTTTGGGTACGATACGCCAGTAAGAACTGAGTGGTCCCACAAAACATTTTGCCCAGGGGAAAAGAAGACATTTAAAAGCACTTCTCCCTCTGATTAGATTTGCCCTATAATATGAGTGCCCTCCTGTCATTCCCTTAAGGGGCCAAATTGAAGCAACTGTGGAAAGAAAAGGGGAAAAAGGATACATAAAATGAAACTTACTTCAATCAAGAAATAGCATCAGCTTAAGTTCCTTTATTGTAACCCCATTCTGCCCTCTAGATTTGGCGGATTGGGCATTAAAAGAAAATAAAAGCAAGTTAAAATAAGCAGAACCTAAAGAAACATGGTCAGAAAACAACAATTTAAATAGTCTTATAAAGGATTTCATTAATCTTCCTTTAAATTACATCATGTGGCTAAAGAATAGTAAGCATGGTATACCCTTAGCCTGTGCATAATCCAATAAGTCAATTTAGAATAGAGGATTCATCTGCAAAATTTGCATCACAGAGGCTTAATGCTAATGAAATGCACTAGTACCTCAGAGGGTTGCTAAAGGAAAACTGATCATTTTAGGGTTTAAGCCTCAAAACTGCAGTTTAGAATATATTAGGTAAGGTGCAGTTTAAATAATATAAGGAATTACTCTCTTAACCACTCAAAGCACCTCACTTTAATAAAAACACAAACTATACCAGAAGGCGATAACATGAACAAGTCTGAACAAGTTAAGTGGGAGCAGATTTTACCCCTATACATTTCTTTAATTCATGTTTAATAGGATCTTTTCCACAAAACAAAACACAGCAGTGTCTGCTCAGAGCCATCCACAGAGGAAAACTAAGTGAAAGAGATTGTTAAAAGGGAGGCAAAAAGAGCAAGCAGAGCACAGATTAACTATGCCTTGTCAACATACAGCATCAGAGAGGGAAAAAAGCCTTAAATGGTATAAATGACTGCTTAATCTTTTAGACACAAACAGCTCCCTAAACACAAAGCTGCAATCTCTGCTTGAAGGTTTTTACATAACAGGAGCACGTCCTCCTGCAATCAGACGCCTCTCATCCATTTCTGCTGCAACATGACATCCCCAAACCAATACTTCCCAGGATGAACTTCGCTTAAAATTCAATTTGGACTAAAACCCTGCTGCACCTTTGCTTTTTGCAGCTGTTTAATGCAGCAAGTGCTGATGCCACAGAATGGTGCATTTAGCAGGAAGACTTGTCATTCTTACCCGTGGGTAAATTCAGGTAATAATGCGCATGTCCATTTGCACACGTGTGCTAATATGTGTTGGTGTGTATGCAGGAGGCTACAAATACTCAAGAATGAAAGAGGATAAAAGGTTTTCTTCTGTCTCGAACATTTTAATATTTCATGAATGCTTGTTTGATGTAGTTTTAAATATTCATGTTTTTATGCTTTGGAGGAAGTGGGGAAATGATGCAAAGAAATTTCCCTATTATACTGTGATACACACTGCTGGGTAACCGACACGCATACACACACAAAAACAGCCCTGCAAACTTCTGCGTGTGCTCTGTTTTACGCTAACAAGACATTTACAATGAAGCATGGACAAATTTCTTCCAGTGACAGCTCTGTTGTTCACAATAAGGCTCACAGTTGGAGCAGCTGAACTGAAAGTTTACAAGATTAAGATTGTGAGTTTGGCACAACAGCAGCTGTTTCAGGCTCTTTCTTAGTATTAGCAGATTAATGTCTCAGCATATGTCCGCACCCCCTTCTTAGGCTCCTTCTCAGCACACTGCAACCTCATGGGTCTCCTCGGCCCCGGGGTACGTGTCTTTGTTTGCACTTGTTTGTCCCTGTTAAGGATGCTGCCTTAAAAATACTGAAAGACAGAATTTAAAATCCCAACTAGCAGTGCTGATATATTAAATCACTGAAAACAATGGGCAGCGGGAGTTTCCTCATTGCCAATTATCTGGTGATGTCAAGCTAATTACAATCCTAAGATCTTTAAGAGTATAACGACTGTTAAGCACAATGGCTGAAGTGTCATGGTTTGAGGATGACGCCTAAAAAAAGCATGTGATTTGCTTATATTTACACCATTCATTTTTCAAATTGTCACATTTTTCATTAAAATTCAAATTAAACTTTTATATTTAAGAGTAAATTTTAATTTCTTACATACATTTGCCTAAAAACACAACAGTACAGTTAGCTCATCAGGCTATTAACTGCAAGTTTTTCATGTCTGTTAGAGAGAACAATGTTGACCTTCCCTGCTGATTATAAATGTCATTAAACTATTTTTCAGTGATAAAACACAGTCAGATAGTTGTTCAGCTTGTTTCCTTTGATCTTTGGTTCTTCCCAGAACCAATGTGTAAATGTCAGATATAAAAAAAAAAACAATATATCTTTCCCTGTAAAATCTCACCCAGGCTACTCAAAATGCTTTTCTATAAAGAATAAATAAATTTAAAAAAAGCCAGATCCCCTGCACACAACAAAAGGAACCTTTTACTGCAGCAACACCTCCAGCTGTTGCCTACAGCTTTGCCCCGCTTTCTGTTCCCTGATCGGTGATCAGCAATAATAAAGATACACTCCAATGTGGAAATCAATACAAGCCTCGGTACCTTATTTCACACTGCGCCACACCCTTCACCACTATGGTGTGTTCAGGATGCTGCAGAAGGTTTCTGATCACCAACTGGGCAAGTGGTTGCTCAAACACTCACTCTAAGAAGAGCCCCCACTGCCGACAAAAAAGAACCAAAATCAGAGGATCAAATAGGAACAGCAGGCTGCAAATACACTGCACATACACACACAAATAAAAACTGAGCACAGATATGTCAATATCTCCAACAGAACACCACCCATCTGTCTTCAACAAACAAGTAGTGCTTGAAATCAGCTTTGGAGTCAGGCTGGGAAGCTGGGATTGCATTAAAACTAACAGCACGACAGGGAAGATTGCTGCATTTTCCTCTCTGTTTCCTTACTCTTTAACTGCAGCTCCTGTTGCAATGGCATGTATCATAACTCAAAATGGAGATTTAAATCAATGTTTCGAACAACACCTTGCTGCTCCTCTTTCTCATTTTTTTTTTTTTTTACAGAATCATCTTAGCTCTTTTTCTGTCACAGATCAAAAAAGGTGTCAGAAACTTCCTTTATGGATTATGGTCTATCTTTGGACCTCATCGTAATGTTCAACTAAACATTTTGAGATGATGCAACATTTTTGACATAGGTGGGAGTAGCCATCATATAATAACTACAAAGCATTTAAATGAGGCATCAGCATCACAACTCATGCACCATATGCTTTAAAGGGAAAGCAGTAATTCAAATTGTTAATATACAGCATATTGGTTCAGGATTTTATGTTATTAACCCTAAATTTTCACCCATTAGGTTGTTAAAGCTGCTCAGACAAGTGGTGACAAAGAGTACAGTTACCTCTGTTTCATCTTAAACTAGCCCATTCTTACCTTGGAAATCATACAAGGCATTTCTGTCAACTCACCTTCCAACTATTGGAGATCATCTTATTTTTTTTTTAAGACCATTCCTGGTCAGCTGTTTCTGAAATAATGCCAACCCGTCTGGCAACAAGACCCAAACCATGAAAGTCCTTTCTTTCCTCTTTTTCTCCCATTCTGATGCTCGGCTTGAATGTCTAGACTATTCATCTTCACACCCTCTAGCCCTCTAGATGTCTAAATTTATGGGCTAAATTGATATGTTACTGGTACCTAAATCCCTGGATGCATCTTTAAAACTGTTTAAAACTGAGTTTGCGATAATACTTTTGAGTTCACAAAGTTGATTCATAGGTTTTACCAAAATTCAGGTGCTTAATATAGTAAAATTAGATAGAAATAAATAGAAATCGGGGCATGCTAATTATCTTGCAAGAAAGGTGAATTGTCGAGAAATTTGTTAATCTAGAAACTCCACAAAATACAACTTGCCAGAAGCCAACAGATGCATTTTCCTTGATGCAGAAATATTTTGTCCCAATTAAATGAAGTGACGGGTATGAAATCAACACGTCAAGCAGAGGCGGAACACTTAAGCAACCTAAAGATGGCTGCGGTTAGCTGGAATATTCTCCATTTCTTTTTTTAAAAAACAAGCAAAAAGAAATATACTGAATGTCCCTCCCTTATGCAAACACTTTCAACATGAGGCTTTCCAGATGGATAGGTGTAGTGCAATGTGAATTCTACACAGCATCTATCTGGCTTATTCCAGATTAATGTGCCGATGGTGCAGGTGTAAAGCCTTTACAGAGGTTCTTATCCTCCATTCAGCCATCACTGGTTTGAGTCCCAGTCGTTAACCTTTGTCTCCATTCTTTTTTCTCAACCCCTCTTCCTGTCAGCTGACTTTTAAATTTGGTGCCAAAAGGAACCAAAAAAGTAAAACATGTTTTGGACACCCAGCTCTCCAAAAGTCTGATTGAAGCTAACATAATTTTCAATAAATCTCCAAAAAGCCCCTTGCAGGTATGGATCTTTATCCGTTAGGATTGAAGAGGTTTAAGGCTATCCTGGCCTGGAGGGTAGCGGGAGCATTACAATTGTTGCCTTGGGTCAAACATGGATCTTTAGCCCCTGAGGTCACATAGAGAGAAGCCTTATAAAGCTGCCTGTCTATTACAATCCCCCAATCTAATAAGACCCCACCCTAAATCAGCCAACAGCAGTGACCCATATCGATCATGTTTGCCTATCCAAGTATGTTTGAAAAAAAAAAAAAACATTGACAGACTAATTTTTCCTCCTACTGAGTGAGCCTTTTCTTTATACAGCTAGATGATAGAAAATGTTATTTTCAAGGCATGCTGTTTCTAAACTAACACTTCCTTTTGCAAAACTGACTCAGCTCACTTTATTTTTTGTTAGTGTTATAGCCCCAAGCAAAGGTGCTTGTTAAATACGTGTGCAAGTCAAACAGACAAGCCTTACAATCTCAATTCAGGTAGAGGTAGTAAAATATTTATGATCCATTGATGTAGCTCTCCTAATGGGCGTTGTAGACTCTGTTGACTGCCGTTCCATCCAAAGCCCTTAATGAGGCCATTACATTAGATGGCTTTAATGAGAGCAAATTAATTATTCTTTGTGGAGCTGGCAAATTG
This sequence comes from Cyprinodon tularosa, assembly GCF_016077235.1. Taxonomy (NCBI): domain Eukaryota; kingdom Metazoa; phylum Chordata; class Actinopteri; order Cyprinodontiformes; family Cyprinodontidae; genus Cyprinodon; species Cyprinodon tularosa. The sequence continues at coordinate 2,193,465 of NW_024038796.1, forward strand.
AAGGGTAAATGTTTCATTATTTAGTGAGTGGCAGCAATGAAATCCAGGTAAACTCCAGGTGGCCTAGGAGAGATTTCAGAGGGAGAGTCTCTCAAGACCGAGAGGAATTGATTAGCCAGCTCACATCAAACTGGCAGCCAGCGCAGGACTTTAGATTGGAAAAGGTCATAGTCCGGTATTTGGAATCAATGCTGACCACTCTGTATTCACTGTGTCTCACATTATCTGACTGGGGGATGGTTTAATGTTTACTAAAAACAATTACCAAAAGACAAAGAGAACCTTCAACAAAAGAAAAAAAGGTCATGACTCGCGATACATTGTATTGTGATACCAGAAGTAAAACACAAGGCGGGAAAAAAACGACTAATACTGTTCATCCATCAGCAGCAAATGAAACAGCATAATGGCGGCAAGCCGTGGCATCGTGTGGTGACATGCTGTCACAATTTACTGTTCGGCAAAAAACTCAATTTTCTTTCTGATCTGCTTGGGTCCACCATTACACACCATTTTCACAAAGGAAACAGACCAATGGAAAGTGATAAACGCACAAATAAAATTGCAGCATGCCTGGAGCTCATTCCCAGTATGTTAATCCCAATGTTAGAAAAGTCGTGTCACACTAACACAGTGATTTATGGCTCGATTTGTCACATGGATGCAGCTTGCATACGAGCATTTCTATTAACATCTTAAGAGCCTTTAGATGAGTGGCTGAGAGGGTCAGGGTGCTAAACAGATTTCCATGCCCCTCTTGACTAGATCCTTGGCTTCGCTCTGTACAAGATACCCGCAGCCACAAGCGTTGGCTCTCAATTAAAGTAGGCATTAATTACTTACAGGAGCTTTAATCAATCAAGGCCAGATGGCGAACCTGAACAAGAGAGCAACCTCCAGCCAGCCGGAGTGCCTTCCAAACCGACCACACTGTAAGGGGATATTAAAAGGAAATCCCCTTAGATTTAAATAGGAGTTACGTTTTCTCTGTTAAAAACAGACATAAAGTAAAAAAACAAAATCTTTACTGGATATTAACACAGAAAACCTTTTTTTTGGTCTAGTTTTTGTTTTAGCCCTATAAAATTATTTGCAAAACAGCTTAAATTTAACCAGAATGGACAGAGAGTATCTAAAAATGACAGGTATTAAACTTGTCACAGATTCTATATAGGATTTATCTCCACACTTAGGCAGGACTATTTTAACACATAAGTGTTAATATACACTAAAATAAAGCTCTTGCAAAAATTGGCCAGAAAATGTATACTTTTTAAAATTGAAATTGTATAATGTAAAAGTTTTTAAATGATCAGCAAAAACAGATTTTATTTTTAAATATTCTAAAGTTTTCTCTGTGCATTTATCAGTTTTCAGATTTTTTTATAACACCGTCAAAAATTAGATGTCTTGCTTTATAGGATTAATGTTGTCCTTCTAGAAAGTGAAGCTCTGCCTCAATTTTTGCTTTTTTTAAATATCTGACAGGTTTCCCTGACAATATTTGTATTTATCTTTCCTTTAACTCTGATCAGCCACTCTTTCCCTGATAATAAAAATAATCCTTCCCATTGCAGCTCCTTCAGTGTTACAGCAAGTCTTTGGCTGTGACTTATGTCCCTGCTTGGACTGTCATTTCAGGTGAACTGACAGTCTTGGTAGATTTCCAGCTGGACGAGGCTTTTTTCATTCTCTTTCATTCATCATCATCATTTCCAGATGAAAAACAGAATGAAGGTCTCACATGAGGCCTTCAAAGAGCAGCTGTATTTATATTGTGATTAAAGTACACACATGTGGACTGTTCACCGATTAGGTGTTTTTTGAAGGAAATGAGTTGAACTGGATTTTATCCAGGGATGGAGGATAAAAAGCGTCAATAATTTAAATTCAGGCTTAAATCGTCTGATCTAGTTTGTATACGATGTTAAAAACAATGCTTTTTTATCCTAAAGATCACACAATATTTCCTGGTGAAAATCACATAAAATACTAACAACAGTGAGGTTTGTAGCCCTTAAATTATGAGAAAAATGCAACATCTGGAAGGTGATGATATTTTTGCTAGGCACTGCATATTAAGCATCACATGAATAAAGGAAGAGACTACCTGGACCGGGTTCTGCGCTCAGCTGGCTCGGGGGCTATGTCATCCATCTTCATTAGTATTCCATTAATTGCCTTTGACAGTGAACTCAATGATGACTGAAAAAAATGTCCCTCTGTTAGAAAACACTGGCTTAGAAACAATTTCTCTATAAGAGAAACAATCAAGACAATCCAACAGACTGTCTTACAGACTCTTCAAAGCATCAAACGGATCGATTCATCATGTATTCACTTTGCAGTCAGAGATGTGTATTTTAAGTAAAAAATGCCACATTCTCTGCGCTTTCTGTCTGGAAAGAGAAGAGAGGTCTTAAAATCAGATTTCTGAGCTTGCTCTTTTTTGTTTGTTAGTTAGTTAAGAAGCCAAAGCAAGAAACAGAATCCACCAAGCCATTACCCCCTTGGAGTGTGACACACAGTAGGCAGGGCTCTTTGCCAGAGTCAGCACTTCATTAGAGCTCTCTGGTCTGAGTGGAAAGTTGCCTCTTCAAGCAAGTCAGCAGCAGGCTGGCCAACAGCATGGCCGCTCCAGAGCAACCCTGCAAACTTCAAATGAGCCGCAGTTGGCTATCAAGTTCTAATGAAAGCATTGCATGGGCCCCGCCTGCTTTTGATTCGACTATATTCATGACAGAGTAAAGGCAGGCTCAATCATTAAGAAGGCACTGAGAGGTCTGGGAGAGAGCAGGGTGAGGAAAGTCTATCCTAATACGGCCCAGAGGGTGAGACAAAAACATCAAGTAGGTGGACAGAAGGCAAGAGGAGAGCATGAGGGAGAAGAAAAAGGTTTGCACATGAAGGAGGCCTCTTGTTATTCCCTCCTCGTCAACTCTACACGTCTTCCTCCATCCGAGCTATCACAGCTCTTTATTGTGAATGACCTATTTCTCCTTCCCTTTCTCCAGAGCAGCATCTGTAAACTGGTGCTGTTGTGGCTGCAGCTCCCACAGCCCCGCCATCGTGCTTGTGCACACAGTGATCTCCCCAGTGATTATCAGATAAATGCACTTTAATTCACAACACATGCAGCTGAGGTTTATATATAGACTAACTAATTCCCCCTTGGCCACAATGCAATATGAACTTCATGCCGTACCAATTTAAGTGTTTGATGAGTCCCGCGCAGACTGGCTCCACTACTTATCATATATATGACAAAGCTAGGGCAGAGAAACACACCAGAAGTTGACAAGAGTAGGATTATGAGAGGAACCAGTTTGGCTTTATTAATAATTAATGACGAGAGTTGCCTTCTGGGGAGTTATTGGTTAATCTCAGACGCAGCTGAGCTGAACAGTATTTTCAAGAGATGCACAGAAATGGACAACTGGTGTAAGAAGTCATGTAAAAAAAGCTGGATTTTTCCAAGCCCTGTCAGCTCTTCACTCAGGCAGCTAAAACTGAAAGCTAGGCATCAGTATTTGTTTCTTATTGCAATCATTTTCCAGATTTGCTTATTAACATCAAACCTTTTTAGGTTCAAAAAGGTTTAATCTGCCACAGAATGTTAATCCGTACCTGTCTACAGGATGTAGAGTGTTGTATTTTTACTGAGTGGCTAATCCCTGTTTTTATAAGGGCTGGACAGCGACGTAAGTGTCTTAGATTAAGTTGCAGAGATGTGGTAATCCCAGAACTGCACAAAGTTTAAAATATCTTCACTCCAGGATCTTTCTAATCTGTTTACAGACATTGCAAGGATGCTAGTTTGAAGTACTTCTGCATATAAGTCTTAGCTTGTCTTCAGGTAGATGGTAAATGATTGCATTCCTCCACAGCACCAATCAGAGGCCTGTTAATTGCCCGTTTATTTAGGTCAGGTGTATGCAAAGTAGTGAAAAAAACTATGTATATTAAGTTGCCATTTAAAAAACTCAAAGCTCAGTTAGTTCCTGCTTTTCCTTGAAAAAAAAAAAATGAATAAAACACACCCACAGATTGTTTCTTTTGCAGACCGTCTTTGGTGGCACCAATAAGAAAATCTGCTGAACATATCAGATTTTTGCATCCACAGTTGACATGCTGCATCTTCAAAAAAGGAAGAAAAAGGAATAAAAATTATATGTTCTCCACGTTGGCGCAAATGCAAATTTTTCCTACAAGTACTCTTTTCTTTTAGACTGAAACCACGAGAGCCAAGACTAATTGGAGTCGCTCTAAAGAAAGGGAGACGTGTGCGTCTGATAACAGCACTGCCCTGTAACACATCTGCACCGTCTTTGGGTTTGCTCATTAAACAACAAGTTCTCTCAGCGTTCATGGGCCATCACTGTGCATCATTAATTGGGTCCACCTGCTTATAACGATCACTACATTTTTTCCTGGCTTTGATGTCTGACTCCATGGTTACTCAATGAAGGGTCCAGTGATAAGATCGGCTGAGTAAGTTGCTTTACCTACCTGGGGAAGATTCATGTATGATGAAAAAAGCATATCTAAAAACATATCCAAAACGGTCCTAAAAGAAGAGTAATCTACCGCCCGAAAGCACACACATAAAACACAGTCAGACAAACACAGTAAGCCAAAATAAAAACTCTTGCTTGTAGCTATGAGTCATACTGTGGATGCCAGCAATCAATGGGGCTCGCCGCACCCAGCTGGCTGTAGCAGCGGAATGTATTAATTTTCTCATTTGGAAACAAATATAAACTGCAAATAGATTAATGGTGTTTGATCAACTTGGCGGAGCAATGCCAATTAGTATGCATGGATGGGGAGAGGCAGGATGTTTCATTCTATGTACTGTTCTAAAAGCTTACGGCAGCTACTATAAATGGTTAGGTTAAAATGAGATGGCATAACTCCCCGCCCTACTGCTTTTTTTTTTTCTTAAAAGGCACAGCTCCAAAGACAAAAGAGGGGAGGGGGGGTTATTTGGTGGAGGGTTGTTCAATAGGGACATCAAAGCTTGAGAAAACTGAGCAAACTGAGGCAATGCTTTTCTTGGGACCAGGAAGAGGGTGCATGTTGCCCTCCTTTTCATACAACACTGAGTTTAGGCAATTACTGGCGACAGCAGTTTGCACCACGACAGGGAAAAGATTGATCCAGACAAGCAAGACTCTGTTTGCTTTGTTAAAAGTAATTAATCTCTGCGCCCACAGAGGACTGCTGCCTTGAGTGCTACAACTATCTACTGAGTGAGTCAGCATGGCCGTGTGCGTATACGCGAGTCCCGGCATACATCTTTGGACACGGGTCAGCAAAAGTCAGACATGAAGAATGGGGCAGGATGGTGGAGAAAAGTTAAGAAAAAGAACACTGGCAGATGGAGGAGAACGAAGGGAGGAAAGAGATGAACATTAACGTAGGACCCATTCATCCTTATGCATGCACTCATGAGAACCAGTAATACAATCCATCATAAGGGCCCTATATACACTTACTGAGCACAGAAAGAGGAAAATAACATAACTTTATCTATATGCAACTTAAAGCAGATACTAATGGTCAGCTAGGTTTGCTACACTTATTTCTATTTGCTTGATGACAGAATGAGAGAGATAATTTTTAGGACCACTTAAATCACTTTATCTCAATTTTTTTCAAAAACTCGGAGAAAGGTCCAAATGTTGATATCATGGCAGAACATTATCTGAAAATATTTAATCAACATTTCAAGGTAAATGAACAGAGATTACCAACATTATAAGGGTGCCGTTAAGTCAACGTTTGGTGTCCATCACTTGATCCCTTTCCCGAAGAGTTGCTGGGCAGACCTGAAAAGCTGTGTATGAGCAGGATGACCTAAAAACGTAACTCAGTTACATCAATTCTGTCTGGGGAAGTGGGACAAACTTCCGGCAAACTACGACAAGAAGATTGCAGAAACACATGCAAAAAAGGGCCCAAGTCACACAGTCAAACAAATCCAACAAAATATAAAGTAAATGTATGTAAAGCTCACAATATGAAGAAAGCAAAAAGAGGAAAAAAAAACTTTTTGTGCCCTTTTGTACAATGTGGTTAAACATTGAACTTAAACTACTAAAAATATCCCAGTGTCATGATCTTGTCACTGATGACTGGCTTAAATACTTTTTTCATTCTCCTTCCTAGCTCCTCCCAGTTTCTCATTACCACTCATCATATCCAACATTTCCAGCTTCTATTTAAACTGCTTGCTCCCAGTCGTCAGTGCCAGATTATTCTTGAGCCTTTGGTGAGAGAACTATTTTAGCATTAGCAGTTGTTGCCTGATCCCAACCCGTTTTGTCTATGGACCTTTGAGGCTGCCTATCCCTGTTCTGATCTGTTTGCCTGAACCATCCCCGGTCTTCTGATGGATTATATTTGTGAACTATACCTGGATCTGTCTCCTGACTTCGCCCTCTGGATTATCCTGCCTTCCGTCATATGCTCGGATCTGAGCTCCTGTCCCGGTTATTGTCATAAACGCTTTTTTGAAAAATGTCACTGTCTGTCTTGCCTGAATACTGGGTCTTCTGTACTGAATCGTGACACCCAGCCTCATTCTGAAAGGATTATGTGATGTTTGTCCCTTACATTTGTTGACACATCAAGTTGTATTTATGATTTCATTTCTAGAAGATCCACTTAGATCTACTTGATCTCGTAATGCAATGGTACCTTTAACTTTTGTGTTGAATTTTATTTACATGTTACACTTGTTCCTGTTTTAATTGTTTTAAAGAATTTAAATAATATTTTAGGGATGCATGCATCCCTTTTCTCTGATCAGATAAGACCAATATTTTCTGGTAAACAGATACGACACTGCATTCCTTAATTTTTGGTCAAAATCATACCACCCTGATAAAATACATTCACATTTTTTGTAATAAACTCGCAGAATATGTTTGCATGGCACTGCATCGTCTTCCTCTTATCAAAAATATTGAATCCAAAGATAAATCCAGCTCTGATCTTATGCCTGCAGACATCTTCCTCCTACTCTTGGATAAGATATGTTACATTATGCCAGCTGGATAGCTGTCAGATCAAACAGCCAATCATTTAGTTTGGATTAACTCTGTACATAGTTAAAGCAAATGTTGCTAAAACAACAGCAAATAGAAAAGAAGCTGGAGTTAAAATCTTGTAATTCCCCACAGATAACATGTATTGCCCTGAAGCTGTCAGTGCTTTGAACCACGGTCCCACCTCCCCACCCTCCACACTGCATTGATAACAGCAGCAGGAGCCCAGTGCCACAAAGACACAACTCTGATCAATAACACAGCACATACACAACACTCACAGAGGGGGACCAGAGATCTCGCTGTATCTCGGGGGTCTTAAGGGAATGGGTGTCACGGGGCGATGGGAAAATTAGGTGTGAAAACGTGAGGGGAGCTGAAGAAAAAAAAGATGAGGGGTGAGGCAGAAGAATACCAGGGGGTGTTCTCTAGAGTCATATTTCTATCCATAGGATAAAGAGGTTGAGTGAGAAGGGCAGCAGCTGCAGCAGTGAATGGCCATGCGCAGTGAAAGCACTCATTCAAGTGTTGGCTGTGTAGCCGCGGGCTTGGACTCTAATAGAAACAGAACCCAGGGACCCTTCGGTATCAGTGCCACGGCTGAGCTGAATACTAAATCCCCTCTCTTGTGCTAATGATCACCCCAAGCAAAGAGCGGGACTGCAACTGTCGTTTGCAAATGAACATCGAGGAACCTGCAATTTCAAATTAGCACATTGTCCGCACCTGGCTGACGCGCGCGCTCATCCTCACAGTGAGAAACCTGGAGGACACCACTTAGTCTGTAATGACACAAACTCTGCATTTCCATGCAATAACAGTTTACCTAAGCAACAGTGGGGGGCTTGTTTAACACCAGTGTGGTGTGGAGAAAAAAAGTCCAGCTACCCCTGCATCCATTTCAAGTTGGATGAATTAGCTAGCAGGTTAGACCTGGAGCGATGACCTCACTGCTGCCATCATCATTTACACAGCCACTAGGCTCCTGTGAGACTATAACTTGCACTCAAAAGCACCACCAACTAAAGTTCAGGACCCCATTTCATAATTTACCAACAGTTGGCTCTGTGTGAACTCTAACAATAACGTTCGGTTAAGAGGATTCTCCCTGGTTGGCTTTATTTCACATGTTTAGCAGCCCATAAATATATGGCTCTTTGCGTTTCCTTTAAAACAAATGTTTCTGCACTCTATCCTTGGATAAAAAATAAAATGTTGGCACAACACATATTTCTGAACTGTTTTCTAACACCCGTTCCCTTTAACCATTTATCAAGTTATGGCATTAAGATAACATCCTGCTCTTACTCATCTCCTGCTGCTCCTCTATTACTAAACTTCCTAATATCAGCCAGTGATGGCTCATTATGTTGACCTATCACGCTAGGCTTTTTTTTTAAGTGTTTTTTTCTCTTGGGTGAAAAGAAGGGAAAAGGGTACACTGCTCCAGCTTTCAATGATACTAGATTAAGCATCCTGTTTTAACCCTCTTTCAGCTGCTTTTTTCCCCAGAGGTTGCAGGGATGAAGAGAGCTTTGGAGTGTTCAGAGAGAATTTCATTCAACCTGCCGTGCTTCATGTTGCCTCAGGAGTGTTTTTCCGCCTCTGTCATGGGTCTGAAAGCTAAACAACCTCAAGGAGAAGGCCAGGGAGCCCACTCATCTACTGCACAAACATGGTAAGCACAGACAGGATGGAGCAGCATGCTGTTTACAGGGCTAAGCAAACACATAGATCACTCCTGATGATGACTCTCCCAGACTCTCATGGACTAAAAGTGACTCTTATTTTTAGAAATGGAACTAAAACTAGCAAAGAACTGTGTGACTTCCAGTACCTATGTTTATTAAATACTCCTACACATATCTTAAGATCCCAGATATATCTGGACCCAGATTTCCAGAGTTCTTGTTCTTATTTATCTATGTGTGGTTCTAACCCAGTGAAGTTATGCATTGAAGAATTGAGATGGCAAAAAGGAGAAAAAATTATTAACAAAGATCAACAGTGAAATAAATGGATAGATGGATGGTTGGATTCTCAGATGGCTAGATATCATTTTTAGATATTGTGTGAAGGAATAGAGTAAGTGCATAAAATAGTTCCTCCCTACTCCAGATTGTTCTACATTGACTTTAAACCCTCAATTTCAGAAGTACAGAATACAATTTTTAATTATCTAGAAACTACTCGTACCTCTGGCAGATTTATGAAAGAGAAAAAAATATCTTCGAGGAAAATAAAATTATTTTGAAGTTGAAAAAAAATGTGTTGTTTTTTTTTTGCATTTATTAAAGACTGGTCAAAAACAGCACGTCATGATAAGCTCTAAGTATTTGAGATGGTAAGGGCCGCTTATGATCACCCCAATCTATGTGTGTGTAACTTGTGCATTTTGTTTGTGTTTCAGAAAAATATAATTATGCTTATATTATGGCATTAAAGACCCTAGATTATTAAATATAGCCTAAACTACATAACAAAAAGGACGTGTTATCACAACAGTCTAATTGATGTGACCTATGTAAAATGGGTGCTTCCTTTTTTCCACAGATGATTTGATAGGTGGACGTTTTTCTGCCCAATTATGTGATGTGACTCGATCACCGAGCCATCGTATTAAACCACTTGCTGGTAGAAACCAGGGTAATTACTCAGCCTTTCACACCTTTTGGACTTTGGGCCAAATTTGATGTGCTCCTCCAAATGTCACCCACCTCGACTGGCAATTAAACAACTCTTCCCTCTGTAGTTGGTTTAATGGTCTAGCTGCAAAAAAAAAAGCTAAAATGTAATCTTATTTTAAACAGAAAAAAGAAATGTATCATAAACCAGAGAATTTAATTTAGATAATTATAGCTGAGTCATTCAGGCCATGAGTAATATGTCTAACGAATGCAATGAGGAATGATAAACTGAATTTGGAGACGTCAACTTAGAGTCTTTGTTGCAGTAAAATATGATTTTCTATTGTTCTGCCTTTAATCTTAGGTTTCAGTCAATTGATGACTCACAGAACATAAGACACATCAGAGTAGACACTATGACAAAAAAACACAAATAAAGCACTGGAAGACACATCTGAACAAAATACACATTTAACAAAGCAGTTTTGTATGGTAAAACTACAGTTTGTTTTACAGAGAATTCAAAACAGGTTTTAAAAGTAAAGCAAAACAGCGCGCCTTTTTTTTAATTTAGTTTGGGCAGATGATGTCATAACACTTCATATTATAAACTCTTCCCTTCACAAAAAAATGTACTTATAAACACTAATGTTATATTTAATGTAATATTTGGAGGAGTTTTTGTATAGAATATAAATGAAAAACAATGTTTTGGTGTTTTTTATTGGCTGCTGGGCATTTATAGCTACTGTAGATGAAAAATAACAAAAACCTCTTATTCTAACTCTTATTATATTATTTATTACATAAAACTCTAGTACTGAGACAGACTGGCGACCCACCTTACACCCACAGATCCATGTTCTGTCAGATCAGCATACCCCATCAGACCAGCATACCTAAATCAATCAATACGCATGCACAAGATGTCAGATTTGCATTTATCCCTTTTGTTTTGTACGAAAAATAGACTAAACTACCTAGATCGGTGTGTATCCTTATATTCATATACCAAAAAAACAATTAAAGGTCATTTAAGGCTTCAAAAAAACACCAACAAGTAAGTAATTAAATAGTTTTTTTTTGAATGACTAAAGTGATGCACGCCCGTTGAGGTAGTTTAAAGTCTATTTTTTGTACAAAAAAAAGGAATAAACAGGTATTGACTAATGCTGGTCTGACCGGGTATGCTCATCTGACAGAACACCGCAGCCCCACCAAGACCCTGACGAAATAAGTGGATTAATGAATGAATAAAAACCAGAGGTAAACAAAGTAATTTGTAACTATTATTCATCAGTGTTTTCAATAGAAGTTTTCAGGAAAAAAAATTGTATTTTTGGTTTGAAATTTAATAAGTAGCTCTTATGGCTTTAATGATAAATCAGAAGAGATGAGAATACACAGCATGGTTTCACAATCCCCAAAAAAATCAAGCTTATATTTAAGTCAGTTTTTCAGATTTTAATGTAAAACCTTTTAAAACTTTTTCCAACTTCCCTAAAAGCTGGAAGAAAAGCAAGAAGCAGACTAAAAGAAACATTAGCTAATAATTATTTGCAAATATATTTCATGCGACTTTTGCATAATCAGCTAAAAGGCACCCAGCTCATTTTTAGTCACAGTATTCCCACTGTGCTTAAATCTTTTGTGTCTTGCTCAGCAGACCTTAGCATTTCTAGCAGCTAATAGTCATTCATGGTATTCCCACATCTGTAACAAATTGTTTTAATCTTGTATGTTAGTCTGTTACTGCTCCTTTTTTCTACTGATGAGTGCTTTGATCGGGTTAACACACCAGGGCAACTTAGGAAGTACGTACTTCCATATTTTACAGTAAAAGTTTAAAACATAGTGTCAAGCTCCCACCTTTAAGATATTTGGTTGAACTCATAAATACCTTAAACTGAGGCCAGAGGAGCATGCATGTTGGCATCAGCTGGATGGATCTTTACGAAACTAGCAGCACTTTGAGGAGCTGCCTATCATCCAGACATCTTGTGACACAAAATCATGTGCCCTGGCCTAGACATTAGCGGTACAACAATTACCAAATTATATTATGCTTTCCCAAACTTCAGTAGAATAGTATTAAACTTACATTCCTTCTTTGCATCTCTTGTCCAACAACACAACAAAAATGTGAACCAAAACAAAACCAAAAAATAGGGTCAGGGAGCAGGAATAAAATGTAATACCTCCTTTCCATCAATTGGCTCATCCATTGACATATCATGTCATATCCTGTGTCTATAAGGGCTGCTTACCCCCACCGACACTTTGTAGTGCATGAAGCCCAATTAATAGAGCACTTTCTATGCACGCATGTCACCGTGGCACCTGCCTTACTTTCTCCTTCTTCTTGGGAACAGCTACAACGAGTGCTCAGTGTTTATGTCACTTCTTAATTGCATTTTTTCCTCCTGGTAGAGGTATGGCTTTGTGCAGACGCCCCGAGGAAGAAAAAGAAGGTCAGGCTGCCAATTTGGAGCTGGCAGGTCGAAAGAGGCAGCAACAACTTAGCTTCACATGAGAAGTTGCTCATCTATGGAAACCAGGACAAATAAAAAACGGTAAGTCAAGGGGAAAGGAAGATGAATAAACCCCAAAGCTGTCTTGAGTTTGTGTGAGTGTGAATGCATGGTTTTAGAGAAAACCCCTCGCAGCAACGATACAGAACAAGAACAAGAAGAAGCAAAACGGGCGGAGGGAGAAAAAGGTCCCTAAAGCAAATATAATATTTAAAAACAAATACAACAGCTGTCAAAATGTTAATTTATGTTTTGCTTTATTTTTTTAACAAGTTTAAAAAACTTCCTTCTGGTGGCTGCCAAGTGTGCTTTCCTTGTACTCTCCATCCTTCCCTAAGCGTTTTAAAAGTAATTATCAGTAGAACCAACTGACTTAAATTGGAATACTTTTGTTTTATTGACCCTGATTGGTAATCAGCTGATCAGAAACTTTTCTAATCATCGAGCGAAACATTCTAATCCATTACTGGATAACACAAAGATTTTTAAGAAATGTACAGATCATATATATATATATATATATATATATATATATATATATATATATATATATATAAAATTGCAATTATAATGTATTTATTAATCTCAGATTGGAGAAATGAAGCTCTATATTTAACCCAGAGACCCAGAGTGGAAGTCTGTGGGGATCGAACCGCATACTTGCAACCTTCTCAGAGCACAAGCGCACTGCTCTAACAACTAGGCCAACACCCATATACAACCTATCTCCAAAAGCATACAAAAAAATATAGATTTTCACCATTCTCACTTTATTGTAGCTGGGAATAAGAACCTATGAGATATCTGGCTATTGTTATGTAAAAGTTACATTGTTTCTGAATAATCAAACATTTTCTATATTAAAACATGCTCCAAAAAACTAACATATAGACCAAAGCAACTGTCTGAACATACATGCACCAATACAGGGAAAATGTGCACCGGCCTGACTCCCCCCTCCTCCCCCCAAAGGTATGGTTTGCACACTTATGAAAATGTTGAAAATTGTGAACCACCGCTAAGAATAACTCTCTTTGGTAAGAGACAAAGACAGAGTTAGAGATTTCAGTATCTGTGAGCTGTTACAGATAAAGTCAGGGGAAGCTCTGTAGTAAAATAACGTTATTAAAAAGAGATAGTGTTTCGTATGACATTTCCAGACAGAGCTATCATTAAGGCTGCAAGACAGCATGACTTTTATCTCATAACAGAAAGGCTAAATGGAGTACAGCAAATGTGCTGTTTTATCCTTTGAGCAATAAACGTTTCTCTGTCATAATGAAGGAAGGATCTAAGGACCTTCAATCTGCCCTTATTTATGTATCGTAGCAAGCCTTCTGCAATGCAGCTTTAAACAGTTAACTGGATTTTTAACACAGTAACCTAAGGATTTTAGCAAAACCTAAGAATCACTTTAATTTGAAAATATTTGCACCTGCAAAAACAAAAAAAAGGCTAAAAAAAAGTTTTCCCTTATAGGTAAACAAGTGGATTTTCTTCATTCTGAAATGTAGTATCTTAACAGTTGCACGTCGACAAGGAATAACTAGTAAACCTTAAGAGTTTTAATTTGTTTCCATCTCTGAATAATGCTCTATGTGTGGCTCATTTTAACGTATTCAGGAGAATAAAAGGATAAGCCAGGAAGGTAGTTCAGAAGGAGGCGGTTGAAAATGGCACAGATAAAACGGAATAAGGTTAGCACCACCAGCATATCATTATGCACTCTCTTTCAGTCCAACTAAAATTCCTACTTCAAAAAAGGTTTTTCATATACATTCTATAGAAAAAGTAAATTATTTGCATGTGACAACAAATCCGTTCCAGTAGAAGCGCAGTCTGAAACATGAAAAGAAAAAACAGCGCATATCTCTTTGACCAGACTTCTCTGACAGGCAGCATAAGCTCCATAGATCCCCCGCTTTGCATTCCAGTCTGTCTGGGTCACACTGTCAGTTTGTCTCTGACATTTGTTGTCTGTCTGTCCCAATTCAGGCTGTCACTGAACCAAGTCTGGAGGATGTGGCAGTTTCTGGTCGGGAGTTCATCATGGGTCAAAAGCTGGGCTCTTCCCATGGGGACGCCGGCTTTGTTTATAGAGAGGGATCTTTTTTGCATGCAGTCACCCATGAAGGGCTGGTTTTATTAATGCAGAATATATCTATGCTACACAGGAAGATGTGTATTCACTAATTGCAAAGGTTATCAAGTGTTAATATTGTGCTTGGTGAAATAAAGGAGCATAAAAGTTGCGCATCAAAAACCCACCCTTAGCCTGTTAGTGTTGACCTGCCTGACCTGAACATCATGACCCTACATCCAACACACACAAACACACACATGCACACAGACTACATTTTACAACAGCAGATGCTGGAGCACAGTTTCTGCAGCTGCTTCTGTCCATCACTCATAAAGCATCTTCTAGTGAAAGCAGACAAACAGGAGTAAGTGCTTTGCAACACACTTGTCTATAAGTGAGGAGCATCTATCACCGCCTCCAGGCAAAACCGCTCACAGAAGGAATCAGTTCAAGTTCTTTAATATAACAATAACCCTCCTGAAATAGACCTAATACAGCCTTTGGTGGGTAGTTATCCTGAAACAGTGGAGCCCAAAACATTTTTCCTTTTGCTGTTGACCCTAGCTGCTCCCATGACCCGGCACACAGCCATTACTGGGAATCAGCCTAAACACTTGGCTTTCAACTTGGCTCAAAACTGGAGGATCCTTTGAACATCACACCACATGCTGAAAACAGGGCACCAGTGCTGGCCCCAGGGGTCTCCCAAGATCGCCCTCATTCTCTTGTTTTTCCATACACAACCACAGATATAAAGGAAAATTCAAATAACAAACAGCTGAAGCAGAAAATTGAGTTTTTATATCCCAGATGACCAACAAAAGCATCTGAGCCAATTTCTCCACAGATATATTTATTAATACAAATGAATAAGCATCCTATCCTTCCCCCTTCATCCATGTAGAATCTCATTCTCTGTTAAAAGAGAGAATCCCTTCCAAAAGTGCTCAATTTTATGAGACTGACTCGTTTTGGTCTCGGTGGAGCAATTACAGCGGCCCCGTCAGATACTTCAACACTCTGAAGGACCAATTGACCGCCCCAGGGACCCTCTTATGTCTACTGAAACCATCATTTCAACCTCTGTGAAAGTTTGTTCACATTAGTCCCTTATAACTCCCACAAGCAATTGAAAGCAGGTCCAGCCTGTGAATGAAAATAGTTTCCAGGTAAAAACTGGGTTCCACATTAAAGCTCGGCCTATTAACCCTCTCTGCAACCTCAAGCCCTTTAAATCCCTTCAAAGACCCCCACCAACCCTGGTGAACTCCCTGGTGATCGGACCTATTTATGGAGGGATTTCTCTCCCTAACAAAGACCACAAGGTCTTAAAAGACCTTCCAGACCAGGCTTCAAACCCTTCATGGCATCACCTCTGAGGGTTGCTGGCATCATCTGGTTGGTTGTTTTCAAACATTAAAGGATCTCTCAAGATTTTTGAAGGAATTTTGTTAAAATGTCATAAGCAGTTTTTACCTAAACTCCAGGAGATAAATCATATTGCATTTTTATCTAAAACAAAATTAGTTTAGCACAGCTAGCCTGAAACACGGCAAGAAGAAAACTGACTTTAACCAGATTTGATCACAAGTCTTTTTTCAAAGTGCAAATCAGGTTTTGAGTCTCTACTGACTGAAATTATATCAGATGTACCTTAAACACTTGCTGTGGTTGATAAAGACAAATTATTGCCTCTAAGAGCAACTCAACACATGTCCATTTATCATCTTTTTCCAAGTGTATAAGAGGCGAAATGATAAAAACTATTAACACCCCACAGTCTGTGAATAAATTAAATGCACCCTTGTCATGTGTTGGAGCTTTGAAATGCTTGCTTGATGACAACATCAGGCTAAAGCACAAAACTCAAAGGGTGCCATTAACTCATGGCTGAAAGAAACTTTACTTTAATGATAAGAACATCTTGATTACCACTTTAAGGCTTTGCTAAATTCTATTTAACTATTCAGTGCACTGCGCTCCAGCCGAACAAGTATTTGTGCAGCACATCGTCCTTACTTCCACTTATAATACTTTTGCTGCTGATTATACCAGAAAGGAAAATGCAAAAACTGTCGGGGTCATAAAGAGGTGCAAAGATCAATAATAAAAATGTAAAAAGTTTAAACTTAAAAGAAAATAAAACAATGCAATGCCTTTACTGCTAGACTTATGTCATTAAGGAAACTACATGTGAACAGGAAACATCCACAGCCGTAAAAAGCCCAAATTGCCCCCCTGATAATTTGAATGTTATTAATGATTTCATGTCAATTATTTAGAAACACACACATATACAAAAAAACAGTTTATTTAAGGGGACTATTTAAAAAACTGATGTAGTAAATTAAAAGAGCCAGCTCATAGCAGTGCTTTGTTTTGATTGGCCAGTTTGGCTGCCATTAGATAATCACCTGTTAGGACATAGAGTCATACCATTATGTGAAACAGAAAGGGGGGCAGACATTACGGTGACATGCTCTCCTGACCAAACAACAGTGAGGGAAGTGTGTGAGATTGATTCATAATGTTATGTAGTATAAATGTGAGTAAAACCTGAAAGCGAAGCAGCATCTGGCTGCAGCTACACAGTATTGGAAACAACAGAGTGCCTTCACTAAACCTGCCTAAACACATCATCCATTCCACAGCGCAGTTAGAGGAGGGTTTGGTTCTTTTCTATTAATTTATCTGCAATATTTTGTTTATTTGAAAATAATTAATAAAAAATTCTGTAACTGCAGTTTCTCTATTTTATTAGGATAAGAATATGATTGTTTTAAAACAAAAATGTGATAAACTCAGAGTTCAACATAAAAGTAACACATGTTTGTGACCATTTCAACACGGCAGTAGCTTGTGCTGTATTGATATACATTTACTTATATTAAACTGTACACACAAGTTATATTATACTATTGCATATGAAGCTAAAAAGGTATTAGTTTTCATTTCAACATTTATTTATTTACATCTTCTTTTTCATGTCCTGTGCTCTATTACTCATAACATAAGCTAAAAGTGGTTAAATGAAATACTTAAAGTACATATTTGAATGTATTTACTCCAAGAGGCACCAGCCCCACAATGATCCTGTTGAATAAGTCGAGGAAATTGGATGGATGGATGGATGGATGGATGGATGGATGGATGGATGGATGGATGGATGGATGGATGGATGGATGGATGGATGGATGGATGGATGGATGGATGGATGGATGGATGGATGGATGGATGGATGGATGGATGGATGGATGGATGGATGGATGGATGAACGGTCAGAATACTACATAGAATACACAATAACTAAATTATTGCTAGTTGTAGCCCTATAAGCAAATTGTATCAAACAGAGTAAAATTGCAGTAATAGTCTAAGTTAAAAGGCTTACATTCTGTAATGATTTAAACTTAAAAATTGTTCTGGAAACCAAAGTCTGAGACCTGGAGTCTATGTCGCAGCTTAAGTATTTAATGCAATTATCTAAGTTAAAGCTTGAGTCTTTAAAGGAAAGGTTTCAGTCAAGTCTGAAATCTTTTGTTTTGCAGCCTTAGTCAACTCCAGTCACAATCTCTTTTTAATTTCATAGTAAGGCAGCCTAAAAAAAGATAAAGAAGCATTCAGCTAAATCCTGCAATAAGTTAAGACTTTTACACCAATTTCTCTTTGCATCAGTTAGTAACTCTGACCAGAAATCCCATTTTGCTTTTTAAGACTTGCTTCCCTTAGAAAGATTACCAGGTCTACCACCTTCTAGTTACTGTTTATGAATGAGGGATTCTTTGTCAGTGAATAAAAAAGTGAATATGATTAATAGGACTGTCAAAAAGAGTGGAAATGTGTCACTCAGGAACAAGATGTCAGCCTCAGCTGATCATTTGGTTTTGTCTGATCTGTCTCAGAAGCTGGAATTGACATCACATCAAAGTGGGAGTATTCCAGTTCCACATTGAAAAAAAGCAGGATCTGCTCTGAGTTGTCTTGCCAAATACTCTTAGCAAGACATGTTGATAACAAATTTTTCCATCTTATGTGTTCACATACAAAAGGAGCATGTAACTTTATTTAGAAGCATTTTGGCTGCCATTGGTTCCAACACCCAGGAAGATCTTTAAAATAGAGGAACGCATTTTACATTCAGGCAGCTGTGTTGGATACCAAACCCAGCTTTCCCCAGTGAACTCCCACTTTAACTGTCAGAACCCTGACCTTAGGAGCCGTTCTTGTTCTCCCCATTGAAAATTTATAGTCTAATAAGAGATCAAGAGACTTACATTCAACAAGTAAAATATAAAATGCTCTGAGCCATTTAGCAGAACCTCAGTTCAAATATCCTGAACTAACCCTTTAATTAATCACCTTGTGAAGCCCAATTGGCACAACAACCAAGGGTTCCAACTTAGCTCAGCCCACGCACCAGGTCCCAGAAGAAGGTGAAAGGTAAGAACTCCAAGACATTGCGACTCTATGCTAATGATAGGGTAAGCACTTGGCAGGCTTGGAGACTATCGGCCAATTAGATACACTCCAGATGGGATTGCAATCTCACACCCAGTGCATGGATGTCACAACATTGCTTATCAGTGCTTATCTGCTGCATGTCATTATTTTCTCCTGCCTTGCATAGGTGCTAAAACTGACAGCTTACCTGATAGCACATAGCTCCTGTTACACCATTTTTGCGGTGGTGTATTTTCCTACTCGTTTTGCAGCACTGCAGCGATGGTGCTAATTATAAAGGCTGAAGAAAGACCAGGGCGGATAATGTAAATGTCAGATGCATGAAGGCGCTACTCTGGGCTCTCCTCAGGATTGCTTTAAATCTTGCTTCAGTGATCAAAAGCACACAGAGAGAGAGGAGCAGAGAGCCAGGCCCGGTTATAATAACCTAAATAATTCAACATTATTTCATGCACGGAGCAAGAACATTGAACATTACCGCCATGTACAATAATTACTCTTAGTTCCTTTTCAGCAGCTTTTAAGACACCCCGCCCTTAATTTGGAGCACTTGTATCCCTGTGTCAAGCTTCAAATAGGAAATAAAGCCAGACAAAGATTTACTGACAAAAATTAGCCTGCATTTACTGCGAGTGGAAGAGAAGGAGGACTATCACGGAGGTTATTAATCTCCCATTCTTTTGTTTTGTGAATTAATAAAGCTTTATCAATGTGTCATAATAAGCCAAATCCATTCTCCCTAATGACCCAATCTTTTTTTAATTGTACACCTTACACCTCCCTGAAATGCATCTTGGCCTGGAGGAGCAGCTCCTCGCCTAAATACAAAGCAAGCTGGCACACAGTGATGAGAGGCTCCCGCCTCACAGTGATGGAGAACCCGTGTCTGTCTCCTATTTCTATTTTAAAGGTATCTAGCAGAATATACAGGGTAAATTCTGGCAAGAGTAAATTTATAAAGTGCGTATGTGGGGGGTGAGTAAATGTACCGTCTTGTGCTGTGTATTTCAATCAGACTGACCGGGTGCAAGCGCAGCACATTACTCTCCCCCTGCTCTGCATAGCGCTGCGTTAGGCTATGTCCTCCTGCTGTATTAGCATGATGTATGACCCAAACGCAGCGCTATACCACATTGCGCACACTCCTAACATACAGCTCAGAACGCCCTCTGCGGCTTTTCTTATTCCACCTGTCAAACCGTTATTCATCTCTGCCTCTCGTCTCTCTTCGTTCCTCCCTGCTCTCACGCTTTGCTTATATTTTCACCCAGCATTACATCTCTCTTTTTTACTGTATCCATCACTTTGCTTCGTCTACATGAGGCCCAATGCGTCTTTACTTACCTCAAAAAGATGGAAAAACACCACACAGATGGCCTACTGTGGTTCACATGCATCATTAGGTTTAGATAGTGCTTTGCAATGACTTGTACCTCTGAAGAACGTTCCATATTATGTTACGTTAAAAACACTAATTTCAGCAGCTTCCTATGATTTTACGTTATGGAGAAATTCGGAATGGCAAATAATCATAAAAAACTATTAAAAACTGTGGCTTCATCTTTTTTCCTAAAAACAGCTACAGTACTTTTGCAGAAAACCAAACCCACAGAATGATGCTAGCACCAATATCTTTCTCCATAGGAATGGCCTTTTCATGGCTATATGTGGTGTTTATTTACTGTGCCCAGCAGGTCGGCTAAAAGCCAAATTCTGGACGCATCAAACCAGATCAATATCATTCATCTGAAAATCTACAAAAGAGACTTCTAATGACTTTCTTTTAATGACAACAAAGTCTCACACTTTAACCTGGAATCTCACCAGATCCTCCAAAGTTACCAGAACATTGACTTGGTATCTCAGATGCTTTGGGGATTAATATTCATTTAGTGCTTTACCAGTTAAGGTTTACAGAGGTGTTATTTTATTTTGCAGTGTTGCATTGCAGCCTCCAGTGCTCTGCAGGACAATTAAAGCTTGGGATGTTGTTTCATGCCAGAAAACTGGTTTAAAATCTTCACAACTTAATTCCAGAACTCTTGTTTGTTCCCCAGTCTTCATCAAGCTGTATTTATGCAATGACTGAATGATTATATCAACATTACATTAGGGCTGCAACTATTGACTAATTTGCATGTCGATTAATCTGTTGATTATTTTTTTTGATTAATCGATTAAAAATTCGATAGCCAAAGTTTCCATACAGAGGATATTTTACAAAAAAACAATTGAAACTAAAACTTTTCCACTTGAGGAGTTCTGACCAAAGCGTACTGATGGATAAAAAACATTTTTTTTTATCTTAAATGCAAAATGTTTGCATATTTTCTTACAATTTTGATATAATAACTGCTCTAACTGGGTTGCTCTGTCAGCTAATGTTTTAGAGTTTCTACTCTTCAGTTAACAACTAATGGATTTATAGATTAGTTGATGATTATTTCAATAATCGATTAATCTGACACATTTTTTCAGTCCTATATTATATTAGTGATAAATTTAGACAATTTTTCGCTTTTGTTTATATAAAAATAATGTGGTTATAAGAATGAAATATATACCCTATTGTAAACTTATTTTAGTTTGGCCTCTTCCAGAAAAGACCTCTAACAAAATGATTTCAGTTATGTTTTATTAGATTAGTCACAATAATATTCATTTCTCAGGCAGACTTTGTGTTTTAGAGCAAACTTCCTTAATTTGGATTCTCAAGGTCCAGCGTCCTGCCATTTTAGTTGTGTCTCTACTTCCAGACCTGAATCAAAGTGCTGATTTATCTTTGCAGTGTGTAGTTAAGTTCTCCAAAGTGCTGCTAATGACTGTATGATCTGGTTGAACTGTAAAGTGCCTTGAGATGACATGTGTTGTGAATTTGGCACTGTATAAATAAACTGAATTGAAACTGAATTGAATTGAAATTAATGACCTGATTATTTGGACCTGGAGGACTGTAATTGAGGAAGCCTGATTTAGAGCAATCTTTAAATTTGACAAACATATTTTTTTCTGTCTGATAACATTTAGGAGTGGACCAGTCAGAGTACAGTAATGACTTAATCTGGTAGGGTGCTAAAGACATTGCATGGAGGACATTCAATTGCAGATATCAGTAAAAACACTCAAATGAGTAAAACACTGATCAGTCATTATAGAAAGGGTTTGATTGTTTTTGATCTTTATCAATGAGAAAAATATAAAACATAATCAAATTTTCCTATCATACAAATAGTCATCATCTGAATGAAAATTATTTGAATGCAAAACTGCTGGGGATTTAAATCATTTTGGACCCAATTGCAGGTGACTTCTAAAGGGATATCATAGAAATTAAAAGCTACATATAAAAGAAGATCCACATTTTCAGATTTTTATAGAAAAAATGTGTGTTCATAACTATGAATCATTCAATTACCTCCACTTTACCACTAGGGTTTGCATTCAAATTGGATTAATGAAAGAGGTTTTGTGGTTTAAATGGGGAAATATTCCTGTCAAGATTTTAAAATGAATCACTGTTACACATGGGGCAGAAATGTGCTATTTAAAGGTGCAAACAGCACCAACAGTGTCACTTCTGGCCACTTCACACCGGTACCCTGGAGAGGATGATGACTGCTTCTGTTACAGGGAGTGGGTGAAATGACAATCATTCAAAGGCCAAACAGAGCGATTGCTCAAATTCAATAAAGTAAAAGTGCATCTGAGTAACACAACTTGTCAGGTCTCTGCAGCTGTGCTGAGGAGAACTGACGTTTGAAGAGAAGAGGACCGAACAAGGTGCATAGGTTAGAAATGTAATCTGAAAAAGGCAATTACTGTCATTTACTTGGTCTAATTTATCTCAGTGGTATTTAGACCATGAGGAATGCGATGTTAAAGGGAGAAAAACAGTGAAAACACTGTCAGAACTGTTCCCACCAACCACCGCTTCCTTCATTATCCACGGCTGCTGGCTACCCAGATACCTAATTAGGCGGCTGCTTGTGTGCTATTGCTGTCTGCCTCCATTGTTCTTCATGTCTATCTCTGCTTTATCATTAAAACACAAAAAGATGAGAGGCAATGGCTGGTTTTAATTCTGACTTCTAATTACATCTGTGTGAAATATTCATGTCCCCTATTAAAGAGAAATCTGCAATTACCTCAACATTTAAACAGTAAGGCCTCTGGTTCATTTTTTCCACATTAAAGAAGCAGATAAATGATCAGTTTCATATTCTTAATACCTAAAACAACCAGCATCTCCGACTGAAAGTGTATTTTTTGAGTGGTGCATTTGATCCAGTAAGGAAGGACAGACATCTCCCCTGAAATCAGATAGTTCAGTCTTAGACAAACACCAGAGGCTCCTGCGGACACCAAGGCGCTACAATTTTAATAATAACAGTGTGGAATTGATTTAATTCATTTAGTGCGGGGGCTGATATGAAGACATTGCTTTCCTATTAACAGTCAGCAACAAACGCCTGCCCACACCTCAGCGCTTTGGAAACAGGCAGAGCGCTCAGCTGATTCCTTTGCAGGAGGAACCCCACAAGCATGAAGGAGAGGGAGGATGGGGAGAACCATTTAAGGACCAGGAGGCTAAATTTGATTAATCCATAAACTGATTTACAACGTCTGATAATGTGCTGGTAACGCATCCACACGGCGGCGTCTATGATTATATCAGTTATGGTTCATGGCTATCTCAGATAAGGTTAAGCTGAGGGCTCAGAGGAGGAGAGGGCTGTAATTGAGTACATATTAAGGATATACTATGCACCGACTCCTACTGAGCTAAACAAAGTGTGACATGGATTCTGAGAACGTGTGGCCTTAAACCATCCACCCATGACCCGACCTCTGACCTCTACACACTCTGTGCACAGTCTAACCTTGAGGCAAACCATAATTCCTCAAAAGTGAAATTGCTGCTGGGCACAAAATGTTTAACATTTGCAAATTAATAATATACCGTATTTTCGCGACTATAAGGCGCATACAAACGTATTTTTTTCCCCTCCAAATGTGCGGTGTGCCCAATGTATGTTGTTACTGCGGACGTTGTTGGGAAGTGTGGGCTTTTAAGAGAAGGACTTTGCCTAAAGAGACTTTTCCAGCTGGAGTCGTTATTAAGGCAAATGAAAAGGGCTGGATGGATGAGGAGATGATGAAAGAGTGGCTGAGGCAGGTGTATGTAAGGAGACCAGGTGTTTTTTTCCACGCATCACCATCGCTGTTAATCTGTGACTCCATGCATGCCCATCTCACAGCAGATGTGAAAAACATGGTGAAACAAATGAACGCTGTGCTTGCTGTTATTGCAGGAGGTCTGACAAAGGAACTTCAACCGCTCAACATCGGTGTGAACCGGCCGTTGAAAGTAAGGCTGCGAGCGGCGTGGGAGCGATGGATGACAGACAGAGACCACAGTTTCACGAAAAGTGGAAGGCAGCGGCAGGCAAGTTACGGCACAGTTTGCGGATGGATTGTTGATGCTTGGGCTAACGTGTCTGCTGGCACTGTTGCTCGAGCTTTCGCAAAAGCCGGCATCATTTCCGAGGAGCCGCCCGGCACGGAAAGTGACTCTGACAGCGAAGAAGGGGAAATTGGCATGTCTGATTTAGTGCAGCTGTTTAATTCAGAAACAGAGGATGAGGACTTTGATGGGTTTGATTAATACTTTGTAATAAATACATGAATAAAGCACAAAAATACTCAGTTTTGCTCCCGCTCTATTTTTAAATACGCAGTAGAGGTACAGTATTTAAACGTAGTAGAGCAGCGGTGGGCAATTCCAGTTCCTGAGGGCCGCTATCCTGCAACTTTTAGATGTGTCTTTGGTTCAGCACACCTGAATCAAATAATTAGATGATTGAGAGGACTCTGGAGGAAGTGACATACTAAGGAAGTAACCGAGCCATTTAATTCAGGTGTGTTGGAGCAAGGATGGATCTAAAAGTTGCAGGATACCGGCCCCCAGGAACTGGAATTGCCCACCCCTATATTATAGGATATGTGCCGGTATATAAAACCCGCGCCCTATAGTCCGGTGCGCCTTATGTGTGTGTTAAATACAGTAATGGCACACATAACTGAGACTGCGCCTTTTAGTACGGTGCGCCTTATGATCGTGAAAATACGGTAAGTGAACTGTATATGGTAAAACCCATTCCATTCCACATGCATTGCTCAGAATGGGAGAGTACCCAAAGGATAAACATTTAATGTTTAAAGGACACTGCTCACCTGAAGTGTGTGAGCTCTAATAGCAGCTACATTAATATCTGAAGGCCTAAAAAGAAGAAAGCAGGAAGTCACTCGTTGGCCTGGATGGATTGAAAAGATGGTATTT
Source organism: Cyprinodon tularosa (assembly GCF_016077235.1). Classification (NCBI taxonomy): domain Eukaryota; kingdom Metazoa; phylum Chordata; class Actinopteri; order Cyprinodontiformes; family Cyprinodontidae; genus Cyprinodon; species Cyprinodon tularosa. Next base: position 2,218,559 of record NW_024038796.1, read on the forward strand.
CCGGAGTGTTTCTCCAAAGCCTTGTAAAGCTTATGGGATGCTGAAAATATTTGCCCTCGCTCTCAGGCTGAGAATGTGTGCGATCTGTTGCTCTGTGCTCAACAGAATGCAGTTTCTGCATGTGTTTACTAACACGAGTGCTTTGTCCCGAAGCCCAGGAGGGTCACATTGCTTTACCAAGTCAGTTTCAATTCTCCGTCAAGGTAGGCACACTGTGTGAAAGTCACACACTGGGACAGTATGACAGGAGCAGGCTTGAGTTTTCCAGGCAGATCAAAGAGAGCTGAGAGAGGAGTTTTCTTCTTTTCCTACACTCACATGATAGGCTTCATGGTTCACCGAGAGGCACAGGTTAATGTCTGTGGGGGGGGGGACCACAACACAAGCATTACATCAACTGTTAAAAGGGCTGACATATGCTTTGTGGCATACACGGCCCTGTGGCCGTGATAGCATAAAACCAGAGTGGATTTTATGTAATCCGTCAACTTTTAGATGAAAGGAACTTAGATCGGTGACTTTTAAAGTATTTTACAAAGATTTGATTAAAAGCAACAAGCCCAGAGGCACAGAAGGGCTTTAGTAGACTCCATCATCCCAAATGAAGTATGGCAGCTTCTCAACGATTTAATTTCTACCTGTAAAGTAATTCATTTGTAATTTTCTAAAAACATTCCCGAAAATATACACAAATATTACCACGGATAGGTCGGACAAGGGTTCTAAATATATCACAACTTCAACATTTTACATAATGTAGATCTATATTGGTTGAACTTTTTTTTGCTGACAACGAAAATGAACAGACAAAAGGATGCTATCTAGGAAATAAACCTCTAGACTAGATCAAGAAACTGTTTATAAAACCATAAACTGCAGACCTCTAGGTGAATTACTCAATGATTACTGCTTTAATCACCATCCCTCCAGATGCAATGATCACAGTTTTTATGACACATTTACTATTATGGTTTGGCAAGCTTAGCAGTTATACAGGACTTAACCAACTAATGAGAGAAAATATAAAATTCAGAGTTGACCTTTTTTGCTGACTTTAGCATCTTATATTTGCTTTTAACTTTTCCTATTAATATGCTCAACCTTTAAATGATCCTTATTCTTATAATTGGCGATGTATTACTCTATGTTATAGTAACCTGAATGAACAGCCAACATATATATATATTGTACTTATATATACAATAAAACTTTCACTTTTAAAAACTTCCCACACCGTCTGTGCTTCAATTGAGTTAGTTTGTAGATGCTTAAGTGGTCTAATAATAGCAAACTGTAACATCTACCACACAGCAGAGTGTTTTTGTTTCTACAATCTGATCAGGCTAAGTAAAGTGAGCTTATTGATCAGAAAAATAAATATATTTTTTCCCATTTTCACCCTGCTGATCAGGATGGAAATCATTTGATTCTGGTTCCAGGGCATTTCTATCTTCTTTTAACCGCCCTCAAACAGTTGCATTAATGAAGAGAAAACTCGATCCTTTAAGTATGAAGCTCACTATCATTGTGTGGAAACATAAGAACACATGATCGTTTTAGAAAAACCTAAAATCATGGCTCCAGATGTGATGGAAGGATCTTTGCTATCTGTATGTATTGTAATTATATTTACTAAATTTACACTGTAGCTTTAGGAACTGGAGATTAAAACTAGCTTATCCTGGTAAGTTCTCTAAAGTGCATTGTCCCCCTTAGAAATAAACATAATCAACACCTGCCAACATGTCAGACAGGCGAGACACCAAGCAATCTTTGTCTGAAGCGTGATTGATGTTCCATCTCATAACACGGCCATGCGTCACTAATCATTTCATACGAGGACTACAAGTAAAAGTGGGAAAATTGACTAAGCATTAAAAAACCATTTATTGCCAGCGAACGACATTAACGAGCTGACATTGACCGGTGCTTTCGTTTAAAGTTCACCCTCATCAATGACCAACGAGGAGAAGCTGCACTGCCGTGCGCCCTGCTCATCAAGGAGAGGAATAATTAATATTTCAATCTATTCCACTCAGGAAGTTTATTGCAGTGCTGTAGAGGTTTCCAGATGGCTGATATGTACAGTATTAGTGCAGATTCCCTCTACGCCGTTAACCAGCAAGCATTACATGGACTCTTCGGCACTAAGACATTGGCCCGGCTCACCGCTGTAGCTGCTGAATGTGTGCGAGCATGATAAGCCCAGACTGAGGGAATCCTGGGAATGCTAGGAGGCATTTTGTTAGTAATCTGACCCAGAGGCCAGGCTTAGGCCGAGCAATGTGGTAAAGGACAATGAGCCAGAGCAGCGAAGAAATTCATACACAGCGGCTTCCCGTCCAAATGATTTTGGACACACTTCCATCCATAAAAACAGATTATTGCTGTTTATCCTCTTCACATTTGGAGTTTTAACATGTGTGCACTCAGCCCTCTGGCCTGATAATGGCACTTTTCTCCACACCTCTCCTTCTCAGCGACCACAGCTCCGTTCATTCCAGTGTGTACTTAAAAAAATAAAAATAAAAAAATCAATTGCTACAGCTGTGAGAGGAGGATGTAATAGTGAATACATTTTGTGCCCCCCCTGCCGTAATCTTCTGCCTCAACATGTCAGACAAATTGTACTGCCTCTGCCAAATCTAATAAAGCCGGCCCCCTTCTTGCCACAAACCGTGCATGTAAACGCACACAAACAACCACAACAGACACTAGCACAGGAAGACAGGCTGAAAGTGAGGAGAGACGACGGTAATCACAACCAAGAGGAGATCAAATATGTATGAAACAACAGTGTTATAGGGTAAAAGCGTATTTTTTCTTACCCCTGGGGGATAGTCCAGATATGCAATCTCTGTGATGTCTATCCCCAGGGCCTATGTGTTTAAACTCATTCACATAGACGTGAATTATTTGTGTTTTCATGCTGAAGGATAAGAACCAAACACATGATTGGAGGGCTCTACCACTCCCAGCCCTGCTTCTGCTGTATCATGGTTAAATCCTTCTACTTCATCCCATCACATTTCACTTGCTTATCGCTCATGCTCTTAAAAAAGGCCTGCACCTCCTGATTTAGCCAAAAGGCCATCCCACAACCTAAAGTAATTCATGCAGAGATTTATCCCAACACATCTTGTGACCACCTGTCATGAGAAGATAGCATTCTTGAACCAATGTAATTACCAGAGAGGGGTTCCCTAGTTCAATGAGCGTCTTAGCCCAGCAGACTCACATCAGGTGACTGTAAAAGCTAAAATAAGTAGGTCTGCTGGTGCAAAGCTGTAGGAACAGAGCTCTGCATCTGAGAAGTATATACATACAAGCAGTTTAAAGCTGCAAAGAATGCATTTAAATTGGAGCTTAGGCCTCGATAGTCTGCATTTGGATGCAGAAAATATGTTTTATTGTTTGCAAAATTTCACCGGTAAGATTGAAAAAGGATCATCTTCACTGAAGTTAAAAATTTTCAGGTTTTTTCCACACATTCAGATTTAGATATGGACTTTGACTAGGCCACTCTAATAGAAAATTATCCTATGATCCTAGTAATTTGTTGTATGGGCGACTGTCTTGTGTTGTCGTCCTGCTAGAAGGTGAACATCCACCCTGGTATCAAGTTATTTGATAGACAAACAGACTTTCTACCAGGATTGCCTGAGTCTAACCAGGTTGTGCCAGCTTAAACAGAAAGCACCCCCAAAAATGATGCTGCAGCCACCATATTTGTTGGTTAGGATGTGCAGTTTTAGCTATCTATAACTGAATTTAATGATGGGTATCTTGGAGGAGGTGAAGGCAAAATGATAACATATGATCCTTATTCTTTTCAGATTTTTTTTTAGGCAGAGCGTAGTAAGAGATTCTATGAAATTACTGTTCTACTGTTTGTTAAAAAAAACTAAAAAAACATAGTTTCTTAGTATTTACATTTACAAGTTTTTTGTTTAGTTTTGTTTTTTACAAATATAGTCCAATTTAGTCCATTTATTTGTCCTCCTCTATACTCCTCTATAAGGAGCCTATGTCTAACATGGACAGATTTTTACAAGACACTGTAGTGAAAGAACTCAAGCTAAGTTTGGGGGAAAAATATCTAGGAACAAGGCTCAGCGGAGGTGCACCAGGGCTGTCTTTCTAATGACAGCCACTATAATTGAAAAATCCACTTCTTTGTCGGAAAGCAAACAATTCACTGTACAAAAGCAGAGGCCCCATTCCTCGGCTGAGTGGTTAACAGTGGAAAAAAAGAGATAAAAACTAAAGGAGGCAAGAAAAGAGAAGGAAAAGGAATAAAAAAGAAAGCAGGAAGGACGAGTGTTAAAGGCAAGAACAGATATGGATGGAGTAAGAGGGAATTACAGATCTGACTGAGATAAAGAGGTGAAGAGATAGGAGGGAGGGAGAAAGAAAGAAACAGAAGGAAAAGGGGGGAGGAAAGCAGAGCTAAAGCCAAGCTCAGCATTCTTTCCCAGGCTCAATTTCCAGGACATGATTAGTTGGGGGTGATGACATGTAATGGGGGCATAGAAAAAAAGAAAAAAAATATGCCTCTTCCATTCTCCATCTAAGTTTTCGATCAGAGGGGAATTCTTTCCAAATAGTGACCCACTTTGGAGGCTAAAATCAATAGAGACATGCAGCATAAATGGAGTAATCGTACATTTTTATTATTAGACTTAATAAAAATAAAACAGAGACACTGACCCAGCTTATTCGGGTTTCTAGCAACAATGTCTAAAGTTGCTTGAAGCACAGCTGTAGGGCATGAAAGGTCGGGCCAAACTGTAAAAAAAAACCCACCTAGATTGTATTGGTGTCACAGTTTTCAGATAAATATGAAAGCACCACTGATGAGGCACTCAGGATGACCCTGTTACCTGGTGAGCACTAAAAGTCAGGCAAACACATGGGGGGTACATCTGACCTTTTCCTATGTTTTCCTCACCTCATATGAAAACCCAGGGCTAGTTTAATAAAGAACAGAAGGAACCAACTGTGTTTAGTTCATGTCCCTGTGATGAACTTGTAAACTTCCTGACCAAAGAGGTTATTTTTTTTTTGTTGTTTGTTTCTATAAATAATGTTTTAATTTCCCTCAGAAGTTCGAGAAAAGATTTGTAAAGAACATCAAACCCAAGTCGAGCAATTTTTATTTGCAAGTCAGAATAGTAGTTAGTAATGATTGTGGTATGCACCACTAGTAGAAGATACTTCTGCTATCTGAGTCAGACTTTGACGTCGCTTGCTGGATTTCTATTTCGGAACTGTGGAAATATAACTTCCAAGCACATATTCAGTGCCCTAAGGAGGATGGATGATGCTAAGAGTATTTTCATTTATCACAACCAAAAACCTAAAATAAAGATTGTGGATTAGTTACAATCAGCTTAAGTTATAAATTTTTACTTCAATGTAACTATTTTAAAACAAGAAGGTTAGAGATATAAGAAAATCTCCCAAACAAGCAGAGAAACAATGGAAGAAAATTGGATGGTCTGTTTCCTGCAGGTAATCTGCTGATTGTCTGACTCTAACGAGTATTGTGGAAAACAATCCTTTAGCCACCCGCCCTGCAGAAGGCCAGGGGCTACAATAATTAAGTAGGAAACCAGAGAACAAAGAGGACCTGAAAAATACGACTTCATCATAATTACTAATTGAATCCAAAACAGTCCAAAGCAATTTTTGATTCGTAAGTTCACTCGGAATGTGCTGATGGAGATTCTCAGTCATCCAGGTCATAGTCATTCTGTGAAAGTTTAATGAATGCCCTCACTTTTCTCACTTTACTTCTGCCTCCTTCAACGCTTTCATGTTTTAGTCATATCCTCTTTCCTAACATCAGCGGTGAAAACCTCAAAGTTTATCATCCAATTTCAGCTGCATTGTACCTTAACTGAACATTTAATATAGGAGTTACACAAAGGCAGGTATTTCTTGTTGGCCTTCAGCAGAGCGGCAGCATTCAGACCCCCTACTGCTGCTGCAGAGTCCCAGACAGAGAGTGTCCTGGCCTGGCTCTACCCCAGTGAGCAACAACCTGGTCTCAGCCCTACACAACAGATTGACTCCGTCTGTGTTAGCACCCTGTTGGCTAATGCAAATTCAGTCCATCTGGCGATTCTAATCCATCCAGCATCAATGGATATATAGGCAGAGAGGCACATATAGAGTGTCTCTCCAAAGTGTGCACACTTTTGCTTAAATGCCATTTGCTATAAGAAGATCACTTTAAATCCTTTTGAAACTTTTTCCACGTTTAATGTTACAGACAAATCTCCAGGGATGTTTGAAGGTTGGTGAGAGCAAAGGCACGGTGCCCTTATTGTACCGCTGACACAAATACTTTCTTAAAATACTTTTGGATTCAGTTACCGCAAATAGTCTTCTTTTGTTCAAACCATCCATTAATTATATTGTACCTTGCTGAAATAAAATCCTACATGGATTATCGTGACTTTTTTTTCCACATTTGCACATTTGGTTTAAGACTTTGCTTGCATAGAGGCTATAGTGGATTAGAAGGATCTTACTGTACCAAAGTACTAGTCAGGATAATGCAAAAAAAGGTCATATTTATATACCATGCCACTATGAGGACAGCCATTGAATAATAGAGAAAAAAAATCAACAGTGGCATTTGAATAAAAAGTGTCTCCTTATATGAACAAATCAATGAGGCTGCCAGGAGGAAGACGTACAGTAAATAGTGTAGAAGCTGTAAGAATTTCCAAAATACACTTTGGTGTTCTACAACAACAATAATGTCTGGACTAAAGGGCTGGTTATGCTCCCGTAGCAGTGTGTCACAGTGAGCTTTTTGCAGATATTTTTTGATTTATGCCCATATTTTTTTTTACATTGACCCCTTGATTTTACGTTATTATATCATGTCCTACTCACCCATATTAGTTTTGTGTCATTTGGAGCTGTTCCGAAGATATGTGTGCGCCGGACAGGATGAATGAAAGGTAGCCGGCGAGCAGATGACGTCATACACACTCCGCTTTGTTTTAAAAAATATAAATATAAAAAATATAACCGTGGATGTCTGGGGGACATTGATTCGCCTACATGTTATGAATGCTGGCGTACCATAAATTATGAACAGTTTAGTTTTTATTACTTGGATTACAAAAGCGAATATATTCAAAACAGCTCTAAAGAACACAAAACTAATATGGATGAGTGGAAGATGATGTAATAACATAAAATCAAGGGGCCAATGTAAAAAAACGGTGTTCCCCTTTAAGAAGTGAGTTTGACATCAACGATTTTTCTCAGAAGAAAACATCCAGGCCTGGTAAAAGTGTGTTTGGTGCAAAAAAGACATGGTACATTACCAAAAGAGTATCACGCTCATATACCACTTGGAGGTATAGCATAATTCTTAGGGTTCTCACTAGGTGTGTAGCGATGGGTGCAAGGGTTATTCTATGCTACACTTTTTTTTAATCTCTTTGCTAAATAAGCTCAGACCTGTTTCTTGTTTCAATCTTTTACCTGGAAGAAAAAAAGAAAAGACCCTGACCATTGGTCAATTTGGCCTGACGGCCTGTCTGATTGGGAATCCTTCCAAACGTGTTTACCTCACTCTCAAAGCTGGCTCTCTGTCTGCTGGCAGGGCTGTAGTGCTTGTGTTTACCTGCCTGCAATCACTCAGACTCGGTCAATGGCAGTCTTTGGGGGTGTCTTTTAATGCTTAAGGACAATATCAAATACCTACATGTTTTCACTTCAAAAATTCTAGTGTCTCATAAAGAAAACATTATGAAAAGGAATGGCATTTTTTAGGATCACTATGACACTAAGTATTCTTCCAAATACATTAAAGAAGACTCCCTGAAAAGAAAAATGAAGTTTTGGAATTGGCCAGTCACTGGAAATTGGATTCACCAATACAGATATTTGTACTCTATCAGGTCCAATGCAACATATACACTGCATGAAAAGTGGGATTTTCGTCAATATACGGCACTGTAGATTGTCGTGGAACTTCAGGTTAGCGGCAGTTTACGGCAATTTGCAGGCTTCGTCGAAAACTCCCGTAAATTGTCAGAAATTGACGTGGAATTTCTTAGGCAGTGTTCCCCCCATGCCTCCCCCCCATGGAATTCTAGGGGAGGCTTTAACATGTAAATGAACATGCTGTGAGCTATACAAATGCAAACCAGGGTTGCAGGGGGGGTTTTACCCCAAGTGACATCTTTCTGAGGAAGAAAATCTTCCTCAGAAAGATGTCAATTTACTCATACTTGTTTATAAATATGGACTGATACCAAAGCAACAGATATGAGCCTTCTTTGCCCTTTAATAGCCAGTATAAGATTATGCATAAACACTCCAGCACAGTAACTGCTGGTAATAGACCACCAAATGAAGCAGTGGCACAGTAGCTGGACAAACTGTTTAAAAAAAGAATTACTTTAGGAAGCCAGACTGTTGAGAGGGAGCTGTTAGGAGCGTGGGGGTATTTTTAAGTGAACACGGGTGACAGAAGAAGCAGCTCCCTGTTGCTTAGAGGGGAATCCCTGGTTTAGGTAACTGTCCACTGCTTTATAAGGAGAGCTCCGCTGCTCCAAAAACTTCGAAAGCACAATTCAAACAGGCTTATTGTTGATGAAGGCTGTCCACTAGGGGCACTAGACTTGTAACTGCCTGTATTTTGCTTCTGCTAAACATTGAAAATAATAACAAAGATATATTACTGGATAATAAGAGCAAAATGTTAACCTACCACTCCAATAATAAAGTAAAGAACAAGTGAAAGGAGTTTCTTCTTTCGAACAAACTCGTTTCCAAAATGGACTCTTGTTTTTCCTTGCACACGATCCCTTTCCTGTTTTATCTTTAAGGCCTCCTCAGAAGGTTTAAACTTTTTCCTTGCCTCAGCCATGACCACCAGTCAGGCAGGCGGAAAAATAGTAGAGCAAAAGCCTTAGCTCCATGACTATATAAGAGCCTGTGGCCGTAAAGCAAAACTTTCTTCCAGCTCACATAACCTGACTAATGACGGTGCGACTTCTCCCAACTTGCATAGGCGGCATTTCAAGAGGGGAGCCCCGCTAGTAGCATTGATAGTGTCAAGCACTGTATATTGGCCTGAGGAATCATTTAGAATAACTCATATGCTTCAACCCTTTAGGTCACAAAGTCCGCGGTGTGCCTTTAAGACAATCTGGGGCTTTTGTTTTTTGTCTTGTCTATTGTAGACATCAGGTTATCGGCATCACTGCCCTGAGCAAAAACATCATTATAGGATTTATAACCTGCTCCTATATGCAAGCTGAAGTACAGGCATATAAAAATATGTGCACATATTAACCACCTGTGACTGTAAACACCACATTACAGAACATAGGGATGTGCAGGAACACCGATAAATGTACACACACAGTATCTGAGGAACAAGATGAAACAAAGATGATGGAGTTAAGAAGTAAACATAAAGAGGGAGGAACAGGAGAACTGGGCGGTCAGGAGATAAGCAGCAGTTAAACAGTGCAGATACTTCAACTAACCATGCTACACAGTGCTTAAACCAATCGTATTAAGGATTAGGCTTAAATATTATGTTAGAGGAACGCCAGCCAAGCAAGATACCAACACTGTGAATGCATTTCCAGGCAGCAATCCTAGTCGCAGAGAGAGGATATACTATCTTTAAAACAGAAGGAAAATAATGATCTCTTCATAACAGAAGACAGCACAGAGGAGAGCGATGAGTCTCAATGCAGTATGGTTTATGAATGTAGGCCAAGTGTGTTTTTTTGGACATTTGCATGTGTAGCTGTCATGATTTGCATATTTTTTTGTTCGCGGGTATGCAAAGAAGCTCCCACTGTGTGCGTGCACGAGTAGAAAGGTGTGCACGGTTGAGTTAGGAGCAGTAAGCGCACCAAGGCTCTGACTTTGCACATCTCACACATGCTGAAAGAGTTCTCTCTGCATAATCACATTTAAACCCCTTTCACACGCCATAATTCAATTCCCCCTTCTAGACAATGACCATGTCATCTTAATCTGGCAGGTAGATTATACTGCATCCCACACAAGACTGCTAATGCTAAGGAAACGGCTCAAGCTATTGTACGCTCCCTTCAAGGTTGGACGGGCTGCTGCAGATTGCTTTTAGAGGATTGCTTCTGCCACTCATGTTTTCCACGACTGGTTTCTTGCATTCAGTTGGAAGAAGCTGCTTTCGCCTTGTTTTACCATCTGGGAGTCCTGACAATGCTTTTTGTGTGGTTTATTGGCTAAACCTCAAGCCCTAAAATAGTTCTTTTGTTGATTTATATTAAACACCTCCTCTCAATGCAGAGGTACACCTTGTTCTACCTCTTTGACAACACATAATAATGTCTGACTATGAAAGAGACAAGCTGCCTCGCAGGTGCTAAAACAGAGTTGTTGGACTTCAATTAGCTGGAGGAGCTCATATCTAGATTTCCAGCTACAACCCACATGAGATAATCAAACCAGAACAAAACCATTTTAGAATCTACATTTCTACAAATCCTCTTTGATATCGACTCAGATATATTTAGACATTTTAATTACTGTCAGTAATCAGCTAGAACACTCAGATACAGTGGAGTGGCAGGTGTGTACACACTGGTTGCCTGAATGTGAGGTCTTGATGCTGCCATCACTTCCCCTCCCCATTTCCTAAATCGGATTATAACTAAATCATTCAGCCGTTAAAGGATCTGTAGAAGCTACTTCATGCCTTAACCACTGATCCACCCAGCATGGTTCCATCAACAGTAGGAACAATGTCCCTGCTTGCCTTAAGAGAAGCTATTCATTAAGAAATCATAAGTGCAATCAAGGAAAATATGAAAGTCTTATTTATTACATAAATTAGAACCACTTTTTTTTATTTAATACAGTTTTCCATGGGATAAAGTTCCAATCTTTAGCAGCTGAGCTAGTTTGATGTTATCAAGATAAAAGAGAACATATAAAAAGTCTCTTACTGCTACTAAACTGTTTTATATATTATAGTTGGACTATGATCAATTATATTAACTAACTGGATTTTTATACACAGAAACATTTAATGCAAGCAGTGATTTTCCAAGGTGCCTGTTAAGGGCATCACCATTACTTACTGTGTTTCAATACAGATTCAGTGAAGCTTAGAAGAATGGGAAAGATTTATTGGGCTGAGCTTAAGAGCACTTACAATCAAATTTGTTATTTATTTTGCAAATGTATTGATCTGCAAGACATGAAAAGGTTACACTTCTTCATACAGATTCTAACGTAGTTAACACAATAATCGGTGAAGATTATTCTCTGTAGCTTCAGCAAGTAAACTTTGCAATCCTTTTAATTGTGAATGTAAAATCTTTAAATTTTTTTATGCTGAAACAATTTGTATTTATTTATATTCAAATTCTAAATAAATTATAGAAATATCTATAGTCTTACAATTCAGCCATTTATGGAAGTCCCCCTATGGTTTGGAGCCCTAAGCAGCAGCTCAGTTCATTCATGCCTTGGGCTGCTCTGAGTTAGAGAGCTGAGTGCTACATATCGACAAGCATTGATTTTAAAAGCCAAGTCAGCCATTTTAAATCACAGCAATTTTAAAAAATCGGATAGAGGGATACTGAAATTCAAAAAAGTAGGTATTAAGCTCAAAAAGGATGCTGTCAATTTACTTGTGCCTATAAAGTCTTAAAACACCTGCAGTCATAGATCAGGACAAAAAACAAACAAACAACAAGTGTCAAAAATAATTCACTGTTGCTTTTCTTGGCATATTATCACTTAAAATAGCCTCAAGGGCAGAGACAAAACTCGATGGAGGAACTATATATATATATATATATATATATATATATATATTTATGCTTTGTTGTCTGCTAATGCAGGGGTTTCCCTGAAATGATTGTGAAGGTGGTACTGAGGAAAAAGCCTCTGGGTTCCCTCGTCAGCTTAGTATCCCAGCAAGCAGCCTAAAATGTAGAAGAAATTTGACTGGTGGATGAGTGGAGGATTACAATCTACATCTAGATTTAGCTTATAGAGCTTGAGGTTTAGATGAAGACTATTTCAATCATCCTTCAAACCTATGCTTTAATCATTTTCTTTACATCTCAGGATTAGTCAAAAGATTTGACATAAAGTAGGGGGGGTTAAAGCGTACCCACCAATGTCATGTCAGAGATCCAACAGGATAGGTAAACACCAACATAAAATGACTATGAGCTGTAATGAAATAATCCAAGTACAAGTAAGCAGGAGACAGAATCAGGCGACACCCCAAACATATATGCTGGAAATTGTAACCAATGTTACCTGCGTTCAGGCAATTCCCAGCAGCATGATTTGGAAGCAGATTTATTTTATCAAGTTTAAAAAGGGGTTTTTAAAAATAAATTTCAGTTTTAACATAGTCTGTTTTTGAACAAATTACCTTTTATTTCTTTTAAAGTCGTAGGAAAACGGCTCCCGAGTGGTGCCCGACTTTATACGAGTGAATAAAGTGAATGTGATTAGTCGTTTATCAAGAGGATGAGATTGTTGTGGCGGAAGGTTCGCAAACGAGTTTGATTGTAGCCGGTGTCTCGGAAGCATCTTGCTAACTAGTTAGCAACCTAGTGCTAGTAGGTTCCCAATGGGAAATTATATTGGGAGACTGTCAAGGAACGCTATGGACAGTGGAAACATGCAAGAGAAGGATAGTTTAATGTCAGAGGTCGTGGATAAGTCTTCTCCGTCATACTTTTTTTTTGAGGAGGAGGAAAGCGGGAAAGAAGTTGTTGTGGAAGAGGACGCCAGGGCGGCAGAAGCTTGGTTTGGTGTAGAAGGCTTACAGCCGTACGTTTGAGCCCTTGCCTCGCAACGCTGCCGGTTCTGTTAGCTCTACGTCTGCCGAAGACACAGACGTCCATCCCCGTGAACTCTGGGACGGAACTCAATGGGAAAGGAAATGATTCTTATTTCTTACTTCAATCATTGTGTATATTAGCTGCGAGTGCGACATATGAATCAAGATGCTCTGACCGAAAAAATATGATTGCCAGATGACCTTTGAGATATGATCGAATTTAGGTGTACAAGCTGACGTATAACTAACTGGCCTGCATGAGATAACGGGGAAAAAAAACTCCACCGATTTTAAGACAGGATTTTTTTTTTTTATAGAAATTTCCTAAATTTTGGGGTACATTTTGAGGTACATTTTGGGGTAAATTTGAGCCAGAATGATTTGACATTTAAATATGATTTCCCTATGTCTTTAAGCTAGGTAAAGTAAAGGTGCACAACTGACAAGCACCACCAAGCCAAGAAAACTGTATCAGGTACATTGTTACATGCATTCACAGTGCTGATCCACTCTAGGGATCGGTCAATGGATTGGTTAAAGTGAGAACATTAACAATTTCAGCTGTGCTTTAATCTGAAGCAAAATCATTTTTTAGACTAAGACAAACAACCTATTGCAGCTCCATGGGATTATTAAGTGTTGTTCCAGAAAGGTTCTGAATGAGGAGAAATCAAAAGCAATAAGAGGAAACCTGAGTTTTCTGTTGGTACTTTTTTTTCCAAATGTACTGAGGTTGTGTGCCATTGCCTATTCACCTTTTCACCATTGTATCATCAGATTCAAGCTCTTAAATGGTTTGAACAAGCAGCTCAAACATGCTGCTATAATGTCACATTTTCTCTTTCTGCTGTAATCCTGGAACACATATAAACTAAAGACACACCTCTCTAGGGTCCAGATTAACCAGTTAAGTAGTTGTAACCATGACATGGTACGGTTCCAGGTCAATTTCAGGGTCCTGGACTCAGTTCACACTCAAGACCAATTCCAGAAACAGGACTCTGTCATGGTTCAAAGCATTCCAAAGGCTGGGTGTGAAAGCAATGTAACAGGAATTTAAATCTTAAAAAATGGTGTAACGAAAAATTTTAGCAGTTTTCAAATCTTTTTATAATACCAGCTGAACAAACATACACGCTGCTGACCTAAGTCTAAATTCTTGAGTAGATGACGAAGTATAACAACATGACTAATGAACTGTGATACAGAACAATATAATTAGAAAAATACCTTCAAAACTTTGCTCCCGATGACTGTTTGAATCATGGGTCAGAATCTATGATGCAGTCCGGCTAATGAAAAGCAGGAACATTCCTGAGAGGACTGACACAACAAACTAACAAGTACCAGAGCAAAAAAAAAACAGAACAATGCAATGAAAATAGCGTTACAGCCTAACCACAAAGCTCTGGATTATTTTAAAGAATAGACAGTGGGTGCAGACAGTTGTAAAGTGTGCTTATTTTGTCACCAACCACAACAACTTGCACTCCAAAGTTTTTTTTAGGCCATCCATGAAAGTCACATCTGCTCTTTAGCACACACACAACAAGGCCGAAGGCATGTCTCTCCATAAACTACAGTTATTTGCTGAGCAATGACTTAATGTGAGGCCAGTAACTACAGGACCAAGCACCCGCCAGTGGAGCACTGTGTGTCCTTATTGAACTCATGGAGTCATCTTTTTCTCAGACTCTTGCTTTCATTCTTTGGGAGAAGCAGATCTGATTGGGGAGCAGGAGGTTGTTCTCCAGCCCTTAGGCTGTTACTGTGATGGTTTCCCTCTTCTCTGATCAATCCTCTGTCTCTTTGTTGGTCGTCCAAAAGGCCAGCCAAGTCAGACATGCTGTTCTTGAAGCTCTGTCTTTCTGTGTTGAACAGGGAGAGTTCTCTCCAGTTGGACAGAATTTGCCTCCCTTCTCTTTATCTCCCCAGCTGCAGACTTTAGCTGTTTTGGATGGCATGCCATTGGATTCTCCTTTTCTTGTGGATGTGTGAATGGGAGTGTATACTGGGGAAAATGCCAGCAAGATCAGTACAAAAAGAATGCTTCATGTCTTCTCTGTTTTTATGTTAGCCTCTAAGAACAATGCATTCACTTTGAGCCAGTGTTAAGAAGTGGTCTGTGGTGCAACCAGGTGTTTCTTTGGATGATCCCACGGTCCAATGTCAAGATTGGATTCTGTTCTTCTTCACCGCTCAAAGGTTGAAGGACGAAACATACAATTATCTCACTGGGAAATCTACACTTTAAGATCTTGTTCTACAGTTGAAACTGCCTGTATATGAAAAACAATGTGACAGACTGTGGACCTTGTTGAGTGTGAGCAAACAATGCCTTTCAAAAGACATTCTCCTTTTCTCCATGTGTTGCATTATTTTCTAAAAACCTTGGATTTCACATTATAGACTTCCACTAGCGGGTGTATATTTGTAAGTAAAAGGATCTGCTGTAAATTCAAATTTGAAAAAGTGACAATACAGTAATATTTCAACCAGTTTCCACCAAAATGTACTCAATGAGTTCTTGTTTTATGTAGAAATTAAGCAAGAAATGCACTTAAAGTGAGAATATTTATCAGAAAACCAGCCAAGAGGCCCAACTCACTCTGGAGCATCCACAGAGTTCCACAGTTCAGGTAAAATAATTGGTTAATGAAACAAATATTTCTTGTGAACTTCATAAATATTGCCTGCATTGATTGGTTGTTTGAAGAAATCTCCTACTGGAGCGTATCCAGGTTTAACATTCTATACCAGAGGCCAGTATCTTAAAACAAGGCTGTTTGGTGAGATTAAACAAAGATCTAAATTCTTAGTCTGCATGTAAAACAGTGACTGTTTTAAATAAATAACAAAAAAAAAACAACTCTGTAAATCACCTTAAACACAACATCCCCACTAGAGAACATGATGGTAGTAGATTAATACTATAGGAACTGCTGCATAAACCTTTGTGTTTGTCTGTTACCTAAAATAGGTTAAGAGTTTAAGGGGAATGACAACGTTCTAAAGTTTTTGTTGATGCATAATTGTTACTGGAAATTAAAGTTTACATAAAACCCTGTTTTAATTACATTGGTTCAAATGTGGTGACCGTGGGATAGTGGTTTTAGCAGTTTCTTTCGTTTAGAGAGTTGTGGGTTTAATTCCAGCTTCTGCTTAAAAATGCCAATTAGCACCTGTGCAAACCCCAAGTTCCCTAATTTTTTGTGCATTGGTGAATAAATGTGAGTGAATGTGGCTATAAATGGCTAAGTATAGTTGGAAAAGCCCTATATAAAATCAGAACATTTTTACAAGACGCAGAGAAAACCCTCACGTTTTTGTTTTTGTCTTTTTACAGAAAGTACTCAAAAAACGCAAACAGAGAAATGTATTCTTTACAGAGGGATGAAGTGTGCTTGATCTTCTAAAAGCCAGGGAACCCCAACTGGGATTTAATTCAGTCAGCCCCAACTTATTTTTGTAGTGAACTCATTTTTAAAAAGTGAGTGCAAGGAATCAACAGCAAGCTGGAAATAAAAGCTTAATTTAGTTCACTTTAAGAGTGAACTTTAAGTCGGATAGATGAATCAGACTTTTTAAAAGGCTCTTTGATTCTAAAGCATTAATTTAATGCCCCTCTTTGTACATCTGCCTTGCAGATCTTTCGAGTAGGAAAGTGAAATAAACTCATTTTTATTTTCTTTGGAGGACTTTCCTAGAGAAACATTTCTTAATGGACATTTTGTAATCCATTTTATTATTTTTAAATGGGAAACATTTTGGGTTTCAGTTATGGTAAACTGACATATACATAGTTCACAAATGTCTTCTATATATGGTGTCTAGAATATGCTAGCTTTATCCTTGTCTACTGACCTCTATTTTCATAAGGAAAAGCAGTGTTCTCAATGTGAACCAGGCTAGAGCTGCACAGAGAACCAAAACCGCCAGCTATAAATGAGGGAGGACCGACATAAATATAACCTGCCCTCTCACCACCAATTCTGTTTGCCACCAGTGCTCCACAGTGAAGCTCCCAGTAGATTCACAGCCATCACCAAATAGACAGCTGGCAGTCAGTTATGTTCTGACACCACGTTTGGGGTCCCTTACCCACCTAGCAATGTGAATACTCTATTCAGACACTCCTAAATATTTAATCAGGACAAGTAGAAGGCAATCTCCTACATCCACAAGCATTAAACATTTAATACCCGGCTGGCATGAAATCTAGTCAGCCGAGACCTAGTGAAGTGACGCATGCAATAGAAAGCCGAGGACACTTGTTCTTTCCTGGTTAATTTACGCAAAGACAAATCCCACTGCAAGAAATGCAGGCCACAACACTCTATCAAGTGTAGGTCAGAATCAAGGATCCAGCACGCCTACACTCAGACAGCAAAAAAAAGAAACAAACAACCTCCCACAAACACACAGACTAGAAAAGGTAAATCTCTCTGCAAACATATATCATTTGTGAGAGGTGAAGCAGGCAGGAGGCTGCTGAGTCCCATCAGTCATGGCTTTAGATTGAGGTTAAAAGCACAACAGGGCAACCACTGTCAGCACAGCCAAGGACAGAGAGGGAGGCTGGAGCCAAGCTGCTGTACAATGGAAAAATTAAACAGTCTACACAAGAGCAGATGTGCAATAATGCACAGTTAGTTGGTGCAAACTGCATAGGGTATCTTCATTGCTAAAAAAATATTTTCATCCACGGTACATTTGATTTTCTGTCTAAAAATCTTTTTGCAAGAACTACTAATTGGATTTTCTTTCATTTGGTCTTTCTAGTTACAGAAAAAGAACATTTGTCTTTTGGAAACATTAGCTACAATGCAGCTGTGACCCCCCCCACCCGTTTTAATTCATTTTGTGGCTGTTAGATAACATTTAAAGAGGAAAGGAACAAGCAACTTTCTCTGCTAAAAGAGCTGCATGACTTGCAGCTGAGGAGGAAGTCATTTACTGAATGAGGATAAAATACTGTATTATGTGAAGTGCTTGGAGATCCAGGCTGGCCAAAAGACTTGTTGGCTAAGGTTTGTCCTGAACTGAATAATCCTAATCTCTTAGAAAAGAAAAGAACATTTATTATTGGGATAGATTGTAGAAAACCAAATAAAATGGGGGGAGTGGCTGCCTAGTGGTTACGGAATACAGCATGGAATCCTGAGGTTCTGAGTTCGAGCCCCGCTCCCACAGACTGCCACTCTGGGTCCCTGAGCAAGACCCTTAGTCGCACAATAGCAGCCCACTGCTCCCCAAGAGGATGGGTTAAATGCAGAGAGTTCATTTCGTTGCTTTGTACTTGTGACGGTGTGATGACAATAAAACGCTTGAAAAAAAAATTATGTCTAATGTAAAGCCCATATTCTACTGATAAGGTGTATATCTGATCAAAGCAAGAGAAAAGGTGCAGGCTACCACAAATAAAACAATATGGAGGGGTGATTTCTTAGATCAGTCATCTTATTGCTTAGATGTCAACAAATATAGAAGTGCTGCTCCCCGATCCAATGTTGTTCAATATCAATATAATTCAGAAAAAAGCACATTAATCTCAATAAACATACACCTTCCAACTAGCTACTTTATAAGGTACACATAAGTAATACTTTTTTGTTGTCAGGGTTCCCTAATTCTCCATGGCATGGAGGTTTCTGAGACATTCCTAATTCCTGACATGCATATAATCTTATAGTTGGGCTTAAATTGTGTTTACAGGTGCTGGTCATAAAATTAGAATATCATGAAAAAGTAGATTGATTTCAGTAATTCCATCTAAAAAGTGAAACTTGTATATTATATTCATACATTACATACAAACTCATATATTTCAGATGTTTATTTTGTTTAATTTTGATGATTACAAATGACAACAAATGAAAATCTCAAATTCATCATATCAGAAAATTAGAATATTGTGAAAAGGTTCAAAATTGATGGCCCCTGGTGCCACACTCTAATCAGCTAATTAACTCAAACCACCTGCAAAAGCCTTTAAATGGTCTTTCAGTCTAGTTCTATAGGCTACACAATCATGGGGAAGACTGCTGACTTGACAGTTGTCCAAAAGACGACCATCGACACCTTGCACAAGGAGGGCAAGACACAAAAGGTCATCGCTAAAGAGGCTGGCTGTTCACAGAGCTCAGTGTCCAAGCACATTAATAGAGAGGCGAAGGGAAGGAAAAGATGTGGTCGAAAAAAGTGTACAAGCAAGAGAGATAACCGCACCCTGGAGAGGATTGTGAAACAAAACCCATTCAAAAATGTGGGGGAGATTCACAAAGAGTGGACTGCAGCTGGAGTGAGTGCTTCAAGAACCACCATACACAGACGTATGAAAGACATGGGTTTCTGCTGTCGCATTCCTTGTGTCAAGCCACTCTTGAACCACAGACAGCGTCAGAAGCGTCTTGCCTGGGCTAAAGAGAAACAGGACTGGACTGCTGGTGAGTGGTCCAAAGTCATGTTCTCTGATGAAAGTAAATTTTGCATTTCCTTTGGAAATCAAGGTCCCAGAGTCTGGAGGAAAAGAAGAGAGGCACTTCATCCACGTTGCTTGAAGTCCAGTGTAAAGTTTCCACAGTCAGTGATGGTTTGGGGTGCCATGTCATCTGCTGGTGTTGGTCCATTATGTTTTCTGAGGTCCAGGGTCAACGCAGCCACATACCAGGAAGTTTTAGAGCACTTCATGCTTCCTGCAGCTGACCAACTTTTTGGAGATGCAGATTTCATTTTCCAACAGGACTTGGCACCTGCACACAGTGCCAAAGCTACCAGTACCTGGTTGAAGGACCATGGTATCCCTGTTCTTAATTGGCCAGCAAACTCTCCTGACCTTAACCCCATAGAAAATCTATGGGGTATTGTGAAGAAGAAGATGCAATACACCAGACCCAACAATTCAGAAGAGCTAAAAGCCACTATTAGAGCAACCTGGGCTATCATAACACCTGAGCAGTGCCACAGACTGATCGACTCCATGCCACGCCGCATTGCTGCAGTAATACAGGCCAAAGGAGGCCCAACTAAATACTGAGTGCTGTACATGCTCATACTTTTCATGTTCATACTTTTCAGTTGGCCAACATTTCTATAAATCCTTTGTTTTTATTGGTCTTCAGTAATATTCTAATTTTCTGATATGATGAATTTGAGATTTTCATTTGTTGTCATTTGTAATCATCAAAATTAAACAAAATAAACATCTGAAATATATGAGTTTGTATGTAATGTATGAATATAATATACAAGTTTCACTTTTTAAATGGAATTACTGAAATCAATCTACTTTTTCATGATATTCTAATTTTATGACCAGCACCTGTATTTACTATTTACTTATTTTATTCAAACATTAGTATGAAAACGGATATTCTTGAGGATTTAATCAGGTCCCAAAAAGAAATATGATTCCTAGACAGAGAATAGGTTTAGGTGGCAAGAAAAAAAGAAATAAACCTACATTGGAAATATTCTACAATTGTAAATCTACAAAAATGAATAACGGCACAAATAAAGAAAAGTTTTATTGTATCTCTCCAAAGCCTTTACCACTTGACTACAATGTTTTGAAATGTGAATAATTTACATATCAGTATGCAATAAAATTACATAAACAGATAATGATTAGTTGAAAAGTGAAATATGCTTTAATAGTGAGCAATGATCCCTAATTTGTTTTGTAATTAATCAGCTGTCAGAAACTTGCTGAGACGGAATTATTGAGGCATTAACTTTGTGTGTCCTCGATATGAAAATACAGGTTGTGTGTGTGTATGTTTGTGTGTGAGTTGTCCCAGTCAATACTATCAAGTGGTATCACGAGTATACAGTGTAAGGTATACATGCACCAGCAAACACACATAGATACAGATGCAGATACTGGAGGTGACCCAACACAGTGACAGGGTTGGACGTGACTTGGTTAAGAATGGCGAGGTAAGAATGATAAAGTAGCATCTAAATCCACCCACATCCTGTGACCCCTGCAATAAGTCAAACACCAACTCTAGCCACATACATCATAAATAACCCTCTCTGATGTCAGAGTGGAAGAGCCCTCCCTGTGTTCAAGTTTAAAGTGTCTGTTTGATTAACAAACATGGAGCAGACATCCTTCATTTAGCAACTAATCTGTTGCTGAAGGCAACCAAATCTAACTTTCTGTTTTCTATTTCCATGTTCTCCTGAGTCACATATACGAACACCAAGGAGAGCATTAGTAGCACACACTGAGAATGCTCTCGCTCTTGAGATAATTCATGCAATCCCACCCAAACACATCATGTGGGGTTAATAGAACAGGTGTCCACTGCAGAGCACTCACTACACCCCTTTGGCTCCCAAGCCAAAATCCCAGGCTAATTTGAATTAGGGAAAAAAAAATCTGAAAACATTTGCTCGACGATTCAGGCTAATGTTCAATCTGCTGCTCTTTGACACAGTGCCACCATGCATCTCATTTCTATTCCTGAGGCCTTACTGCAAACCCGCCATCACTGCAGTGTTATGTGGCAGAAAACAGAAGGAGGAGAAGCAGGGAGATGAGGGAAAAAGAAAAACGAAGCATAGTGCTTTTTTTTTCCTGTCTCAAGTAGAGGAAATTGCCAAAGTAACAAGCCTGAAAAATACTGTTAAATTAAATATTTTATGAGAACATACTCAAGGTCAAGGTAGGAAATAAAATCCAGCTTTCTGACAAAGAAAATGTGGCACATGAGCAGGAAAAGATCACAAAGACGAGACAGGTCTTTAAAAGAAACCTTCTTAAAATTCCTCTAAACCAACAATTTGGCTTAATACAACAGATCTGCACATTTAAGAACATTAATATGAACATGTAAAAGCATACTTACTCTCTTTCTGATATTCAATCAGCGTGAACCTTATCTGTTTGAACTAAACAAGATAAACAATATAAAATCTTTTCCATTTGGTACAAGCAAGAATTATAATAGCTCTTGGATTCTTAGGTCACAGTCCCAATTTGACATAGATTATCAGCCTTTAAACATTTATACAAAGGCTAGATGAAGATGGGTTTGTAAGCTTAACATCAGAGTAAACTGGAGGATCCCTGAGGACATATTTTAAGACCTTCTACGACAATAAAGAAAAATTCTTCAGGGAGCTATCAGGGAAAACAATTATGGACTTCGGCAAATCTGGTTCATGTTCAGGTGCTATTTCCAGAGGCCTTAAGGTGTCATCTTCATATGTTCAATTGTTAAATTATAGAATAGGAAAAAGAGAAGGAGAATGTCCAGCCATGAACCTGTTCAGGACGAGGGCAGGCAGTGTTGTGCCTGAACGCGTTCATTGAACGAAAGTTCATGAACTCGTTCATATTTTGGGCGAACGTGAACTGAATGTACTGTATTACTGCCTGATGAACGTTATTGTGAACTTGTTCATTCTGGTGTCTGTGAACGGCACGCTCTCTCAGTTCAACTCCGTTCAATAGGTTGCCAGATTTCTATAGAGCCCTCCGGGCGAAACCCCGGCTAAATCAAACCGTAAACAGGCCTTAATATGTAGCGGGGAAAACACCCAATCTGGCAACACCAGCTACCAGTGTTGTAGCCTACAGCCGCGTGCGTCATCAAAACAAAATGCAGCGTGGAAGCCACAGCAGCATGGAGGCGACCGTGGATGCGAAAAAGCAGCAGTATGATCACTTATAACAGTTTTATGACCAGGTGGTCGGTGAGGATGATGGCAACAATCTTACATTTCTCTGCAAACTTTGCCCGCCGGCTTTCAGTAAAAAAATCCGTACTTAAACCTGCCTGGTATAATTTTCCAGGATTCCAGTATTCCTTTTTAGTATGTACTGAAATGAAATTTCAAATGGAAAAAATAATAAAAAAAAAAAAAATAAAAAAAACATTTGCACCTTAAAGAGTACTTTCCTGTTTTTCTTTTAATAATTCCTCATAAAAAAGACCATTCAAGCAGCACATTTTTCCTGATGTTTTTGAGAATATACTGTAGGGGTGAAAGCTGCAGCTGCTACTAGTGTGAAGTGAATGGACAGCAACAAAGCATTAAAGCAACAATGGGGAAATGCTGTCCCCTCAATGCTAATGTAAACCCTGGTTGGATAAGGATTCAAAACTGGATATGAAGATGAAATCTGACGCACAGTTTCAGTGTTACAACTAATAAAATAATTGCCGTCTGTGGTTCTACAGTAGGCTATGGTGTAATTGAGCAATATATGAAAAAAATATATGAACTGAACTAGTTCATTTTAAAATGTGTGAACTGCATTTTGAACTAGTTCACGTAGAAGGAGAACTTTCCCAACACTGAGGGCAGGTTCTGTGTACCGTAGATAAATAGGTTGTGGTGGAAAATGTGAGACTCAAAGCTGTTCATAGGGTCTAACGATTGAGAGTGAAATGATTTAATTAGTGTTGGGATGAAGGTCAGCTAAGAAAGAGAAAATTCATTACTCCAAAAGCAATATAACTGCCAGCCAGACTACAGTTTAGAAATAGGAACAAAACCATTAATCATTGGAAACCTCTCCTGCCAAATTATGAAATGAATATTTGGGCCAATAATGATTACATTTACATTCATTACCTTACATTTGGAGAAATAAGGGAAAGGAAGGGCTTGTAGCACAGCTGGCTTGCAGTAAGAAGGTTCCGGGTTCAATTCCCAGGCCCGGTGTCTTTCCGCATGGAGCTTGCATGTTCTCCCTGAACATCCATGGGTTCCCTCTGGGTACTCCGGCTTCCTCCCACAGTCCAAAAAGATAACCTTCTCTAAAATCTCTTTAGGTGTAAGTATGTGTGTGAATGGTTGTTTGTCTCTGTGTTGTCCTGCGATGGACTTGTGACCTGTCCATGGTGGACCCCGCCTCTCACCCGTAAATGTTTGGAGATAGGCACAAGCACCCCTCACAGCTCTGCTAAGTGTGACAGTAAATGGATGGATGTGCAAGGACTGCTATGGCTATTCTTGTGTTATAATCGGAAAAAAACAACAAACGTGGTCAAAGTAGCTTCTGAGGTTTACAATGTAATAAAAACTAAAAAGAGACTTGCAGAGGGTTTTCTAATTACCATAGAAATACTTGAAATTATTATAAGGAAAACAGAAATATTCTTCTGGTTGACTTTCTATAATTATCTAAATACAAATGTTTTTTTAGAGATAGAAAAAAAACTATTTTACTCTTCACAACTTCAATAAAAAAGAACAGAGACAAACCAGACAACCCAGCTTTGTTTTACCCGAACAGGGAAATTAAACCAATTATTTTAAAGAGGGTAATACAAAGTACTGATATCAGGCTCAAAGAAATATTACTGCAAAGGTTTTATAATTGTACCTGACAACCTGACTCAAATATACCAATTCGGTTGAGTGGAATGAGCCAAAATCACAGTAAACTAGTGTGGAAAGCTTTTGGAAGGATAACATCTTTGCAGGGCTGGTGATTCTCATGAACAGGTCCACCAAATCCTACAGAAATCTATTGGAATCTGTAACTTTGAAAAAAAAAAAGAAGCAACTGCAGAAAAAATAATATTTTATTTTGCCATTAAGAAAAAAAGTACTAGTTCTTTAATTATGCAGAAAATGTTTAGTTTGATGTGGTGTCAGACAAGTAGAAAGGAAGGCTTTCTTTTTAAACAATGCATGTAAACATCTGTGATGGACTTTATCTACCACATATAATACAAATCTACATAAAACAAGCCAGGGAAAGAAAAAAAAAGGGATGTGGAGAGAAGTGACAACAGTAAGATTTGGGGTATATAATAAATTGAGGAAAGAAGAGAGAGAGGGAGAAAACTCTTCCCTGATGATTTCTTATGCGTAGTAAAAGTTTCCACTCAATTTCCTCTTCTTATTTATCCTGGAGATACCATCTCTCTGTGTCTCTCTTTCTCTGCTCCAAAGTCATGATGAGGGTGGCATAAAATTAGCTGCTTGAAAGAGAGACTGTGACCAGGGGCAACATGGAGGACCTTGTTTCCAAAGAGTCTCGACACACTCTGCACAATCCCCCATATCCCCAAGTAGCAGCAAAAGATCAGATAGGAAGGCAGAGGCCTGTTTAAAATAGCACCCCAAAGACATTGCTCTGAATTTTTCATCAGCAGCAAAAAAAAATGAATAAAGAAATACAGTGAGAAAAAAAGATGAAGTGCAGAGCATGGAATAATCAACTCAGCAGTATCTTCTGTGTATCAATTCTGATTTATAGACTTCTACCACCGAATCTAAAGAAAGGATGATAGGCCTACATATAAATCTGCACTGATTCATATTTTCCTTTTTTATTTTTTTATAGATGCATAAATATGGGATCTGTTTTTATAAAGCGATGAATTGTTGCTACCATCTAATCCGAATTTCTCTCACTGAATTATTACTAACAATATCTGAAGCATTTCTGTTGGATTTTTTTTTTATTAATTTCAATCAGACCTTCTAGTGATCTTCTTAGCAGGACCTGGTTATGCTTCTGCATGATGCAAAAAATGTTACCTTAAAAAAAAAAAAAATTTTCAATGTAAATTTCAATTGTAGTGCTTTTTTAGTTGTCATTTGTAAAGTGACATAAGAGTGTTATTAAAAGCTCTTAAAAATACAATAAATTATTATTACTAGCATCACAAAGAAAGAAAAGCAGAGGCTAATCAATTGACCCGTTTACTAATTCATGGTATTTAATAAAAGTTTGTGTCATCTCACACTGTGCCACATTGACAACCAACACTTCTTTTTTAATAAATATCTTTGTGTTGGAGTTCAATTTGAATTTATTTGATATGATCAGGGCCCAACGTTTTTAATCCTTTTTTAATAGGTCTATACTAGTTTAGCCAATAGGTCCAACCAGAGGGAGACTTGAAATTATTGACAATGATTTTACTCACAAAATTGGTTAAGAGGTAAACTGACAGAGAGCAGAGATGATTAATCTGAGAACATCCCACAAAAACAGGCCCTCTCTCTTTTTTCTTCGATCGTTTTCTCTGACTGATTATCTGCTACAGCACATGGCTACAGTTAAATGGCCTCAGCTTCAGAGAGAAATCTTGACTGAAAGAGTGTGAGTAAAAAAAAAAAAAAATCCCTTTTTTGGTCTCTACAAATTCTCAATTCATAAAACAACATTGGACATGTGGTACATTAGTTTTCACCAAAAATCAGTTTTTCTGGTTTAAATGAATGCATGACAGGTAGCTACAGTTCTAAAAAGTTCTGCTTTGTGAAATATTCAAGTTTACTCATGATACTTTTAGACATGTGTGCAGTAATTAGATGTTAGAAAACCACAGAGGTGAATCTGTCATTTCACACACTTCATGCCCTGCAAATAGACAAGTCCGACCCTTAAATGCTTCATCTAGTCTCTAGTCTCCCAGTCCAATTACAAGTCATCCCATCCAGCTTTCTCCTTCCACGCTCTCACAGTCTGTCAGATTCTGATATGTAGGGCGCTGCAATGCTGAAGGTCGGTCAGTCAGCACATTTAACCTCACTTCCAAGCACCGTGCTCTGCCTTTTCCAGAGGCTTTTTGATTGGTGACCGTTTGAAAAGCCAGCTTTGGACTTGACTGCAGGGGCACAGTGAGCTTTAATGATCAGAGAAAAAATCTTTCTGAGGCACGAATCCTGACTGTAGTTAGTCATAATGGTTTTCAATTAACCATAGGAAGAGACTGAACTGATGCAAGTTTGTAGATGAAGACCAGTCATGCAATATTCATGAACACAAATTCATGAAAGCTTACAGTATATTGGGATGAATATTAACATAGGGTCAATGCTGCGTCATTGGAAGGAGATGGCTACCACTGCAACCAGAAAGAAAACAGGAGATCAAGGCAAAGAAGAATCACTGGGGGAGAAATGGGAGGTTATCGAGAAACAGAGAGGACCTTGAACTAAGAGAAAATGGAATCATAAGATAAAGGAGGGGGAAGAAAAGCTAAAGGAGTTACGACTCCCCAAAAAGAGATTAAGGATCATCTGCATTTTGCCTCTTCATCTGCTTTTACCATAATCATCCCTCTCTAAAGGCAGCCAGCAGCCCCCACTCAAAACAACACCAGTCCGAATGACGGATCCTGACAAACTGGGAAGCCAGAAGAAGGGAGGGAGTGTTTTTTTTTTTTGACTGAAGGGAGGACTGCAGACAGACAGCAGGGAGTCTGAAGCAGGACAAAGTTATAACTCTAATAAGCTGACACACTCTCCTTTTCTCTAATCTATAAGCATGAAAAGTGGTGACTGGAGGGAAAGAGCCCTGCCAAAACGGTGCTTCAAGTCATTGTCATAATATTCAGAAGTATCAGCTTGAATAAAGGACAGTCCAAAGCTGCTTTGGGATAAGGCAGGATAAACACTTATTGGCCAATAGCACTCTTCAGTGTAGGTCCTGTTACTGAGTTCAGACAACTCATAACTATTTTCATGATTAGCTTTCTTTTTATTCCAAATAAAGTAAAAGGAAGAGCTGAGATAATAGAAGCTTTTTGAAAATAAGCGATTTTTAACATCCAGAGAGTAAGAGAGGGGGAAAAAAATCAAACTGATAAAAGAAGGATTAAAGCAAAGATGTGTTGTTGTTTTTTTTAATCAATCTGAGTTAACCTCTTTTTCTTAATGGCTACAATACCTAACAACTGTACTGAAAATGATGGAAACATTTTGGAAATCCCAAAAGATAAAGATCTAGCTAGGTGGATTTAAAAACAGACAGTTTATAAAACGCTAGCTAATTGAACTAAGTCTGTTGCTAATATCAGATGCCGAAGGGAATTCAAAATATAAACCTGAAATCATCTTTTTATGTGTTTATAATTGCTGTTTAACAGAAATTTCTCTGCCTCCCAGACAACAGAGTCAAAGATATAATTGTAATTGCCAACAGATTCTCTTTCTTTGTACCGTGAGCAAAAAAGGTTGTGACAGGAATTAAAACCGACAAACTGCTCATGTGGCATATCCATATAAAATGAAATATCTGGTATTCTACTGATCGGACAACTACACTCTTCTCCTTTCTGTAAGTAAAGAAAGTTAACGGTTAGGTGAGGGATGACAGGCTATTTCAAATGAAACAATTTTCTATGTCATGTTAAAACATGTTTGACATTAATCGAGAGTATGGTAGAGAGAGTGATTCAGAGCAGATAACAGGAAGGCTTTATTTATCCTTTCCAGCTTTCAACCTTTGTCATGGACCATACTGGATATGGAGACAGTGGCAGTTTTTGGGAAAAACGCCAGAGTTAAGGTATAATGTAAACCATCTTGTAGATACACACAGCCACAGGTTTTAAAAAAAATAATTGCAGTATTTACCATGCTAATTTACGATGGAGGGTTAGGCTAAAGATTTTCTTATATTTCGAGAATAAAGTCTTAAAAAATATGACAATATAGTGGTAAAATTACGAGAATAAATTCGCAACGAGAATAGTCATAAAACTACAACAATAAAGTCGTAACATTACGAGAATAAAGCCATAATATTACGAGAATAAAGTCGTAATATTACGAGGATAAAGTTGTAATATTACAAGAAAAATACATATTTACATTTACATATACTTCACAATAAGAATAGTCATAAATTACAAAAATAAAGTCATAATATTAAGAGAATAAAGACCTTAAATTAGGAGAAACAAGTTGTATTTTATTACAACTCTTACAACAAGCACTGTCTTCCCTAAAATAAGGAATGTCGAGCATTATGTGAAGTTATACTTTTTTTAGCACACCAGAATCAAATTGGTCAGGATGTCATAATGGACTCAGGTTGCTGTATGGTGGAGCTGGTCGGCTGACATTTGCTGGTTGGAGCTCGAAGCTTTCTTACTGAAAGGGGTTGTTGTATGATGACTTCATTCTCGTAAATTTACGACTTTATTCTCGTAATATTACGACTTCATTCTCGTAAATTTATTACTTTATTCTCATAATGTTACGACTTTATTCTCGTAATGTTATGACTTTATTCTCAAAATAAAAAATTTTAAAAAATCTCTAACCTGGACCTAATACTCCATCGTACTAATTGCTAATATCAGATACCGAAGAAGGTCTAAAATGTAAAATTCACAATTTTCTTTATCTTAACAAAATCTTATTTTCCTGCAACTGTTTTCTTGCAAAGACATCGGAGAGCCTACAATAGGACAAAGACATAATTGTAATTGTCTGTTAAAAAACTCACTTTTCAAATATGGGAGAGTGGAAAAGGGTGACTGGAGGAAAAGGCACAGATTGCAAAGGCAGCATATCCAGTCATGTTACAAATGTTACGTGAGTGTGTCAGAATTATATGGGAAATTCATCAGTAATCCTTAGTAGGTCACAACAGAATTAATAGACTTCAAAGCTGGATTAAGGGTGAGTGGCCGTACCAATTCCACATGGGCTAACTTATTACCAAGCATTAACAGTGTACATCAAACAAGAGCTTATCGTGGTTTTAGTTTGAAAATATCATTTGACCTTTTGAGGAGGTCTTAGAATTAATTTAATGCTCCACAGATATCTAATTTTATGCTTTTATGGATTTACAAAAGTGCAGGATAATGGAAATGTCCTGATATATTTTTTTTTGCTTGCTGTGCTGCAGAGTGTTCAGTGTTAAATTCCTGCTTCTGTTTAATTTCATGGCCCTCTTTAGGAGATGCTGGTGGTGGGTTGACAGTAAAAAGGAACCAGAAACACTAATGAATTCACACTTCAACCAATGCGCTTGGCTAGCAGCTTCTCCCCAAACTCACTTTTTACCTGCCGTAACTTTTACAAATGAAAAGTGGGAAATGGGCCAATTTACAGCTAAGGGCTGTTTCCTCCTAAGAGACACAGGCGAAGAGATGGAGAACAGAGGATGTAGAGAAGCAGATGAGGTTTCAGCAGAGAGAAAAGAGGGGAAAAAAGATGACTGGGAAGCATGATGTTGGCGCCAATATGAGTGTAATCTCTAAGGATGGAAAAGAAGTGCTTGAATTGCATTTTTGGCCTTTAACTTCTCTTATACAAAGAGACTGCATTGAGGAGCAGCTCTTGATCTTTCCAATCAGCCTGCATGACAAGAGCTCCTCAGATATTCAACAAGCAGCATCAAAAGCGCATGTCAGCAAGAAGAAGTTTGCTTCATTCTGGAAAGTTTGGACAAAAGATACAAAGGATTTTGGAAAGAAGCCAAAAGAATAAAGCTGCTAGAAACCAAAAGGGATGGTACAAAGTAGCAGAGGGTTACCATCTGTTCTTAATTATCATTATGAAGCACTTTAGTTTAACTAAAATGATCTGGAGCTGAAGCTTTCTCATTGTAATAATATGGCTGTTATGAGATTTATTACAATGGTCTAATCTGCCCATTAAAGTTAATTAATTAATCAGAAATTTTCCAAAAATAATAGCTTAATTTGAAAGGTGTGTGATCAACCAGCAAAAAAAAATGAAAATCTAATCTTTTCTGATCCACGAACCCACCATTCATGTGCATAAGTGCCTCTATGCAATACTCTTCAGCGTAGAAGCTGTTACTGATAAAAAAAGAGAATTGATTGATGCTAGTTATTTGCAGCATCAGAAAAGCTATTAAAATTAAGTCTGAGTGGCTGAGCTATTAGAAATTTACAAAAAGAAAGCAATTATCCAGAACATTTTGCAACGCTTGTGCAGTTCACTCAGTCTCAGCTAAAGAGAGCACAATTCAAAGCAGATAACAGGAAGGCTGAATGAAATACAGCTAAGTTTTTGGTTTAATTTTGTTTGGCTACTTTATTTTTTTGGTTTTATAATCAATTATAGTGTAGGAATCTGTAACGATTTTTCCCTGAATGCAGCTGAACACACTTCTATTAGAAACGCAAATATCACATGACTTTTTAATAATGAAAAAAAACATATTTTTGTTAAATGTCTAAAATAGGAATTTAGATATGTTTCAATTTTAAACAGTCAACATTTCACTTGTGTTTTTTAGACGATCAAGAGTAATCGTAGTAATTGTAGGTGGTCCAAAGAGACGCTTGCGGCACTGGAGCCACAGGTTGGAGCCCCCTAATCTAGTGTATTCTCTATATTCAGATGAACTATAAATAATTTTGCATCTACTTCAATGGCAAAAAAAACAAAACAAAGGATATGTAACGGTAAGGAAATTCAGACAGTATGTTATCATTTTTCTACATGCTTTAAAATATTTGTATCAAATATCTGTATTTTACAGATACCTGCTTCTCTCATATGCAACATTTAACTTTTTTTTATTGTAAGTAAATATTGATAGATCACAGAAAGAAGGCAAGATAAAGCTAGAATTACTGCATGCAAACCTAAATACACTTTCTGGCATGTTTGACAGGCACGAGTGATTTCATGGCACCTGATGAAATAAGCCAAAAAATACACAGATTTAAAAAAAACTTGACTGCCCCTAATGTCCCATCTGTTAACTCTCCAGTTTAGCTTTTTGACAGTGATGAGAGCAGAAGATAGAGGAGGAATGTGTGCAGTAACGCCTCATGGGACCAGTTACATTTCATCTAATAGGAACTGGAAAACCACCATCTGTAATTAGACTACACAAAGATAGATGGAATGAAAAAAAAATCCAGTTAATTATCTCAAGCCGTATTCTAATAAGGTTTCAAGGCGTCATCTCAACAACCTCCGATTAAAATCTGAGCATAAATCCCCCAGGGTTCACCACCACACAAGCCAAGAACAGACAGACCCTCAAACAGGACCATTTGACCCTAATTTCCTAAGCAGGGCTCTACTCAGAGATGCTGTCTGATTGATAAAGCTCTGCATGTGAACAGCAGGAGGAGGTGTGGAAAAAATATCCTTCTAAGGTTGTTTTGAAAAAGTCTGGGTGGAACGGGTCCAGCACGGGTGCGACAATTTCCGTCACCGCAGGAAATAGGAACAGGGAACTGACTGGGGCTCTTTTTATGGGAACTGGGACAAGTGGCTGTGATAACAGTCAAAGAGGTGTCGCAGAAGGAGAATAGTCTGCCACATTCACAGCTCCATTATCTGTCAAGCCGCCAGTCCATCTGTCTGCTTGCTACACATGGCTCAGAAGATTAGCAAACTACATTTTCAATAAAACATTTGTGAGGCTTGTGCATTGAACAACAGTGCCCTAAAGAGTGTACACAGTTTTTACTACTGTTCAACCTTTTTGTTGCATAATAACAACATAAAACAACTTAGATATTTTCTGTATTTCTGATTTAAAATACATAAAAAATGCCAAACATGGTGTCACCTATGAATCTTGTATTTTTATGTGCTTTTTTTTTGAAAAATAAGAAAGAAAATTGAAGAAATGATAACAGCCACATTTATTTGTAACGGTTCCTAAGTCTAAATAGGAAATCAAGACTTTGTAATTGGGAACCTAAAATCTAAATAAAATATATAATTTTATTATAATAAAAATTCTTATTCTCTTTTTCGAAACTCAATCAGACCTGAAAAAAAAAACTGAAGAACAAGATCAGACTACACAGGACGTCTGTTTATCATATCTTATATGATTTGTTACATTCCTGTACCTTATGGTAAAGCATTTTAAGGGGTTATTTCAGTGTTACATTAATCTTCTGGATACAGTAGTCAGATAGTTGGCAGGTTGGGAGTCTTTATTCAAGTTGTACCATATTTTTCTAAAATAAACATGACTGTTGGCACATTAACACATTGACAATAACGATACTCGAAACGCTCGGTTCAATTATTAAGATATCTAAAGCCAATCATGTCAGGTTGCCTTAGCAAAAATCAAACTTATTCCAACTGCGTGTTATTTTTATTTAAATGTAAAACATCAATGAACTCAACCCACTATCTAAATGCCCACTTTAAAAGATTAAACAGCCAAATAAATGACACAAGGAAGCTAGATTTCATTTTTAATACCTGCTTGCTCAGCCACTACATACAAAAGAGCTTTTCTTTCTCCAGCAAAAAACATTGGTCTGCCATTTGCACACAGCCAACCGTCGTCCCATGAGTGTTTCCCTGTGCTGCCATCACAGCAGCCAGCACCTGCTCCGCCTAGGGCCCGGCTCTGTTAGCTCGGAGCAGAAACACAATCCATGGATGGAGTATTGGGGGAACTGGGTGGCAGAAGCTGAGGAAACAGATCTGATGGTGCTAAGTGTCAACAGCTTATCTTGAACCAGCACTAGTTACGCTGCAGAGGACTAGAGGAGATGAAATGAATTTCAAGCTGATCACCGTTGAGCTTTGTTTGCTCCACAGTGCTATAAATATTACACCATCCCAGTTGTTTGGGAGAAAATGAAACCAAATACTTCTAGCTAGCATGTTGTTGTGGAAGTTCAGCTGTGCTGCTTAAAGGATCGGATGAAGGCACGTATGTTTAGGATGAGACAGCTGCTAAGAGGCTGATAGACACACACAGTTATGTCCATGGAGTGAACCAGGCGTGGAGAATTTCACATGTCCACATGCCAGCCTGCATAGCTGTGTTACAATGATGTCTCCGGGGTACTGTTGGAAAACCTGTATAGCTTTGCAGCTACAAACCAGAAACATTCTGTCTATATAAAATACAACATGTCCAAGTTTCAGTTCATTGAATTCTCACATATAAAGCCTTAAATTCTCACATATAAAGCCTTAAATGGCGAAGCTCCATCTTATATCAGAGATCTGATTGTTCCTTATGTTCCTAACAGAGCACTTCGCTCTCAATCTGCAGGTTTACTAGTGGTTCCTAGAATTTCTAAAAGTAGAATGGGAGGCAGATCTTTTAGTTATCAGGCTCCTCTCCTGTGGAACCAACTACCAGTTTTAGTCCGTGAGGCAGACACCCTGTCTACATTTAAGGCTAGGCTTAAAACTTTCCTTTTTGATAAAGCTTATAGTTAGGGTGGCTCAGGTTATCCTGAGCTATCTCTATAGTTATGCTGCTATAGGCTTAGACTTTTGGAGGACATAGGGACCCCCATTTCATCATTCTGCTTCATTCTCTCTCTGTTCTCCTATTCTGCAGAATCTGTTAGTTCAATCTCTAACCTTCTGCTCTCTCTGCTTTTCCTCAGAGTAGCTTTGCCTCGTCTGTTCCTGTTTGGCTGTGACGTCATCCTGGAAAAAAACATCAGCTGTGCTGCTTCTATCAACACCCTTGTTAATAGATGTTGGAGATCGGCCTGTTTTCCAGTGTGGTCCTGTTTCTCTGACCGTGACTGAGTGGATGTGCTCTCTTCGTCCTCTGGCATGGGAGCTGCCTTGGAGCTCGTCTGCCTGGCTGTGTGTTTCCTGGACGGGGCCGCCTTTTACAGCTGCTTTTTGTATCTCTGCTTCTGTCTCCTTGAACCCCAGTCGGCCTCGGCAGATGGCCGCTCACACTGAGCCTGGTTCTGCTGGAGGTTTCTTCCTGTTAAAAGGGAGTTTTTCCTCTCCACTGTCGCTACAAGCATGCTTAGTGTGGGGGATTGTATTTGAGTCAATGAGTCAATGCAATCAACTGGTTTTCCTTAGATAGAAAACTTTGTATCAATTTGACTGTATGATCTGGTTGAACTGTAAAGTGCCTTGAGATGACATGTGTTGTGAATTTGGCGCTATATAAATAAACTGAATTGAATTGAATTGAATTAAAGCAGGAGGATCTGAACTGAACCAGAACTCTATCCTTACTTGATGGCACAAATTGATTGTATTATTAGGGGAAAAATGTCTGGCTTTGTTATTCCTGGCAAAAACACTACTATAATAATCAGTCTTCAGCAACTCTATAAGATACCAAAGTTCAAACAAAGACACAGATAAGCCTAAAATCTACTCCCTATTTTAAAAAGGGAGGATAATTTCCCAGCTAAAGCTTTACAGCAGCAGTGCTAAGCCAAAGAGAAATGTTTCCCTCTAAGAGTAATTATAGATCCTCTTTTCTTTATACTTGTCTTAAGAGCTTAAATAAAATGTTCTTTTTTTACAGAAATAACATTCATAAAAAGAAAACATGATCTTACAGACATGGTCTATCATGCACATAACTCTTACTTACTTATTACATACTTTATGTATACAAAACGAAATTTTGTGCAGCACAGCTCTCAATACATTTCCATTTCTAAAGTGCAGAAATGATAAAATGTAAAAATGGTTATCAAATGTAAACATGAGACTTGTTTATTATTTACAGTTTCCAACATTCAGCGGTTTGTTTTGCTGTTTTTTAACCCCATTTTATACAACATTCAGCAGCCTAATGGCACTGAGGGCAGCAGGGAGAATAGTCCATGGTGGGGGTGTGAGGGGGTCATTTATAATGTTAAGGGCTCAGGACACGCAGCGCAGGGATGAAATGTCTCTTAACTGCTTAACTGCTTCGGATGGCGTAAAACATGTTACCGCATGAGGAAGCAACTTAAAGTTAACCTAAGGTCCACTAATGATCCCTAACAACAGTTTAGTTAGGTTAAGTTTAACACCTTTCAAAACACTATTCTCTGTTGAGCTGCTTTAGGCTTTGAAAGGCTTATTTTTATAAAAGCATCAATATACTGCTCTATGGCTACAACATTAAAGATGATGAAAGAACATAATTTTAAGCAATTGCTCCTACTTTTTTCTGAGAGCAGCATGAGCGTGGCTAGTTGAAAGCAAAGGCATGGTGTCATATTTTCTGTTCTGGTTTATAACCCCTTTCCGTATATTCAAACAGAGCATTAAGACTTCCTAGAGTCAAGTGGAGAGCTCTCTACTTTCTCTAATGTGCCCTTTGACCCTGCTAAGAGGAATAAAGATGGAGATAAGAGCAGTGGAGGAGGGGAGGAGGCTGGGTGATGGACTGAGGAGGAAGCATTTCACAATCACCGTTTCCATCAATTATGTTCCACCTGACACTGAGGGAGATCTGACTCACAGGCTGAGACAGCATTATGACAAAAAAAGGACTGATTTAAACAGATCAGAGGATTCGGCTGTAAAGCACAATGAGCGGAAAGATGCAATACAGCTTGGATTGTTGATCTGAACCAAGGAGCCACGGTGGTACTGATCTTTATTATCCTACAGCACAAATATTGGTTAAACAAATAAAATCTATGAGGCATGCGATCATTTGTGAATGAGTAATGTGGGGGTGGACCACAGAGGTTTAATATGGAGTGCTCATTATTGAATCCATTTCAATGTGCTTGTCAGTCAGAATCCATCTTTCTAACTTATTAAAGGGATAGTTCGGGATTTTTGACATGAATCTGTATGGCATCCCCATCACCAGTGTCATGCAATCACACTGACTTACCCCTGGCAGCATCCTGTGAGCAGAGTTCTCGTCCAGCTTTGGTCAAGCCGAAAGTAGTCCGGCAGGTTTGCTAGACCCAGCGAAATAAAACGTTTCTCTTCCCAAAACATTATGTGTTCAAAAGAGTGATATTTTTGCATCCCAAAAACATTGTAGTAAAAAAAGTCACACGTCGTTATAACTTGGTCCTATTTTCTCTCTGTTCGTATCAGTGCGCGTGACACCATGACCTGACAGCTAGGGCCTACTAACCTGACAACAGCCAGATGCATGTCTCGCTCCGCCTAGCTCCTAGCTGGGCGGAGCGAGGCATGCATCTGTCTGTTGTCAGCTTAAGGGCCTACCTGTTTGATTCGCGATTGTTTACTACTGGGGAAGATGTCTGACTACGAGAGCGATGAGGAAAACATCGACTTCCACTTAGAGCCAAAGGGATATCTTTATGAACCGGAGTACACTGACGATGAACTTCGACAAATGGAGTTAGATCGGGCAGAAAGAGAGAGGGTGGACAGAGAAGTGATGGAAGCTGAAGCCGGAGCCGCAGGAGCCTCAGCTGGAGCTGCGATATCCAGGGTGGCCGACAAATCATGGTGCACTTGTTTTAAGTGCGAATTAATGCAGACAGAGGTGGATGCTACTGTTGCCACGAGTGGGATTTAGTAATGCCCGAGATACAGAACCTTTCCATTGATGAGGATGTCGGAGTTGCAGCAGCTGCTGTCTGCATCACAAAGAACAGCGACTTCCCTGCCCTCCTCAAAGTTGAGCTCGCTGTCAGAATGACAGTGCGCACTGATACGAACAGAGAGAAAATAGGACCAAGTGATAACGACGTGTGACTTTTTCCACTACAATGTTTTTGGGATGCAAAAATATCACTCTTTTGAACACATAATGTTTTGGGAAGAGAAACGTTTTACTTCGCTGGGTCTAGCAAACCTGCCGGACTACTTTCGGCTTGACCAAAGCTGGACGAGAACTCTGCTCACAGGATGCTGCCAGGGGTAAGTCAGTGTGATTGCATGACACTGGTGATGGGGATGCCATACAGATTCATGTCAAAAATCCCGAACTATCCCTTTAAGTATGATAAAATTATGAAATCCGCTCTGAAAAAAGAAAAGAAAAAGAAATCCACTGTGGATAAAGACACCCTCCTGCGTGACACAGCTCAGCAACTATGAACATATGGATGCCATAAATATCACAGAATAGAAATACACTCAGACTTACAAGTTTATAGCTGTACAAGGGGATGTTTCTCATTCCTTACCACTGCATTTTACAGCAAGCAGTAGTTTTCTACCTCATCATTTCCAGTGTGGTAAAGCCAGTGAGGCGAAGTAATGCCTGCTGGGCCAGAGTCACACTAAAATGGTTAAAATAATGTTTTCTAACATTTCCAGGGACACCTGGAGAGACTCTCTTTATGTTTATATTTTGAGTGTTATTAAAAACCACCACTTTAATTAATAAAAACTAGACAAACAACAGTAAGACCCACCCCTCAAGTTCCATCCCTGCAAACAGAATGATATTAAATAGAAATATATTAGATCTTAAATATCTTATTTGCACTACTTCATGCTCTAATCTAAACCAATTTTGTGTACATGATGCAATGCATCACATGTATCACAGTCTGTGTCTTTAATGCAGAAGGTGTTTATACCCTAAACACTAAAAGCTCTTACTGTTAAAGACTTAAAGAAAACTGTCTGAGTCATTCTGCAGCATGGACACTTGGAAACCGTCTGGGATAAAAGCTTGCATTATCTTCTTTTTGAATGGCCTGTTGAGAATAAGCAGACCTTCTGAGCCTGTACATTATTTCTCAGAACTCTTACAAGCCTGAAAAAAAAACTTAGACAGGCTAGACAAAATGAAAAACTGCATGTAGCTGCAATAAATCAATGTGTTTAGTAATAGCTGCTAGGAAGCTAATAGTTGCTGGATGCGGCGGACTGATGTTGTTCACACAAAGAGGGGATGAAAACATCTTAATAAAGCAAAACACAGTAAAACTTGGAGCACAGCACTCTTTGGTGGGAGCTTCTGCAGCATGCAGTGACAACCTGTGTTTGATAATCATGATGAAAACTTTTTAACAGCACTTTTGTAGAACATGGTTACAACAGTAAACAAACAAAATCCCAAAGGAAAAAATGCCTTAATATGCATCAGAATCTTTATCGCACACTATGCTATTGGTGGACCACTGAGCCTATAGCGTCCCAACACCAAGCATACCAAACATTTCAGTTCAAAAACTACAGAACTTACAGAATTGTCTATTTAATGCAGCATCGACTCAATATCAGCATCATTTCATCTCATGTTACTCCATGCTGTCTGGGGAGAGATTCATTCAGACACTTCCTACTTGACCTACTTTCTGATTACTGTGGCTAATAAACATCTCACATCTTTGAGGGATGCTAATAGAGGGATGAAGTTTCCCCCTAGATGCCAAGAATTAGCAATGCAGACTATTGATTATTACTACATATTATTAATTTTTTGTAGTATTTAATACAACGCTTAAAGCGATAATGGAAAGTATTTAAAATCCATTGTTGTTTTTGCAGAATAATAATTTAATGTTCATCTCTGTTCCTAGAGCTATAAAAATCAGATAAAACAAAAACCTAAGAACCATTACTGAACTACTGAATAGACAGGGCACCAATTAAAATGGGGTTGGAATTAAACAAAACTATAATTTGATTGAATCATACATGCATGTATGTATGTAATATAGATGCATTGATCTATATTACTAGAGTCATGAAAGACATCTAGGTCCTTGGATTAAATAATTATATCAGGTTTAACCTTGTCACACTGTCGTGTGAAAAAAGTATTCAACTATAAAGTTCAGTTAAATAAACAGATCGATGTATTTACTCAGTCGGCACTTTATTTACTTTGCTGAGTAAATTAAGAACAAGATATTCAAAATGTCATGCATGCACGATGTTCTTCCCTGTTCAAACAAATAATAGACACTTCGGTTAAACAGTAACATGTTATGAATAAACCTTGAGAAAGAATCTGGCTTATTATGGGAAGAAATATTTCTTGTCCCAAACACTCCTCACTCACACATTTTGTGGCCTTGCAGGTAAAACAGACTGAGTAAAAACATTTTCAGTAAGTAAATAGCATAAATCAATATATGACATAAAAAATGAATAGAAATCTACATTTTCCAACACTTTATCAAAGTTCCTGCCCAAAATTAAACAAAAATTCATGAAAACCATAATTGTTCATCCATATTAGATGGTCAGTTGATCCTTTCATGTGAAAAAATAACAATAAATAATCAAGCAATGTCATATCTTCCAGAACTCTGTTTTTATAGTAGAAAACTGAACAACAAACTTGTGCCTTAAAAGGGATGCATGTATCCTTTTATTCTATCACTGGGCTTCTTAAATGTAAGCAAGCAAATGACAAGACTTTGAAATGTTTTATTCTAGGTAAATAATCATAAATAATCTCCGGAAAATAAATACCAACCACCCTCTTTACCATCTGAGAATCGATCATCATGGAAAGGAGCGGTCAGTCCCAGCACCAGCTATCTATAGACCCACTCCTGGAAAATTGATCCTTCAAAGAAGGGCTGTTGAATCCCATCTCTGACAAAAGAATGGATGGAATTAGTGGGATTTGGGAGCATCAGTATAAAGCAGAGGAGTATTAGCGGTGCTCTTCACGTCTCCAACCAGGCTGGATCAGAGTCGGTCTTTAGAGCACACAAGAGATGAGCGTCTGTCACAAAACGCTCAGATTGCTTTGGCTGGCGAGACAGCTGCAGGGCCTGAGCTGATTCAACGCCTGGGCCAGAGGGAAACAGTCCAGTGTGTAGTTACACAGGAATGTAGGAACTGCGGTTTTGGCAGCTGTACTCTGATAAATGTTGTGAAACAAGGAGAAGTATGCATGTTTTTCAGACCATATGCTGAAGAGATGGGGCTACATTGCTGCTGGCAGTCCTTATTTCAAACATCTTTTATCCATCCTCTGTTGCAAACACTGCTTCTTTTTGGTAAACGGAAGACTGAGTACATAATACAGAGGCTTAACCAGAGAATAGTGCTTAAACCTTGAAGACAACTGTTCCGCCTCGTAAAACATGGAAATGTGTTCCGATTTATGGGTTCCATCAAGAGAAGTTTGCTTTATTCAATGCAAAAACACCTCTGGAACAATGACCCCAATAAACTCCGGCCTTGGTCAATTTGCTGAAAGAAAAGGACTGAATGGGAAAGGAAAGGTGTAGCAAATCAAAAATGAGAGCTTTCAGGTCTGGTGGAAAACATTACAAAGAGAGTGTTCTGCACATAAATCAATTTCTGTATTATCTTCTTTCCACAAAACCTATTTCAACCTGCACGGTGCCAGAACCAGGAATAAGGATAAATGAGCACAGAATGGCCTAGTCACTATTGTCTCTGCTGTTGTATTTTGACAATGGGCTCCCAGGAGTGCCTTGGTGGGCATATGCCTGCAGCTTGTGAATCTTCCAGGGAAGCCTTGTCCTCTATCTCTGCCCAGCTTTCCCACAGGAAACAAATGGTGTCAGATTAACAGTACAGCTCATAAATTTGTGCTGAATTGCTGAGTTAATATTTCCCATACTACCTAACCTCACCTCACCACCCTGTTTACCTGACCCAAGCAGCTGCCCCCCACCCTACCTTTTCACGCCCTAAGAGAACGGCCCAGGGGAACAGCTCCACATCTACATTCCGTTCCATTTGGCACGCTGGGCCGTAAATATTGTGCAGCATCGGAAACAGCAGGTGCTATCACTCCCTATCATTAATTATCCCGGCTGCATCCCTCTAGGGTCTCTCACTCCTGAAATCCAAATCTCTATCACCTGCACCATCTTATTCCCTGAGCCTCAACCGCTTTTCTATTTTCTCTTCCTAGAAGTTCAACCATCACAAATTCTATCAGCCTCAGCAGCTTTACAGCGATCCCATTTCTCTTCTGTAATATCCAGCTAACTTCTTATTTCCTTCAATCCTACAATCTAACCCCCATTAATTTGTTACCTGACACATCTCAGTCTTTGGCTGGCACTCTTTGCTTCCGATAAGTTTGCTCCCCACTTTCACACCCTCTTTACAAGCAGTGCTGCCTGCTTCTTCAGGCAATACCCTTCACAGTCAGTAAGCTCTCTGTTCCAGTTTTGAATTCATGCAAAACTTGTAGTGCTGCTGCTAACAATAAGACATTACAGGGACTAATGCAGCACCGGAGGTAGCGATAACCCTAGGGTGGCCAGATGTCCGGCTTTAGGGCGGACAGTCCGGATTTTCATTGCACTGTCCGGCGTCCGGCGCCGCATCCAGCCGGACGTGTATTTGTCCTCCTTTACTCCCAGATTCCACATACTCCGTCAGTGCTCCGCTCCGCTCAAGTACGTCGTGCGGAGTACTTGTCTGTCATGTAAATCAATGAGAGCTGTTCCACATCCTCCACTACTCCTCCGCACGTCTCTGTCCACGTACGTCTTCTCCGTCCTTCACCGTCAAAATACGGAACTGAGCTCTTTTTGGCTCCGCTCCCGTCAGTCCAGATCAAGACCCGCAATTGCAATCGCACCAAACAGGATAAAGAATGTAGAGAAGATCCGGTTTGTCAAATTAAATTATAGTAAAAACAGGTCGGTTACTAGAAATTAGAGCATAGTTCGTATATATTCCCAAAATTAAGAGCAATTAATTAAATAACTGGATGCAGACTATTGGTGCTTCAACAGACCAAAAAATTCTTATTGCAGGAATGGATGAAGAGATGATGAGTTTGGAAGCGGAGAACAAACATAGTTCATACAAACTATGGATGATCCTGTTTATTCCTGTTACAAAAATCCACAACAGAAAGAAAATATTTGGGCAGAAACTGAACATCTGCTGGATGATAATGGGGATTTTTTTTAATATGTCATATTAAATTAAACGTTCACAGGGTTTATACCGGAATGAGGAACTCTAATTTAATGCTCTTTTAATGCTATTAGAAATAATTTTAATTTCATCAACAAGTATCATGTACACAAGTTATTAGTATACATGAAAAAAGGAGCTGTAAGCAGAGTTCCATGACTCAAGTTTGTGTATATATATCTATATATATATATATATCTATATATATAGATATATATATATAGATAGATAGATAACATGGTGAAATCATCTTTACTCTCGACAGGCTGCAGCCATGTCACGAATTCCTCTTTTCCAGCCACTTTTTGACATTTGTATTGTCCTATTCTCTAGCTCTCTCTCCGCCTAAAGCTTCTTTTCCAAACAACTGCTTTATGATCAATTGCAGCAGTTCTGCTCAAATTAATCGTGTCAAAAAATAGTCACTTTTTAAACACCACAATGTATTAAATAAATACGAATGCTGGGAACCAATTCTTTTTTTACATCTCTTTAATATTTTGTTCTATTCAACTACACAAGCATCATCTTTAAACTACTAAGAATTGTACTATAAATGTGACTTTACCCGATTCTTATGTACACCGTAGTAATTTATTGATATGCCGCACAATGTCCTCCTTTTTGGTGCTATAGAAATGGCCACCCTAGATAACCCCCACCATTGATAGATTATTTTAAGAAAAAAGTCAATCAATTAAAGAAAAAAAGCTGCATTAAAAAAAGAAATCCCTGAGGTTATATGTCAATGCAAACTCAGAGATGTACTGTAGCTAATAATGCAGAGCATTCACTTAGGCCCCGTCCACACGAAGTCAAAACGAACACGAAACGCTTATATTTTCCAGAACGTTTGTCGTAAAGACGGAGACATAAAATAAATGTGATCGTCCACACGATGCATGAAAACGCTGCAAAATGTATGCAAGGCCTGTAAGTGGCGCTGTCGTGCCAAAGCAAAAATAGGCAACGAAATGTTGGGCATGCGCACTAATATTTATACATGGTTGCCCTGCGGGTCCATTTTCGTGGTTCAGTCAAATTCAGGTGCTGAACTATGTCGTCTATATTGCTCTGTTCTTCCTGGAGATATTCCAGAAGAAGAAGATTCTGTTGTAAGCCCGACAGCAGGGTGAGTAGCATTAGCAGCAACCATTCAACACAATACGGCGCCATTGTTGTTGTGATACTGTGTCGCGCATGCGTGTTTAGAGGCGACGCTATGACGCATGCGTGTAAAAAAAAATGCGGTTAGAGCTTAAAGATGGAAACGCGAAAACGGCGTTTCAGAATCTTCCCACTCTGAAGGCTGAATAAAAAAAAGAACATTTACAGACCCCCGAAACGCCGGCTTCGTGTGGATGAGAGGCTGGTTTGGTGAAAAATTTGTGCGTTTAGGCCAGGGTTCGGCTTCGTGTGGACGGGGCCTAAAAAGTCTGGGCAGGGAAACCTTAGCAGACCATCCTGTCCCTCTCAGGTGAGAAGATGTTAAGTCAACTGTCAGCAGCACACAAAAGCATCTGGTGTTACAGCAAAAATAAACAGAAAATTCCCTCTGAGTGGAAGACATGAGCAGAGGTCACATCATGAGCCCCAAATGGTGGAGAGTCTCTTTGTAATGTGACACCGATCCATACATTAACAGCTCTTGAGCAATTTGC
The DNA here is from genome assembly GCF_016077235.1 of Cyprinodon tularosa. Lineage (NCBI taxonomy): Eukaryota > Metazoa > Chordata > Actinopteri > Cyprinodontiformes > Cyprinodontidae > Cyprinodon > Cyprinodon tularosa. The sequence continues at coordinate 2,262,332 of NW_024038796.1, forward strand.
TTCTTCATAGCACGGGGTAAGGATTTGAAAACCTTGTTAACCTCATTCCTAACACTTTGAACAGCAGAGAAAAGACGGCGTGCGATGTTTTCCTCAGACAGATTCACATGAAACAGTGATTAAAATACCAAAACTAAGTGCCTTTAGATGACGTGTGTCCTGAATAGTGCTATATAAATAAACTGAGGTGAATTGAATTACTCCACAGCTCAAGTATGCTTCGGTTAGAAAAGCCGTTTACAATTAATATTCATATGTCCTAATAACATATACAATGCTTTGCAAAAGTGTGAAATAATTCTCCATTTAGTCCTGCTGCAGTATGAAGAACAACCATAACCAGAAGCAGCTCAGAGACTCAAATTTTGCATCATGGTCTCATTTGGGGGAAACATCAACCCTGAACTCACCCAAAAAACATGGCGGTGGTTCTCAAACCCATTTGTTTAGAACCGCGTTTGACAGTTTAACTGTTAACTGAAGTATCATTAGTTTAAGTTTGTGGTTCAACTCTTATTTGCTTTACTACCAGCTATTAGCATGTTTTTTATCTTTACTTGCTTTTATTTTTCTTCTATTTTATTGTTTAATTCATGTAAAGTACTTTTTATCGTCTTTGCACTTAATCGTGCTTTATACTGTAAATAAACTTGGTAGCATCATGCTGTACGGATGTATTTATTATAGCCAGTGATAGTAGAATGGCAGTAAGGTAAACCTAGTGTTACACCGATACCATTTTTTTGGTCCCGATACTGGTATCGGTGCCCTATTTGTCAGTACTCGCTGATACCGATAGCACCATTTTAGCGCAGTATCGGGGCCATGTCCGGTACTGGTATCGGTGCAATGCTAGTAAAATCTAAATTCTCACAGTCGGGTATCAAGCAACCCTCTGATTCGAATAGATCTATAGCTTCCTAGCATGTCATCAGGTTTTTCCTGTTAATGACCTGTTATTTTATATCTCAAATTTGTCCCTATATCTGTAAATGTGTTATTAATTCCCCTTTTTTGCAGAAAAAGTCCAAACTAAAAATGTATTTATTAATTAATTCAAATTATGATAAAATCTCAAACATGCACCACTGGTCCTGAAACACTAACTTTGGAGATCAATGGTTTGGGTTAAAGTTCAGGATTAGATAATAACTTTTAGAATGGAGTGAGTCAATTCACAGGCTGATTTTTGTTTCATTTAAACAGTTTTTATGGTGACTGGTGTCCAATATTCTTAGAGAGAAAATTGATAAACATTTCAGTCTTTAGATGTGTAAAGCTTGAAGACATACAGTAATGAAAGATGATCCATAAAGAGCTAGTAGATACAAATACATGGCAACCTTATAGATTTTAATAGACAAAAAACTTTAAACACCATCTTTCGCTGTCCTTACGAACAATATTCATGTTTTACTATTTGGGGGTTGATCAAATATTTCAATGTTATATAGTAACATTTCTAGTTTTAATGTGTCGACATGAATAAATGCATGGGGTATGAACAATTTAGCAAGGTCCTATGTAACACAAACTGATCAATTAAAGGGATCCATCTGCATGCATTTCAATATAACTCATAAGCAGGAACACTGAGCATCATTTTAATGCAGCTTCTCTCTATGGCAGTAGCACAAAGCTAATCTTTCACACTTTTACCCCAAGAAACTGCCTTTCTTGGTAATCTCAGCTGCTTAGAGTTTTGGGATAAGTCGGTAAATCATACACTTTCATTCTTGTTCTTCTTCCAGAACAGACAAAGTTTCTGCCAGCAGCATTAGGAGAATTGCTATCGTCTGCTCGACGTTCGACATATGGAATTTTGACTCATTTGTGTAATCCATTATGAGGAGGTGGACTGGACACTCAGGCTGAATCAATATGATTCTCCCACACCTCCTATTGATTCACAACGCTCTACAAGTGTAGCGTGGAGACAGATTAAAAGGCTAATAAAAAAGAAGTAATAAAAGGAAAAATCAAAGATCTTTTGTGTGCATTTTTTTTACCTGAAGCCGAGTACTTAAAAAAAAAGCTTGTGTCTTCAGAATGTTGAGCACAATGTGTGTTTTTGTTTTCATTTCAGTGCCCTGGATGCTATTAGGAAGTAAGAGAATGCTCTTGTGTATTATTCAAATATAAGAACTAGAGACAATGTCAGACATACAAAAACAGGCATACAAACACTACGAGCATGGAAAACAGCTAAAATATTAAGGCCCTTTGCAAATGAGCAAACAGACCACTTAATAGTGCAAAGAATAGAAAGGTTTACAAAGGTTCACTTTCCAAACTGAAATAATTTCATCCCAAGTGAGAATGCAGGAAAAGTATTTCTCAAGTCAGTTTTCCCCGCATGTATAATGCAAAAAGTAGCATAGTGCTGCCCCTACCCCACCTGTTGTTGAAAACGCCTAGAGAAAGTATTTACTTCAAGTTTAGCTCCTAAGAAAGACAAAATGGTCTGGATTGGCATTTCTGGTCATTAAGAATATGTTCTGATATGTGGTAAAACAGTAGGACCACCCATTCAAAGCTATTGCTAAGCTAGTTGAGACAACAGCAGACTTGATAAAAGCAGAACTAATAAACCAGCTAATATCAAACGTTGCTACGTCAAAATAAACTCGCGGAAATATGCTATATATAGTTTTTTTGCCAAACCAAGTAGGCAATTAAGAGCTTAGAAGGAACTGTTAGATAACTTCACTATCAGGGTCCTAAGGATCTAATTATGATTAACGATCTAAGTCATTTTTTTTAAACCTAAAACCTTTTTTGGTCTCCGTTGCTGGCGTTAGATTAGACTTGTTCCTGGTCTGTGTTGGATTCTAACAGGGCTGCCATCCTGTTCAAAACATTTTTCCACAATTTAGCAAGTAAAATGGAATCTAGCGCAAAACGGAGAATCTTGTAGGATTCGCCAGCTGGGGCGAAATGTAGTAGTCTGTGAGTTATTTTCTCCACTGCCAACTCCTGTATCTGCCGTTGCCTGGTTACGTGGGGCAGGTACGGGTCAGCCATGGCAAAGAGGCGGAAAAAACACTAAAGTCCTCCAAAAAAATAAGAAAAATTTAAACTTAGCGTAAAGTTTAGTGCAGAACAGTATAATAGAGATTTTTTTAGGAATCTGTAGAGCATCTTTATTGCAAGTTTTGTCAGCAAACAATTGAGTGGACGTGGAAAAATGCATGTAATGATCACTTAAAGTCAGAGTCACATCAGAAACAGGCAGAAGAAGCTAGCTACTGCGAGCCAGACGCCTGCAAACTATTCTGTGCTTAACTACATCTGCAGAAGCAAGGCCTGAGTTTATTTTGCACATTTACTGTGTTTATGCTTTAAAAAAAGTTAAATATGTCTTAAATACCTTTAGCTGTTAGAAGAAGTAAGAATAAGCATGGATCTCATTAAATAGGCAAGTGTGGACAAAGCGTTAGTTTGTAGGTTTTATGCTTCTTTATGAGGCATTCCATGTTCAACTCTACAGGACTTTTACGATTGTATTTATTCAAATTTGTTTTATTTTTAAAGTGAAGCATAGTCATTAATTCAGAATGTTATGGCTATTCCTTTGTTATCTATTTTTTTTTTTTTGCCATTTAATATTTCTGTACTTTTCAGTTTAATGAAAATGTGTTACTGAGGAAACGCAATAGAAAAAGCAGAATTCCGAAAAAAATAAAAAAGGAATTTTTTTTCCGTAAATAAATCAAAATCATTATTTGAAACATCATTTGGATTCTTATCAGGCAGAGATAAGTACTCTGGTTATTTTGGTTTGGCATTAAATCTGTCTGATCATCTTAATCTGTTTACATGTAACCAAAAAAAGAGCCATTTTACAGCACTGTCCCTGCTCATGCCTAGACAGCGGCACCAACATACTGTAGGCATTCTAATGAGTTTAGCTAATAAAGTTGATCAGAATTCCTCCATGAATGAAAAACTGTTACTTCTAAGATATTTTCAAGTTGAGTACACTGCAGCGAGGCTTAAAAAACCACCTCCTGTAGCGAGGAAAGGCATTTAGCCCTCAAAGGGGGGTCTCATGGATGACTCTGGCAGATCACAGCTGGAGAAATTATTAAGACATGCACACAGTTTTATCTTCCCTGCTGATAATGTGGCAGTGAAAAGCTTGGTTTGTAGTAACCGAATACATCTCATCATTTAGAATCAGATTATCTGTTTATAACACTTGCAGTCTAACAGATGCATTTGGATCCATTTGGAAAACAGCAGCATACTGTGGTTTCAGTGGCTGCTCTGTTTCTTCAATAACTTACTAGTGGTCTGTTTTTGCAGTGACATATTTTGAAAAAAAGACACACATTGTAACTGTTGAGCAGTAAAAAAAATAAAAAAGGAAACTGGGTCAGAAGAAAAGAAGCCTACCCGTGTTTATACTGGGTGCTAAACACAGAGTTTTGTAACAAGAGAAGTTACAATAATACATAAACTGGCTGATAAATGAACAAAAGGAGTTACTCATGCATGGATTTTTTTCTCTCTCTCCTGTGACCAGTTTGGTGCTTCCTCCCTTTTAATCTTAGGACTAGTTCTTGTAGGGGCAGGCGCCCCCTAGTGGTAGAAAGGCAGAACAAGGACATTTTTTCTGCTACCAGTTTTTTTTTTATAGACCCCAGATGATTTTCAGATATTTTCCATGCCGTAATACCCCAAGGCTTTAAAAAAGGAACCCAGAAACAGAAGACAGCAAAGACAAGAGCGACTTGAAAAGACAAGAAAAAGGCAAACCATAGATAATATGCATCTGAGGCACTCCTTAAGCTGTCTAGGAATAAATAAAAATCTCATTTTCAAACTTTGAGACATAAGAACCGGTGAGATTACTTAGCTAATTTGCTTTCATTCCTAGAGTTATTCTTATTTTGGACACTGGTTTGAACAGAGTAGGCTGTGTGCCAACAGTGCCACAAGCTTCCTCCCAAACGCATTAATCACTGATGGCTTGATTAGCACAGATTAGACTGGCTCTGTGGAGCTACACAGAATGGCAGCACAGACAGAAAAAAAAAATAGATTAATGACAGAGAGTAAAGTGTGAACACATTCTTTAAATAGGATCATGCGTTTTAAAGCCATATATGCGCATTTAATGCTAGATATTAAATAGATAAGGAGACAACATGTGGTCACAATCAGTGCATTTGACCGTGATTAGTTCAAAAACAGAAACTTCTCCCTGCTCTAAACTGTTTTCCATACAGTTAGGAGGAGTTTAGAGCAGCACAGCTCTGATTTCTGTGTCTTACCAACTTGTGATCAACCTGAGGAAAATGATCAGGAGCAGAAACATCACTCACCTTCTTCCGGGGCTGCCATTTCATCATATTTGTGAACCAAAATGGAACAGCATTAATATATATTAGGCTGTGTGAGGACGGGATGAGGATTCAAAGAAATCCAGAGCGCAAGTCATGCTGCCGCTCCACTTCCCTCGATTTTGCAGCAGATTTTCTCCAAGAAGTGGTGCATGATGGTGCGCGATAGAGTCTCAGGTTTGCAGCAGTTTTCTCTCTTTTTATGAGGCTGGGCGACAGTATAGTGAACGCAGATCTCACCGCGGGTTTAATCCAGTTGAGGAAATGTAAATCACAGACTGCTTATATTTAGGTGAAAGGTTCCTAAGCGTAAATCCAAAGTGGAGCGGTGCGTTAAACCCGCTCCCCTCCTTTGGTTCGGCGCCCCGGGGACCGATCCACACGGTCTGTTAGGAGCGATTTTTCTTTCAACTTTTAAATAAAAGGCTGTCGCTTCCAACTAGGATCCACAGTCTGTCCAGCGTCGCTCAGAGTGGCTTTCCTCTCCAGCCCAGAGGAAACGAGAAGGTGGAACGCGTGCGTAAAATGCAGAAATATTCATCACAGTGACTGAATTCCGTTTCCCTGGCTGGAGATGCACACTGTTGGAAGTAGAAGTGGAGGAAGAGTTTACACAGAGTCTGGAGGAGACAAGCAGTCAGATTACATTCCCGGGAAGGAGGTTGTACAGCTTCACACATGGAAAAAAAATCCTTGGAATTTCTGTGAGGTTGTAGTGGAAGGAAAACCCTGATTCCTGCAACAGTAACAAATTAGGACTACAGCTATTTAGTGACTTCCTCCCCCTGCGCTCCTACAAGCCTTACAGTTTACAGACTTTGAGCAGGAGAGCTGAGCTGAGGAGGTGGGAGGTAGCAGGGTCATAGCGCCGACGGCAGCCCGAGTTGCCAAAAAGTGCGCTTTGCATTTACGCAATGTGCTGATGGAGGCGCCCAGGCTGGAGGGAGACTCATGATCAGATTAACATGGTGTCACAGAACAGCTTCAGGTTTAAATTTGGTTTAATTAAGTAAAAGTTAGTTCAGTCTGCTTCTGGATCACATAACAAAATGAATTTAAAGAGGTTTCCATGCGGGATAAGTTTGTAATATTCTATTTCCATGGTGAAATAACACCAGGCCATACTTTTTAATAAAACCCCTTTAAGGTGGGGGATCTATAGTAACAGTTATGGTCTCTTTATCTCCTTATAAGTAAGTTAATCTATGTGCGTGTAATAAATATCTAATTTAAATTGTATGGTGAAGTAAAACATAGTAAAGAAGTATAGAAGTTTCATCTATATAGAAAAGTGCTGTGCTCTACTTTCAACTTTTTTAAGACCAGGGAAAGGACTGCTGAATTTTCTTAGATATAAACTTCAACTTCTAGAAACGTCAAACCAACCCAGAGAGACAGTTAATCATTTCTGGCTTGGCAGCCATATATTTACCATAACTGAGCATTTAACAGAGAGCAATGGCATCAAATACTGTCTGCCAAGATATTGCTGATATTACAAACATAACAGCAGATCTCTAGTTCAATGACGTTACGACACAACAATAGGCGCGTAATCAACATTATCTGGGTGGGCCCTATATGAAGTACAGCATGTGATACGGGTTCAGGATATGGTGACGGTTCCATAAATCGGCCAATGAGATACAATTATGCAATTCTCAGTAGTATATGATCACACATCACACACAGCACAATAGTGACTGAGTACCTTGAATGGAACCATTGGTGACAGCGCACCACCACATCTTACAGACATCCCAAGTTTCAAAAACTCATTTCAGGGAGATGCTTATCGAATCTTATCTTATCTTCCAGCAGCTCTTCTTTCCTTTTTCTTTTCTGGAATCCACTTAAGTAGCTCTTTTTGGTATCCATCATCGTTAACACATTGTACGTAACGGTTATGGTTTTAATCTACGCTCTGGGTTACCCATAATTACTCTGTTTTTTTTACAGCCCACCTTAAAACTATTATATTAGGTTGCCTTAATGAGACCATTCTAGTATTTACTATCTATAGAGGCATAGATGTGGTGTAGCATTGGTGCTGTTGCTGATAGCTGCTCACATTGTTCCATGTTTGCTACAGAGGTTCATAAATTATTTTTTTCACAGTCAAAAAAGACAAGTAGATAAATAAATGAAAGAAGGGGGTGGAATCTGCTTAACATGCTGCAATGCACATTTTCAGTTTAAGTGGCTTTAATTAGCTTCAAAGATATGCATAGTGCCACATTGCAATGCTCCACTGCAATGCTTCTGTGGTCTTTATCAACAGTAGCTCCTGTCCTTGGTTATTTTTTGTGAAAGCTGATTGAATTCATGTATAAAAAGCACAATTCAAACAGGAGGGAGAACCTTGGATCCTGGAGACACATATAAAATGAAACAGAGTTTTTCTTTCCTGCTTCTTTCTGCTGAGAGCTGCTGTCACACTCAGTTTACAGTGCAATATTTTACCGTACACTGCCATCAGAAACAAAACATTGCCAGGGATTTCTATTAGACATTGTTTGGGTGGAGAGAGAAAGGCTCTGACACGCTTTAGAAGAAACTTTTTTGTAGGGTGAACAGAATTGAAAACAGAGCACAAGGTTGATTTTATAAGAATCTGCTCACAAGGATCAATATCACAGTAACAAAACCAAAACTGTGTTCATTAATTCATTCGTCCAGAGCTCCTGATTCTCTGTTTTTTTGAGGATAAATAATCAGTGCCTTAAAAAGGTATTTAAAATCTTTTGACTTGTCCATGTTTTGTCACTTTACAACCTCAAACTCCGATGTACTTTGATTCGATTTCCATGTAATAAATGAGCATCAGCCACTTCATGATAGTGAAACAAAGTAAGATCGGGTTCTTTGTTTTTGCAAATAGTATGAGAAGTCTGCTTTGCTTTGTATTAGGCCTAAAGTACACTGAGAGTCTTACATAAAGTCTGTCAATAAATCTCTATATAAGCCCAGCTGCTCTGTTCAGACCTCAGATGCCTCAGAGAACATCCAGCATCACAGCCAACCGGTTTGGGATAGGGCTCTAATGCAGTACGAGGTTTCAAACATCTCACAGAGTAAGTGGCATAGACAAAAGCCTACCAACATACGGCCATCCAGGTAAACTTCCAGGCCTGGCAAAGAGAGCATTAACCTGTGACACAACCAAGAGGCGCACGCTAACTAAGTGGAGCTGCAGGGACTCACAGCAAGAATCTATTGAGAGAAGAAGTGTTTGGCTCTAACTTTACAAATCTGTTTTTTATGAAAACAAAGCCTTAGACAACATTTTGCCAAAAGTGAGTTGAGCTGAAGCATTGGCACTTTATAACATGCATGACATTGGACCAAGAGGACTGTAGTCAGAAGCCACAGATGCTGACACATGTTAAAACCTCAGCTGAACTAGTGAGAAACTTTACAGCTAGGAGAAAACTAACCCTGAACACACCACTACCACCGTAAAACCTGACAGTAGCTGTCTTTTCATTACTAATGTGCACAAAATGATGGCGACATTTTGCTAAATTTGAAAATGAAAAGTTTCACAATTGCATAATTTCCATTAAATGACAAAAATAATTAAAATTGCACATAAATATGTTTGTTTATGTGATAACTCTGTAAACAACATGGCAGCGGAGGATGTAAACACATGAGAGATATATCCATTTTTTAGCCACGGGTGTGGGCGACATCATCCTCCAATTATTTGCAGTCTACTTCTCCATCTATTTACAAGGTGGTAAGGTTCAGTTTAAGATCACATGACCATTGCAATTTTGCAGAATACAACAATTTCGATACAAAACAAATACAACCTCATCAAAGAGTAAGAATGTTTTATTGGAAAATGTGAGTTGTTTTGAAATTGCAGTGTTTCCATTTAGCCAATTTATTTTGTAAATACAATTGGAGTAATTTTATGGTTTAAGGAAATACAGCTTCATGCTGTGGGGACAGAAATCCAAAACAAAATTTGGAGCAAGACTTGGTAATTTTTTTTCACAAATGCAACGGAGAATAGTTTAAAACGTCCATTTCTAGATGGGCAAATATGGATGATGTCAAGCTAAAATACATAGATGTTACAAAGTACGGAGAAGACTAAATGTATACACCTAACAAACCTAAACACAAAAATATTTGCAAAAAAGAAAATAAAAGTGTGAAGTATGGACTATTTTGTGTTTTTTTCATACTTGCAGCTAAAATATACAATATAAGGACAATAAAAATGTATTTACAAGGCACAGCATGTTAGCGCAAATTCACTAATAGGAGCTTATACTCTATATGAAAGTGAATTTGGGAAATGGTCGATAAAAAAGCTTCAACAAAGGGTTTGTGATTTAAATTGGTTTAGGTAATTCAGTCTATGGAGATGTGGGCTGGTCAATAAGCTTGACTCTCTCAGGGGTCAGCGTGGTCCCACAGTGCATCTTGGGGTCAAGCAGATGAAAAAAAACTAGCAGGAAGAGGGGGCAGGCTGCCATATGGCCTTATGGACAAACTCCTGCTGTGCACGGGGAGTCCACTCTGTGATCCACATGGATGAACAGGAACAAATGTTTGACAATACCTCTGCACACACGGCTGACACATTGCTTAAAGCACAGAGAGAGGGGGGGGTAGGGTTATGTTACAGTAGCTTTACGGCTTTTTATGCTCCCAAACTAGTCTTTAACTACATAATTTTTATGGAACAGTTACTGTAAAAAGACTCCAGTGGCATGCTAAACATCTCACTGTTGTTTTCTTTCAACCACACGTTGTTAACATATAAAATAGGTTTACACAAGAAGTTGCTTCGTAAAAAGCATTTGAAGGACCAATCACAGGCCGTTAAGTAACAGCCTCTCCTCGTAGTGAAGCCATTCATCTGGCATCTCCATACAGCAGCGGGCTCCCCATGCGTGCCTCTGCTTTCCCAATCACAGCCGCACAGGAAATCAGACTCCAGCCTTCAGAGGGAAACAAAAAAAAAATACCTCTTTCATTTTCCATAAGTTGGGGCTGTTCAAGAGTTTGGGCTTCCTTTTTCTTGTTCTTGCCAATCACGCCCTCAAAAATGTCTCCTCTGAAGGTTCTGATCAGAGCCTGATGAGTGAGCTGCTCTTTGAAGCAGGCTTTGCTCTGCACTAAGCTTAGCAGCTGCAGTATTACTAAGATGGATTCATGTTAGGCCCGTCACCAACTCATGTTTCCTCCACCTGCGATGCACATCCTGTGTTGGAGTTTCAATAAATTCAATACAGCACCGTTGACTAAAAGGAAAAACCTGAAGGAAAACAGCTTCTGAATCCAACAGCCTTATAATTTACAGGGAAAATACAGGTATCGCTCCACTTGCTCTCCTGAATGTTAGAGCCACAATTAATTACTTCACGGACTCTGAATTGGAAGTCATGACACTGGGGTGTCTTTGTGTGCTATCTGTCCCCTCTTTGGATAAACACCGCCCTTTTAATTACCAACGCTGGAGTTTCAGGGCAATAAATTCCACTGCAAATACACCTGTGTCTTCATTTATAAATGGATGGATATATTCACATAGTGAATTGCTTCTACATTTTACAAATCACAGAGTTAAAGACTTGCTATTATTCTATGAAGTCGAGGTGTTGCACACAAAGCAGCACATCAATAGGTCAAGAGTGTCTAAAATACAGTTTAAAATGTTCTATTGTTTTTTTATGTTTGTAGCTAATGATAGTTGTCTCAATTTTCTTATTACTGATTTTTATTTTATATTTACTTTTGTACACCACTTTTTATTGTTTTTACGATTGATTATTTGTATTTTATGATTGTGTATAGAACTTTGGTCCTGTTGGGTGTTGAAAGTGCTTTATAAATAAATTTGGTATGGTATGGTATAGTATGGTATCCTTATTTTTGACGCGGTCTGCTCATGCGCGCTTTGTTAGCTGAGAACTGAGCCAGAACTGAGCCGCGCCGAGCCCTACTGATGAACTAGTACCATATTAGCGCGGTTCGGTTGTGTCTGGCGCGGTCTGGTTAAGTTGTGCGTGCCATTTACACTCAACAGTTATCTCGGTTACCGTCCGATCTCGGCACGGTTTCAAAAGGGTGGTGTAAATGGAGCTTAAAGGGATAGTTCGGTATTTTTGACATGAATCTGTATGGCATCCCGATCACAAGCGGCATGCAATCACACTGACTTACCCCTGGCAGCGTCCTGTGAGCAGAGTTATCGTCCAGTTTTGGTCAAGCCGAAAGTAGTCCTGCAGGTTTTTAGGAACAGCGAAATAAAACTTTTCTCTTCCCAAAACATTATGTGTCCAAAAGAGTGATATTTTCGCATCCCAAAAACATTGTAGTTGAAAAAGTCACACGTCGTTATCAATTGGTCCTATTTTCTCTCTGTTCGTATCAGTGCGCGTGAGCTGTACCTAAAAACCTGCAGGACTACTTTCGGCTTGACCAAAACTGGACGATAACTCTGCTCACAGGACGCTGCCAGGGGTAAGTCAGTGTGATTGCATGCCGCTGGTGATCGGGATGCCATACAGATTCATGTCAAAAATACCGAACTATCCGTTTAAGAATTCAGTAAAGATTAAGAGGTCAAAAGAAATAGCACAGAGACCTAACAAAACAGCACCATAACCGGGGATTTCATGTTGTTCTTTAGAAAACATGATCTGTGTGTGTCCACCAAGTGGGCAAAGTAAAAAATAAAAATTCTGTTACCAGTCCAGTATATGCTGTAATTGCTCAAATTCATATTGCATTATCATTGTAGGTATAATTGTTAGGTTTCTGTTTCTGTGATGTTTTTCGTTTTAGTGTTCAGTTTTGCTTTAATCCTTGTTTTCTAGTGTTAGTGGTTTAATAATTATTTTGTTGTGTTTTCTAGTTATTTCCAGTCTTCCAGGTTTTTCATTTGTTGCCCTCTGCTGCCCTCTTGTGTTCTCCTTTTTCCCTAGCTCCTTTTTTGTTTCTGCTCCGTGCTCACCTGTTCCCAATCTGCTCATTAGCCCTCTCTTTGTCTCAGTCTCCTTTAAAAGCCCTCTCTTTTCAGTTCCTCTTTCTAACTTCGTCTAACTTCCTCCAACTCCGTCTCTCTGAGCCTTCCTCCTTGTGTTAGTGATCCCCCTGATGTCTCCATGGTTTCTGGTTCATTTTGACTTGTTTTCTTGTTTAGATTTATGTTTTTTTGGACTCCTGGTTTCTTGTTTGTTTAGACTTTGTTTCATATTTGGATTTTTTGGATTACCTACCTCTGTGTTTCAGTTAACTATTATTAAATCAACAAGAAATTCACCTCTGCCTCTCAGCCTTCTGCATTTGGGTCAACAATCCAGAACCAAATCTTGACACTAATGCTACGTTCAGACCGCAAGCAGCAAGAGCAGCAAAAACGCGCATGCTGCTTCATTTTTGATGCTTGTACAAGTTTATTTCTGACCCACAGTGGAAAAGTGGGTCTGATGCCATTGGGCGGAGCTACCCTATCCTTTCTTTGCCTGTAACAATGGCAGCTATATACAGTATGCTGTGATCAGTGGGTAAAAAGTAGTTTTAATATGTTTTTAAGTGAGAAAGTCAACCTGAGAACTTCATCTGTGCAGTGAGTTCATCAAGATTACGAACCTGCATTCAATATTATTTTGCTGCCAGAGCCGCTCAGACCCCCACATACCGGCGGTGCGCTGTCACTAGGAATCCCATTCAACCGCAGCCTCAGGCCCGGTCGCCTTTTCGTGGTTTGACACGGCGGCTGGAAGGTGTTTTTCATGTGCATAATCCAAACTGCAGGCACCAGGATAATAAAAGTGAACAACTATTGCCGACAGATTTCGGCTTTTTAAGATAATTTAGGCGTTAATAAACCGTTTCAGAGGAGGGATCATAGCGATCTGTATAATCAGCAATGTGTCTGTCTCACAGCCATTTCCTAGATCAGATTGGTTGATGCGGCAAAATGAGCAGCGAAATTCAATTTTTCCAACTCAAGCAGCAGCTGCGTTAGGAGCGCGTCTTGCGCGTCAGATGCTCAGGAGCTCACGACGCGCTGCTCCTGCAACACAAAACGCACTGCGGGACGTTTTGTTGCGCCTTGATGCACGTCAACCATTGACTTTGCATGTAAACTAGCTGTTCCTGTTGCTTTTGCTGCTTTAGGTGTGAATGTAGCATTAGTAGTAAAATGTCCCCAGGATAACAATAGGAGTGTGTAATCCACCTTCTAGCTATTTCCATTAAGTTTCTATAGACTGTTGGCTGTTCAAAACCGTATTTGGTCTTCATCCAAATTCTGCAAATCTTTCAGTTTTAGGCACCTAAAGGCCCAAAGGATTAGTTGTGCACTATGACAAAAAAAAGTAATATTGATTGTCCTTTATTGATTTTCACTTTTTAAGATTTTTTTACTTTAAAACATGACATTTGTCCCTTAACATCTATTGGAAACCAGCATCAGAGAAGACCACAACTAATAAATTATTACACCTTAAACTCTAATAAACTCCTTTGTCAGCCGTAACATTTATAACAGCAGAATGTAATTTAGAATATTTGATAGATTGCATCCCTAAAAAGACATGGCGGCCGGATAAATCTGTTTTGAAGCGCTTAACAACACTGTAACAATGAAAGTGTTAAACAGCAATGACACCCAACACTCCGCTGTGCTGTACATCACTGAAAACAAATAACCCTCATCAGCATTCATTCATTCACCTCTTTTAACAAAGCTGTTTTGGTAGATGATGTTGTGTCAGAATTTGGCCTGCTGTGGAATATGTGAGATGGGCCAGTATTTGTGTGTGTGAGTGCATGTATGGTTGTGTCTTAGCGGGAGCTTGGTGTTGATTAAGTGTCTGGAGCCTGAGGGGGGATAATGAGAGCCTCTAATTAATGAGCCTGTGCATATCTCAGAGTCACAGAGTCCTATCTGCAGAGAGCAACGCGCACACGCAAACCTCAGCGCACCGTTAGGATCGTTCCCTGCCCATCACAATATTTTCTCCTGGGAAACCCAGCTGGGAGTGTGTCACTCTGGCTGCCGTCCCTGATGAGTGCCCTCTAATAGGGATGGATGGGGGTTATGGGGCCACACTATGAGAAGGTCACATGCACTGACCACCCAACGTGTCCCGAGCAAAAGGTTGATGTTACAGGCTCTGAAAGCTATTCAAAATTGTATTTGTTTGCTCTTTGTTTGTTCTGTCCATGGGGAGCAGAATAATTTATCTTGGGAGATGACTAATGTCAGGGCAGAACACCGACTCAAAGCAGAAAAAGCTGTTCAGGGAAGTGCTCTGCCAGTTAAACAAAGAGTTCAAACACTGGGATGAATCTAAATGACAGGATTTTTTTTTTTTAAGTGTAAAAATTATATTATTTTAGACCTTTATAACAGTCCGTTTGAGCCAGGATAGCCATTAGAGTGCATGCTCAGCAGCAACATGAGCAGCAACCGCCTCATTTCGTGTCACATCACATTCTATATCACTCTGACTGAGAAAAAAAAAAATCACATTGCAGCAGGGACACAGGTTGAGTGAAGCTAAACATTTGCTCACCAGAGCACAAAAGCCGGCAGTGATCTTTGTGCTGAAGCCAAAATATTTTTGGGAAATGGAATTTGTAGCCTTCCCAAGTGGGAATTTGCTGTTTTCAATCTCACTGAATGAGGAATGTCACAAGAACACATTTCCAAATATATACAAAAAAAAGCAGAATGAAATGATCCCTCAGTAGGAAAAAAAAAAGTATAATTCTTTCCAGTAAAAAGGAAAGCAGAGTTTGTTTACCTTAGTGTGACAAAGCCCTGTGGTAACTGCAGCAATTATGAGTTTTGCCTGTTGGGAACAAAGTGGGAAGTTGTGTGACGTTACAGAGCATAAGGGCTGGATGGGTCATTGGAATGTGCACCACTATGACTGTCTTAAAGCAGAGGTTATTACTGTAACCATGACAACAATGTTGTCTTCATCTTCCCTCCCTCCCTCCCTCCCTCCCTGAGTGTGCAGGTTCCACACTCAGAGAACCAGATAAAGCAGGGAGAAATAAAAACAGCATAGGGATATTTATGCAGTTCCACCCACATGAGAGATTCTATTTCTGAAATTTATCTGACATAAAAATGTCTGAGTGCAAGGGGAAAACCCTAAACCGTCCTGCAGCAAGAAGCTTCAGACAAGCAGCCAAGAGCAAGAGGAGAAGAGAAGAGAGGAAGGGTCTGGAGGGAAGTTGGGTCATTTTTAAGCAAAAAAATTAGCAAAAAAAAATTCAGGACTGAAAGGCCTGAGGAGACCAATGCCTCCATCGTCATACTGTACAATGGTACTGTAAAAGTGTGTCTCCTTAAAGTTTGGCTCATAACTCATAAAATAACAGAGGCAAAGACCGCTACAGTAGTTTAACAGGATATAATGATATATAAGGATGTAATGACGGCCCACCACCTTAACACACCAGTATAATGTGTTCAGATGGGCATTGTTTTCAAGCTAAAATTACCGCCTAGACATGCTTTATCTAATTTAACTCTAATTAAACTTCTATGATTACATTGAACTAGCTATGGTGATTAAGAAAATTGTGGGATAGCAACCCCAAGTGTGGAAACTGTTTACAGTTGATCTCTGTACATCCTTGGTACCATAGAGGCAAAGCCAATAATTTTAGATATGGCACGGCAAGTTTATTTGTATAGCATAATTCAGTGCAAAGACAATTCAAAGTCATTTACAAGAATTAAAAGGTAAAATACAAGGAAAGTAAAATCAGAATGAAAGCCAAATATAAGAAATTGGACCACAAACTTAAACTTATAATACCTCAGTTAACAGTTTAACAATTAAAGGTGGTTCAAAACAAATGGGTTTTTAACTTTGCTTTAAAATAACTCAGGGTGTCTACACTTTTACAGTCTTCTGGGAGTTTGTTCCAGATCATTGGAGCATAGGAACTAAATGCTGCTTCTCCATGTTTAATTCTGGTTCGGGTGAACAGAGCATGCTGAAACTAGAAGACCTGAGTGGTCTGAGATGTTGAAACATTGACAATAAATCTGTAATGTATTGAGGTGCTGATCCATTCAGTATATATAGACTAACAGAAGGAATTTAAAGTATATTCTCTGAGCTACAGGGAGCCAGTGGAAGGACTTCAGAATCGGGATGATGTGATCTACTGTCATTGTATCCTTGCTTTACGGCTGAAAGTTGTTGTTAAACTAGTAGTTTTTATATAGTTGAAGGCCATATTTTGTTGTTTCTAAAGCCATTTCGTGAAACAAGTTATATCAAGTTACAAATAAATGTTATTGTGTTTGCTGCCACACTTGTCCATCTTTGTCTTTTCTTTTGTTTGCTCTATCACTATTGTTGTGAAATCAGATGCCATTGGTTTTTATCCAGAACAAGGTGGACATCTATCTGAACTATTTACTTATGAGTGTTATCATATCTAAACATTGAGTGTCACATATTTAGAGTTATATAAAACTGTTCTCTGTCATGATGGGTTAACAGAGAGGCCCAAGATGCAGAACACTGACGACTCAGAGGGAAAGTTTTAACAAGTTTATTGTTGCACAAGCATGAATTAAATGAACAGTAGAACTGGTTCTGGTCTGGGACTGGTTCACTGGAGTCTGTGAGAGAGACAGTTCTGTTAGCGAAGGCTTGGTTGGGATTGATCTTGGTTGAGTTCAGGTTTGTACCTTGAAGTGCGTAGAAGAGGCTTTGGGAGCGGAACTGTTGGGTCCGGAGATGATTTGGATCTGCAGAGTCCGTAAGCTGTTTCAGCGTCTTACTTCTAGAGACAAGTTTGACCTTGGCTTGAGTTTCCAGCTCGGTATCCAGAGCTGTTTGGAAATCCAGAGAGTAAGTCTTCAGGTTTGGCTCGGAGGGCAGGCTCGGCTGGTTAAGCTCTTCTAGAGCTTCACAGGAGAAAAGCAGATAACCTGGAAGCAGAGACAAAAAGGGTTAGAACCCAAACAGGACTCAGGAGTAACAAGGTTCTCAGAGGATCTATGGCTTTGGTGCTAACCAACTGATTAAGACACTGCGGCGTTGAGGCAAGGTCTGAAGACAGCTTAAGTAGTCTGGTCCTCCAGATGAGATGATCAGGAGCAGGTGCGTCGACAGCTCAGCTGAGAGGAACCAGGGCGGACTCTGCTGGAGAAAGTAGGCATTTCTCCAGCTCCCAACAGTACCCCCCCTCAACGACCGCCTCTTGGCGGTGCGGAGGAAGTTGATGGGAGGGAGCGCTCATACTCCTCGATAAGAGAAGGATCGAGGATGTAGGACCCAGGAACCCATTGTGATACCTCCGGACCGTAGCCCTCCCAATCGACGAGGTACTGCCAGCCGCGACCATCGCCGACGGGAGTCCACGATCCGGCGGACGGTGAAGGCCGGATGTCCATCAACTTCCAGGGCAGGTGGAGGGGAGTTGGACGGAGGGCAAAGGGGACTTGAAATGACGGGTTTTACCTGAGAGACATGGAACGTGGGATGGATTCGGAGTGTCGGGGGAAGTTGAAGACGGATGGCGGAGGGATTGATGACTTGGATGACCTTGTATGGACCGATGAACTTGGGAGACAACTTGCGGGACATCCCCTTGAGGGGAATGTCCCGGGTGGACAGCCAGACTTCCTGTCCGACCGAGTACTCGGGGGCTGGGCGTCTCTTGGAGTCGGCAAACCTCTTGGTGGTCTCGGAGGAGCGGTTGAGTGTGTTGATGGTTTCTCTCCAGATGCGTTGGCAGCGACGGATGTGGTGATTGACTGATTTAACCGATATCTCTCTCTCATCTGCGGGGAAAAGAGGTGGTTGATAGCCGAGACTGACCTGGAAGGGGGATTGACCGGTAGAAGCAGACTTGAGTGAGTTGTGGGCATATTCTATCCATGTGAGATACAGGCTCCAATCGGTGGGGTTGTTGGAAGTGAGACATCTGAGGGTTGATTCGAGGTGCTGATTCATCCTCTCTGTTTGACCGTTGGACTGAGGATGATAGCCAGAGGTTAGTGAAACTTTACAATTGAGAGCTGAGCAGAAAGCCTTCCAAACCTGTGAAATGAATTGGGGACCACGATCTGAGAGGATGTCCTGTGGAATTCCATGGAGACGGAAAACGTGCTTTATCAGCAGTTGAGCGGTTTGGAAGGCCGTACGGAGCTTTCTGAGAGGGATCAGGTGACAGGACTTGGAGAATCGATCTACAATGGTGAAAATAGTGGACATACCTCGGGAATCAGGGAGACCAGTGACGAAATCGATTGCAATGTGGGACCATGGACGTGTGGGCACTGGGAGAGGTTGCAGCAAACCAGAGGGTGGTTGATGTGAGGCCTTGTTCCGTGCACAGGTAGAGCAGGCCGACACGTATTCCTTAACATCAAGATGAAGAGTGGGCCACCAAAAACGTCTTGAAATCAGAGAAACTGTTCGGCTTACCCCCGGATGAGCGGAGAATTTGGCGGAATGCATCCATTGGATGAGGCGAGACCTAACAGACGAAGGGACATAGGTTCGATTAGGTGGACCATTACCTGGATCAGGTTCCGTGGCCAGAGCAGCGTTGATTAAATCAGAGATCTCCCAGGTGACCATTCCTACTGTACATGAGGCAGGGAGAACAGGTTGAGGTGACTCGGATTGATCCACAGCGTAGAGACGAGAGAGAGAATCGGGCTTGATATTCTTAGATCCAGGTCTGTAGGAGATAATGAGGTTAAAACATGAAAAGAAGAGAGACCACCTTGACTGTCGAGGAGTTGCTTGTTTTGCGGACTGGATGTAGGCGAGATTCTTATGGTCAGTCCACACAAGAACTGGATGCTCAGCTCCTTCTAGCCAGTGTCTCCATTCCTCCAGGGCTAACTTGATAGCCAAAAGTTCTCGGTCACCCACGTCGTAGTTATGTTCTGCGGGAGAGAGCTTACGTGAGAAGAAGGCACAGGGGTGGATTCGTTGATCTGAGTCGAGTTTTTGGGACAAGACTGCCCCCACGCCGGAGTCTGAAGCGTCAACCTCAAGGATGAATTGTTTGGATGGATCTGGTTGGATCAGCACTGGAGCTCTGGAAAACAAGGTTTTGAGTTTGTCAAATGCAGATTGAGCCTTGGGGGACCATTGGAAGACTCTCTTGGATGATGTCAAGGCAGTTAGTGGGAGGGCGGTTTGGCTGTAATTTCTGATAAATCTCCGGTAGAAATTAGCGAAACCCAAAAATCTTTGTAATTGTTTGCGGTTCTCTGGAACTGGCCACTCCAAAACTGCCCTTATTTTTTCTTCGGAAGGCTTAACCTGCCCGCCCTCGAGCACAAACCCCAAAAAGGTAACTGAAGATTGGTGAAACTCACATTTCTCAGCCTTTACAAATAGTTTGTTCTCCAGCAGTCTTTGAAGAACCAGGCGGACATGTCTCTTATGCTCAGAAAGATCCTTGGAGTAGATTAGAATGTCATCTATGTAGACGAACACAAACACATTAAGAAAGTCTCTGAGAACATCGTTCACTAGGGCCTGAAAACAAGCAGGGGCATTAGTTAATCCAAAAGGCATGACCAAATACTCGAACTGGCCCAAGGGAGTCTTGAATGCCGTCTTCCACTCATCCCCTTCATGTATCCTGAGGAGATGATAGGCATTTCTTAAATCGAGCTTAGTGAAAACGGTAGCTCCTTGAACGGGCTCAAAGGCTGAGGCGAGCAAAGGAAGAGGATATTTATTTTTGGTTGTAATTTGGTTCAGGCCTCTATAATCGATACAGGGTCTTAAAGAACCATCTTTCTTTCCAACAAAGAAAAACCCTGCGCCCAACGGGGATGAAGATGGGCGAATTATCCCAGCAGCTAGCGACTCGTTAATTTATCTTTCCATAGTCTCACGTTCTGGTTTGGAAATGTTGTAGAGTCTACTGCTAGGTAACGGAGCGCCGGGTAAAAGCTCGATAGCACAGTCGAATGGTCTGTGTGGTGGAAGGGACGAAGCACTGACCTTACTGAAAACAGGAGCCAAATCATGGTAGTCAGGAGGTACCGAAGTAAGGTCAGGGACGTCCATCTCCCCCCCACCTCTAGGGGCCCCCACAGCGGGAGCTGCAGAACGGAGGCATGTCTCATGACACAATGTGGACCAGGACTCCACATGACGATCAGTCCAATTAATATGGGGATTATGCTTCTCCAGCCATTCAAAACCCAGCACCAGAGGGGAACATGCGGAGGAAAAAACAAAGAAGGTTATGGTCTCTCGATGGTTACCTGAGATCAGAAGCTCAAGAGGTTGAGTTTGGTGGGTGACTTGATGAAGTTTCTTCCCATCAATCGCAGAGACCTTGAGTGGCTGGGTTAAAGGAACTGCATCAATTTGAAGCTGTTGGACGAGATTAGAGTCAATTAAGTTTCGTTCACAACCAGAGTCGATGAAGGCTGAGAAAGAAAGGCTCTGGTCCGAAACAAACAGAGTGGCAGGAAGCATGAGACGAGGAGGTTTTTCTATTTTTTCGTGGCCCATCAGACTCCTCAAAACCTCTGACGGGCCCCGGCTTTTGATTTTGCTGGGCATGAAGCGATGAAATGTCCACTCTCACCGCAATAAATGCAAAGTTTGCCCAGAAATCTCCTTTGTCTTTCCTCTGGAGTCAGCCTAGTGTGTCCAACCTGCATAGGCTCCATTTCAGTCTCTCCAGGATGAGTAGCCTGAACAGGCAAACGGAGAGGCTGGCTCTTAGGCTTCGGTCTGGATAACTGTTCTGTGGGAGCAGAAACAATAGTCACATCATTTGAGGCGGGAACAGAGGAAAACAACCCCAAATTCCTGTGTTTTAGGCTGTTTCTAGCCCGGATCCGGTTGTCCAGCTTAATGGTTAGATGAATCAGTTCTTCGAGTGTAGCAGGTTCATCGAGAGTAGCCAGCTCATCCTTAATATTTTCGTTTAATGCCTCAAAATCTGCTCCTTTTAAGACGCTTTGGTTCCAACCGGAAGCAGCCGCTTTAACCCGGAAGTTTATGGAAAATTCAGCCACTGAAGAATTTCCCTGTTTTAAGTGAAAAAGAGCTCGTGAATCAAGGGTTTGATCGGTGTCCTGATTGAAAACCTGAGAAAACTCTGAAATGAAATCTGTATATCGACAATTAAGGCTCTCATCAGAGGCAAATCTGGCTTGAGCCCAGGCTAGAGCTCTTCCTGTTAATTGAGAAAGAATGAAGGTTATCTTCTTGTGGTCCGTGGGAAAACTGCCTGGAGAGTTCTGGAAAATGAGGCGACATTGAAATAAAAATCCCTTACAGTCATTAACTTTACCAGAAAACTTATCTGGAAGACTTGGGCGGAACTCGGATGACGTCACCGCTGGTGACCTCGGAGGTGGGACTGGACCCGGAAATGGTTGAACTGCCGGCATGGCATTTGCACTATTTATATGGTTAGCGTAGCTTTGGAGCATCTGATTTTGCATCTCAATATGCGTGTTTAACTCACGGAGAGCCAGGGCGTGTCCATGGATTTGGGCTTCTTGTTCCTCTAAACGACGGCGGAGGTGATCTGCTGGGCCTTGTGTCTGGCCGCAGTGTTCTGTCATGATATGGCTTTGGTGCTAACCAACTGATTAAGACACTGCGGCGTCGAGGCAAGGTCTGAAGACAGCTTAAGTAGTCTGGTCCTCCAGATGAGATGATCAGGAGCAGGTGCGTCGACAGCTCAGCTGAGAGGAACCAGGGCGGACTCTGCTGGAGAAAGTAGGCATTTCTCCAGCTCCCAACATTCTCTGAGCTTAGATTGGAATAAATTTGAGTTGATTTAATGCACTTTCGAAAAAGATCAGTGATGTTTTAAGGCTTTCAATTTTTTCCTTCCTACAGGTAAAATAGAAATATAGGGCTAAGTCTTTCAAAATAATACAAAAGGTCAGAAATCAAAAGACTCAACTAAAAAAACAGAAACACACACAAAATGTTGGTAGTTCCAGGAAAGATAGAAATGTTTGCATCTTCTTACTATTTGAGAGCAATATTTTCCCTTAGAATGATTGTTAACAGGGTTTCAGTGCATATTGGGCTAGGAAATGCAGTGCCCTGTCCATGTGTGTTGTCAGAAGTCATGGACACTACATTGTTAAAATGCCTTTTTTTTGGAAGAAATCATCCATTTAAAAAAAAAAGTAAAACACTAAGAGCCTGATCTTCAAAGATTTCAAAAGGAGGCACTTAATTGCATGTGCAATATTTGTTTTTGCATGCGCCCTAAGTGGGTGATTGCTGTCCAATGTTAATATGCCCAAAGCTATTTGGTTTTGACCATTAAAACTAGCAGATTGTGTTTTCAACTGGCAGTTGAGAGTGGCCATTAAAGAAAGATGAGGTTCAGAGCCATGTAGTTGGAGGTAATGATGATAATTATTGAAGCATAATAATGGAAATACAAACAATTTTTTATAATGCATCTTCTAGCATATTGCAATGTACTGTGAATAAAACTGGAAGAAAATAAAATGGGAGTATGCTTTACGCATGGATACTCTTTTATTATATATAAACTCCAAAATATTCAAGTTCAGTCCATTTTCATTTGGTTTAATTGTATAAATCATCAACCTTTTTTCATCAACATTTTTTTGTCAACCTTTTGTCTTTATTAATATTACTAAGTAATTTTTTATGGTATGTTTAAATGTGAATATTCTCCATCCTCAGGCATTTTACCAATGCCTCTTTTTTGTGTTTTCCCCTGACTTTCATAGGTAATTAAAAAAAAACGCCACAAATACCTCGGATGCAGTTGAGTTACATAATGTCTTTGCATATGTTAAATGTTTATATTTGCATTTTCTCCATCTATGGATTAGCTCAGTTTGATCATTAGAATATGATCTGAAATCACGAAGGCATCCAGGAAAAAAAGACACAAACATTCTTAAGATCAAACAGAAAGTATTTTTTGTACAAATTGAAGAGTGCTTATTCATTCATGCTGAAATAATTTTTCCAAGTAGCAAACAAGTAGTTTAGTAGGTAATCAGCAAAGGTCTGCTAGACATTTTGACTGAATAACTCATGCTAAACCGAACTAATCAATAAAACTTACTCAACCACCACCAGTCTTTTAAAATGTCCTTACCTCAGTTAAGCTTAAAATGCCTGGAAGTAATATTAAGGTTTTGGTGTTGCCCAGCCTCAGTTCAGATTTTAATCTAATAGAGATTTATAGTAAAGAGCAGAAGATTAGGGTAAGGGCAGGGTGGCTTTTTAATCCAAAACCTGTGAAAACAGTAATGATTGAAAAAAGGTTTGTTTATTGTAAGGCCAGCATTTTTTTCCAATGATTATAAAGAAGGGCATACATAAGTTCTGATAAGCTACTTTCTAAGTAAAAGAAAAGTAGAATATATATATATTTTTTAACCTTATACTATTTTTAGATTGGTAATTATTTGGTTTAAACAAAAAGGTTGTTTGATGATATTAAAACAATCTAATTATACAAGGAATATGAAGAATTTTACATTTAAATGCTCCAATAAGAAGATCAAAATCTTCACATGTTCACAACATACAACGTAAGTACCAGGCTTATATAATACTGATTTGCTAAATTTTTCCCAGTCTGAGATTTGACTTGGAAAAAATAAATGAGGTAGTAAACCTGCTTTTGTCAACGTGTGCAGAAAAACCTTAAAATGGTAAAAGTAAGGCCTACTACTACTACTACTACTACGACTAGTATTATTCTGTTGATGTTTTTTTTTTTTATTGTTTTTTTTTTTTATATTTTGCTCTGTCTAAAAGCATATACAGTACTTGTTATTTCTGAGTGGATGTTGTTGAAAAGCTAACATCTAACATTTGTATATTGGCCACTGGTTCTGGAGAGTTTCTATTTTCCTGGTGTATCCAAAACAGCCTCACTGAGAAATCACCTCCTATTTTGATATTGTGTATGAGAGGATGCGGTTATAAGAAACATCTGTAGCTCTTCTTCTTGCAGTTTATTCAGTTATTCCTCACATCATTATGTGTAATTAAGACATATGATTACAATCCTCTTATTCTCTTAAGTCCTCTCCCCTCTCTCCTTTTCTTCCTCCAATCACACTAATAAAGAAAGGCCTGTTTATCCCCTAGAGGCGCTTTACAGTAGATTTGTGTTACGACATTAAGCAAAGCGAGGGACCTTTGCTTCAGAGTTGTGTTTAATAATTCAGCGGTTTTGGACACGGATGAAACAGGCTCCAGCATGCTGTTTCAATCAGAGAGGCAGTTACATAGGCGCTGGGGTTTGACGTCTGCGGCAGGATCAATAATGATAGTGTTGCCACATACTCCGACGCATGAGGCACAGATCCTGTGTGGTCCCTCCGAGCTCTATACACTAAACACAGAGATGGAAACAGGACAATGAATTCACATGTGTTTGTGTCTATCTGATTTCACGAATCAGACTCACACACCGACACGCACACACACACTTTGCGGTCTGACCCACCCATCTCTAGTCCCTCATTTAGAAAAACCCCAAAACCAAACTTACTCCTCTCTTTTTTCAATTACCTTTCTTCCCACCGTCATCACCACACAAGTCTATCCTAACATTCTCCCACAGTCCCTGTTTGCTTTCCCTCTCATATCAAGCGTCTCCATGTGTTACACCCCCACACTTATGCACATGCACACTCAAGTCACACGCCACAATCTGGTAACCATAATAAGCACATTAAAGCATTAAAAGGACAATTTATGACAGATTATCTCCTAAAGAGACAACAATTAACACTAAATAGCTGCAAATATTTATCTTACTTTAAAGCTTCACTTTTTGGTTAGTGCAGTGATTTAAAAAAATTGTAATTAGTAAAGAAAATGAACATATGAGCTTTGCTTAACTTAAGCCAGACCAGAGCAGAGGCTGCCTACATTTGCTTGAATAATTTTTTTTCATCAGTTACCACTCTATAATACTTTAATACTCAGGACTTATTATGTCAATGGCAGCTTTTCCTGCCTGTTCTTATCTAATCCTGAGAGAGCACATCAACTAAGAATTACGACTTTTGAAGTGGCATGAAAGAAGCGATGCACAAAAGGATTTGATAATAACTCAATCCCTGTGCAGGCTAACAAATGGAATGGTAAAGCAGGCATAAAAAAGGAAACAGTTGGATTTGTATGAAGTGTGCAATCAAGCACCCGTACATTTCTGTTGGATTTCGTGATGAGGATTAGGTCAGTCCAGTCGTTAAATCACTCTGACTTCAGTTCAAAGGGGTTAAAACAGGATTAGGATTAATGTCCATTAGTAGAACGGGTGATAATCCTTTAAATTAGCGATGTCGCACAGTCAGACCTTTCTTTTATCTCAACACCTGATGTACGGGCTGAAATACAAGGAGCTCAGTTACAGGAGAGCAGCGCTGTTGTTGCCCTGCTAGGATTAATTGGTCTGCCTCAAGTCGACCACTCAGACACCGACCGTCGCTGTAACCTATGTCAGCTAGATGAGCTCATTTGAATGCAGAGAGTGATTGGGGAGCGCTGAGTCAGGCAGCTGTTCCTCTACTCTTTTCGAACAAGGGTTACATGAAGCAATCATTATCATATAGGATGATACAGTGCATTGCAAACACACCCTTTCAACATGATTATATTTCTTTCTTAGTACAACCAGCAACTTTAGAGTATTGTGATATAACTATACAAAGAAGAGCTTGACTCTAAAGTTTTTTTTTTGCCCTATGCAACTGCGTCCAATTTTTTATTTTTTCTCAGGGTGTTTGATAGTGTTTAATATTTTGGGCTTTCCATCTGTTTTTCAATATTTTTACCTTATTTTTTCTCCAAGTGTTTTTAATGTCTGTCTTGTTTCTTTAATGCAAAAAAAATGTCACAGATTATCCATTTATATTTAGGTCTGAACTTTGAATAGGCCTTTCTAACACATATATAAAGTTTAATCTGAACCATTTTTTTTTTACCCTGGTTCTTAGGGCCCACTGCCTTCCACATCTTAGGCGTTTCCCTGCTTCATCTCAACTGCCTTAATTAAATAGGTGATTAATAGGCTTCTGTAGCATTTAAATGCTGCTGAGGAGAGGATTCAATCATTTGAATCAGGTGTGCTAAAGCAGAAACACACTAAGGAAAATGGCCCTGAAATGAGCAATGTTCTCTAACGAAGCTCTAAAGATCTTAAAACATTATTTAAAAGGCAAAAAAATATAGTTTATGTTAGTGTTTTGATTACTAAATTGATAACATCTGATTAATTTAGGGGTATTTGAGTATAAGGGCTACACTTGTTAGAGATTAAATTGTTAAGCAGTTTGCTATTATGCTGATCGATCACATAAAAAGCCACTAAAACACAGAAAAATGTCTTCTCACAACATAAGTTTATCAGGAGCTGAATACTTTTTTTTAAGGTGCTGTAGATTAAGGGCGGCTGAATGAACATGCTGCAGTGAGTTCTTTTAGAAATGAATGGTGATCACGCTACTGATGCGCATCAAGCTGAAGCTCTGCAGCTGAAGTAGCAGAAGCAGAAAGATGTAGGGGGGTTTGACTCCACTCCAAGAATAGGAACCACTCCAGTCATTTCCTATCAAACTCTTCACACATGCTGCCTCTCAGCCCCACCAGCTTCCTCCCCTGCCGTCAAACCTCCTTGTCATCGGTTTGACTTTTCTACTCGAATCATCTTCAGCTGCTTCCAGGGAAGCCTCCTGTCAGATAGAATCCAGTAACAAAAGAACATCGGAGGCAATCATCGCCTGCAACTCTAAACTGATGCTAGAACTTGAACATAAAATCTAGAACCGCTCCTTCACCTGTCAAGCGTTGAGTAATTAGTAGTTTTGATCACATTCAGGAGCAGCAGCGCCGGTGTAACTGTTCCCCGCAGTGTTCCTGTCTGCTACCAGTTTGGCCGGTGGGTTTTGCTCCAGTCACAGGCTACACCCAGCCATCTGGTAGGCCCTGCTAACAGCCGGCCTGTCTCCCCTACCGGCCGACTGCAGACAGGACGATGACCCAAAGAAGGTCAGGCCAGACCAAAGAGGTCCGGAAGAGGGACAGCAGTGGACTCACAGAGTACAGGGGGGGCAGCCAAACTAATGGACAAGAAAGAAAGCAAGAAATGGACTGGAAGATACAGGAAGGACACCTTCAGGTTGTCACCCTCATCGTCACTCAATGATTGATGAATCTGGTTGTTCTTCTCTTTGCTTCATATGTGTGCCTCTGCAACAGACAGAGATTGTGGGGTGCAGTACTGTATGTTTGCATGTGCGCAAGCGTGAATACAATCCCCATATTTCTCAAACACATCATGACAGCTCGCAGCCGGAACAAAAGCTTCATTTATCCACAATTCAGCAGTAAATCGCAGCTCCACAGCAGGGCTCCTACTGTAGATAACCATTTGGAAGGTCATTAGAAATAAAGCTGAAAAGCCACACGGCAGATGGAGAGTTCGTCTGAGGCTTAAATATGAATGGTAGAGTAATTACATTTACATTACTATAACGCTGTAGAGAATCTGAACGTGCTAATGTCTTGAAATAAGATAGGGGGAAAAAATAATTGCTGATCAGGCCACCTACTGAGGTTTTCTATCTCAGCCTGGTATCTACCTCTTTGTGTTTGCAGAGTCAGTTATTCTGCAGGGTAGGAGAGCTCCGTGAGCTTACTTCTGGAGTTGAACTGCATTGCTTATATGTTGCATTTCTTCTAACAGGTTTCTCTTTAAGAGAGAAACAGCCAAGAACCTGTGTTTGCTCTAATCAGTAATTGAACACAGCAGTGCTGCTTCTCGATAAAACCAGATTTAATGAGTGCAGCGGTAGCAGGTGTCCTATGAATTGATTGTCTCTCCTTAGCTTTGGTTTTATGCAGCTTCTATTAAGTTTCAATAAGGCTTTTTGTTGCTTCTAAGATAAATGTACTTCTTCTGTTTAGGGGAAAAGCCATGTCTTGGTAGAGACCCATGCTATCCAAATTTCCAGGTGACATTCCAAAAAAAAAAAATTTAAAAAACAATACACTGTACTTTGTTTCCTAGGTTGAAGACGTATCGCTTCCCCTCCAGGAAGTTTTTTTCAATCCAGCGTCAGAAATAGCATTGAGTTTGAGGCTTTACAGAGTGGACCAAAAAAAAGTTTTGGCTTTGAAAACATGCAAATTGAATCGGACGAATGGGTCCGCCCCTTTGGAATGAGGAACATTTGAGTTCTTTGTTAGCCTGCAATACCTGATACCTATCTATATGTTCGAAAGATGGTTGTTAGAAGAAACTGTTGGCCTGGCTGAAACAGGCGAGGTGTTTTGGTCCCCTCTATGGGAGTTGGGGTTGCAATGATAGCAGGAAGGGATCAACTCAATTGCTGCATATTAGGTTTTTAAAGCTGAAATCTGAGTCAACCCCCTCTGTTTTAGTACTCCATTAGAGCACAGGGGGAGTGTTGGCCTACTGGTTAGAGTAGTACACTTGTGCTCTGAGGAGCAGAAGGTTGCATCTACACAGTTCAATCCCCACAGTCTCCACTCTGGTTCTCTGAGCTAGACCCTTAATCCTACACTGCTCCCCGGGCGCCGCACAATGGAAGCCCACTACTCCCTGAGGGAATGGGTTAAATGCAGAGGTAAATTTCCCCAGTATGAGATCAATAAAGATCAATTATTATTAATATTATGTTGAAAGTTTGTGATACCAAGGTTTTTGCTCAGTTTAATAATTTGTGGGACTTCTGATGGCAATCGGTTACCTTTATTTTATTTATTTAAACTGGTTTGAAAACTGGTGAAAGATACACAGGCTTTTTGTAAGGTGCCATATTCTGAAGTTAAATGGACTGCAGCCAGATTGCTGGGATTTTATCAGAAGGTTGTTTTTTCCACCACAGTCCGTCTCTGACATGTTGACCTTGGCAGGTCAAACAACTGAGAAAGAAGACTCACCTTATATTGTCTGGGTAAATGTAAATTTAAGCGAGATATCACAGTGCAGTGCTGGGGAGCAGCAAACATCAGCAATTTTGAGAGCGGGTTAGTGTCTCTCTGACCCTCATTCTCTGCACACTCCCAGTCTCTCCATCTCTGTCTCACCCTTTCCTCTCCCCTCCTCGGCTTGGCCAGGACTTCTCTGTCTTTCATCCTCATTCTATTTCATGCCACGTCCTTCTCTTGCGGGGTCCTCATCCATCACCACTCTGCGCTTCTCACAGCCCCAACATCCCACCTCCACGCCACCCAACCCCTCCCCCTCCACACCCTCCCACTGGTATGAATTACATCCTGGCCAGAAACAGATAGAAGGCCTTGTTGCTGACACAGTCCTCTGTGACTCAACAGTTTGTGTGACTTGGTTAAACATTCATCACGTCGCTACATCTTTATCGCTAGCTGACTAAGGCACAAGGAAAGAAAGAAGACCCATCTGTTAAATCACTCCATAAACCTTTGCTGGGACTTATAACTCAAGGAAACTCAATATTAAGATGCATACATAATGTGGCATTTGCTTATCCCCTAGATTTATTATTGTAGTGGTTGAATCAAATCTTTGTTGTAGATCAAATGCTTCTCATAATGTTGCTGAAAACATGAAAGGCGCACATCTAATGGTTATGAAGTATCCCAGAAAACTAGGATGTTAGATGGGAGAGCCTGTCACTTCTACAATCAAAATGTTTAGCATGAACGGTCACACATTACCCTACCACCCTGATCTCCTCTCACTGAGTCTGTGGCTTTTGGATGTCTCTGCTTTCTGTTGTGCAGAAATGATATAACGGCTATAGCAAAAGATGATTAGGGCATTTACTGTCAGGCTGCTCTCAAACGTGAAGGAGGCAAGCTGCTGCTGATGACAGTCAGAGGAAGAAGATTTTAAGATCCTTAATGATGCTTCTGTTTAAAACTGAGCTATCACCCTATTTCTGTTGCAGTCGGAATTATATTTAGAAATGAGCACAGCAACCTTACTGTTTACAGATGAGAGTGCATGTGCCTCCATTATTGTTGTTTGTTTTTTTGTTTGCTTATTCAATTGACTGGTATTTCAGTAAAGGTCTTGGACCTTGGTCAATAAATGCACCATATCTACAAAAGTGCTAACAGGCACTGATCATTAGCAGTGGTGGAAAATAATAAAGTATATTTAGACGACAACTGTACTTAAATTATTTTTTGAGTATCTTTACTTTACGTGGGTCTTTTTTTAAAAGCTGCTTGTTCGTTATGTGTCCTTACCACACACGGTTCCCCACACCCTTTGTCAAATATCTTACATTCTCAATTTGAAATTTCATGTTTTGTGGATCAGTAGGCAATGATTCCCTTTCACATTGAACTTGTTCTAAAAAGCTGTTGATTGAAATGTCTTTAGAATCTGGATATTAATCTGTTGAGTGCTCCGATTGTTTTTCTTGATGTGTCTCACTTACTGCTGAGAGGCCTGATTCCCCACACTTTCTGCCGTACACTGTGTAACCAGACTCTAAAAATTCTTGTTTCTCTCTTTGTTGGTTAGCACAGCGGTCCCCAACCTCCGGGGGTCATTTGGTACCGGGCCGCACAGAAAAAGGTATATATATATATATATATATATATATATATATATATATATATATATATATATATATATATATATATATATATAAATAATTTATCGACGATCAGAGTCTGAGTGATGTTTTATTTTGAAAAATATAAAAAATTGCGGCATTCTCTCCCAATTACATCAGTCGGTGCATCTGTGCCTCTTGACACAGGTTAATTCAGTTCAAGACTCGTCCTCTTTATAACATCCTATCTTTTGTGAAGCCGGATTTTCTGCAGTTACAGCGTCCAAAACAAAGCTACGGAGCTGACTGGGCATCAGGAGCACACTTCGTCTGTCATTTTCTCCGATTACGCCTAGATGGGACCAGCTTGTTGTTTTATTTTTATGCTGTTTGTATTTGATTTTATGCCAGTCGTATCATTTTACTTGATCGTATCCACCCCCAGCCGGTCCGTGAAAACATTGTCTGACATATAGCGGTCCGTGGTGCAAAAAAAGTTGGGGACCACTGGGTAAGCAGGCACATGTTCTCTTTCATATTGGACTGGTTCTGAAGAAAATTTATGTCATATGTCATCAAAATTGAAATATTAATCTGCTGAATTATCTGATCATCTGAATCATCCGGGTTTGTTGCACTGCAGACCAACCACCCAAGTAATTATTTTTCTCAAGTTTTGTCAAAGTTTTTGGTTTCCTCTCGTCTTGCTTTACGTCATTCAGAGCGGCAGACCTTATACAGGTCCTGGGGTTCAGATTTTGGTTTTAAATCCTGAATCTAAAGTATAGGGACTTTTTTAATATTATCCAACTCTGTAATCAACTTCTTAGCTGTTTTGTGACTATTAACAACTTTAATTTGATCTGAAACTTCTTTTTCTTAACCTGTTCTTCCAAATTCTTGTTATTTTTCCTGAACATTTTGTGCTGCTTTTCTACAAGATTGTACTGACTTTTCAATATCTTTGGATCTATTAACTGCTCTTTTACTGATGAAGATACACATTGAAGAATGCAGAGGTGTTGCTTTTTTCAGAAACAGTGACATGTTGGAAACTTAAGTTAGAAATTGTTCTACGTGGTTATGAATGCAAGTAGCTTCTTGTTTTTTTAGCTCAGTTGAGCTATACCTTTCCTCTCAAAGATTAGTTTTTACTACAGCTCATCAGGGGGCGATAATGAGTCGGTTTGTATCCTGGTACCCTGAGGAATAGAAGAGGACATTCGTATTTGATAGTGACCAAAGACTGGTAAGGTTTATGTCAATTATTAATTTAATTAAAACGCTCTTGCATAAAAAGGTCAACTTGTATGGATTAAAAAGTTGTCTGTAGAGCAATTAATTATTTTTTCCCAAAAATAAAAGTATTATACAACAATAAATTAACGTGGAAATTGTTCAGCTGTCCAGAGGAACTCCATCTGAAGTTAAGTTATTTTCTCTGTGATATCTCTGTATCTAAGTAACTCTAACTGACTACTTTAAAACATAGCACCTTCTGCTGTACTTTTCTACTGAGCACTTGTCAGTTTCACACGGTTTTATTTCTGATAGCAAGGAGTAGCTAGCCTAGGCTAGCGCTAGCTTAGCATTGCTATGGCTTCTCTCTCTCCCTCCCTTGACTCTTTTCCAACTCTTCCTTCTTCCTCTCCTCTCTCCTGCTCTCTGTGTCAGATGTTCAGTTATTCCTCTGCCTCCTTTAGTGATAATGGGATGTGTAATAAGTGCAGTATTTTTGTAGCTTTGGAGGCGAGGGTGTCAGAGTTAGAATCCAGGCTTCAGGCTGTTGAACATCCAGGAGTTAAAGTAGGCCCCCCACGTAGCTGTCCTCCAAAAGTGCCTGAGCAGCCAGGCGATTGGGTAACTGTACGCAGAAAGCGTAGTCGTGGATCTCTGCCCACTGGTCACCACCAACCCGTTCACGTTTCTAACCGGTTTTCCCCACTCAGTGACACACCCACTGAGAAGCCCACTCTGGTGATTGGCAGCTCCATAGTCAGAAACGTGGCATTAGAGACACCAGGGACCATAGTCAAATGTTTGCCGGGGGCCAGAACGGGCGACATCAAATCCTACCTGAAACTACTGGCTAAGGATAAGGTTAAATACAGTAAGATTGTTATTCACTCTGGTGGTAATGACACCCGGTTACGCCGATCGGAGGACAATAAAATTAGTGTTGCTTCGGTGTGTAAGTTTGCCAAAAAAATGTCGGATTCCGTAATTTTCTCTGGTCCCCTCCCTGATCTGACCAGTGATGACATGTTTAGCCGCATGTCGTCATTCAACCGCTGGTTGTCTAGGTGGTGTCCTGAAAACAACGTGGGCTACATTAATAATTGGCAATCCTTTTGGGGAAAGCCTGGTCTGATTCGGAGAGACGGCATCCATCCCACTTTGGATGGGGCAGCTCTTCTTTCTAGGAATCTGGCCACATTTATTAGTCCTCCAAAACCTTGACCACCCAGGGTGCAGACCAGGAAGCAGAGTTGTAGTTTAACACACATCTCTGCAGCTTCTCTACTTTTACCCACTCTTTACTCCATCCAGACAGTGTCTTGTCCACGACCAAAATCTAATAAATTAGCAAAGATTCCCAAAGGAGTAAACCATGATAATCTAATTAAAATCAAAATAACTCCAATTGGGGAAAAAGTTAAAACAATTAAATGCGGTCTGTTTAACATAAGATCGCTTTCCCCTAAAAGTCTACTAGTTAATGACTTGATTTGTGATAATCACATTGACTTGTTTTGCCTTACAGAAACCTGGCTGCAGCAAGAGGATTATGTGAGCATAAATGAGGCAACTCCTTCAAGCTATTTAAATTTTCACATACCCAGAAGTTCTGGGCGAGGAGGAGGAGTAGCAACAATCTTCCAGTCTGACTTACTGATTACTCCCAAAACAGTTAATACCTACAACTCTTTTGAACATTTAACCCTTAATTTCCCTGATCCAAATTTCAAGGCAAGAAAACCTCTTCTTTTTGTAACTTTGTATCGTCCACCAGGTCCTTACTCTGAATTTTTAGATGAGTTTTCAGAGTTCCTTTCTGATTTGGTATTAAATACTGACAGGGTCATCATAGTGGGAGATTTTAACATCCATGCTGACATTGAAGGCGATAGCTTAAGAGCAGCCTTTAATGCTATCTTAGACACTATTGGCTTTGTTCAAAATGTGAATAGTCCCACACATTCTCATCTTCATACTTTGGATCTTGTGCTGACATACGGCGTAGAATGTGAAGAAACAACAGTATTTCCTCACAACCCTGTCCTCTCTGACCACTTTCTAATAACCTTCAGGATTACTTTAACAGAGTTCTCCTCCCCCAAAAGAAGGTTCAATTTTAGTAGATCTTTATCAGATAGTGCAGTTATAAATTTTAAAGAATCTGCTTCACTTTCTCTCTCCTCTGTGTCGCTGAGCAGTGCTGCAGAGTGCAAAAGCATAGCTTATTCCCCTTCACAGGTTGAGGATTTTGTTGATGGGGTTGCTAGTTCTCTGCGTATTGCCTTAGACAACGCAGCTCCTTTGAAAATGAAAACCGTTCAAAATAGAAAGCTTGCTCCTTGGTTTAATGCAGAGCTGCGTACTTTGAAGCAAAATGTTAGGAAACTGGAGAGAAAATATCGCTCCACAGGCCTGCGGGAGTCCTTCCTAGTCTGGAAAAATGGTTTACTGCTGTATAAGAGGACCCTTTGTAAAGCAAGAGCAGCATACTTCTCCTCATTAATAGAGGAGAATAAGAATAATCCTAGATTTCTTTTTAATACAGTTGCCAAACTCACCCAGAGCCATAGCTCTGTTGAACCGTCCATTCCACCTGCTCTTAGCAGCAATGATTTTATGGGATTCTTTATAAATAAGATTGATCTTATTAAAAATAAAATCATAAGCACTCCTCTATCCGCGATTGTACCTGAGGTAGTCATGGAATCTGAACCGGGTTTAGACTGCTTTGATCCAGTTGAACTTTCTGAATTAGCAAAATTATTGTCTTCATCTAAGCCTTCAACTTGTATGTTAGATCCAGTTCCAACCAGGTTATTTAAGGAGGTATTCCCTTTGATCTCCTCCTCCATTTTAGATGTGATTAATCTATCTCTGTTACAGGGATATGTACCTAAAGCTTTTAAGGTTGCTGTAATTAAACCTCTGCTTAAGAAACCGTCTCTTGACCCAGATGACTTGGTCAATTATAGACCTATATCCAGTCTTCCTTTCTTATCCAAAATTCTTGAGAAAGTAGTTGCCAAACAAGTTTGCGATCACTTACACCATAATGAACTTTTTGAAGAGTTTCAGTCTGGCTTTAGAGCTCATCATAGCACTGAAACAGCTCTGGTGAAAGTCACTAATGATATTCTCATGGCCTCAGATAATGGACTTGTATCTGTGCTCGTCCTGTTGGATCTTAGTGCTGCATTTGATACAGTTGACCATAATATTCTTTTAGAAAGACTTGAATATTTTGTTGGAATTAAAGGAACAGCACTAGACTGGTTTAAATCTTATCTATCTGATCGAATTCAGTTTGTTCATGTTAATTATAGATCTTCAACACGCTCAAAGGTTACCTGTGGAGTACCACAGGGATCAGTGCTAGGACCAATTCTCTTTACTTTATACATGCTCCCAATTGGTAGAGTTATTAGACAGCATGGGATTAATTTCCACTGTTATGCTGATGATACCCAGCTATATCTGGCTATAAATCCAGATGAAGCTAACCCATTACATATATTACAGGCATGTCTTGAAGACATAAAAACCTGGATGACTCTTAACTTTCTGCTTCTGAATGCAGATAAAACAGAAGTTATAGTCTTTGGACCAGAGTCTCTGAAAAAGAAACTGATTAGCCAGTCACTTCATTTGGATGGGATTAAACTGATTTCAGATAATAAAGTAAAAAATCTTGGTGTTATTTTTGATCAGGACCTGTCATTTAAATCCCATATCAAAGAGGTTTCTAGAATTTCCTTCTTTCATCTGAGGAACATTGCAAAAATTAGAAATCTCCTGTCCAGGGGTGATGCTGAGAAAGTAGTCCATGCATTTGTTACTTCAAGGCTGGACTATTGTAATTCTTTACTATCAGGAAGTCTACAAACTGTAGTTAAAAGCCTTCAGCTGATCCAAAATGCTGCAGCCAGAGTTCTAATGAAAATTAAAGAGAGATCATATCTCGCCTATCCTGGCTTCTCTTCATTGGCTTCCTGTTAAATCAAGAATAGAATTTAAAATCCTCCTTCTCACATATAAAGCCTTAAATGGCCAAGCTCCATCTTATATCAGAGATCTGATTGTTCCTTATGTTCCTAACAGAGCACTTCGCTCTCAATCTGCAGGTTTACTAGTGGTTCCTAGAATTTCTAAAAGTAGAATGGGAGGCAGGTCTTTTAGTTATCAGGCTCCTCTCCTGTGGAACCAACTACCAGTTTTAGTCCGTGAGGCAGACACCCTGTCTACTTTTAAGGCTAGACTTAAAACTTTCCTTTTTGATAAAGCTTATAGTTAGAGTGGCTCAGGTTATCCTGAGCTATCTCTATAGTTATGCTGCTATAGGCTTAGACTTTTGGAGGACATAGGGACCCCCATTTCATCATTCTGCTTCATTCTCTCTCTGTTCTCCTAACTGCAGAATCTGTTAGTTCAATCTCTAACCTTCTGTTCTCTCTGCTTTTCCTCAGAGTAGCTTTGCCTCGTCTGTTCCTGTTTGGCTGTGACGTCATCCTGGAAAGAAACATCAGCTGTGCTGCTTCCATCAACACCCTTGTTTATAGATGTTGGAGATCGGCCTGTTTTCCAGAGTGGTCCTGTTTCTCTGACCGTGACTGGCTGGATGTGCTCTCTTCGTCCTCTGGCATGGGAGCTGCCTTGGAGCTTGTCTGCCTGGCTGTGTATCTCTGCTTCTGTCTCCTTGAACCCCAGTCGGCCTCGGCAGATGGCCGCTCACACTGAGCCTGGTTCTGCTGGAGGTTTCTTCCTGTTAAAAGGGAGTTTTTCCTCTCCACTGTCGCTACAAGCATGCTTAGTGTGAAGGATTGTATTTGAGTCGATGCAATGAACTGGTTTTCCTTAGATAGAAAACTTTGTATCAATTTGACTGTATGATCTGGTTGAACTGTAAAGTGCCTTGAGATGACATGTGTTGTGAATTTGGCGCTATATAAATAAACTGAATTGAATTCATCCTGTTGACTTGGAGGTTTTATCTGACACTTTTCTGGCATTTGAAATAAAAAT
The DNA here is from genome assembly GCF_016077235.1 of Cyprinodon tularosa. Lineage (NCBI taxonomy): Eukaryota > Metazoa > Chordata > Actinopteri > Cyprinodontiformes > Cyprinodontidae > Cyprinodon > Cyprinodon tularosa. The sequence goes on from NW_024038796.1 coordinate 2,299,484, forward strand.
GTTTCTTTGAGACAATCCAGTGTACAAGTTGCTGTTCAATGCACCACAGAAGAGAATCTTATAATCAAAAACTGAGAGATGAAATTTTCTCTCCACAAAATTCATTTCACTGTTTTACATTTTATTTTTGCTCTATTTGTTAGTAAACAATACTGAGACAAGTGATAATAATGCCATCCTTAGGAGATAAGTTTATACTTTATGCAATGATGATATTTGCCATTGTTTAAGTTTCATATCTGGTAACATAAGCAGACAGCAGATGGTGCGGAAAAGAGTTTATGATTGCTGTTAGCAGTCATAAACTCCGGGCTAAAAAAAAGGACAAGTAAACACTTTGAAATGTTTAACATTAATTATTCTGTTTCTAGATAAATCTGTGTTTTTTTTATGCTACTAGGTCCCTTTAAGACTCCAATTTCCTGTAGGGCTGGTTAAGCTACCAGCAGCTAGTTTTAGACTTGAGCTGAATTTTCAACATTATAATGATGTGTATGTTGAGCTTAATGTTGGTCTCTCACCATCATCAAAGTAGTCATACAAAAGTCACCAGTGTAGATTCACGGCTAGAGACAGTAGAGACTCCTCAATCTTACCATAAACACTTAGATTACAATCAAGCTTAGAAGATATATTAAGGTAAAAATGTTACTCAGTGCTGCTTTAAATTTAGATTTATTCATAAAACTAGAATGTATAACTGTTCGTACACTAGAGTGAAGGGACATCTGTCTATTGTACACAGGAAGATCTTTGCACTGATCTGCACCCGCAGCTAAACCAGATTCTTCTGTTTATTTGTTTGTTTGCTCTGAGCTCTCCATTCTGGGACTTCTGTTCTGCCATCGAAGCAGCACTACTGAACATTTGCTGCAGTGCTATTGTTTATCTGGTTTATAACCGACATTCCTGCTCCAGACTTTAAATAACTGTTAAACTTTCAATCATCACATCCAGTTTAAGTTATATATATATATACAGTCTCTGAGAGCCAGAAAACATAAAGGCAGGAAAACGATTATTCGGATCAACCAGAGGCCCTCTGAACAACTTGCCTTTAGTGCATAGAAGGCCTCTCTTCGGAAATGTTTGATGTGGTTTGAGAAAAAGGCCCAGATATGATGCAATGCTGCAGAAAGATGGGTTTGAGAATTGCAGTTTCCACACTGTGACCCAACTGCAGCTTCCCACATCTCAGAGCTGCTGAAAGGGGTCAGGCATCCCTCAAAAACCTCCCCCTGTGAAGCACAGCAGATGTGCAAATCCTCCGTGTGCTTCAATCATCCATTGTGTTTCATCACACATACAACACAGGGTGTGCGGTCCATTCGGAGATAAGCAAAGTGACGTAATGCACAAGCGCAAACAATGGCATCTTTCATAAACTAAATGAAAGCTGTAAGAAAACAAAAAATACAAAAAAAAAAAACAACATAAATACTAAGTTTTAAGAAATTCTTTATTGCAAAACTTTGCGGGTTTTAAGAATGCCTAAAAAGATAGATACTTAACTGGTCAAGAAGTTTAATAATAAGTCTAATAATAAAAAAAATTTAAAATCTGTTTATTATCAAGTTATTCGCTTCTGTTATCAGCTTAACTGCCAAGATAAAAGTGCTAAAAGTGTACCTTTACAAAGTTGTGTAAATCACTGTCTGGGCTTCCTGGCATTCTGCACTACCCATGGATTATATGCTTATTATCATGGACTCAAAACTTATTAACGCTCTGAGATAAAATCAAACGCACCAATTCACGCCACAGCTTTAATTGAGAGGTGGGAATGTTCATTTTCACCTTCCGCTTTGAAAGAGTGCTCCACAACAGGAACATGGAAAGTGGTGCTTGAACGACGATTACGGTACTATAATGAATGGCATCTTAACAAAAAGAGGATTTGTGAATAAAGAGGGACATTTATTCATCTTTTTCTTTTTATCAAGCATTTCTGTTTATCATAAATAATGAAAAAATTTGAGCAGAATACCTAAAAGGTAACAAAGCCAGTGCTTCTCAGTGCTAACTGAGTGTCAGATACTAATGTGAAAAAGAAAAGGTGCATTCCATCTTCATAAAACTGACAGGGGAACAGCAGCTGGAAAGAGCTGCCAATATGAAATCTACTGGCTCTATCAATCCACACCAACTAGCTGTTACTGAAGCGTGAGGGTGTTTCTGAGCATGAAACCTGGATCACACGGTGGAAATAGTCTGGACATGCTAGGCCTGACTGCACAAACAGAAAGTGGAGAGCAAAGGGACTGCTGAGCTGCTTAGAGGAAAAAAAAACTAAGCCAAAAAAGGTGGGTCAATAAACATCTAGATATACAATGTAACATAGAACAGCATCCGAAAACCATTCAGGTGATTTAACAGATCTGCTGGAAGGCAGGCGTTACATGGGACTGATGCAATTTCAAATTGTTAGTTTCATTATTTCAGCAAATAAAAACATGTTCCAAAGACAACAAATAGTACAAAATAAAAATTAAACATTGAAAACATCTAAACAGCATATGCACTTATTGCTCAATATGAGCTCTATTAACGAAAAAATGAAGTTAAATCTGAAATGAGAACATTGGATAGGTCTTTTTCCCCCATTAACTCCCAATAAATTGCATTTATCTAATCTATATGACATAACATAAAATAGGACCATTTTCTGGACAGGTCTGTTTTGGTTGATTCTTGAAGAACTAACAGCAGCTGCAGTTCAAACCCTCTAAATCCCCCCTACAAGATTCTAGGATGGTCTTTAGTTTACAGCTCCATCATCAAGGCTGCAGTTATTGCCACCTTTTCTTATCATCCACCTCACCACTGATATGACTCCAAGTGACTGTCATAAATAAACAAAATGAAAACATGTTCCAAAGACAACAAATAGTACAAAATAAAAATCAAACATTGAAAACATCTTAACAGCATATGCACTTATTGCTCAATATGAGCTCTATTAACGAAAAAATAAGTTAAATCTGAAATGAGATCATTGGACAGGTCTTTTTCCCCCATTAACGCCAATAAAATGCATTTATCTAATCTATATGACATAACATATAAAATGTGACCATGTTCTGGACAGGTCTGTTTTGATTGATTCTTGAAGAGCTAACAGCAGCTGCAGTTCAAACCCTGTAAATCCCCCCTACAAGATTCCAGGATGGTCTTTGGTTTACATGAACGAAAACACTCAGTAATTTTTAATAATCAATTTATACATTTCAAAATGCAAATTTCAGAACATCATTTTATTAATATAACTTTTAGATTATATTCTAATTTGCTGGGATGCACCTATTTTACATAAGGTGATTACCACAAGACATTTATATAAGCTTGGATATATATTACTGGAAATGTGATGAAAACTGAGTATACAGTGAAGCTGATCTTTACTTCAGTCACTTAAAAGGGAGCAGCTGAGGTAGAGGAACATTGACGGCGCCTTCCTATAGAGATACAAAGTACTCTAAAGAGGATAAATGGCTCTTTAGCGCTATCAGACCATCCAGCTGGTGTTAGGGGCAGCCTTTATGGTTTGGAACAAGCTCCTCAGCTTCTTCACCATCCCAAATCTCCCTGACCCAAATCTGCTTCTCTGGTGCAGAGCAGAGAGCTCAGCAGTGGACGCTCACAGCCCAATTAATTTCTGCTCAGCATGAAAAGCTGCAAAAATTATCTTGATGTTGCAGTTATTTGTTTTTGTGGCTATTCTGCAACCTTCAAGGATGAAGAAGGAAGAAGATTGTAGTTCCTCATATGGCCACATGAGGCTTGGTCTGAAAGAAACCAATTATATACAGGGTTTAAGAAATAATAAATTATATTTCATACCACAAAAAAATACATACGGATTTAGTCTGTGTAGTTGATTTAAATATACGTAACATGTGAAACTGAAATCACCTAACTTAATTGATTGTGTTAATTGAATTTAAAAGTGCATCAAATTAAACTAGAAAAAGGTATGTAGCTTTTCATTTTACTTAGCAGTACCATTTTGTGTAGCAGGTCACCTTTGGACTTGTCAGGCTTGTTTTCTATTTTTGTTTCCAATTTAAATCTAGCTTGTTTATGTTTGAGTTAAATCATGTATTTCAGAAAATTTGTTTTAACTCAAGCCAGTTAAACTGCAATGATCAATACTTTAAATAAGCCTAATAAATATTACATATAGAAATTATAACATATCATAAACATAACAAATAAAAAAGTGACCAGTTTACAAACAATTAACTATTTTTTTGATCAAATGAAACCAATGTCAGGCTTTCAATCAGGTTTTTAACCAGACTTGTGACTGAATCACACCTGAACAAACATAAATACATATTTGGTGTTCCTCAGGGCTCAAATCTTGGTCAGCTAAAAAAGAAAAGAAAAAAGATACATGTTCTGCAATATCTGCAACCTAATGCAAGTATTTCATTTTAAGAATTAAATTTGCTTTATCAAGGGCAGAGACAACAATGTGTGAACGATTTTACACATTTAACTGCACTAAGAAATGTAACTAAATATTCACTCTGAAGTTGGGAATAGCATTTGTTGAATTACAGGTGAAAGAAACAGTTTAAAATAATTTTCTCCTTTCTGGTAGAACACCTGCAAGTTGGTTATTACAACATACCGTGTATTATAGGGAGTAAATCCATATTATCAGTGCCCAAAGGGCTATCACCAGATCGGCTTCATGTACAAGAAAAAAACAAACTAAATTGTTTTTAGCCCTATATCTGCACATTTTAAATTTAGCAGTCAGCTAAAAACCACAGATCTTGTAAGAAACCCAAGTGTAGTAATAGACTCTCTCTCTCTCTATCCTCTTGTCATTAGAACTTCTTCTCACCACAATGACTGCAGACATTTCTGTATGTGACTTTGCATCTGACTTTCAAACCTGCAAATGGTGCAGAAATGGACCCCACAACCTGTTTTACCTTTGCCAAATAGTTTGATAGGTGGTAAGGAATTACCTTTACATATCCTTCCCTCAGTAGCTTGTATGTTTTGGCGTTTGTTCTACAATATCATAGAGGCAAACACACTTAGAGATTGCACTGCTCAGTTTCGACATGCAGCTCAGATCGCACATAGTTAATACATCCGTTTTAAGCATGCTATTAAATTAACATAACCAAGATTCAGCCCTTGGTGTTTAATTATTGGTCTACGAGTAAAATTGACTGATATGCTGTAAACTTAGAAGGTTAGTTTAGTGTATTTTTCAACTGTATAATGAAACCCAAATTTAAGTCTTCACTTGAGTGTCTTCCAAACAATTCACAGAAGTGTGAACTTGAAGCCTTTAAGGTCGTGTCCTGGATTCCAATAACACTCTTGGCTTGAAATTTATATTTTCAAAGTATTTCACTGAGTGCCCTATAAAGGGTTAATGCATTTATAGTAACGTTTGGAACAAATAAAAATAAAAATGTCTGTCTGGCAGGTTGTGAAATTCAAATTCATAAAGCTACGGTCAATTTAATGATGAATGTTATTTTAGATTTTTTTGAAAGTCAATTATCTTAGAAAAATAATAATAATAATCATACTGACCCAAATGATACAGCTCTGCTGATACAGTCTCTGGTGAGTGCAATGAGAGTTAAGTACTGTTAAATATGGTTCATAGAGTAGGACAGCATTCAATTTGTATTATGATGACTGTAGATTTGAATTATAACCTGTCAGCATCTCACAATACTATGATTGGTCCAGTGAAGAGGAGTGAACAGCAAGCGTGTCAAGACAAATTAAAAACCTTCATCTTAGCAGCACTGAATAACACATGCCTGGCTTGCAGCCCCCGAAGGAGAAGGTAACACAACAGATGTCATCCAGAGCACATCATCCCTCCTCAATAAGCCTACTGAGGATACATCAAAAAGGAGCCCACCTCAAGAGAAGAAATTCAAACCTTCACATAGTGTTGAACGGACACTGTTGAACGATGTTTTTGTATGTTTTGGATCAGATCATAATGGTGGTGAGCATGTGGTGAGCATTATTATTTCTGTCACCTGCCTCCTGTCAGACGGTGCCAAAGGAAGGTTTCTAAGTGCTTTATTAAGAAATACTTGAAAGAAAACTTCAAAGCCATCTCCTACCACAGCTGGCTTATGGGTTGAGATGTTGTAAATTATATGTTAGTCTTACGAAGATGCAGACGGCTGAAAAGGTCATATTTTCACTTTTTGTGATGGACTTTATTATTACTGGGTAACTTGTTTTGTTGAAAAACCGAGGAAACAAGATGCCGATAAAATGTTTTAATATATTTCTTTGACTGCTATATTTTGTTATATATTAAGTTAAAGATCCATTAGTGAATGTTTAATATTTTTTTTGTAAGATAAATTACATGAAAACAAATATTGAAATGTACAGCATAGCCGTCATTTATTTTGGTTAGATCATTTAACACAAAATTTAGTTTTAAGAGTAAAAGGAAAAACATATTATTTATTCTGTGGCTCAAACTGTAATGTAGCAGAGTAGAGCTGTAAGCCGTGTAAATAGAGACTTAAGAAGAAACCTTTGCAGGTGTTCTGAGCTGGTTAAGGACTTACACCATGAGCTTCCAATATTTATCTTTATTGCAAAAATTAATTTAAAAACTCAGTGCATGACACAATTGGAATATGTTATATATAGGCAGAGACTGTTTATCAGTACTTTGGAGTGTTTTATCTTGTTTATCTTGTCAAATAATAGTCAAATAATTTATAAAATTGCTATATGTAGACATATTTACAGTATTTTTTGTTTGAATGCATAACCTTAAGAGACATGTATTATTAGTATTTTTTTTATCCTAGTTGTTGCCACCCCAACTGGTTATCCAGGCTTCAAGGAGCAGGTCCTCAATTTAGGTTTCATATGATTCCCAGATCAGAGCTCTGACTTTATGAGACAAACTAAACTCACCGTAGAGACTTATCATCTGGCTACATTAGCACTAAAGTTGTTTGATTACTTAGTGTGGCAGGATTTATAGGACACAGTTTGCACAGAAAGGCTAATTTCACAATTTTATCTCTATTTCAAAACCTAAAATATTGGGACTTACAACAACAGAAAAACTCTAGGCCAGGCATGCCATTTTAAAACAGTTTTAAACTGATTAAACATTTTTTGTATTTATCAAAACACAAAAAACATTATTTTGCACCCTTTTTGTGCTCCAGCAACACCGATTAAACAGGTATAAAACTGCAACTTCTAAACTTTTCAAACCTAGACTGTATTCTAGCATATTCTTCACATCATAATGTAGCTCTAATGGGGCTCCACTGAAAAAGTGGAGTATTTTAAATGACTAATAAGAAAAATCAAAGATATATACTGAAATGAACAACTCCTAGCAACTACAACTCCTACCTGATGCGATTTTTACCCAATAGAAGGTTCAGAGTCAGTGATCACAACAGTGCAGGTCACTGCCCCATCTTAAAACAAAGCTACTTTTGGTGGGTCACAGCTGCGCAGAAGGGACAGATGAAGCATAAAAGGTCATCTTTAAAGTCCTTCGGGCTGACATAAGGGTTTTAATATACACTGAGGGATACAAAGAGCCGTTGGAGCAACTCTATTGATGTGTTTGACTGTAGCATCTGGGCTTATATTGATCGACTATTGATTGCAGCACTCTTCCCACAGCTTTTTATCAAATGCATTCAAAGCATTGTGTATAAATGGACACACACAGTGAAATAAAGAGAGAAGGAAAGTAAGCACAGCACAAAATCTGACTTATATCGCTCTCCTCAAACACGCAGACTTTCTATGCAAATGTACAGGATTATAAAACAATAAACAAATAAAGTTGAAAATGATAAATAATTCACAATAGTGCCTTGTAAAAGTGCTCATAGTCCCTTAAACATACGTTATTGATTTCATGTAAGAATCTGATTGAAAACTGTCACTGCACACCATCCTAATTCTATGGACACACATGATGGTGGAGGCCGGATACTTCAATTTCAAAACAACGAAAATTATTCCCATGTTATGTCGCAAAAAGTATTCCGTTTGGTTAGTTGCATGTAGACTGTAGTAAAAGCTGTTAATATAATCAACTTATTCACATTTCTGATTTTATTTTTTTTTTAACTTTTATAATCTAAATGCACAAATATTACTGTCAAATATCCATTTGTATTTGGATAAAAATGTGTTTAAGGATTTTGTTGTTGGAAAAAATGAGATCTCCTACCTCTTTATATAATAGTAGTGGAAAATTATTCTCTGTTTTCCCTTGTGAGTAAAATGCTTTTAACGACTAAAAAAAGCAATCATTTTAGGGCAGCAATGTAATGGTCTAGAATTAACCAAATCCATGAGTTAAATTGGACCACTCAAAGTCCAGACCTGAATCAAGTCTCTGTGCCAGTAAACCTATGCTTACAGACACATCACCAGCCAAATTGACTGAGCTTGGAATATGTTGCAATGGTGGAACAGATAAAAATGAGGGTCTATAGATGTGCAAGGCTTTTGCTATTGGCAGGTGGGCTCAACATTTTTATTCACCACAATTCTATGTTCAGATTTCTTTTACTAAAACTATTTATTCTTTTACTTCTACTTAATAATTACATACTAATGTGTGTTGGTTTTATATATAATAATTATATGGGATACATATAAGTTTGTTGGTTTTTAATAAAACAGAATGTGAAAAAGATTCAAAGGCTGTAAAAGAAGCAGGCACTTTGTAAAACGCTGACTTCTAAACCAAAAAATATCTGTAGTCTACAGAATATCAAATGAAACATGGTCAAAGCAGGCTTTGAAGACACAAGGGGACAGAGTAAGCACTGCATTACAACTCCAGTTGTCTCTTAGTGGATGCTTGAAAGCACACACAGTGCCTCCTGCTGGGTAACAGCTGAAACCCCTCCCCGATGAGCCAGCCTCAGAGAGCAGAAATCTCCTGGGACAACAATGCTTTTCAAAGTCAGACTCATCCTGCAACTTATCTTTTTTGTAATGCGAACCAGGAATAAAACTGTAATGCAGCTAGAGAAGCTCTACCCCACATATCTCCCCCTCTCTCTCTCTCTCCCAGTTTGGTCCTCCTCTGCTCCTCCAAGACCCTTGCTCACGCATACACACTGGCGTCTTTTTGGGCAAACACGTTGCTCACTTCAACACAAGACTCGCCAAATGATGCGTGAAATAAAACAGTGACACGCGTCCCAATGAAAGCTAATAAGACATCACATTACAGAGATGAGAAACTATATCATTACCATGGCAACTGTGAGGCACACAGCCAGAGGGCTGGCTGGGTGACAATAAAAGGGAAGGGCGGAGGAGAAGAGGATGGAGAAAGGCACACAGGAAAGAGGACATTTGTAAAGAAGAAAGTATGAATGAATACATTTAATAGAATCCACTGAGGTGATACTGACAGCAGGCCTCTCCTGCTCCTGAAAATACTACATTTGCTACTTCTATTCTGTACACTGTGACATACAGTAGTAATGCTCCACTTCACTGTTTTTCCTTGGCACTGTCATTGCTAAGGACCAATTAGCACGGAGCAAATTCCACTATAAAGTTCCTGATGAGTGGCAGGATTAATTGGTGTGTTAAACCCAGCTGACCCCCCCATCAAAGAGCTCTTCCTGGACCCAAAGTAGGGACCATATGGTTGAACAAGCGTCAAAGTGAGAGCATCCTTCAGAACTTATCTGCATTTTAGCGGCCGAGTCGTGTTTGTGAAGCACTTAAACATTAAAAACCCATCTGTGCTCCTGTTGGGAGCTGGAGAAATTCCACCTTTCTCCAGCAGAGTCCGCCGTGGATCCTCTGAGGGAGCCTCCTGCACAGCTGCAGCTCGTCAAGATCATCAGAGGATCCACTACTTAAGCTGTCTTCAGACCTTGCCTCAACGCCGCAGTGTTGTTCCAGTTGGTCAGCGCTTAAGCCTAGATCCTCAGAGTATTTCGATGACTTTTGAATCCAGCTTGGATTCTAATCCCTGTTTCTGTTTTCCAGGAAACCTGTGCCTCCTCTGTGAAAGCTCAGGAAGAGCTAACCTGCCGAGCCGACCCTCAGAGCCAAACCTGAAGATTCACAGAGAACCTCCAAGCAGCTCTGGACTAGAGCTGGAAAACCCAAAGCCAAGGTCTGTTCAAATTAGACGTGAGACGCTGAAGCAGCAAACGGACTCTGCTGATGAACTCTTCTCCAGAACCAACAGTGACTCTCCCAAAGCTAACCTCAAGAACCCTCAAGGTACAATCAGTAAACTTCAGGAAATCAAACCTCCGTTGACAACGCTAACTGAACTGTCTCTCACGCAGACTCCGGTGAACCAGAATCCAGGCCCCGAACCTGAACCAGTATATTCTGTGTGTTTGTCCATAAATAAACTGTTAAACTTTCATCCTTGTGTCCGTCAGTGGTGTTCTGCATTCTTGGGTCGCTCTTAGTGAACCCACCATGACAGCTCCCACTTTTGCTTCATTCATTATCTTACTCAAATGTGTCAAGTGTAGTCTTTAAAAAAAAGTGTGCTGAGCAGGATTCCGGCATGCTGAAACAGCAGTAATCCAGCATAATTTTGTGTAAGAAATGCAGACTGAGCGTCTATGAAATCCCAGCCTTTCAGCAGCAGCTGCAAGGGGTCTGAACGAGTAAAGGAAACGCGGACGGTGTGATCTGGAGCATCTGGAGCGGCAGGCAGCACTGTGCTGTCTACAAGCCACTAAAAATTAGCAGCGCTGCCAAACCGCCTCCCTGTTTATTTTCATACCGGCTGGTAAAAGAACAGGAGGCTGAAGGAAAAGGTAGCCAAGACACTCATAGGAGGAACAATGAGTGGAAAAGGGGAGGAAAGTGAGAGGCGAAGTGAAGCGAACAAGTGAAAGAGACTTAAAAAGAAAAAGAATGTGTGAACCCGGTGGCAAAAACCCTTCCAGTTCCAGGAAGTTGCATGAAGCCAGAAACAATGGGAGAGTTTCTGCCAAAGAAGGAAATGAAAAGAAATGAAAGGAAAAGGATAAACGAGCCGCTTAGAGCACATGTGAAGAAGAATAGTGTAGAAGTAGAAGTTTGAATAAATGATCAGTGTAATAAAACTTAATGACTAATCTAAATGCTGCAGCACAAGGCAGTCTGTAGGGCACAAAGGCCAATACGTTACAGGACTCGCCAATCAAAATCACAAGCTGCATAGTAAAAAAAAACAATATAAAATTTAAGGCAAAGTTATTTAATCAACTGATATTTTAAATAATTAAACAGACATCCTGGTTCATCGCTCTCAGACACAGCACCACAGGGAAACCAGCACAGGACTCTTTACCCTTCATGAAAGAAATTCTAATCGCCAGCATTTAAAGTTGTTAACATGACAGACGGATGGATACGGAGGAGCTGCCAGGCGTGTGAGGGTGTCTGTCTTCATGTGCATCGCATTAGCCAACGTCAACGCTCCGTCAGGCTAAAACAAATACGAGGCACATGCAAATGAAGCAAAGCCCAGAGAGGACCTCAGGTAGGCAGCACACGAAAAGGTTTAATATGTATGCAAAAAAATGTTTATCATACAGATAATGAATTTCAAATGCTGTCTCAATGCATTCCTCTGAAATGCATTATTGGCGGAGAAGGAAAATTCAATTAAGGATATGAATACCGTAAATGTAGAGAGATATTATTATAGCCCCCGAGTACTCTAATATTGCCGTTTAAGCAGTCTTAGAGATAACTTTAAATAAATGTGTTCATAATTCCAGCAGAGCTTAATCAAGATAAAAAAATACTTGCTAAGAAAAATGTTTCCTTTTTTTTCAGTTGTAGAAATACTCATTTTGCCAGGGGAAAAAATGTTCACCACACAACGTACTGACACCGTAGCAATATTAACCATAGAATAATCTGTCTTTTTTCAAGAGCGCTTTAGAAATAATTTGAAAACAAGTACCCAATGAGAGATTCATCTACATTTCAGAGTAATATAAATTAGAATAAAGGATAGTGGTTATTGTTTTCAGGACAGTACAGATAATTACTTTCACAGATGTTAATTATTTGAGGCAGCCTTTTCAACATTCTTCTTTCATTTTCTTTAAGACTATAGAGCAGTCTGGTGGAGTCATCAATTACTGCGTGTGGCAAACAAAAACACACTTCTTGAACTTTTCCTCATGTTGCAGCAGTATATGGTCAAGCTCAATCTTTTATCAGAGATTGTTCCTTCTGTTCCTAACAGATAACCTGCAGGTTTACTAGTGGTTCCTAGAATTACTAAAAATAGAATGGGAGGCAGATCTTTAAGTTATCAGGCTCCTCAGTTGTGGAATCAACTACCAGTTTCAGTCCATGAGGCAGACACCCTGTTTACTTTTAAAGGTAGCGTTAAAACTTTCCTTTTTAATAAAGCTTATAGTTAGAGGGGCTCAGGTTATCCTGACCTATCTCTATAGTTATGCTGCTATAGCAGGGGTCTTCAACGTTTTACAGGACAAGGACCCCCAAACTGATGGCGAGATGGAGCGGGGACCCCCTAATTATATATATTGAATGAAATTGTGTTACATCAAACTGGTCCTATAGTCACTCTATTACAGATGGAGTCATGTAACGGAAGTTATTTCTCCCAGGGATTATTAAAGTATTTCTGATTCTGATTCCTGGACAGGTGTGGTGAATGAAACGGTGCCCAGCTTAAAAGAGCTCCTGTGTGTCGCTGAATGTGTGCATTGATGACTGAAAGACATCTTTTGCCTCCATTTATCTGTTTAATATAGTGTGTTTAATTCATGTTTATGTTTATTTAAAGACTTTTCAATTAGTGGATAAATTGCAGGGGGAATATAAAAAAAACAGTGTTATCAACCAAAACTTTCGCGACCCCCATGCAGTACCACCGTGGACCCCCTAGGGGTCATGGACCCCCTGTTGAAGACCTACGTGCTATAGGCTTAGACTGCTGTAGGACATAGGGACCCTTTTTCATCATTCTGCTGCATTCTATCTCCATTCTTACATTCTGCAGTATTTGTTAGATAAATCTCTAACTTTATCTCTGCTTTTCTCATCAAATCAGCTTCATCTGGTCTGTTGCTGTTTGGCTATGACACCATCCTGGAGAGAAATATCATCTGTGCTGCTACCATCAACACCTTTGTTTATAGATGTTGTTTTTCAGTGTAGTCCTGTTTCTCTGACTGTGACTGGCTGGTGTGCTCTCTTCATCCCCTGACATGGGAGCTGGCTCTGAGCTTGTCTGGCTGGCTGTGTTTCCTGAACGGGGCTTTCTCTGAAGCTGGTTTACAATTGCCTTTTGTATCTCTGCTTCTTTCTGTATCTCTGCTTCTGTCTCCTTGAACCCCAGTCGGCCTCGGCAGATAGCCGCTCACACTGAGCCTGGTTCTGCTGGACGTTTCTTCCTGTTAAAAGGGAGTTTTTTCCTCTCCTCTGTCGCTACAAGCATGCTTGTATGAGGGATTGCTTTCGAGTCAATGCGTCGATGCAATCAACTGGTTTTTCGTAGATAGAAAACTTTGAATCAGTTTGACTTTATGATCTGATTGAATTGTCTCTGTAAAGTGCCTTTAGATGACATGTGTTGTGAATTAGCACTGTATAAATAAACTGAATTGAACTGAATATTCAGAGACTTGTGTGTTTTCTTATACAGATATTTTTTCTTATACATATTATTAAGGAAAAAAAAATTTCACAGTTATTTACAATTAAAAAACCTAAAGGAAAACTATGAGGCATCAGTCTTTAGTTTAACACAAAATGAGAAGCAAGCCTTCAGGTTGCCTTCAGAAGAACAGCAGGCAGGACAGTAAGCAAGTTGTGGAAAGGTTTAAAGGAGAGTTTGATTATGAAAAATGTTGGATGATTTCAAAAATGACAAAGCCTGCTTAAATATTTTAGTGCACTCTGAGACATTAACACCTGCTTCCAGATGGTTCTCCTCATTAATTCTGAAACACTACGCTCCCTCTGAAAATGTAAACAAAAAATATTTCAAAGATGATAATAGAGTCTCTTTTGGCCTCAGTATGATGGCATGTCTCAAAAACATGAGGCAAAATACTCCTCTGTAACTTCTGTCTGCTGCTGAGAGCTGAAAAAATAAAAAAGGGTGTGAAGTGAGGGGAAGCCAGACAAGGAAACATGTTTCTGGACTGGCTATGAGGAGCATAGAGTCAAAAAGTTGGGCTTCTTGACCAAGCCAAAAAAAAACTTGGTGAAAATTGGATTACATTCATCGTCTTTCTTCGTGATACAATCCAGAACTTCAAAGAGAGGCTATCAAACAGCCTTTGAGTCGCAGAGAAACCTCCATAGGCAGAGATCACACTCACAATCTTTCCTGCTGAGACAGACAGAAAAGAAAGAGCCCAGAGCAGTAGCCAGGCTGATTCCTGAAAAGCATCTGACCCAACTGATAGCTACTCTTTATCCTGAATTTGGCCGGTTTTTGGCACCAACTCATTCTTCATTCTTTTCACAACTATCTCATGTCATAAGGTTGGTATTTAGAAAATCATAATTATTTTAAAGCTTAAGCTGGAGATAATACAAATTTTCATTTTGAGAATGTGCCCTCTTTGCTAGAATTTATATTTCTCATTCTCGTTTCCTAATTAATCATTAGAAATTATGGTGTGATTAATAATTAGTTAATTACCAATTGTTTTAGCAAATAGATTCAATATAATTTTACAGTTTCAAGTGGAAGTGTTTAATAGTAGTGCAATCCTATGAAGACATATTTGGTAAATTCTTTTACCAGTGAGCAAAGAGTGTTAGACCTTTTGGCTCACTGGTAAAGAATTAACCAGCTTTTATTACACAGACAATAATCCATCCATCCGTTTTCTGTTACACTTTATCCCAGCTGGGGTTGCCAACAGAGAATAATATTTTTTTCCCCAGCTTTTTATTGTTATTGTGTTATTATATTATATAATTAAGTAGTTAATGAACTGCTACTGGTAAGGTACAGTAGTCTTTTAAGGCATACTACTTCATTATATACCAGTGGCTCCCATTCAGCTTGGGAAGGAAAATTCAAAAACTGCTCATACAGAAAAGGAAATAGAACATCAAATTCTAAAACATGCTTTAAACATTAACCATGGGTTTAAAAGTATCACCCTAAAGGAGACACAAAAATATAAAAATTCTTGAAGTTTAAATGATACAGGATACTAAGGCTTATGTCAACTGGAGTCGCTAAACATTTCAATGTAAGTCTCTACAACTTCCTTTTTAAACTGAGTGCTGTGGATTGAGTATTGAGAGTAGGCGGAAGAAGAAGGAGTATTTAGGGTAAAGGTCTTGGTTAATCTCTCTTTATTTTCATTTTTGGAGTGAAGAAAAAAATATCAACATGAAATCCTTGTAATTTCTGGGTAACCTCACCCAGGATGAAGAATGGTGAGTGGGGAGTTTCCTAGTGGGTTAGAGCAGTGCGCTTGTGCTCTGAGAAGGTCCCCACAGCCTCCACTCTGTGTCCCTGAGCAAGACCGTCAACCCCACACTGCTCCCTGGGCACCATACAATGGCAGCCCACTGCTTCCCAAGGGGATGGGTTAAACGCAGAGGTGAATTTCTCCAATGTGAGATCAATAAAGCTCAATTATCATTATCATCCTTTAAGGTTAAATTAGTTAAATACAAGATTTTCAGCTCCCTGGATTTCTCCAACTTTCCATCTGCTTGATCTAAACCCTACATCATGAATCTTGTTCAGTTCAAGATGGATCTGTTTTCCCTCTTTCTATGTCAAACTAAAGATACTTCAAAAAAACTTCTAAATATGTTTTTATTCTTAAGTTTCTATTTATCCCTCTCGTCAGAGGTTCATATCACTGATAATAGCATGCTTGTGAACAGGAACACACCACATTGTGCTGGTGGGGAGATGTTTATGTAGTCTAATTCTTTACACACTATGTGGCTCATAAAGCACATCTCATACCTTTGCCTCTAAGCATCCCTGCTCAAGCATCCTGCATCCACCTTCTCAAAGCTCTAAGTCTATGTGTTTCTGCTAAACCATGCGATAATCTAATGCTTTCTGCTGAAAGCAGCTGAAAAGCTACTGAAAAGCTGGAAGTGAAGCAAAGGGACTGAGGGGTGTGGCTCGGATCTCTAGAGATTGTCATGAATGCATTGGGTGTTAGGTTAGTATCCTGGCAACAATTGAGCTGATGATTTCACACGATCAAGGAAAAGCGTAAAGCTGATATTTAAACGGCTTCCTAAATGTCAAAAGTGAATATTAGAAGAAAATACTGAGGACGCAGAGCAGCTTCTTCACTCTAAAATATCCACTATGGCATTAACCAGCAGTACAGTCCTTCCCTCTTTACTCGTACTGCTCTGTTTACAGTCTATGTTTACCCAGATAGGGTCAGAACCAAAAAGGAGCATTTCTGATACTAATGCAGTGGACTCCTGCTCCACATTTGTCCATTTGACAGTTAGGAGATGTTGACAGAACTGATGGGATACCATTGCCCCCATTTGCTAGTCCCTGATTTTCTTTTAGATCTTATGCACAGACTTGTTTTCTTTCTATGGGTTATATAACTAACAAAAACACGGATCTTAATGTCTCCCTACTTAAGCAACTAATGATACCATAGGCACTTTGGTAGATCTGGAAATAGCTTCTGAGCTTTATTTTCAAGCTCTATCCTTTTTCTATGTACCCTCCTAAGTACCCTCTTCCCTCAATGACTTCTGTAGATTGGTACCAGCCACCCCTTCAACCTGCTGGACTAAGACTGTAGACAACTATGGAAAAGTCAACTAAATTTAATAGTAAAATAAATTTTGCTACACTAACTTACACTCACCGGTCACTTTATTAGGTACACCTGTCCAACTGCTCGTTAACACTTAATTTCTAAGCAGCCAATCACATGGCGGCAACTCAGTGCATTTAGGCATGTAGACATGGTCAAGACAATCTCCTGCAGTTCAAACCGAGCATCAGTATGGGGAAGAAAGGTGTTTTGAGTGACTTTGAACGTGGCATGATTGTTGGTGCCAGAAGGGCTGGTCTTAGTATTTCAGAAACTGCTGATCTGCTGGGATTTTCACGCACAACCATCTCTAGGGTTTACAGAGAATGGTCCGAAAAAGAAAAAACATCCAGTGAGCGGCAGTTCTGTGGGCGGAAATGCCTTGTTGATGCCAGAGGTCAGAGGAGAATGGCCAGACTGGTTCGAGCTGATAGAAGGGCAACAGTGACTCAAATAACCACCGGTTACAACCAAGGTGGGCAGAAGAGCATCTCTGAATGCACAGTACGTCGAACTTTGAGGCAGATGGGCTACAGCAGCAGAAGACCACACCGGGTGCCACTCCTTTCAGCTAAGAACAGGAAACTGAGGCTACAATTTGCACAAGCTCATCGAAATTGGACAATAGAAGATTGGAAAAACATTGCCTGGTCTGATGAGTCTCGATTTCTGCTGCGACATTCGGATGGTAGGGTCAGAATTTGGCATCTACAACATGAAAGCATGGATCCATCCTGCCTTGTATCAACGGTTCAGGCTTGTAGTGGTGGTGTCATGGTGTGGGGAATATTTTCTTGGCACTCTTTGGTACCCTTGGTACCAATTGAGCATCGTTGCAACGCCACAGCCTACCTGAGTATTGTTGCTGACCATGTCCATCCCTTTATGACCACAATGTACCCAACTTCTGATGGCTACTTTCAGCAGGATAATGCGCCATGTCATAAAGCTGGAATCATCTTAGACTGGTTTCTTGAACATGACAATGAGTTCACTGTACTCAAATGGCCTCCACAGTCACCAGATCTCAATCCAATAGAGCATCTTTGGGATGTGGTGGAACGGGTGATTCGCATCATGGATGTGCAGACGACAAATCTGCGGCAACTGTGTGATGCCATCATGTCAATATGGACCAAACTCCCTAAGGAATGCTTCCAGCATCTTGTTGAATCTATGCCACGAAGAATTGAGGCAGTTCTGAAGGCAAAAGGGGGTCTAATCCGTTACTAGCATGGGGTACCTAATAAAGTGGCCGGTTAGTGTACATCAGTTGGGATACCTGTGTGGGTGTGGTTGTAAATGTTATTAACAGAAGATCTCTGCTGGAGCCATGTCTATGCTACAACAAGTTACACACCTGTGTTAAGTTACTGATTACTGGCCTATTGGATATCTAATGAGAATCAGGGCAACAGCTTTTACCTAATTGTCAGACTACTCCATCCATCCATCATTCCATTTTCCGTCATGCCTCCCCCAAGTGGGGTCAAGAGGGGTGCTGGTGCCTATCTCCAGCTGTCTACAGGCAAGAGGAAGGGTACAACCTGGACAGATCACCAGTCCATCACAGAGCAACACAGAGACAAACAGGACAAACAACCATTCATGCATACACACATAGAATTTAGAGAAGCCAAAAACCTAACAGTCATGTTTTTGGACTGGGGGAGGAAGCCTGAGTACCCGGAGAGAACCCACGCATGCTCAGGGAGAACATGCAAACTCCATGCAGAAAGACCCTGAGCCGGGAAGCAGCAGTGCTACACACTGTGCCACTGAGCAGTGATTACAAATAAAGAAATGTAAAAAAAAAATCTACTGGACTTTGTTTCCAAGTTTGAAGATATTTTGCTTTCCATCCAAGAAGCTTTTTCAATTCAAAATGTCAGGAATAGCGCTGAGTTCCAACCTCGAACTCAAGGCTATGCCTGAACCCCACCCCAACGCCCACCTCAGGCCGGCTGGCTTATTATCTTAGCCTGCAATTCCCCATACCCGTCTAAGTCTCTGAAAGTAAGGGTACTTAAAGGGAATTGTTGGCCTGGCTTCCCATTCCAAAGGGGTGGACCTCTTCGTCCGTTGCAATTTGCATGTTTTCAAAACAAAAACACAGTTTTGATGAGCTACTGTATAAAACCTCAAACTCAACGCTATTTCAGACATTTTGAAGGGAAACCTTTCCTGGGTGGGAAGTGAAATGTCTTCAAACTTGGAAAAAATGTCCAGTGGATTGTTTTTTATTTTATTTTTTTGGAATGACTATGACTGAGAATCTTCACCAGCATATTCCAACTGCTTACATTTGGATCATGCTCTAAGTTGTCTTTTTATTTATTTGTGTTTCGAGACTAAAATCCAGAACACAGCAACAATTTGAAAAAGATATGTATTCCCACATGTGAGGAGTTCTCCTTTTTTCATGGGTCTTTATAATGAAGGAGGCTAAAAGGTGTGAGAAATAAACAGCTAAATCATGGAGCCCATATATCAGAATCTAATAGATGTTTCAAACATTAGCCTATAATAGTAGAACATTAAAACAGAAAAATAGTGATTTATCTTTTCACATAAGTTCTCTATGTTGAATTTATGTAACCAAACAATCAGCTAAAGACTGCATGGCTACATATAACTTATGCAAAAAATGTACAGTAAGAAAAAAAGGTCTGCATAATTTTAAATGCACATATGCTAGAAAGTGGAAAGATATTGCTGAAACAGTTCTCTACTTGCATCAGCGAGCGAGAAAAACAGTTCACGCTAATATCAGCCTCAGAGAATTACTCAACACAATGCTGTTCTTTCAGTGCTCTAAATTACAGTCAGCGTTTGCATCAGCTTTTTGATCATCTTTCTCACAGCTGCCCTGTTAAATTCTGTTTCCAGTTAAAAACTGCATACACATAACAAGATGCAGTTGCAAAAACCCTCCAAAACATTCTGTCAGAACTACTTCATCTAAAAACGGGGCTTTAAGCCCAAAAACAGCGTATAACATTGTATTCTGCAAAACTGGCAATTTATCTGCCATCAAAGGATTCCTGCAAAAAGGCAAACTATTACGTGAGCCCATGACCAAAGTTAATCTTCTCTTTCTCCAAAAGTCAGTTGGAGCATGCAACATTATGCTTTAAAGTTTAGTTTTTAAATGTGCTGCTGGACACACCTCAATTTGTTTTGGTTTTTTTAATTTGGTGATGATGCACTATTTATACGGAGAATTGTGTTTTTGCCATTGTGCCACACCTAAATGTAGTGAGCAGAATGTATGGTTCCATCATTAAGGCAGTTTGTCAGAGTCCTGCAACAGCAGAACAGCCTCAGGCCACCACACCACCACCAAACGTTGATGCCATGTCATCTGTCTCTTATGAGAAATGTAACATGACATGCATCTTCTAAAAATGTACACTTGCTTCTAGTCAGTACACAGAATATTTTCCCAAAACTCTGGGATCATCTAGCTTTTAAGAATGCTGATACATGCTTTTATGTTTCACATAGGAACTCCAAAATGTATTTATTTTTGCCCAGTGTCTTTCTTATTTTTTTTTTTTTATCATGAATAGAGACTTTAACAGAGGCAAGTTAGGCCTGGAGAGCCTTAGATTTTTTATTTATTTTTTTTACGATCTCCTGTATGAGTCTTAGATATGCTCATTTAGCAGGCTAGCAGGTCCAGGAAATGCTCTGTTTCATGTTTTTTATTTTTTCATGAGTGGTTAACAGTTCTTACTGTGGTTCTATGCAATAACAAAGCCTTAGAAATGACTTTTCTGTCATTTCCTGACCCTTTAATTTCAATGACTTTGTTTCTAATCAATTGTCATACTTCCTAAGATCAGACCTTGATGTGTTTTGAGCCTACTTCATGATGTCAGACAGGTTCTGTTGAAGTGCTTTGCCAATTCTATCAATCAGGCTGAAATCAAGCCTTGCTAACGGTTGCTTTAAGTGTGACAGCAAATCAAAGCAGAAAAGCAAGCAAATATTTCTAATATTAATAATATAATATTTCTATCTCAGTGTGAAATTTTAGTTATTCATAGAAGCATTAGGGTGCTGACTGACAGAGACAGAAAGAGCTACCAAAAATGTAAAAAATAAAAAAAAATAAAAATAAAAAAGAGATTCAGTAGTGCTTGTTTTGATTTTGATTGCTACTGGTGATGGAAAATTTGTTGAAAACTTTTCTCATTTGTCAATTGTAGGTTATTTTTGTTAAGCTGTTCAAACAAGAGCTAGATGTCACTTTAATTGTAAATCTCCACTTCATCTGGCCTGATAAATTAGGCTAACTGATGTAGTTTGAATTAAAAAAAAAGTAGTAATTGGATATAAATGAAATATTTTATGTTGTCAGGTCAAACGGGATTAAATTCCTCTCATAATACACCAAAACTAACTATTGCTAATTTAAAGGCTCATTTTCAAATTCAGTTGTTTTTTATAAGATGTAACAAAGTTCATTGGTAAGATGAAGCTGTAAATTAAGCCTCTCCACTTTATAAGAAAGAATACCGCCATACCATTAATCATTATAATCTGACGAAAGCATACAGACAAATGTTTCTTTGTTAAATCCTCCACAAATATCTTATCATTTGCTGTAGTAAATCTCTTATTTTTGATCGATCATAACAAATTAAAGTGAATGAAACTCTAAAAACCCCCTTGGCTGAAATGTTGGAATTATTTCAACTTTTTTTTTTTTACTATTTGTTTTGACAGAGCACAGATACATTTAAAAATTATTAAATACAGTTGATATTTGCAACTTAGCGGTTAAAAAACATTCTTTATGTGACTGGTGTAGATACAATTTTCAACAGCAGAATTTGAGATTTTGAGGTTTGCTACGCAGCTAAAGCCATACAGTAACCTAAAACAAAACAACAAGGAAGTAATAAATAGTTTTTCATCATTACTTGTATAATTACCAGTACCCTATTCTAGGACAGTTTACAGCTTTAAAATTCTACTTCTATGCTTGAAGATCTACAAATAGTATTTTCTTTAAAATAATGTCATTGTATCAAGAAATGTTCACAAACCCTTTACATCCCCAGCAAGCTGAAAACATAAAACATTGCATGCCGCTAACAAGTGGTCCTTACATTGAGGCTTCAGTTTTAAACTAAGAGCTCATGCAGATGAACATAAAAAACAGTAAACATGGCCACAAAAATAAATGCTTACACTGCAGGGAAATCTGCAACCGAGAGCCTCAAGTAAAAGATTGGATGTGGGTTTCTTGGGGGAGAGGGGTCTATAGTCCATCAATAATTCATTAGCTTGGTTATTTACCTGCACAAGTGAAAGCACCGTTTTATCAGTTTTATCATTTTTTTGCAGAAATGGATAAGGCTGTATGTAAAGGAAGAATGAAGAAAGGCTGCAGGATGGATGAGACTATGACTCTGTCCATTTCTAAGACAAAATACTAGACTTAATCATTTGGACAGCAAAGCACTGCATCCTCTAACTGCAGCTCACCAGCTTCCACCCTGTAGCTATGCTGAGATTAGAAGTGCTATGCTGATATATGCAGTTCAAGATTATGAGGTCCTTAGACTATAAGAAGGTGTATGATTTCAGTTATCTATCAATACCCATATGACAATGTCTGTCTGTGCAAAAGGAAATGTAAGTACGAGGGAGTGAAATATGTTAATATAGTAGGTAACACACAGATATCTGTAGTGGTGATTCAATGCCAGCATTGAGATCGAGGTTATAAAACATTCAGTTAATACTTGAATGTGTTTTGTTATGTTTGAGGGTAATCTCAAAACGACCTTTGCATTTGTGTTTGTGCCTTCTCCCACAGCCTGTTATCCAGTCATCCAGAGCGCTTGTGTTTAAACAACACAAAGCCTAAAGTTCTGAGCGGGATATATCAAATGTAAAATGAAATAAATGTAAATAGAAGATTAATGGTCTAAAATGGATTGAAGTGGAAGACGACTGTAAATAACCTTAATTTTTAAATAGTCATTCGCCTCTTTCCTGTTTACAATATAGCAGTAAAGTTTTCACAACTGTTTTCACAACTTCCACAGATGGAAAAAAATATATTTATTCAGATATTTTAAGCAGAGAACTCAAACACAATTCATCATTCTGCTCTCACACCATTTTAAAAGGTTTAACACTGGAAGTGGAGAAATGCAGTTATTGTTCATTCAAGACTGCCGAGGATTTCAGCTTTAATGGCTTCAAGGGTAACTGAACTGAAAAGAAGTTTCCATCAATCTACTCAATGGCAATAATGTGAGGATGTCAGCATCAATCTATACACATTTCTCTTATATGTGGTAATGACATGATAATAGGGATAATCCTGTTTATTTATATATATATATATATATATATATATATAAACAGCCCTAAACAGCCCTAATATATATATATATATATATATATATATATATATATATATATATATATATATATATATATATTATATATATATATATATAAATTAGGGGTGGAATAGTTCACAAAATCCACGGTTCGATTCACGGTTTCGTGGTTACGGTTTTCGGTTTGGTTCGGTATATGTTTATTGTTACACCAAAAAATAAAAAAAAATTATAAAAATTATAAAAATTAATGAAAATTTTTTTTTATGAAATTAATGAAAAAATCCAAAAAAATTAATGAATTGCAATTATTTTTAATGATTCGTGGAAACCATGGATCATTTCCACATGTTTTGCTGCTTTGTATTTAATCATCTCGCGCATGCCCTCTACGATCTACTAGGAACTCAGAGCGGAGCGGACAGGAGCCACAGTGGAGGCTGTAGGCTTTGCTTTGTGCAGGCGGTCTGGAGTGCAGCGGGGCGGAGCGCTGACGGAGTATGTGGGATTTCGGGGTTAGCATGACATGTTGATCATGTTGCTGTTAGCATAAACAAAACGTGTTGCACAATGCTTGCACATTGTTGCACTTTTATCCACAACTTTCTTTCCGCCGTCATCGTAGGTCACCCTAAATGCAAAGTGGTCCCATACAGCAGACCTATAAAGTGCTGCTGGCGCGTCTTCCAACTCCTGTCAGGGGTTGAGGTTAAGGATTTTTACCACTTTCCCAAACTTTCCCATTTCATTTGCCTACAAACAATTTTTACTTGCCCAGTATAATGTTTGATAAATATAGTTCCTAATATTTATTTTTGTATATCAATTTAAACGTTTTTTGTAATTCAGTATTTTTTAAGTTTACAGGATCCTGGTGTGTATATGCAGGCCTCAGATAATGAACTCAAGCCTACATTACCGTGTTAACATGCCTTTCAATCCTTCCTGCACATTCTTTTCAAACTAAACTTTGCTTTAAACTGTTGAGTGCTTGGGAAAAATAAAAATTGTAACGTTAAAAATCTAAAAAAAAAACTTGACAGGTTAAAAACTTAAGATAAATCACAAGATAGAAGTCAATGTCACAAATGAATAACTTATTTTAGAGTCACAGTATGTTTATACAAGATAATACTATTAATATAATGTGATTTTTCTAGAGAATCATTATACATAGTTATTTTATACAGGGTTTCCACAGTCTTACATAATTTCAGAATTCCCTGACTTTTAACTGACTCAGGATTAGTTTTCCCTGACGAAATAAATGCAGCAACAAGACAATAATATTAACATAACAGGTCACCAATTTAACATGTTTAGCTCTATAACATTTAAATGCACCTCTCCAATGTCTGAGAGAGAAAAATTACTGAACATTTTTTTATGTATGACCACTGTACAGAAGACTGCCATATGATAGCGCTTTCTAGCTTGTTTGTCGGTCTGGTAACTACATCAAAATTACCACTAGGTTGTCAAAAATCACGCCATCTGGCGGAAAATCTCGCGTCTTTTGCAAATCACACGTCTTTTGCAAATCACGCGAGAATGTGTACAAAACAACAAAAATGGCGCCGGCTGGGTCGTTTTCAGCTAATGTCGGTGATTTTAAAGTAATTTTGAGTGATAAATACTTTTTTTGCGATCACTGCACTTGCCCGGCGGGCAAATGCAATTAAATTTGTACTCTCCCGACAATAAAAAGTACTTGACTATATATTGTATAAAGGGGTTTGAGTCAGAAAAATAAAAGAAGATGTGAAAACTGGATAAAAGTATGTTTGAGCCAAAGTGACCATTAATAAAGGATTGCATATCATTCCACAGAGAAGAGCTATGTGAACAGCTATAAAATAAATGGTCTAATGTTTCTATTTCCAAAGAGCAAAAGGAGCATTTTTCATCTACAGTGGGGATGAATGATTTTTTTCTGCTACACCCGGCTATGCTGCTTCGCTTCTTCTTGTTTACTACTGGTGGTTGGCTTTGGTCGCAGTACCGCCACCTTCTGCTCTGGAGTGGCGCTTCGCCTGTGAAAAAAAATGGAGCAGCGCATGAACCGAACGCAACACACGCGGACCGAACAGAGGCAGTCGAACCAAACGCTTCGGACTGTTTTCATAAACCGTTCCATCCCTAATATAATAATATTATATATATATATATATATATATATATATATATATATATATATATATATATATATATATATATATATATTTATATATATATGCATTGTGAGGAGCTTTCTCGTCTTGATGTCAGTAGCCTCTATCTCCTCCTTTGGCCAGTTTATTATACCAGCGGGGTATCTAATGACTGGTAGGGCATATGTGTTGATGGCTTGGATCTTGTTTTTCCCATTCAGCTGACTTTTCAGGACCTGCCTTACTCTTTGTAGGTATTTAGCTGTGGCAGTCTTTCTTGCCATCTCCTCGTGGTTTCCGTTAGCCTGTGGCACCCCAAGATATTTGTAGCAGTCCTAAACATCTGTTATGAGGCCTTCTGGTAGTTCAACCCCCTCGGTTCTGATCATCTTCCCTCTCTTTGAGACCATGCGACCGCACTTGTCCAGTCCGAATGACATCCCAATGTCGTTGCTGTAGATCCTGGTAGTGTGGATCAGTGAGTCGATGTCTCGCTCACTCCTGGCATACAGCTTGATGTCATCCATGTAGAGGAGGTGACTGATTATTGTTCCGCTTCGGAATTGGTATCCGTAGCCAGTCTTTGTGATGATCTGGCTGAGGGGGTTCAGGCCTATGCAGAACAGCAGCGGGGATAGTGCATCACCCTGGTATATGCCGCACTTGATGGTGACTTGTGCTATTGGCTTTGCATTCGCTTCCAGACTTGTTTTCCACAGCTTCATTGAGTTCTTGATGAAGGCTATTAGAGTCCTGTTGATCTTGTACATTTCCAGGCATTCCAGTATCCATGTATGTGGCATTGAGTCATAGGCTTTCTTATAGTCAATCCAGGCAGTGCACAGATTTGTCTGCCTGGTCTTACAGTCTCGGTGACTGCTCTATCCACTAGTAGCTGGTGTTTGGCTCCTCTGGTGTTGCTGCCTATTCCCTTCTGGGAAGGGTGCATGTATTGAGCCATGTGCCTATTCATCTTAGCCGCTATGATGCCTGACAGGAGCTTCCATGTTGTACATAGGCAAGTTATTGGCCGGTAGTTGGATGGGGTTGTTCCCTTCTGCGGATCCTTCCTGATCAGGATTGTCCGTCCTTGGGTTAACCATTCTGGGTGGGTCCCATTCATCAGCAGTTGGTTCATTTGTGCTGCGAGGCGTGCATGAAGTGCGGTTAGTTTTTTCAGCCAGTAGGTGTGGATCATGTCAGGGCCTGGTGCTGTCCAGCTCTTCATACCTGCCGCTCTTTCTTGGACATCTGCCGTTGTAACGGTTACTGGTTCTTGTTCTGGGAGATTGCTGTGATCTGTTCTTAGATCTTCTAGCCACTGAGCATTGGTGTTGTGGGATGCCTCCTTCTCCCATATGTTTCTCCAGTACTGTTCAGTCTCAGCCCTGGGTGGATCTGATCTTGAATTACCCTGCCACTGTGAGTACACTTTGGATGGGTTGGTGGAGAACACCTGGTTTATTCTCCTGGCTTCTGCTTCTCCCTTGTATCTCTTTAGGCGGGTGGCCAGGGCGGCGAGTCTTTGTTTGGCAGTTTCCAGAGCCTCAGGAATCGACAGCTTGTTGTACTTAGGTAACCTCTTCCCTACACCTTTCTGCAGTTCTGAGAGCTGACTAACCTCTCTTCGTGTTGCCTTGATCTTGGCTTCCAGCCTTCTTCTCCTCACAATGCATGGAGGGTTCCACCCCAAATCCAGCACTCTGAGACTGTACACCAAGCGTAGTGAGGGAGGCCGAGGGCTAGTGAGTGTCAAGACCACTGTCCAGGATGAAACAACTAAGATCCAGGAGTACATCAGAAAGATGGCCCCCAAAGACAAATGGCTCGGTGAGTACCTCAGGCAGGAGAAAACCGAAAGTGAGGACAAGAAAGAGGAAGGAGAACCATCATGGAAGGACAAGCCGCTGCACGGCGTATACCACAGACAAATAGAAGAAGTGGCTGATATCAAAAAATCCTACCAGTGGCTGGAAAAGGCTGGACTGAAGGACAGCACAGAGGCACTAATCATGGCAGCACAAGAACAGGCACTCAGTACAAGATCAATACAGGCCAGGGTCTACCACACCAGGCAGGACCCCCGATGCAGACTGTGCAAAGATGCCTCTGAAACAATACAGCACATAACAGCAGGGTGAAAATGCAGGCAGGAAGTGCATACATGGAACGCCACAACCAGGTAGCTGTCATAGTGTACAGGAACATCTGCCATGAGTATGGGCTGGAAGTCCCAAGGTCAAAATGGAAGACACCTCCTAAGGTAGTTGAGAATGACCGAGCTAAGATCCTATGGGACTTCAAGATCCAGACTGACAAACAGGTGATGGCTAACCAACCAGACAACGTGTTGATGGTCAAGCAGAAGAAGGCAGTAGTGATAGATGTGGCAATCCCAAGCAACAGCAACATCAAGAAGAAAGAACACAAGAAGCTTGAGAAATACCAAGGACTGAAGGAGGAGCTAGAAAAGATGTGGAAAGTGAGAGCAGCAGTGGTGCCAGTGGTAATTGGAGCACTGGGGGCTGTGACCCCCAAACTGGGAGAGTGGCTACAGCAGATTCCAGGTAAAACATCAGAGGTCTCTGTCCAGAAGAGCGCAGTCCTAGGAACAGCTAAAATACTGCGCAGAACCCTCAAACTCCCAGGCCTCTGGTAGAGGACCCGAGCTTGAGGATGACACATACCACCCCACGAGGGGTGAGAAAAAAACATTTCCAAACATTTAGTTTAATGCCAAGTTTTTCCTGGTCAACATTGGTCACGTTTATTAAAATGGTCAAAGGAAGGAATCGAGGTGAACCAGGGACAGGTTTATTGAGACTTGTGATACAATGTAAGTGGCTGCAAAGCTGCAGACCAATCAAACCTTAAAATAGCATTTCCTAATGACTGTGGCCTCTTTCAACCGACAAATACACCTTGCCAATAAAAAATAAATACTTAAATTAGTAATTAGTAATAAAGGCGTCAGTTCTGTGTTTACAAAACTTAAAAGATTTCCTGTCAACATCTTGGTACCACATACCAGAGCATCTTTAGGGGTCCGGGAGAGTTTGTCTCATTTAGTCAGCATTTTATTGCAGCAAGAGTAGACCAACTCTCAATCAGATCATATGGACATAACATTTGACTGATCATGTAGATATTTATCCTTATTTGTATTTCAATTTAATGATAATGTGCTGACCATAGCAAGGTGCATGTCTGTATGAGCAGCAGTTTAAAACACATAAACTAATCTATAAATGAACCTGTTATAGGCAGTGCTAGTTTTGTTGATCTGATACGTTGTGTTTGCAGTGAAATTGTAAAGCTAAAGAGGGCTGCAGCTTCCATTTTGACCGTGTTAATTGACCTATGCCCTGGGTCCAGTCAACAGCTGCCTGGAAAGGTCCCTCATTGATAGCAGCTGAAGCCCTTTCTGCCCAGTGAAGGCTGCTGATCCCTAATTAACTGGAACTGGTAATTATGTTAAAACTCAAATTACCACAGTCTTATCTAAACAGAGATTAAACTTAGCCAAAAAATCTATATTGTAACTTTTTTTTGACATAGAAGTAAAAATATCTCCTTATTACATCCAGCCATCCATCCATCCATCCAATTTCTTATCCCAAGGGGTGCTGGTGCCTATCTCCAGTTGTTTACGGGCAAGAGGCGGGGTCCACCCTCAACAGGTCGCAAGCCCATCGCAGGGCAAACAGGGCCAATGACCATTCAGGAACACCTCAAGAGAATTTAGAGAAGCCAATTATCCTAACAGTCATGGTTTTGGACTATGGGAGGAAGCCAGGGTACCCTGAGAGAACCATTGCATGCTCAGGGAGAACATGCAAACTCCATGCAGAAAGAACCCGGGCTGGTATTTGAACCCAGAACTTTCTTGCTGCAAGGCAGCAGTGCTAACAACTGTACAACTGAGCAGTTTTATTTCATATTATGATCATGACAAAACCAATGATTGTATTGATTCTAATAACAGAAGAATCTCAGATGCGATCAGGGACAAAAAATCATATATAGGACATTTAGAATTTAAACTGCAAAGCTACTCAAACCCACACATAGGATGAAGTAAAAAATATGATAATTCAATGAGTAGCTGTGTGGACATATAGGCAGATGGATGGAAGATGAAAATAATACATTAGACTTCATTGTTTTTGTAGTTGAAGATAAAGCATCCTGAACAACAACAGGCTGTGATTGACTGGGAATACTTTAAGTCGCTCTAATAGAATGGGAAGAAAATGGAACTTCTGTCACGCAGCCTGACTTTAATCTAATAATCGACTCTGAAGGCTTTGGGCTCCACCAACATCCAGCATCGATGTGACACTCTTCCCCTGTTGGATCTTTGTTACAAGCAGAAACGTTAGAGGGGAGAAAACCAATCACAGCTGGCTTTTCTGAGAGAACGTGTTTAATTAATACAACCATGAATGGCTGTGGCCATATTTTAATAACGCAGAACCATGAAGGGAACAAGAGAGGAAACATTGGGTTTGTTGTATTCCCAATAATTCACTGTATGTGTCAACAACTTTCTGCTCTTTAAGTACCAGTCCTCCACCGTATGGAACTTCATTATGACTGGAAACAATTAGCGAGAGCAACGTATGTAATGGGCTCTCAGCTTCCAACGGCACAGTCAATACGCTGGAAATGGAAATTCTGCTCTAATCACTAATGAGAAAATTGGGGTAGGGTAAGTGGGGAGGGAGAGAAGCATAAGGGAGTGGGGCTAAGATGAAAAAGAAGCTAGACAAGGCTGCAGTGAATGTCAGGTAAAGGTAATCTAATGTTACACTATGAAATAAAAATTATAATCTAAATTTCATCACCTCTACATTGAATCAAGCTTTAATCAGATATACCGGTTATCAAATAGGTAATCATCCGACTTATTACTCTTCATCTGATCATGGACTCTCCATGAATAACCGATGCATTTATAATTCGATTTGTAATTGACCCAGGCCTGGGGAAGGGTGTCAGAGAAATCACATTGGCAATCAGCATAATAATGGATTGATCCTATAGCCATAACAGGGACTGGCTCCTGGCAGCGAAAATGAACAGCCAAAAACACAACAGGGAATGCTTCATAAAGCCCACTCAGCACCTGTGTTGGAGGCTGCAGAAGCCGCAGCTAATGTGTGCACTTCATATGAATTCCTCTGTGCCTCTATTTTAATAATAGTCTAAACTCTATTTCTCTCGCTCCCATCTCAACAAAAATCAAAGTTAGGGAAACACTTAAGTTTCCTCTGAGCAATAGCAATTTCTGCCCAGATGGCTACATTGCAAAAAGGTGTTTTATGTTGGTAATGCCACTGCACCACAGGCTATGATTGGAAATCTAATAAGTAGGCTTGGGAAATAGCCCTGTGCTCTTTCAGCCAGGCTGTAGCTTTCTGTTCCTCTCTAAACTGTGAGGTGTATAAAACCAGCAGGCTCGACACCAGTAAATTAAAATCTCTACTTGTGGGACTCAAGCAGGGAAAACAGCTTCATAGAAATCAATGCAATCATTGGACATTTTGATGGCCTCAATGCATCCATGCTGCAGTAAAAATGCTTTGAAAACAAATGGTGGGTCTTGGATGCAATTCATTTGCATGATGTGGTAGAGGTTCATTTTTTCACATTGGTCTTATTCGTATACCTTCACATCCTGTTTCCCTAGCAATAGCTGTGTGAATTATTGATGTTAGCACCATGTCTCCCTTCCTCCCACAGTCCCTTACAAACCAGCCTTCTGCAAGGATCTCCAAGCTTGACTGAGTCTCCTAGGAACACTCACTGCACACAATCTCAGCGACAATATCCAATAAAGCCGAACAGGGGGATGGGAGAGATGCACCCTGACATTTAAATCAATTGCTTTCTTTTGTGAAACAAATCTAGGATTTTTAATCTTTTTTTATTGCTGTGAGATCCTCAATAAAATGCCTAAAGCAAACCCACTTTTTTCCACCTCTGTATGTACTGATATTTCTTTTAGTACCTGTAGTGCAATTGAAGCTCAGATGGCAAAAAAAAAAAAAAAACATGGTATTTAAACATCAATAAAGCTTAATGCTTTAATGCGCCTTGTGCCAAAAATTGAAACGGGGAGCTCAAACAGCTGTTGTAAGTTGTTTGTTAAACGCTTCATCCTCAGATCTGTGTCTGCACAATGTGTTTAACCATCCGTACCAAAGAGAAGGCACAGATGTGTGTGAATTCCCAAGGTCTCTGAATGCATGTTTTAGCACTCTGCCTTGAAGAGGTTTAGAAGGGGAAGGTGGGGGCAAAGTATGAAATAAGAGAACCATCCACACGACTCTGAAGAAAGAATAACCTTTTTATTTAATTTACTTTTATGTTTATTATGAATTAATTACAGAGGAGTTAATTTACTCAAGCATCTGAATAACATTGTTCAACAAGAAATCTATTAGCCATTCAATTAAGAGGAAGCTTGCATATGATACAGATTTGTTTGCACTAATGGAAGATTACAAGCATTTATTTATTTTTATTTTCATGATTATAACTCTAAGAAGCATCTAAATCTCAGTATCTGATAAAATAAAAATATTAAATCAGTCCTCCTAAACAAATGATGCAAAAAAAAAAAAGATTTTCTTTCCATGTACGGTAAATTTTGCACACCCAAAACTTGATCTTCTCTCATTTAAGATGAATTCCTATGGTAGGAACTCAGCCTGTAGCTTTAGTTTAGGTCTCTAGGAAGCTTGTCTGCATTGTTGACTCTAGTGTCTCTCATTCTACTCCTGAAAATCATCCATAGGCTCTTAGGTGATGTAAGTTTTCTGGACAATCATGAACAGTAAAACCATTGCCATTAAATCAAGTAGTGGTACTTTGGCAGTTTGAGCAGCAGAAAAGTCCTGCAGGAAAATGAAATCAGCATCTCCATAAAGCTCGCCAACAAAGGGAAGCATGAAGTGCTCTAAAATTTCCCAATGATTGCTGTCCTGACTGTGGACTGAAGAAAACACAGTGGACCAACAGATGACACATGGCACCACAAATCATGTCTGACTGTGGAAAATTCACTGTGAAATTCAAGCAGCTTGGATGCTGTGACTCTACTGTTCCTCCAAACTCTGGGACCTTAATTATCCAATGAAATGCACCGATTTCCAACTAAAAAGAGAACCTTGGCATCTTGGGAACAGACTGGTCCTTGTATTTGCCTCATGTCATGGTGATTCAGAAGTGACCTAACACAAGAAATGCAACAGTAGGAGCCCATCTCAAGAATACGCTCGCTCAGTTACTCCTTCCAGCTAACTTAAGCTGCGGTCCCCACCTTATGAATCTCCCCCCAATACTCTTCAACGGCGGTTACCTGACAATGACCTCATGGCTGCATATATCCCTGGTATTTATGCCTCTTCTCCAGCTCATTTATCTTCTTTCCATATATCTTTAGATATACCTTTCTTTATTATGTGAGGTAACAGCTGAATAGCCAGGCTTTCTGACAATCAGCTTTTCTACTGTTGCTCCTTGGTAATGACTGTCTGCTGCCCAAAGTCAGGTCTAAACTCTTCTCCATGATCTTGTAACCTAAAACATAACATATATTTTTTAAGCCCCTAATGATCTTGTATGATTCTTTATTTAAAATTTATATGAACTAGGTATGCACAGTATTTTCGGCCGATAGACATTTGACACCAAAACAACACAGCTGAATCTTACGACGTGACAAACAGCACAACTAGCATGCAGAAATGTTGTCAAGCATGCAAAGAAAAGGACTAAGGCAAGAGAGCATAGGTGGCGGAGAAGAGTTTGTCAGAGTTGAGCACATGGCAGAGAGGTTTTGAGTGAGGATGTGAGACTTTAAATGCTGCACATCTGTCTTATTCAGCGCTCAGATCAGTAGCACAAAATGACATATAGATGAGAACAATGCCACAAAGAAGAGGAAACTGACACCGAACAGACCGACTGTGTCTGTGGCGCATGTGTTTGAACATGCAAGAAAGTTTTCTAGTGATCTTTCCAAGGTAAACGGCCAAACAAAACATGTCAGTGTTTATTAAATATTTTGTACTTTTGTAACTGATTTATTGAAATGACCTGAGTTTAAAAGATAATGACTTTTCTAAGAGGGTTAGTACACATCGTACTAATATCTACAATTCTTATATTTGACATAATTTATTTCTGTGCTTCATTTTTCCGCCTTGCTTTCCTAATTTTTCGTTTTTCCGTTTCTTCTTCTTCTTCCTACAGTTTTTCTTTCAGCCTTCAGTCCCTTTCATTCGTAAAACCGAATGTCTGATCATTTTGAAATAATTCCCTAGGTGACACATCAGGGCTATATATGCCTTATCTGAGCTAGTAGGAAAAAAACTCAAATAAGAATGTTTACCACTACTTTATTTATATGACTTTAAGATTCAAGCACAGATGGGAATAGAAAACATGGCCACCATTTACACAGACAGCTCATCTCTTCTGTTTAATATTTGAACAAACAAAAGCTGTTCAGAGTAACAGCTAAGAAATTATTGAACAATCTAACAAAAGATTGCAAATATTTGAATGGATTTTCTTTTTTCCATAAACATGAAGTGTTGGCTGATTTATCCTGACAACCTCTTTTAAAAGTATATTGGCATTTATTCCCAGGTGGTCTTCTGTCAGTGAAGCCTCAATGACAACAAAGCACTTAAACCAAATTGCCTCAGTAAATATCTAACCATATATATTGATCACACGTAAACACAAGTCTATGAAATAAAGAAAAAGTGAATAACTAGAACAGAGTCGTTGCCTAAAATCTAATTTAATACATTTTAATCAAATACCACCCCTGACAACCTATCTATCCAATCTATCCATTAATAAAATCATAGAGGGGCTTAACCCACTTCTCATTGTTATGGTAAAAATTGTGAACTGCATGGATCTTGTAAAATAAAAATAAAAAATTAAAAACAGAAACATGATCCTATTCGCACCCTTTTTGGGTCAGCTGGACAGCTGCACTCTTCTCCAAGATTTAAAGTTTTCACTGCAGCCTCTAGAGGGAAGATAATACACTGAGTGTTTGGCTCTGTACCGATAAAAAGGGAAGAAGAAAAGTAAAAGCGATTCTTCATCAGGACAACTGTGCAGTTTTTTGGGTCTTTGGTGATTATGAGGGATAGATTATCAACACTGTGAAAAAAGTAGATATTTTCTCACTTTATTTCTTTAAAACAAGTGACACCCTCTCACTTATTATAGTTGCAACCATTGTGCATAGCCAACCTGAAAACAAGCATACACGGTTGTAAATGGACATGCCTAAAGACTCCTAGTGTGCTATACAGGTGCAGATGAGGTCACACAGGCTTTAAAGTAAAGCCAGCAGTGGAAAGGGAAAAGGTGGCATGAGTTAGAGTTATACAGAAGCATCTACACCATATTTTGTATAAGAAAAACTTGGGCAAAATTATAATGAACATAAACCAAAAATGTTTTATTCTGAAAAAGAAATGGTCCTATCTTCTGCAGAGAACATAGTGTGTCTGAAGAAATACCAATCCATAATCTTTTCTCATCAGGTCTTTGGAAGTTTGAAGTGATACAACATCATCTATAAATTATAATTAATGGAACAGAATTATTCATTCAAATTTAACTTTTTAAGACCACTGTCAATTTAACAGGTACATTTTCTCCACACTTTCAAGGTGAGGAGATATCTCTTGTTCCATGAAGTAATGCAATT
Source organism: Cyprinodon tularosa (assembly GCF_016077235.1). Taxonomy (NCBI): domain Eukaryota; kingdom Metazoa; phylum Chordata; class Actinopteri; order Cyprinodontiformes; family Cyprinodontidae; genus Cyprinodon; species Cyprinodon tularosa. The sequence continues at coordinate 2,334,555 of NW_024038796.1, forward strand.
GATATATCTGAGCAAACTAGATCTTTTTTTCCTCAGAAAGTAGTTGCTCTTTTAATGGAACAGCATTATATTTGAGACTAGTATTTTAGGCTAAAAAAGAATAGCTCCTTAGCTGTTGACCTGAGATATTGATAGAATAAAATTAAATGTTAAAGATTGCTTGTCAGGCTGACTGACAGCATTCAGCTGCAGTATCGCTGAAGAAGATTAAGTCATATCAAGAATTTGTGATGGCAGAAAAACAAGGCTGGCACACACTTTATAAGGTCTTTGATTGTATCACAGCTGACTCATTTGTTGCCAGCAACAACATTTAAGGGAGGATTTTGTTTTGCAGCTTCATTTTGGAGCTCAAGTCAAAGTTTTGTGTTTTTTTTTTGTTATTGGTTTTTTTTACAGTTTTTTAACAAGGGTATATCAAGGAATACATTTGTTTTCTAATACGCTGAAAATATAAGATAAATTGAGCTAGGATATCAGAAATAAATAATTTAATACATAGATATGCATGACAATTTGTTTAAGCTTTTTAAACCTTATTTCTGCTGGTGAAAACATAAAAAGGGAGCATTTCATTTTATTTTATGTATTTTATTTTGCAATACAAAAGCCCACACAAACAAATATTAAAAAAAGACCAAGCCTGGACTGAATTGATGATACATTGATTAAATATTCTGTGGAAAGTTTGCAATTCCTGAACTAATTTCTGAAAATGACGCCAAAATACATGCGCTGTGGTTGCTGGCCAGAACAGTTTGGCTTTCGTAAAATCTTAAAGCTTCCTTATTTTTCCTGTTTGTTTCACATGAACCTTGAAGAATAACAGTTTTTGTTTGTTTTGTTTTGCTGAATATTAAACAGAACCTTTGGTGGGAATGTTAGATAATAATAATCATTGTCAGTCACTTGACCTGTTTGTGGTCATTATTTTAAGCCCCAAGGAGCTAGAATTTTAGTCTGCAGGTGTTAGTATTAATCCAGATATTTCTAATCAATAAACCAGTGGGAGGTTTAAGAGTGGTCAGAGTTAACTTATGTCCACTGAAAGCTGCTCTGAACCTGTAGAATGAAAAAGGGTATATTATTTCTGTGAGAAAGGTGCCCACACTATTTTGTATAAAGGAGACAAAAGCCACAGACTATATGTCGTGAATAATTGTTGAAGCTCCTGTATTTCTAATCTTTATTGACAGTTTCATACAATCTTAGTAAAAAATAAAACGTATTACCGATCAGTGACATAATTGTCTGAAGTCTGTTGCTCCTGACACCTCCGCAGTAATTTATCATCTAATAGAGGTTTGAGATTTACAGATATTTTGTACATAACGAATGCAGCATTCAGAAGAAATGCTCAATTTGAGAATCATAATGCATTACCAGTGCCTCATTTATGATCTAATCATACGCTGAAGACAGGTGGAGAATCTGAGTGAAAATCAACAACTTTGTGAGAGCAAGTTTAAATCTCAGATCTGAACTTTTTTGGTTGAGGCATGGGAAATTTGAGCTGGTCAAGTGGCAGTGCACTGTAAATCTGAACTAGTGTTGTGTTGCACATTAACAAGTCCAAGAACATTGCTCATTTATTTGAACAAACTGAAGCAAATCACTTCCATGGACTCACATGTTACTTTCTCAGTTTAAGTCGGCACGTCGGTCAGAAGTGGAACTTCCATGTTTTATGCCTCACACCGTGGCATCTGCTGCTCCAGGCTAACGACTAAAGCTAACTTGGACCACATAAAAATTTGCATTCATTGATATGCGTGCTAGATGCAACTCTCTCTTCCCTTCTGTGTGGCAACAAACCCGCTCTGACATTACTGGCATTCATTAAGTAAATGTCGTCTTATGTTAAATATACTAATTAACTAATTTCCCAATCTATCACTAAAGCCATATTTATTTCCAATTTTTAAAGGGAATGAACAGAAAATGCAAGTAAAGATCCAAAAATAACCAAATCCATGCCTAATGCCCAGTCAACTGTCTGTGAAACCAAAAATGTAATTGGTAAAATAATCTTTTGAACGCATTACTTTAATAAGCTGATTGTGGTGATTCAGTGTACTCAAAAGAAATTCCTTTCACATCACTAGTCTCAGTGACTAACTGGATGTTAAAGATCGATGGCTTAAAGGAAGTAAAACAAAAAGCTTGTGTGTGTTGGAGTTTCTGACACCTAAAGAAATACTTCTTAAAACATAAATGTTTTTTTTTTAAACCCTTTAAGTCATTGAAGTGTCTGCTTAAAGCAGATTAGGAGTTTCACACAAGCCTCTTTACAATAGAACCCCTCCTCGAGAAGAAAATGGTGAAACCTCTGAACTGTAAAGGAAAACCATCACACTTTCAAACAAGGGAATAGAGAACAAAATAACTACATGTACTCTTTGTAACAATCTAAAGCAGAGTTAGCACTTCAGAGACAGTCCCTAAAAGTGAGACAAAGAGAGGAAGAAACTAAGATAAAGGGGGAGCAGAAAAGCACTCAAATGTCTGCAGCACATTAATTGTTCATGAGAGGGAGCATACAGGCAAACAAAGCTGTGATGAATGGTCTCATTTGTTCGATGAGGGAGAGAGAGACCCCGCCCAGCTTGTATGCAATCCAGCTCTTTACTCAGACTTATGCAAATACAGACCCCCATTAGCTCTGTTAACAGGTAACTGCTTGGAAGCGACCTCTATTGACCAGGCTGCAACATCGTGGTGATGGATGGTTCAGAAGGACTGATTCAATGTTGCTCAGGGCAAAGGGAGGTGACTTTGTTGCATGGAAAAATATGATAAATAAGATCTTAAATTGTAGGAGTACTCAAATTTATCTTCTGACTTGTATCATTGACTTTACCGCCACACCTTTCTTCAGAGGAATACATAAATGCAGACCGGGAGGCACAGAACTAATATCCCCGCATAGTAAAACACGGAGAAGGAGGTAAGATTAGATTAGGAAACATTAATAATAACGCCCTTCTCTTGTCCCTTATTTGTAAACGAAAATGACTTCTTCGATACAAATAGCACTTCATACACCACCCTAGATTTCTTCAACAGACTCACAATAACACCAATAAAAACAAAGTAATAAAAAAAAGCAGTTAGGAGTTCATCGAGGAAAAAACTGTCCCCCCGGACCCCCAGCTGACTGGAGAGTCTCAGGAGCAAAGGAGAAATTACAATAAATAAATCTCCCAAATAGACCCAAAAATGATGACATTTCTCATTTGTTTACGGATATTCATTACAGGACAACAAAGCAAGCAATTACAGAACAAATGCAGCTAATTGGGTGGGCAGCTGTGGCACTGATGACCATGTCCCTCAGTGGGAGTTCACGAAAAGATGCTCCAGCAATGAAATTCCCCCTGAATATTGACGATGCTTCATCTAATAAATGAGACTGTACGTGTATGGTAATGTAACCTCATTTGAATAGACAGGACCCAGACAGAGGAGAAATTAGCTCTAAACAACAGCAGAAATACAAGAAAGCTCCTAAATCCTAAGCATCTTTACCTCCACATATATGACTACATCCAGAAGGCTCCTTGTTGGAATTTCTTGTTGGCTGATGTCGCTGAAGGTCAGCTCAACAACTGTGTTGTGAATAATTTAAGGCAATGTCTAACTTTTTTTTTTTTTTTTTTTATAAAGATGCTATCAAAAGAGTCATGCAAATGAAAATGTCACAAAAACTGCAGAGGAGTTGTAATTAGTCTAACCCTATGTGCCTGTAGACCCCCAGACCAGCAGCAGCCCTCTTACCTCCAGGGACTGATGATAAGGAAAATATGCAGTGCAACCTCTGATGATTGAGCTGTACAGTTAATACTATTAAATGCTATTAAAACACCTCCAATAAGCCAACAGGCCTTACTTACAATAATAAGTAAGAACTGTTTATTTCAACAATATTGAAACATACATGTTTGTACAATAAACACCAAACTGGTTATATAATTAAAATAACACAATTTAATTTGGGTCTTTCTTTTTACCCTGAAGCCTGTCATTTTTGGCTAGACATAAATAGTTTTGTCAAAAACAATGTTCAACATGTGCGACCACTTCTCACTGACAACTATAAGCAGTATGGATAGATAGCATGCTTACTAGAGCTTTCAAATATGCTGAGAAAAATGTGTGGAATTAATCTAAAGAAGAGGAGTGTTTCAAACACATATCCCATTAGGAAGTGTTCAATGATAATAAAACCATTAAAATCTTGGATTAATGAAAGGTATAATCCAAACTTGCAGGATGAGGACAGATGGATCAAGCAGTGAGTTAACAGCCAGACCATAGATAACACTGTCTATGTTTGTGAGCATAATGTTTGCCAGGTATGATGTACTGTATTTTAAAGTTTTTTTTTACATTTTGTGTCAGTTTATCAGCATAAAACATCTTCTGTTGTGCACAGATTGCATTGAATCCAAAGCCAAGATTTACCTAAACTATTTTGCTTCCTAAATTTTTGAACCACATTAAAAATAAAGGTACTAATTGCTGGTGCTGTCTGAATGCCATTAGCATCTTGGGAGAAGAAGTGATGGTGGAGGAGTATAAACACTATAGAGTTCTCTTGGACAACAGGCCAAACTAGAGACTTAAATGTAAAACCATCCACAGGAAGGAACAGAACAGTCTGTACTTCTTATGGACGCTTAGGTCCTTCAATGTTTGCAGCTAGATGCTGTTTATCTTTTAACAACAACAACCAGTTGAGGGCACTCAGGGCCAATTGTTACACTGCAGATGAACTTATAGAATTGGAAAATGCGACAGTACTGTCAGTACCATTTTTATAGCGCAGTTGAAAAAAGACTTTAGAAAACCGGAAATTGCAGATCCGCTGTGTGCCTTGTTATGAATGGCAGAACAACAATTAAAATAATTTCGATGCTTCAGGAATTGTATTTGTTGATTTCCAGTTTGTCTCACAATTGGACACTCATGACAATGGTGAGTTACAGGCCGACTGGATGCACCAAAGGGCACTTGAGTCCCTGGGTGGGCTGTCGGTTTATTAAGTCTCCAGGCTATGGCTAACTTTATGAGCTCACATTTGAGCTGCAGACCTTGATATTGTGAACCCAATTTGAAGTTTGTATTGTGTAACTCATTGTTACAGAGTCTAACATTGTAACTCCTTATTGCTCTTTAGCAACCTTTGGGTGTTATTATGTGTAAATAGGTGGTTTTCTCTAACGAATCCTGCTTCCAATCTATCCATTTCCTGTCACGCTTATCCCTGCTGGGGTTGCAAGGGGTGCTGGTGCCTATCTCCAGCTGTCTACGGGCGAGAGGCAGGGGACACCCTGGACATGTTGCTAGTCCATCGCAGAGCAACAGAGAGAAAAACAGGACAAACAATAATTCACGCACACACTCACACCTAAAGCTGGGCATACACTATACATTATTGTTGCACGCAGCTACAGCTCACACTGTACGACGAAACCGCAAGGTATCAAATTTCACAGCTCATGATGTATGTTCTCACACTGTGCGACCTGATGCAATATACCTGCTCACACTGTGCGTCTAAAAACCACGTCGGTATCAGCTCCGCAGATTTTGTTCCGGGCGTCGTGAGATGTTGCTACTCGGACTTTCCAGAAGCCAAACGAGTAGAAGAGGAATATGAAGCTCACTAGAGAGAAACGTGCTGCCTTGGCAATTTGTGCAATTTTGTGTGCTGAAAGCCCTAAAGAAAAGGCGTATTTTGACAAAGACATGGCTAAGCAAACATGGCAACTACGGCCTGTCAATTTTACAGAAAGTACTCCATTTCATTTGCACCCCCGTCATGCTTCTGTGTTTTCGTCTGAGAAAGAAGAAGTAGAGTCCTTGTTCGCACATGCCCCCTGAGCCATTTGCCCATGTCCACCGTACTACAGCCGACTGAATTTCAAACATGTTTGATTTTCTCCCGACCTCATGGTTCCTGATCGGGAGGTGGTCATGAGAGGCTGAGCGCCCCTCGTTACCCCCTGTACACTACACAACCCACGATTAGCCTGAAAGTCAGCCAGATCGAAAAATTCTCGCATGACTGGAAAACCTTCTCGAAAAGTATATGCCCAGCTTAAGGAGAATTTAGAGAAGCCAATTAACCGATTAGTCATGTTTTTAGACTGTGGGAGAAAGTTGGAGTACCTGGAGAGAACCCACGCATGCACAGGGAGAACATGCAAACTCCATGCAGGAAGAATCCGGAACCTTCTTGCTGCAAGGCAGCAGTGCTACCCACTGCGCCACTGAGCAGCCCCTAATGAGCGATGATTTGAAAAAATATAATATAAATATAATATATAGAAAAAATATAAAGAAATTAATTAACTTTAATTGAAACTGTCCCTGCTGCAGTTTACAAATTTAAGATCTTGCAACCATACTAATGTGATTTAGAGCATACTGTAATGACAGCCTCAAATCATCATTAAAAAATGTTCTGCATAATGTATGAGCAGATTAAATGCTAATGTAGGCCAGAAATGAAAGTTAGAAGCAAATTCAGCTTTGCTTTAATTTAATTCTAGCATTTATTCTAGAAGAAAACTAGTACATGTTTTGGTAAGCTGTCACACAAACATAGCATCTCTACAAATACTTCAGATTTTGTCATTTTTTACTCAAATGTAACCCAATAAAGCACACACTTAATCCACAAAGTATGACAAGGAAGACTCTGATTTTGTTCTCAGTTCACTCATGTCACATAAGAAGCGATGTCTCTATGTTTAAAATGTTATGGTTCATCCCATCTTTGCTACACTGTGTCATCTGTAAATTATTTTTTTCCAATGATAACATGCACCATATCTTTTTCATCATCACCCTTGGTCTTCCTGTACATCACACATCCATCTTAGACACTTCCAGCATAGAATGCATCTCTTGTTGAGTGACAGGAGCACAGCACTGGGCTGCTATAATCCCAGTCCAGTTCTCCCCTCAGTCCCTTGAGAATTTATAGAATATAAGATGGATCCTGCATACCCACTTGCTCATACAGACACACAAAAACAACCCCATACCTCCTCATCTCCCTCCCCTATCTTCTGCTCTGACCCCTCACCTCAACTCTAAAGTCAGACTCTTTATTAGTCTGCCACATCCAATAAAATCCTCCTTGGATAAGACAATGAAACCAACCTCCTCCCTTTTCATGTGGAAGTACCAAAGAAGAGGCTGAGACATCTTTATAGATAGATATATAGATATTTCTCCTTTTACCTTACAGCCCATCGAGCTGTGCTTACAAACTGAATTATTGTAGGCAGGAGGAAAAAATACCTTTTATCACTTTAAGTGTGACAAATTCCTATATATATATATATATATCTATATATATATATAGAGATAGATAGATAGATAGATAGATAGATAGATAGATAGATAGATAGATAGATAGATAGATAGATAGATAGATAGATAGATAGATAGATAGATAGATAGATAGATAGATAGATAGATAGATAGATAGATAGATAGATAGATAGATAGATAGATAGATAGATAGATAGATAGATAGATAGATAGATAGATAGATAGATAGATACACTATATTGCCAAAAGTATTTGCTCACCTGCCTTGACTCACATATGAGCTTAAGTGACATCCCGTTCCTAATCCATAGGGTTCAATATGACGTCGGTCCACCCTTTGCAGCTAGAACAGCTTCAACTCTTCTGGGAAGGCTGTCCACAAGGTTTAGGAGTGTGTTTATGGGAATTTTTAACCATTCTTCCAGAAGCGCATTTGTGAGGTCGCACACTGATGTTGGACGAGAAGGCCTGGCTCTCAGTCTCCGCTCTAATTCATCCCAAAGGTGTTCTATCGGGTTGAGGTCAGGACTCTGTGCAGGCCAGTCAAGTTCATCCACACCAGACTCTGTCATCCATGTCTTTATGGACCTTGCTTTGTGCACTGGTGCACAGTCATGTTGGAAGAGGAAGGGGCCAGCTCCAAACTGTTCCCACAAAGTTGGGAGCATGGAATTGTCCAAAATGTCTTGGTATGCTGAAGCATTCAGAGTTCCTTTCACTGGAACTAAGGGGCCAAGCCCAGCTCCTGAAAAACAACCCCACACCATAATCCCCCCTCCACCAAACTTTACACTTGGCACAATGCAGTCAGACAAGTACCGTTCTCCTGGCAACCGCCAAACCCAGACCCGTCCATCAGATTGCCAGATGGAGAAGCGCGATTCGTCACTCCAGAGAACGCGTCTCCACTGCTCTAGAGTCCAGTGGCGGCGTGCTTTACACCACCGCATCCGACGCTTTGCATTGCACTTGGTGATGTATGGCTTGGATGCAGCTGCTCGACCATGGAAACCCATTCCATGAAGCTCTCTGCGCACTGTTCTTGAGCTAATCTGAAGGCCACATGAAGTTTGGAGGTCTGTAGTGATTGACTCTGCAGAAAGTTGGCGACCTCTTCGCACTATGCGCGTCAGCATCCGCTGACCCCGCTCCGTCAGTTTACGTGGCCTACCACTTCGTGGCTGAGTTGCTGTCGTTCCCAAACACTTCCATTTTCTTATAATACAGCTGACAGTTGACTGTGGAATATTTAGGAGCGAGGAAATTTCACGACTGGATTTGTTGCACAGGTGGCATCCTATCACAGTTCCACGCTGGAATTCACTGAGCTCCTGAGAGCGACCCATTCTTTCACAAATGTTTGTAAAAACAGTCTGCATGCCTAGGTGCTTGAATTTATACACCTGTGGCCATGGAAGTGATTGGAACACCTGATTCCAATAATTTGGATGGGTGAGCAAATACTTTTGGCAATATAGTGTAGATAGATAGATAGATAGATAGATAGATAGATAGATAGATAGATAGATAGATAGATAGATAGATAGATAGATAGATAGATAGATAGATAGATAGATAGATAGATAGATAGATAGATAGATAGATAGATAGATAGATAGATAGATAGATAGATAGATAGATAGATAGATAGATAGATAGATAGATAGATAGATAGATAGATAGATAGATAGATAGATAGATAGATAGATAGATAGATAGATAGATAGATAGATAGATATGCTTATGTATAGGCTTATATATGCTTATATTTAAGCATGTATTGGCTGGGACAAGGATTTACACATTATGATATGACATTAAGTAAAATGAGTAGGGTTAAAATGATTTGTTAAGTATTTTATTTTACACCAAAGCAACACTGAGTCCTACCTAAATTAATTCAGTGTCTCAAAATGATTATTACAATTAAATCATTGTAATTAGAACTTATGTTTATTTATATTAATATTTTTATAGTTGGTATTCAAGTAAATTGTTTTTTGCTCAAAAGATTTTTACAGCTTAGTAATTCAGTTGTATAATATCTGGGGCTGCAACTAATGATAATTTTGATAACTGATTAATCGATTAATAATCAGATAGGGAAAGGTTCCTTAAGGAAGTTTTTATACAGAATTAAACCAGGTCAAACTAAAACTTTTCAACTTTAAGTTCTGGATGGAGCATAGTGAAAGAAGAAAAGGTTCCTTTTTATCCAAAATCAAAAATGTTTTTATATTTTGTCACAACTTTGGTCAAGTTACTTCTCTAAGTGGGTGCTATGTCAGCTAAAGGCATATTTTAGAGTCTCTATTCTCCTTAGTTGATGATTATTTCAATAATCTATTAATCACGATTAATCCAATCAATTCTTTCGGCCCTAATGCTAACATTTCAATAATGAAATAAATAATATTAATAAGCTGAGATGTTGTGCCTGTTTAATTTCAACAACAGGATTTCTGTTGACTTAAAATATTTCAAAAATAATTTCTCTTTCTTCTTTTATGTTTATCTATGTTTTTGTTGCCTAACTACTTTTAGCCAGCCGGTCGACAGTGGGCAGCAGCATAGAGGCGCCTGAGAAAATAGACTGATACTGTCACTCATAGTCTAATAAATAAAAAGAGCTGAAGGGACATTAGGAGGCTTTAAACTTTGAATTTTAGCCAAACTTCCTACATGTTAGTTTTGTCTGTATAAAAATAATTTAAAAGGTAGATTTCCTGCAGTTGTTTAAATTAGTGTTTTTATCAAGTCCAAGAACTCCACAACTTCTAATACTACATTACTTATAGTTGTTTTTGGGTTTTTTTTGGTGGGTGTGTTTTTACAGAAATGTTTTTACAGTACAGAAGTGTGCATTTATTTTGTTTCTCTTTTTGGAGTTAGGAAAAATCCACGCTAATGTTCTGCCCAATAATTACAAAGTAAACAGCTCTGGTGTTGTAGGATGTAGAACCCATCATGGCTCTTCTTAAATTTATGTGTGTGCATACATAATGCCTTATAGAAATGTCAATATAGGTCCTTTGTGCAGAGACGATATTTACTTAGTAGAGATTCTTAAGAAGCTTTTAACTGTTTTAAAATTAGTAGGACATGCGAACTCAAAATATAAAATGCATCATAAAAAAATATAACATTTAATAAAAAAGATTAAAAAAACTGCATGTCTAGCAAAAATGTTATCCTGCTACTGACCATGACTGGCTCTCCTGAGATTATGATAGACAGGACCTTTAGATTTTTATATTCTTAAGAAGAGAGCGTTTTCAACATAAAACATACAGGTTGAATACATCTAGGATTTAAGAGAGTCTTAAAACACTAAATTAACACACCAAGTATGACAACACAAGACCTTCGATGAGATTGATTGTACTCTGCACTCTCCTGAGAGTGGTAAATCTCTCCAGTTGTTGCAGGGTAGGTCATACTTTTAGAGCGTTTGATGTGGTTTATCGATTTGTGGACTTCTGTTTAGAAACCTTGAGTTTGTAATTTGGTTGTTGTCATTTCTGGCATTTTAGGATCCAGAGGTGACAATTTTTGGATAAAATATTGATGCAGGAGAGGTATACCTGATGCCTAATTAACTTTTGAATTATTTTGGGAATAGCCTCAAGCATGCTGATCAGAAGGAAGCCACTTAGCTAATGACACCATAATGACTCAGTGGAAAAACTCCCTGACTTCATGAGAGGCTTTCATGAGAAAAGCTGATGCCTTTTTAATTAGAGCCTTTTGGAAACAGAAATGTTTTAGAACCAGTTTGTCAGTTCATCATCAGCAGCAATCTTTTCATCTTTGGTTTTATGTTTTCAGACCCTATAGCCTCAATCATCTGTTCAGCTAAGTTTATGGCTTCAGAAATAATCACATAGGATTGACAGAAAAAGGATGGGCTCTATAAAGTGTCAGCCATTTATTTCATTATAATCCAAGCTAATATAAGATGCATCATTTCAGTCAGTAAAACAAATTAATAGGCTCATCATCAACACTGATAAACATCTGCATCCCTGAATGCCAACAGTAATTGCAGAGAGGAAATGTGTGCTTCAGAAAGGTGACTTCAAAGAGGGTATTTACCGAGAGAGGAAGAAAAACATCTATTAAGCTCGACTTAAAGTAAACCTGTGTTGTATTTGTGTGGATTTTTTTCTCAGTGTTTGGAGACAAACACTAACCTTCATACAAACACACTTACAGACAGACAGAACACAGATGGATTAAATTCTGCCTGTCATAATGGAACCCATCTCTCTGAAATGGCACTGAATGGTCCACGGTACTGACCAGAACACAACAGCCGAGATAAAGATGAGAAACGGCAGAGCAATAAAACACGGTGCTGCGATTTATCAACAATGTCCAGAGTGAAAGGAATGCAATAAAAAGCTTTTATCCTTTCTATTGCAAGGATGGGCAGCAAGATGGGCATGTTTGGGTGCAGCAAAGCAATAAAAGGGAATCAATTTTTGGGAATCAATTTTCTATCAAAATATCACATAGTTTATCAGGGTGCTTTATGTGCACTGAGAACATTACTGCAGCGCATATAATCAACTGAACAAATAAAGGCAATTACAGGATGTATTTATGCGCTGTTATAAATACAGGTGATTCTGTGCACATACAGTAGCAGAGTTCACAATGAGAGAGTAAGGCATTCTGAAGGTATGATGACTTCTGCTAAAATAAACTATCTTAAAACTTTAAATTTTTACATTTTAATTCATATTTATGTTTTCTCTACCTAGGAGTATCTACCTGCAAATTTTAGCTGTTAAATAAAACAAGTTATACACCGGTCATTTGTCTGGGGGGTACCCTGCTCCTTGCCCAATGATAGTTTGCAATTAGCTTCCCTCACAATCCCCACCCCATGAACCTGCAAGAACTAGGAGAGTATAGACGAAATGTGGATTTTGAGTATAGCTGCAAAGCCACAAACATCCCCCGACAGTCCTTATTGAATTTCTACACCCTAGTACTGTACAATACAGTTACACACAATAAAATCCTGAGGGGTTTAAAAGCAAACGTCTTGCTCCAATAAAGTGGCTGCTGTCTGTAGAGCTTGAATGAGGCTGCTGACCTCTGCACATCTCATTAGTTTCTAAATTTGCTTATTTATTAATCAAACATGTCACCAGAAAGGCACTTTTATTCCCCTGAGGCCCTGAACGGTCACAAATACATCCTCTTTAGTTGGGTATCGCTATAAATGTCAATTGCTCTTAAGGGTCACTTACTTTGTTGTCTCAGTGGTCTAATGGCTGAAAGTCAAACAGTTTACCATGACAAACGGGTTATTCATTCAAATAATAAAAAAGGACATATATGCTCATTATAAAATGCATTCATAAATAATTTATTTTGACTTAGGAGTTCAAGTAGCTTTAACAATTGTTGACCTATTTTCCCTTAAATAAAAATGGTACTTTTCTAGAAATAGCCCAAAACTAGGTGCTACTCCCCAGACCGTGAGACTGTTGAATCCCATGAGGCATTAATGAACGAGCTCCGCCATGAAAGCTGCTCGGGGAAAAACAACCATGGTGCCACTGCAGATGCAAATATGCAATTATTTGAAGCATACATATAACATTCAAAGAAGATTGTATCATAAATAAACATGCTTGAGTCTTAATGCATAATTGAATCTATTTACAATTAATGTCAAACTGTGGAAGTAATTAGGCATATTCTAGTCCCCAATATGTGTTTTTATTTGTAAATACATGAAAATAAATCTGACATACCTTTAAATCCTGAGTTACACATTACCATCACTAATGGTTGATGTTGATTCTTAAATTACTACGGCCTCTTTCAACCTTATCAGGGGAAACCTAAAAACTTCCCGAGTTATTTTATTTTTGTAGCTACAACTGTGACCCTGGTTCTTAAGGGAGGTCATTTCCGAGCTTTGTTGACAAGCTTCCCAGATACTTTCCTGTTTTCTGCTCATTGTTGGATATGAATTTTCCAAGGACGTGTACATATCCACAGTGCATACAATGCTATACAGTACTATACTGTTTTTTTCCCCCCAAAACAGTATTGTGAATATGTAAATATGCGAAAATTGCTGAGGCTCATCCACACATTATGATGATGCCACCACCTCACGCTCCCATTGGCATGGTGCATTTATGGTGATGCGAAGAGTTAGTTTGGCAGAAGAAATAACGGCTTGCACGTGGAAAATAAGGTTTTATTGCTCCTGATCAGAGCCTCATCTTTCTGATGTGCAGTGTGCACCGCTACAACAACAGCTTTCTGCTAATTTCTTTCAATAAAAATGTCTGTAAATGTTTTAAAGTTTTGTAGTTTGCTCCATACAAAAGATGGAATCAATAATTCTCTGTGAGATGTTCAAAGTAGAAGATATTTGTTTGTTTTTAAATAACCCTTTTAAAAAATGTGCCCTTTGGGCCTTCCTGGTGTGTTTTTGATGCTTTATCATTTTGTCTTTGCAGAAACCGAGTCTTTAGCAAGAAAATTATGGGTTTTTTTTTTTATGATATGCCTTTTGCAGATTTTAAATTAGCTTTCACAAACTTGCATCATTTAACCAACATTGTTAGGTGCCAACCGCTAATTGGAAAGGATGAATCAATAATAAACAGAAGCAGTGTAGCTCAGCTTTCCACAATTATGGATGGAGGCATTTTCACAGCTTTATTTCACACATGTGCCTGAAGTGTCCTTCAGACAAGGTTGTCTGAATGGCTGAAATATGGGAAAATCATAGGATAAGTTTTTTTAATTAATGGCAGAGTAACACAGAAGCCCAAGGGCAGTTATAACTAGCACTGCAAAATATATAGATAATATACTGTCACCTATATCAGTATACAAATATTAATAGCGTAGCAAGATTCTTTGACAGAGTAGGCTTTTAAATTTGAGGTTCAATAAATCTCCAATCTGGATTCAAAAATATATCTGACATTAGAAGTCAGACAGACTTACTGCAACAGCTACACCATAGGGCAGGGGTGGGCAAACTTTTTGACTTGCGGGCCAGAATGGGTTCTAAAATTTGACAGAAGGGCCGGGCCAGGAGCATTTGGACAAGCAATGTCATTAATTAAACCTGGGGATTGAAATGTATAAAAAAACAGACAATTTTCACGACCATAAGGCACACCGTACTAAAAGGCGCAGTCTCAGTTATGTGTCCCATTTCTGTATTTAACACACACATAAGGCGCACCGGACTATAGGGTTTTCTTATATACAGGTACATGTCCTCTACTACCTTTAAATAGCTCTACTGCGTATTTAAAAATACAGCGGGGGCAAAACTGAGTATGACTGTGCTTTATTCATGTATTTATTACAAAGTATTAATCAAACCTGGGAGCTGGCCGTGAGACAGACACATCGCTGATGACACAGAGCGCTGTGATCACTCCTAAATTAACTTAAAATTTTGAAACCTGCCGCGGAATATGTTCGCTTTTATTGCCGGTATCCTGGTGCCTGCAGTTTAAATTATTTAGATGAAAAACACCTGCCAGCCGCCGCGGTGAACCCGGAGGCTGCCTGGCCTAGAGGCTGCTGTTGAAGGGATTTCTACTGGCGGTGCACCGCTGGTATGTCGGGGTCTGAGCGCCTCAGACAGAAATAGTATAGGCAGGATGATAATCTGGATGAACTGACTGCAATTATGAAGTTTTCAGGTGGCCTTTCTCACTTAAAAACATATTAAAACTACTTTATTCCCACTGATCGCATCAAATATAGCTGCAAGATTTAGATTATTTAGATGAAAAAACACCTGCCAGCCGCTGCGGTGAAACCGGAGGAGACCCGCCCAGAGGCTGCTGTTGAATTAAGTTTTCAGGTAGAAAAATAGAGCGGGAGCAAAACTGAGTATGATTGTGATTTATTCAAATATTTATTACAAAGTATTAATCAAACCCATCAAAGTCATCATCCTCTGTTTCTGAATTAAACAGCTGCGCTAAATCAGACATGCCAATTTCCCCTTCTTCGCTGTCAGAGTCACTTTCCGTGCTGGGCGGCTCCTCAGAAATAATGCCGGCTTTTGCGAAAGATTGAACAACCGTGCCAGCAGACACGTTACCCCAAGCATCAACAATCCATCCGCAAACTGTGGCGTAACTTGCGTGGCGCTGCCTTCCACTTATCGTGAAACTGTGGTCTCCGTCTGTCATCCATCGCTCCCACGCCGCTCGCAGCCTTACTTTGAACGGCCGGTGTATACCGATGTCGAGCGGTTGAAGTTTCTTTGTCAGACCGCCCGGGGTAACGGCGAGCACAGCGTTCATTCAGTCACAGATTAACAGCGTTGGTGATGCGTGGAAAAACCACCTGGTCTCTTCACATACACCTGCCTCAGCCACGCTTTCATCATCTCCTCATCCATCCAGCCTTTTTGATTTGCCGTAATATCATTTGTCATCAGAGCGCTGTGTCTGTCTCGCTGTCAGCTCCCAGATCAGCTTCTCTGATTGGTTGATGCGGCGCTTCCAGCAGCAAAACTTCAATTTTTCCATCTCGAGCAGCAGCAGCGCGTTTCCGGCGCGTCAGATAAACGCTCCCGACGCGCTGCGCCTACTGCTCAAAACGCGCTAGGGGACCTTTTGCTGCGCCTATACGCGCGTCAACCATTGACTTTGCATGTAAACTCGCTGCTTCTGCTGCACCTGCTGCGTCCGGTTCACACCGATGTCAAGCGGTTGAATAACAGCGAGCACAGCATTCATTTGTTTCACCATGTTTTTCACATCAGCTGTGAGATGGGCACGCATGGAGTCACAGATTACCAGAGATGGTGATGAGTGGAAAAAAACACCTGGTCTCCGTACATTCACCTCCCTCAGCCACGCTTTCATCATCTCCTCAATGAGGAGATGAGAAGTTCTGCATGGTGCATGGTGGTCTCAAAAGTCGCAGTTACAACACACATAGGGCGCACCGCACATTTTGAGAAAAAAAAAAAAAAAGACGTTTATGTGCGCCTTACAGTCGTGAAAATAGGGTAATTTGGACAAGTTCGGTGGGCCGGATTAAAAAGCCTAACGGGCCGTATACGGCCCGGGGGCCGTAGTTTGCCCATGTCTGCCATAGGGGGTTGGATGCTAAAACGCACTCAGAGTTGGAAACATGTTGACAGAAAGAAAACCAGCAACAGATGTGTGATAAAAATGTATTGCATAAATAGAGAGGTTCAACCTAATATCCCAACTACAGAATTTCCAAGTATTTGTAATTTCCATTAAGAAATATGTGAGTTTTATACTTTAGCAAACATCTGTTTTAAAATGTTGCCTAATAAGAGGCAGAACAGAGTGATCCTAAATTGTTCATCCTTCCCAAATCCATCCAAAGTAAACAGTTTGGAGTCCAGGTTCTGATGAGCCATATATCTGGTCATTTCCAGCAGTATATATTATCTATTTCAGTCACTGTAGTTAAAGTAGCACGAAGTCATTTTCGAGTGGCGCTCCCCTTGCAGGACCTTTTGAAAATAGCACTACTGAAAACAGAGACTTCCCTCCATGAGTCGCACACCTCAAACTTACATCACTGTCAAAGCAGCTGTAATGAACATTGTCTGATGTACAGTAGCCTTTTTGTTGCAAATCGATTTTTGTAAAGTCAGTGAAGTGTAAGTCTGCCTTTCGATTAAATAATTTTTAATTGCTCTCACAATGTGGTAGAGCATCTCTATTTTTTAAAGGGGCTTACTAAGTATTGATCACTCTGAAGTCGCTACATTAAGAGAAGTTAGCAAGTATGGTATTTTCAAGTCCAATATTAACATTGCTACGTCTATATCAGTTTTGCATCTGTGTTTTTGTTTGAGGTCTTGCTACGAAGTAAAATTGCTTTTCCAAAGTTACGTTTGTGCGATCACCTGCCATTCTGAAACACTGTCTTCTTCCTTTGGTCATTGTACAAAGGTTTTCTTGGTCTTTTTTTTTTTTTTTTTTTTTGCTGGCTCTGCCATGTCATAAACCTATAAAACCCAAAAGTTATCTATGATAGCCTGCAAATGAGCGAGGGGC
Source organism: Cyprinodon tularosa (assembly GCF_016077235.1). NCBI lineage: Eukaryota > Metazoa > Chordata > Actinopteri > Cyprinodontiformes > Cyprinodontidae > Cyprinodon > Cyprinodon tularosa. The sequence goes on from NW_024038796.1 coordinate 2,351,957, forward strand.
ATGTGATTATTGACGCCAAGGGCCTTACATCGGGCTGCCGTAAAGCTGTTTGTCTTTCCGTGAAAGCAAGAACAAAGCTGTGAGTCTGCCACCAGATCAGTGGCATAAAAACTGCATGTGTGGTTTTCCAGCCAAAGACAGCAGGGGGGGAAAACAGACCCCTCAATCTTCCCATAAACACTTAGATTACCATCACAGGAACTTTACCTAGGTAAAAATGTTACTTAGTGCTGCTTTAAATCAGTAAGTAGAGTTTTCCCTGCTCCTTGATGTTATCTCCTTGTTAAAGATGTGTTTTAGCCTTTCTGGTTAATAAGCTTTTTGGTTGTCAAAGGAACAGATCCATCAACTAGATTGAAGCAGGTAAATTGATTGAGAACATCTGAGTTTAACATTCACCCTATATAAATACCTGGGTGCTGCTGTGCAGCAGGACAAAATTTGTTCCCCTTCCTTTTCTTGCTTGTTCTGCAGGGTTTTTGTTTGCTTAGTTTAGGACTCAACTCTTACTTTCGACATTGTCACACATTCAATCTGGCAAAACCAATTTTACTGTTTTCATACATCAGTTAGTATTTTTTTACTTTTATTGAAATAAATATTAGTTAAGCCCCTGTCACACCTTGACGATTTAAACGGCATATGCCTTACATACGAAAAATCTGGCGAAAAAAACGCTGGCATAAGTTATGGGTCAGTTTTGTATGAGTTATGAACACGCACACTGGCACACGTCGACATACTTGCCGTATGTCGAGACTTGACGTATGCCAGCGTATGCTCATATGTGGGGCAAAATTTACAGGTAAGTTATCTGGTTGTTGACATATGTTAAGTGTAAGTTAGTCATAAGTCGTGGCGTCTAGCTTATCCAGAACCTATGAGGAACTTGTGCATAACTTCTGCGTAACTTAGCAAGAACTTATCTCCAACGCAAATCAGCGTATTTGATGTGTTCCAGACGACCGCTGAACGTGCCTCTAACTTGCAGCTACTGTTTAATGAGGTATTGGCAGCATTTTGGTATAGAAGGCGGTTCACAGGAGGAAACTGTATGTATTCCTCCAGACTTCCTCCCCATCATAGGGTGAGCAAGAAGGTGAGTGTGTGTGTGATGGATCCTTCCTGCGTTCACGCCCACAGCCATGACCAACAAACTTCCCAGCAGATATGACTCTGAATCGGCTGCGACTGCAAACCTTCTTTGAACCACAATCAAATAAATCTTTTTATGCAGGCCCGGCGCCTCTGGGCGCATCGCTGCCCCCTCAGGACACTAGCTTGTGACATTTCCTGGGCTTTATGCAGAAATCATGTGTTCTGGACTCGTTATGAACACTGTATGTAATGTATACACACAAAATTGAAAAAATACATAGAAACTTGAGCATGTGTCAGCATTTTACAAGATTCTGGGACGGCAGGCATACGCTGGCTAAATCGGCAAGGTGTGACCGGTGCATTAAAAGTTGATGGTTCCCAATTCTATTTGAGCTAGAGTGCGACACACGAGGTGTTGATATATATGTTAGAACTGGTCAATTTTAAACTCCGCTGGACAAGATGGATGATTAGCACATCCTTACTAACGAACTCTTTGGTGTGGAAGTTTTTACTCGAGGGAGAAATTTTAATTAAGATTTTTTTTTTTTTTACAGACTTTTTAAAAATGTAACACCTTCTAGAAAGGAGAGTGTATTTATTATAGAGGCTTCTGGGCTGTAATAATACTTATTAATAGGGAATGAGACCTTGACAGATGACAGAAAGCTGATCCTATTAAAGTGAAGCAGCTGATTTGGAAAAGTTAGCAATCTGTTGAGTTATAATTAGGGTACAGCATTACTATGAGCAAATGCAAATGGAGATGTTTACTGTTTGTTTTGTAGAAAGATCATTCAGAAAACAAGATTTTATCTCAGAATGGAGGTATTCAAGTCATTGTTCAATATAAATAAGAGAGATATGGGGTCTTTCTTTTTAGGTTGGATTGCTTTTTCATATTTTTCATGGATACTTATGTCCCACCATATGGAAGATTTTACTGTAATAGTAAATTCTCAATGAGGCAGAGAGAAAAAGCTCTGTAAGCTTTGGCTGTTTGTAAAAAGTCTATTTTATTTAACTACAAAAGAATATTGGTCAGACAGATTAATAAAAAAAGGTTCTTGCTCAAAACTCAAAATAATCTATCATCACACACAGCAGATTAAATAAAACATGTAATAGGGATACTAATGTTTTTTTTTTACTTGAAATAGATTTCACTCCAATGAGAAATCACTAAAATCAGGGCATAGTCACGATTCAAAGGGTGTTTAAGCAAAGAGTAGCTCATTTAGTCCCAAAAAAAACCATGTCAGCTAAATCCCCTTTGCTGCAGCCTTAGAATCTCAGTTGGACCTAATCCCATGTTGTTAAAGACGGCTCTGATTGGCCAAGGCGCTGCGGTCTTAGCTGTAACTGATTCCTTTATCAGATTGTGCGTAATCTATTAATATTTTAACACTTTATTGGCTGGATGGAATGAGCTTGTGGGCCGGATATAGCCTGAGGAACCCCATTTGGCACTCCAATATACGATAACAAGCGCTGTATGAGCACTAAGGTTTACATTTGAAAGAGAGTAATTGCAAACTGTACATTGTGTGCATGAGATGTAAAGGAAGGAGATGAATAGTGACGTGTCTAGACCTGTTTGCAAGCTAAAATGCAGAAGATAAACTGTAAACATTACTTCAAGTTATAAAAATGATAACTAAATCCAAATTTAAATACAGATTTCTATTAATTTAGCAAAAAGCAGCTTACGAGTATATTGGAAAAATGCTCTATTAAACCTTAATTTGACTACCTTGAGCTGACGCCTTCATTAGTTTTAACATTAATACAGTATTTTCTAAGTAATAAAGGTTTTCAATAAGGTGGTATTTACTGATAATGATTTATTGATTTTTACATGCTCCAATTGTTCAGAATAGCAAATAGTTGTGTGTAAAATGCGGTGTTCATTTTCTCTTTCTCTAAAGCTTAATGTATGATCCTCTGGTTTGGAAAATATCATCATCTTAATTTTATTTCTTCCAGTATACATCATAATACTGGAAGAAACTTAAATACTGTGTTTCGTAGTGCATGAAAAAAATATGTTGCAGGAGCACCATAACCTAAAGCTGCTGATTATATCCCACATATGTGCTACTACAAGGAAATTCACTATGCAAATGTCATGCCGATGAGACGATAATGGCAGAAGCCTTATGTTTTGCTATCCAGATGCAGAGTCTCTGCAGATAAAGATTAATTTACTAACTAATAAATTAAGGAAGTGGAATTTATTTTCTCGTTAATTCAGCAAATAATTATTTGACCCCCTGGGGGCATGCCGAGTCTGTGTCTACAGCACTGAACTTAACTCAACAGATAGTGAATTATTATGTTTGGAAAATTAGAAAAGCTAAAATCCAATAATAAAGCTAAAGCTCATTTATGATGTAAGTATGTACGAGAACGGAGTTGATGTTTGAGTGTGCTGTAATTTTTTTCTATATGGAGCCATGTCAAATGTCTTATTAGATGCAATACCACACAAGCCTGAGATCTTAAAATAACAACCAAGGTAAAAGTGATAAATTTATATGTACAAATAATTTTAACTGAGTACTAACACCATGAGCATGTCCACCCTCCATATTTTCCAGGAAGCAGATAGTTCCTGTGATACAGAGTTTAATGTTTTCTGCACATCTGCACATAAAGCCCCAAAACAAAGGCAAAGGGTCTTGGATGCTTAGAGAGTTTTTATTAATCCAGCTCAACACGTCCTGTGCTGACATGTCTCTGAACGGTCACTTTAAGAGGAAAAATCAGAATACCCAAAAGCGAGATAAAATACCATCTGTTAGATTATACATAATACACACACAGAAAAAGACCCTATTTATAGACATACCCTATGGTCTAATGAAACTCAGATTAAAGCATTTGGTCACATTGACTATCGTTAATTTGCATGTGCATTAACATGTGCCCTATTGTGAAAAACAACACATGTCATACGGGCATTTTGCTGCAGAAGGTTTTGGTTCCTTTCACAAAACAAATGACATCATACAGAAAGAATATTTTGTTAAACATTGAAGAAAAATCTTAGACAGGAACTTAGAAATTTGTAAAAACACGTCCTCCAGGCTGGCAAATACCGTAAACGTACTATAGAAGTAAAATAGCAGCTATAGAAAAGCCCTGATCTCAGTCCAAAAGAAAGTTTGCAGACAGAACATTGCCGTCTGCCGTTCTTTGAAAATTTCAAGCACATGTAAACATAATCCTGAATGTTTAACATAAACAAACATTTTTTTTTTTATTGGAAAACAAACAGAATGAATTTCAAATGTTTTCCCTCATCTACATTGAATTTTGTTTACCATTTATATATATATATATATATATGTATATATATATATATATACATATATATATATATATATATATATATATATATATATATATATATATATATATATACATATATATATATATATACATATATATATATATATACATACATACACTAGTGGATCAAGAATGCTCTAAACACAAGCACTACCTACTAAAAGCTCAAATCTTCTAACAATAACTCAACAAAGACAGAGTGGTTTTCCTGTGATTATGTGCAGCCCCTTTTCTCTATCTTTACAATGTTCCCCTGGTGTGATTGGTGAGACCATTGATGGATCAAACCGGCTGAAAGATGTCAATAACAAAAATAAAATAGAAGCCAGCTATTTTGGCTGTAGAGTATGAAAATACTATTTTAAGTACATTTAAGTAAATTTACCTATTTAAGTAAATTGTGATGTTCTGACGTCAATTTGCAACCCACCCTGGAGCCACTTAAAGAGGTTGTGTCTGTCAATATTTTCACATTTACCAAATAGAAATAATTTCGGTAACACTAACTGATAGGAAACCTTTTTTATTCATTTAATATCTGACATGAGGGGAAAAAAGCGTAATTTCAACCTTATAGAGATAAGTTAAATGAAAGCTTACAAAAATGCAATTTTGAGGCACTTGCCTCCTCACAAGAGCCAACTTAAATTTACAACCTAGCAGGTCTTTACAGTTAAGTAACAAAATGTAAAACACATTTTGCTTTTCTCTCATGTTTGATGGGAAAATAGATTTTTTAGCATTATTGATAGCATTTTTTTTTCCTTCAATTTGCTTTTCAAAGGAATACACTAACAAATGAGGAGCCCTATTTTTCACAAGAAAAAAGCTGTTGTTGGAAGGGGTGAGAAGCCAGTGAAGTGGCAGACTGCAGTTTAACTTTTGTTGCCCATGGTGACAGACTGATTGGTGTAATGAGGCTTTGATAAATTCATTATGATTATGGAAATGTTGCTTTTTCTTCTGACTTTCTTGATGTCATTTGCCATTAAAATGGATGTCCTGGTGAGTTAGCATCTGGCTCTGTTGATTTTGCCTTCTTAAATTGTCAGAGATGCGTTGAAGCATGGAGGTTTTCCCCATTTCTTAATAAAAATGTTTGATTTATTATTGAATTAAGCAATACAAATAACTGTGAATCTGAAAAGAACAGTTTAACAATAACTTCTGTTTTTGGGTTAGCTCTACAAAAAATGTTTAAGAAATCCAAAAAAGAAAAAAAAAAACCCTGCTCCTTAAGCATGAGTGGTGCTTGCTATGTGCATATGCATCGCTGCACAAACAGTTGAAATCTAAGTAGTTTTGCATCTGAATAGGGGTTAATTCTTTCTACTTCTGAGTTTGAAGAGGTCATGATTATACAGTTTATGATTCCAGGATTTAAGTAAAGCAAAGGTTGTGGTTTGCTATTCTTCCTATATGTAGCATTATTAAAAATATACAATAAACAGATTTCATTTACAGATACACTGGCAACATGAAAACAACACTGTCAATTGTAGTTAAACGTGTGGACCAAATTATTGGTACCCCTCATTTAATGGAAGAAAACCCACAATGGAAACAGAATTAACTTGAATTTGACAAAAGTAATAATACTAAAAGAAAAATGTGAAAATTAGCAAATTAAGGTCAATCATGCTTCAAAACGATCTAGAAATAAGTAAAAATTTCTTAAATTAAGTGTATTTACCCTTAATTAGAGTAGGTAAATTAGATGATTTGCCAATAAAATTAGTATTTCTTACTCTTAAAATAAGATAATTAGATAACACACACTTGAAATAAGACAATGCAATTGTGTTTTCTTATTTTAGGTGTAAATTGTCTTGTTCCATTGGCAAGATGTCTTTTACCTCCTCAATCCAAGAACAAATGCACTTATTTTAAGAAAAAATTACTTATCTAGATTTAGATTTTTTCCAGTGTATAGATACATGAGAGAGACCTAAAAAAGTGATGATACTATTAGAAAAGACTGAAAATAATTTAGTCAAAAAAATGTGTTAAATCAAGTTCTGTCCACTAATTGGCATCTCAGGTGTCTAGAGTCATGTAATCAATCAGTGGGCCCATATACAGGGCTAGAGGTAGTCACTGAGCTGTTTGGTGACCTGGTGTGTTCCACACTCAACATGGACCAGCAGAAGCAAAGGGAAAAGTTATCTCAGGAGATTAGAAAGAAAATTACAGAAAACCATGCTAAACATAAATGCTAAAAGACCATCTCCAAGCAGCTCGATGTTCCTGTGACAGTTTAACATATCATTAAGAGATTTAAGATCCACAGACTGTGACCGCATGAGGAAATGGGATGACAAATCAAAGAGTATGGGTAATATGATTGATAACAGAAGAGCCCAGAAAAACTTCTAAAGAGTTTAAAGGTGAATTTCTTTAGTACATATATAATTACATATGCAAATTTGGTAACAACAGCCACCATGTGGCAAGTGAGTTAACTAGTAGTTGTCAGGACTCCTGTTTTGTGTCTGTGTTTTCTGTGTTTGTCTCCCTTCATCCACCAGGAGGCGCCTGGTTCTGGTCCGCCTCCTCACACACCTGTGGATGGTTTCCTCATTAAACGGAGTGTTCTTAAGCTGCTGACTGCCACTACTTCGACGCCAGAGTGTTTGCCAGTTTAGGGAAGTTGTCCTGCTAACTGGATCTCTCGGACCTTTACACCCTGGAAGGATAAACTGAGCTTCAAACTGAGCTGGGATACAAACAGGAGGTTTGGATCCACTTTCCCCAAGAGATCGTTTGAGCTTTCACTGAGAAAAGGATTAATCTCCACAACGACCCGTTCAAGTACCGCAGGAAATCTGGGTGGCAGTCAGTATCTCCGTTATCCAACAATCAACCGCATTCTGGGTAAAACCTGTTCCGCCCTCCACCGAATCAGACAGACACTGGAACCACAGCAGACTGATAGGAGTCAAGGACTCAACAACTTCACTGGAAACGTGAGTCGGCAACCAAAACCTCTTCTCCAAGTTTCACGAGTCAAATTCCCCACTGAGCCTGAACTAACCGCTGTGTCTTCCCCTAACTTTGCACTTCCGGTTGAGCAGTGTTCTGAGCAACACTTCTCCCCCTGTTTACTTCTTCAATAAAACCAAGTAAACCTTTTACCAGGTCTCTCTGTTCGGTTTTCTGCATTTTTGGGTCAGAACTTTGAAACATCATGACAGTAGTTAAGTCTTTTACATCACAGACGACAAACTCATTTCTTTCTCAGTCAATTCGTTTTATCTTAAATTGCTTTCAAAGATCATCAAGCCTACCTCTTGTCAATGTGATTTCTCGATTCTTCATGCCAGACACCGATCACTCTTGATTGTGACAAAAAAATTCTTAGTAATAACAGTTAATTAAGAATTGAAGAAAAACAGCAGTTATATATTTTTTTTGCAAATGGCCAGGTTGGCTAAAAAGTAAAATACACTGTATTTTGACAAAATACTGTGTGTTTGTTTTCATCCTGTTAAAGGTTAGAATATTCTAATAAGGCTTTAGGTGATATTTATGCAGAAATCTGGGGAAACCTTTAAACATCAGTGTATTTAATTGTATAAGTCATTAAAATGGCAATTCTTTGAAATGTGTGTGCAAACCAATTTTACCATCTGACTGAAACAGTTAAGCCTCAAGTCAAAAACAGAGATTGTATCCATAACCAGACATTTGTGAGATTTGCGAACATTAATGGAATTCAGGTAGTGTATTTACGTGTGTAAATACATCTCCCCAGGCATTTCAATTTTGTTGCAGCATCTGCTGTTGTTTACTTGTCTAACTCATAATGAGGAGGTAGAATTGGAGGTATGTATCCAGGTAAGATATGGCAATGCAAGCATTCAAAACATCTAATTGCAATAACATCGCACAAATGAGTAATTCAGCTACCTAAAGAGAACCCTGAGATCTTGAAGGAGCACTTAACACGAAGGAGTCGGGTTAGAGGCCTTTACATGCTAGAAAATTCAAATAAATAAAAAGTTTCTAGGTAAGATTTAAATATGAAATGCCTCTGCCCACTGTCTTCTGAGAGAATCTGTGATTATCATCAAGGTAAGTTAACATTATGTTGTTCATATTGCTTTTTTTGCCCTTGTCTCCCTTTAAAACATCAATTATTTATAAGCAATCATCTATCATTAATCTTATTAACCTGCCAGCTAAGTCAGTAATTGCAGGAGAAATGTGACCAAGCAGCACTCAAGCACAGGGCACATACTAGGTCATGCTTAACCCAAAGCTTGATTAGATGTCATGTTTTGGTTCCATATGAGCAACACTGACAAATATTCCTTTGTATTCCAGTGACAGACTTTGATTGCTTTTGAATAAAGCATTTACCCATTTGAGGAGAAATATAACTATTCAATTAATGAGCACCGACATTTTTACACCTGGCCTACTTTAATATGAAGAGTAGTGGGCTAATGGTTTGTAATAGTAATGAGGGTCGTTAGTTTTACTGTTATGAACAGCATACTGGAGCCAAACACAAGTGCCTTAAAGCATTTATAATATGGATGAAAAATTTATTGGGTTGATTATAACTAAAGACTTTTTGAAATAACAATAATTAAAGTGAATAGATAGATGGAGCGATAGATGTGATTTGCTAAAAGAAAGTCCTACACAAAGCAATTATTAAGCCAAAACTGTAAAAAAAATATGAAAATTTTCAATGTAAGATGAGAAATTTTATTTTGTCTGTAAATATGATCTACCCAGAAGTGCTCAAGTTGTGTACTTTTAGCCTCACCTGGTTTAAATCTGTTTTAAAAAAATAACCACTTTAAAAAAAGTGATTTAAAAATATTCTATAGAATAAATGATAGCCGTTCCCCTCATTTATACTAACATATGTGGTCTTATAAAACATACTTTACCAACGGTTGTGTATTAAAAAAAAGAAAGACAGATATTTATAAGGGAAAGACTGCTCAGACCATTTCAGGGAATGTAATATTTAAAAAACGTATAATAACAAACAACTAATTGCAAGAAAACGTAAAAAATATAAGGATATATTGTAGGCAGTATGAATGGAGAATATCAAACCTGTGCCGTAAGAGGGTAAAATGCATCTACATTTCCATTAGTTCATTCATTTAAAGTGAGAATTTATTTGGTTATTACTCAGACTGGTCTTTTGTTTCTAAGGTCAGCCGCCTGGGAGCAAAATTAATGGCACCTACGTCCCTACTGTTTCATTCCTCTGGGAGGAACAAGGCACATGACTCATTCACAAAGGGAATTTACATCATGAAAGGGAGCTGTATAAAAACAGACCACAAGCCTAGACAGGAGTACTTTCCACTAAAGCGTAAATCCAGACCAAACCTCACACCTCTTTAAGGAGGTGAGAGATATATAACCTCCAATCAAAAAAAGTGGAGGACTGTATGGAAAAACCTTAGAATTACACAGAAAGCTACACACATTCTGATGTTTGCTTTGTGCATATAGCAAGAACCGTTTGTATTTCGTTTTTGGTCTTGGTTACCTTATTAATCAAAATCATAAGAATTTCCAGACATTTATAAATTAAAGACAAGTAATTCAACCAAAATAAAGAAAATGCTTTAAAGATCAAGGAGAAAAATAAAGGGCACCATATTTTTAACAAATAACTGAAATAAAAAATCTTCTCTGGAGGAATCATCTTATCTAATCTTTTTCCTTTAGTAAATGCATCCAGTCAGTTTCCCACCAGATTGCACACAATCACTGCAGTCTTTGTGGTGGAAGCTGCTACTGAGTTTTAAGATGAATTTCTAGAATATTATTTGAATATTTAGGAAAAAAATACTATTATTTAAAAAAAAAAAAGATAGCCATTGTATCCTTTAACAGCTTTGGTCATGTCAATCCCAGAAGTGCTGTGGACTTCTAATAAATAAAACAAAAAGGCCTTTTAAAGTGAGTACACACAGTTGTGATGTTGTTCTCAGGCTGGCAAACTGACACATCATCCTCCCTATTATAACTGCATTTAGCAGAGATACACAACAGATCCTTGACAGAAACTGTTGAGTTTGTTAGCACCATCAGAGTGCTAACAACCTGATGGCAGACTGCACAGAGTGTGGTCTGTTTGTAGGTGAAAGCGATGCAAAGTTAGGCTGTACCTGCTGCTTGAGGCGTGCTCCTCAGGTGAGAGTCACTGTTCTCTATCAAAGTGATTGAGCCCCTGTCTAAACTAGATGGTATTTTCTCAACTTCACCTGTAGTGCCAGGGGGCAACTATCTACTTTCTAAAGGGTATGCTGTCATATTTTAGTGTAACTGATTGTAGAAATTGTCAACTGGAATTTAATTATCTGCGTAAAATGAACTCTCGAGGAAGAACATGTAGTAATAAGGACAAAGTCAAGAAAATAATAGAGGAAGACTTCGACTGAACTGAATGAGGTAGCTATAGCTTGCAGATAACGCAGTGTCAAAGAGGAATTTGCTTAGTTAAGACTGGACTGCAGGCGAAAGCTAAGCTTGCCTTGTCCAGGATCAACTGAATTTTCAAATACAAGAAGATATCATCTGTGAGGGAAGGTAGGCTAAAAAGGTATTATGTATAAAATGGATCAATCAGCAAACATCAGTCCATAATAGGATGAAAAAACAGCCCATCCCAGAGCCTGCAAAAAGGGATAAGAAGAAGAAGAAAAACGCAAAACTAGGGTACTTTTCTTATGGTAGATTGGGACGCTGAGGGTATTTCTCTATCTCAAAAAGTTTTTACCTGATGTGGAAAGCTGTAGTTCCAGATTTAGATCATCTCTTCATCAGCTTGAAAAACAACTTAAAAAGGAGAAAGACAATGACTTGGTCATTAAAAAGACCCTGACTATTCCAGAATTAACTGCTGTTCCAGGGTTGACAGTCATAACTTCACCTGTGGTTGCTCAAGCATCTGAGCTTTGGTTCCCAACTGATATTCCTGCACCTGCGTTTGTCAGCCTGGGAGCTTGAAGCTTGCTTTGAATTCAGGGGGGGACCCGACTCGTTAACCTCTGACCTTCCACTCTAGCATCCAATGAGCTGTGAAGACAAGACGCTTTACAAGCCCTAGACTGCTTGGGTGAGCCTCTTCAAATTTTAAGTGGTCTCACAAAATCTGAGATGGGCATATTCCTGATCATCAACGCTTGTTTTCAGAAAGGGGAGACCATGAATTACAGTTTGCCTCTCAGCCAAGAAATCAAGTAATTTGCCATGAGAGTAATTCCATAGGGGATATGGGAGATCATCCTTTCCCTGAAGCCTCATTTTAAAGTTCCTTAGCATCAGCATGGTTCATAAATTATTATTACGTTTTTTAATGGTTGCTTTAGCCAAAACATGTTAAAACAACATCAATGGGACTTAGTACTCGTCACTAAAGTCTTTCTAGCCAAGGGACCAAGTGCATGTTGTGAAACATGGGAAATAGCAGCTGTTAAAGTTATGGGTTGTGAAGGATAGTTGCTGCTGAGGCAACTCAATGCCTATGTTCAATTTGTTGCAGGGTGTGACATTTGGAAGTAGGCCTTCAGAATCTAAACGAGTTCCTCTCGACACCACTTAAATCGATTACAAAGGAATTCTGTTCAGGGAAATACTTGACAGACTTAGGGATCTCGGACCAGTTTGATGATGAGCTGGTTTGATATAACCCCAGAGAGGGGGGATTTAGCTCATGTGACAACATTTTGAGGTAAAGTTTTTTCTCTCAGAGGCAACATCCATATGGCACCAAAGACTGTATTCACACTGCAGTTTGAGTGCAGCAATGAAACCCAAGCGAGGGGCACAGTAACACAGCAGAGAAGTAAAGACTTTAAAAGAATAAAGAAGGGCAGGGAGAAAACAAAACCTCTAGGAGTGAGAAACGAGACAGTTGTGTGAACTAAACAGGCTGTAGAGTAAAATATGTTTGTTCATAATCCACAATAACCTTAAAAGCTTCAGAAACTCACTGCAACTCCCAAGTCCGCCATTGTTGTTGAGTGAATTTGCCCGCATGTATTAAGGCAGAGGTGGGTCCCATGTTGGCTTATATGTGGACATCTGCTAGTTTTGCGTTGGTTAAGCAGGGAGTCACAAAAGTCTTAAGAGGTCTTCAGTCTATTTCTAAGCAAAGGTGAGTAAAACTCCCTGTGTAAAAGTCTTGGAAATGTGCCACTGAACTGACCTGCAGGAATGGATATATACTAACAACTAGAACAACATTTACAATTCAAAAACATGAATGTTCTTTGACATAGTGTCTGTGGAATTACATTAAAGTTAACGACGTAGCTGCTAGTTCTGTCACAGGAAGGAAATGAGTATGCTTGTCACCTAAGGCTCAGAGGTGAAGACAAAAGACTCATAGAAGGAGATCACAAAAATAAATCTCAGCTCTGCTATTTTATCCTACTTTGTGCAGTGTGTACTAATGGGTATTGCCTTCCTCGTTTCCCTCAATGGGAGTCCTAGGTCCCTGCAGCAAAGCCAAGCTGTGCTAAATCTAGAGACAGCCAGGTCTCTGGGCTTGAGTCTTGCTGAGCTCCCAGGTGGAAGAGGGCAACACAATATGAGGCTGACAGAAAGATGAAGCCCTGTAAGAAAAAAAAAAGGAGCATGTGTATAACCCAAGAGGTCATGTGCTAGGAGCAGAGTGTAATTGTTTTCTTCATTTCCTCAAGCTTGTAAAGCTGATCTGCTATCACCTGCAGACTGTGATGCCATGAGCATGGCAATGAGGCTGCTTTCTCCAGCTCTTTTGACAGTTCAGCCCGCATAGTAGTCAGAAGAAAAGCTATTAAGCTGGTAATCAATTTGGCTGTTCTGGAAGAAAAAGCACTTTGTAGGTGCAAATGCTCAAAAACATGATTGAAAGTTTCTCGTTTGGGTTGCTTACTTCGTCCTAAGCCTGCTCCAGTCCTTTTGGGACAAAAATACAATCTAATTTAACATCCTCAGCAGCAGGACCACAAAATTATCTAACAATATAATAGTCTTGCAAGGTAATGTGAGCAGATATTACAAATGGGCCAGAAGATAACAAGAATAGCAGAAATATTTTCAGACGGGATTATCAGAAATAGTCTGATATAACGTGTTGATGGGGTGTTGAGAAACCTAACAAGTTATAAATAGAGTGACATCAGCTCTGACTCACTCCTACTGAGCTGGACAGCCCAGAGACAGACTGCTTTGTGGTGAAAGGAGGGTCATCACCTACATTTCAAATCAACTTACATCATCTAAAGAGTTACGTTCAAAAACTAAAAGGCCATTTAACAATTCAGCTCTGAAGCATTGCACATAGCTCACAGTATGTAACTCTAAAGCAGGCTAATTTTCAATTTTCTGCCTTTGAGTCTGGTCTTTCTCAAGAGCAAGTTTCATTTTACTAAACACTACAATTTGCCGAGGCGCCTGGGTGGCAGAGAGGAAAACCACTTGGCCTCTGTAACAACAACCTGGGTAAGATGGATTTTAAATCAGCCTTTCAAGCAGAAAAAAATTAGCACAGTTCTGGATTGAAATCCTATCAGACATCAGTGACATATTGAGCCTGGACTGCAGACTAAACATGAGAGTCCATATAGAGTATGCTCCGAAAGTAATCATTCTCCTGTTAACTTTTGCACATATTGCCATGTGTCATCCACAACTTAAATGGGGTTTATTGGGATTTAAGGTGTCAGACTGACGCAAAGTAGTGAATAACAGAAAACTTGAAGCGAAAAAGAGCATGGGTTTTCAAATGTGAAAATAAATAGTGAAAAGTGTGTCGTAATGAGTTTTCATGAGTCAATACTCTTTAAAATTATCATTTATTACAGTAACAGTTTCAGACATTTTAGGGAATGTCTCTATTGCCTTTGCATATCTAAACTGACAATTTTGTCTATTTGCAGAATAACTTAAGCTCAGTCTGATTAGAAAGTGTCTGTAAAAAATTTCCAGGGTTTACCGCAGGTTCTCAGCGGGAATTAGGTCTAACCTTAGACTGGATCATTCTAATACACAATGTAAGCCACCCCTTTCTAGAAAACAGTGGCTTGCACTTCCCAGGTCAGGGGTTGGTTGCTGCCTCAAGGAACCCCCAATTCACACTGCTTGCAGCTCTGTTCTTCTCCTCCAGACTTTGCTATCATTCGTTTCAGTCCTAAATTACCCAGCATGCACTCTGATCTACTTTGCTCTGCAGCCTGGAGGTCTAAGAAGTCTCCACAAATCACACCAAACCAACCCCCTCCCCTTCCCTAGTAATAAATGCAGAAACCAGACCAAAACAATTGGAAGAGGGTCATTGAACAAGAGTAAAAACTGCCTCGCCTTTCTCTTTTTTTCTTTTGAGGGTACATGACTACACTGACAACACAGAAGCTATATGTTCTGTCTTTTTTGGTGCATTAAAGGAGTACATTGTGCATAACAAATAATGATTAACTTAAACAGCATAACTACAAATACATGCATATTTTCATAAATTTAACAAAGTCTTCAAGAAAATCTATTCTGACTTCAGTAAATTATTTGTATTATTATTGTATATTTACAATTATAAATATATTAACACAGATTTGCTTGTTCAATGTTCTGTTGGTGCAAAGGGATCTGTGCAAACTGACTCCAGGAGAAATCAGTTAAGGTGAAATTTGGATGGTTGGCCGTAAGCATAGTACTGTCCTGCTAAGGCTGTGTAAACCGTCTTATTGACTATAACGGAGTAAATGTTATGCCCCTCTGCGTCGAGAGGCATCTGCTGATGTGTCCCCTGGAAACCACCCTCAGGAAACACCCCCATACTTTATGCTTAGGACAATTGTCTGGCTTTGAGGTAGTTCAGCTCTAAAGTTATTTGCAGCCTTTAAAGGGTTTTTGTCCAAGATCACTCTGTATTTAGCCTCATCAGTGTTCCTATAAACATTGAACAACTTTCCTACTCCTGCAAAAGGGAATTATCCTAACAGCATGATTCCCCCTCCACCATGTTTCATTATAGGGATCATTTATTTCAGATTGTTTGCGTGAGAATCCTGCCACATATTCTACATGTGAGTCAGCAAGATCTTCCAGCACCTCTGGGAAAAGTTGATTCTCTGATAATACATGTTTCTAAGAGCCTTATGGTTTCTGTCAGCGTGACTGTGTCTCAGTGTAGTTTTGCAGCTGTGCTCAACTCCTTCCTTTTGCAGATGATGGATTGAAGATATGTTCAAACCTTTGAATATTGTTTTATAATCTAACTGCTTTAAATTGATCTTTGTTATTATTGACCTGTGCGATATTTCCCAACTTATCTTGTTCGATTACATTCACTAATGTAACTCTTGGGCTCTTAAAGACTGCTGTGTTTACACTGATCAATTACACTTAGTTTGAGTCAACTAAATTTACTATGTGACTTATAAAGGTAGTCTTTGTACTCCATCTTATTTCACTAAGTGCTTTTAATATCGTTTTATTTAAAACTTTGCATTATTTGTCAATTCTTCCTAAATATCCACTACTTTCTGTTGATCAAAGGATTGTCCAAAATACACTTGGTGGTTTTAAATAGGCAGCATGCAGCTGCAAATACTGTGAGTAGCAGCTAATCCACAAGTTGTTGAGTAATTTAAAATCTATGTTTTGTGGAAATGTAATTATTACGAAAAAAATAAGAAAACAATGCAAGAAAAAACCAAAGGACATTTCGGTGTGTTGTGGAAACCAAGCGGATAAGAACAGCATGGTAAAGCAAGCTGACAAGCTGAGGATTATAGGACTATAGGACGGAGAGAGTGGGAAGGAAGTGGTGTCCAAATCAAAACAGCAGACTTGTGTGAGTGTGGTTATGTGTGGTCATTTTTCCTTTATCATGGCCAGCTCACATGTGCTGCACTGCTTAGCAGGTTGAAGTGGAAAAAAGGCAGAATTGAACTGCTCCCGCTCATTTCACAGATTTTCCAGACAAATAATATCAGGTTTGTGCCCACTAGCGCCAACCCTCCATCCGTGCCGGTCTCTCTGGCCTATAATTAAATGGCATTCATTTGATTTGTTCATTAGGTCAAGCCTCAGCTGGGTTGAAGCAAAACGGAACCCTCTTATTAGTGGTTCATGACTCCACTCTCTCCATGGTTAGCACTGGAAGCTCTGGTGAAAAACAGCAGAGCAGCAGTCGGAAGCTGAAGCTGTCAGGAAGATTTTCCCTCTTTTTGAAAAAAGAAAAAAGAACCCACCTTTTAAAAGGAGAGGCAGTCAGGAATAACAGTTTATTTACAAGAAGTCAAACATGGAACCAGAAATTATAGAATAACATGATATTTTCTGGCGGAGGTGATTTACTTTTCCATGCGTGTTATAATCTGACTTCTCCTTCTTCCTTGCACTCTTTTAAATTTGATCCTGACTTCAATCACAGAATATAATATGCAGTTTCATTATCCCACACAGTGGGGAAGGATTTAAATCTGGGACTTATGCTAGATTTTCTAGGCCATCAAAGCCTAACACATTTCTTTAAGCAATAAAATCATAATGAGTCCATCATTTTCCCTCCACATCTGTCAAGCTCATCTAGATTCTATTCATTGTATTCTCTTTGCTTCTTTTTAAAATATGGTATTGTAATGCTGTTTATTGCAGAATAGATTCAATAGAATTCCTGTTGCACAGGTTCCAGAAAAAAATATAAGATGAGATATTGCTTAAGAATAAAACAAAAATGTAAAATATTTCACCACAACGCTGTGGCTCGAGCGACAGTTATAAATTGTTGCAGAATACATTTAAGCTTTAGATAAATCATTAAATTTTTTTATGTAAATGTTTGCAGGGTTTGCTTGCAGCATGTGGGGAGATTTTTGGAGAAGAGGGGCTATAAGAGAAGCATGGCGACCTGGCGAACCATATAAAAGTTATATCCCTCCACGCCGCTGTCCTGTGTTCTATTCAAAGTCTCACGCCATTTGTTGCATGTCTCCCCCTTCTCCCTCCACCCTCTTTTACGTCAAATTAACGTTCAATAAAGGCCAGTAGTGCCAAAAAAATCATTCAAAAAATTGAAAACTACTATACATCCATCGATCCACCATTACAAAGATCCATCTATCAAGTTATCCAATCAGCAAGCCATCGTCTTCCACTTATCTGTGATAAGGTCAGAAGGATAACAGGTCCATGGGGGAAATCCAGGTGCTCCTCTCCTAAGTAACACTCCAACTCATCCTGAGGAATCCAAAGAGGCTTCCACGACATTTTGTATTTTCCAAATACAACCCTTCATAATCTTACGGATGAATCCTTATCAGATACCCAGATTATCTAGGATCTTATTTCCCCCCAAGACCTTCATCCTTTTTCTAAGCTTGAGCCCTTCAAACTTAGAGAGAACCCACTTCAATTTGGAATCCATTTCTCTTATTTGTAAGACAAATCCCCTGACCACATAGAAGAACCGAATAATCAACAGGATGAGTTTGCAGGATCATTGCAAAAGAAAAGCCCTCAATCTGTCTCTCCATCTCCCATTTAAACTATACCATCCTTGATGAAAGGTGATCACAAGAAAGATGCCACTCCAATACTGAGGACTGCTGCAGCTCCTACATTGACCCCGATAAACAAATACTGATCTGATCATGTTGACAAGTTACTAATAGAATAAATGTGTGGGTGTAAGTGGATCATTTTTTTAATTAATCAAATATAAAGGTAGTAAAAAACATCTGATTAGGATGGAAGAAAACTGCATCGATAAAAGGACATTTTACAGATGAAATATTTATCAGATTTAAAAGTATTGTTGCATTTAAAACATCTTAAGCAATTTGATTGATTCGTAATAATTTCATAGAACAAATAGGATAATTCTTCTGCCAAGTATAAATAACAATGACAGAGTCAGCAATGTCAGAGCACACAGACTGTGTGTGCTCTGACATAAAACTTGGAACATGGAACTCGGGGCCTGTTTTACCACACAGGTTTAAAGTTTTTCCAACAGTTGCAGTTCAGAATTCCCCCGACTTTACACAAGCGAATAAAGCTTGGTTTGGTGTAGAACGCTTAGAGCCGTCCATGTTTGAGCCTTTGCCTCGCAACGCTGCCAGTTCTGTTAGCTCTACACCTGCTGAAGACACAGATGTCCATCCCTGTGAACACTGGGAAGGAACTCAATGGTAAATTAAATTGATTTTTATTTCAACTGACTCAAGATGCTTTGACCGAAAAATTTTTATTAACAGATGACATTGACATTGATATATGATTGGCTGACTTTAAACTAAATGGCCTGCATAAGATAACGAAGAAAAAAAAACTATCTTAAGACAGGATTTAAAAAAAATAAAAAAAGAAATGTTCTAACTTTTGGGACAATATACTGTAGTCTGATAAAGAGTACATTTATATACATGTGTAAGCCAGAATGATTTAAAATTTAAATATGACTTCCCTACAAACTTTAAGGCTTGATCAACTCTGAATTGATCAAGCCTAAAGTTGGAAACACTGAGTTTTCAGTTTCATATAGGCTGCTATGAATTAATTAAATCAATTCTAAGTAGGTCCACTCAGAGTTGAGCACGTGCATAGCAACTATGAAAAGTCATTATCAGTGGAGCACGGATTTGACAATCACCATGGGAACAGGCAACAGGAAGTGCCAATTTCACACTAAACTAAAGATTTTAATGCAGAAATAAAAAAAAAATGGAGAATGTATTTAAAAGACAGGGCTTCAGCTGCAAAGGAGAGGGAGATGGAGTAGAAGAATATCACAGACCATTTTAACCTCTATTAAAAGCACTTTCCTCTGTGTTGTTCCATTTCTAGATCACTAAAATAGGATTCTTCCTGATCAGAATCACGCTCCTACTAAGAACTGTAATAATGGATATTCTAAATTGCATTTTTGCCAGCAAAAACAGGATTTCAGGAAAAAAAGGCAGTTTTGACATTTATGAACCTGACTGAATATGTATTCATGATATCTGAAATACATTTCTTCCTTATCAAAATGATTAGAATTAAATAATTAAATAATTTATTACAAATTAATTTCTAGACTTCCAGAATTTATATTTTAGATTTGAAGAATGTCATTTTGAAAATAACATATTTCATTTATCAAAATTACATATTCAAATAAACTAATAACATTACAGGGGAAACTAGTTTACTGGTTGAATGGTGGTATATCAATGTATTATATTTAGGTGAAATCTCACAGTACAGAAGCACAACTGTCAGCAGATGAAGATGAAGTTTAAATACATTCAACCAGGGGGCATCTATGCATCATCGAATGGGGTTCCTCCTCATTTTATTCCATCTTACATTACATAATACATACCCATTCACAGTAAATACTAAGTGGCTGTCTGACTGTGCACTTGTTTTCTATAATACTGTTATCACACTCAATGTTTTCTATATATTAAGTTCTGTTAAATATCTGTTAAAGCAGTCTTGTAATGCTGCAAATGTGAGAACGGATAAGTTGTGGACGTGTGTGACGGATTGTGAGGTGACAGACGCTCATCAAGAGAACTTTCAGAACACGAAAGGTCTAAGAACCGTCTCTTTATAATGATTTAACTCTGCAAATTAATGGCACTCATTGCCTAATTGCGCTAATAACACCTAATGTCTTTAACAGAACTAGTGAATGGTTTTCTTTTTATTGTTTGCACAAAAGTACAACTGAAATATCCGGACTAAAAAAGGAAATAAAACAAAGTGATTGGCTTTGAGTTGGGCGGGGACAGAAGTCACAGAGTTTATTGAAGAAAACCTGCTCCAGAACAGGTTGCCTCTATGGGAATGTTACTATGGCAACCTAAAGAGGTTGAGTAATCTCTTTTGTGAAACTCAGTTTTTCCTGATATCAGGTTCAGAAAACATAGAGTAAACCTGCTTTTTAAAACCGGTCTCAAAAATAGAACTCTGTAAAATTCCCCTGAAAAATTTCCCCTGAATTCAGTGAGCTTTGTGTAAGGGGTCCCCATGCAGGCTGTCTAGATTAATTTAGTGCTTTGAATAAAAGCAAAATTTTTTCTCCTACCATCCCGAACACGTTACCCTCATCAGATCAGTTGAATATTAAAGTTATAGTAGAGGATTTTTGCGAATATTTTAAAAGACCCGCCCTCTAAAAAAAAAATGCACATGCACAACCCTGTACTGCCCAGAAGGAAGGACTATAAGATGTGTGCATAAGCATGCACAAGTCAATTTCTCCTCCTGCACGCTGTATTTGCATTGCTCATCCACGCTTACTTTCCAAAAGAAGATTTGCAATTTCTCTACGTCTTTGTCAGACTCACCACTACTAAGTGAAAACGGGGACGAGTACGTTGGATGGGCTTACATAAACGTCTCACCAGAATGATTGACAATAAGGAGGACCACTTATTTTGATTATCCACCCAAAAATACAACATCCTCCACCTTTTAAACTGCTTTCTCAGGTGATGCAGATGCTAGAGGATCATAAAGTGACTCTTTCTTCTCTGCACCCATGGACTTACTGCAGTCTTAGTGTTTCATCACTAGATCACATCTGAGCTCTGGTGCCATTACAGCTCTGAAGTTACATCTCAAGGTGGAACATGGGTGTGAAGAACAGAAAAAAAATTTGTTCAATCATTAATGACACCATACTTCGCACTACAGCAACAATTTGGGTGTGAATCCTGCTGTTGAGTAAAGATGACACAGGAAAATGATATTAAATCGAGAAAAGGCCAAGAGATGTTTAAAAGACTATTTCTGTAACATTTTTCAGCATGTATAGGCTTTGAAGAAGAGAGAAGAGATTTTCAGGAGATACCAGCCGGGGGCGATTTTGAAGCTCTCTAGGTTTTTTTTAGGCATCTAATTTACATGGTTAGACCCCCCCACCCCCACCCCCCCCCCTTACCCAACTCCTGTGACTGCAAGTGAATTCTGTCCAGCTAGGACCTGGGAGCATCTAGTAAATATGTTTTTATTTCCCCTGGTTTTGATATATAAGCTGGACTAAACACTAATACATTATTCTGAAAGGTGTGTTGCTGGGAAAGCAAAGTTTATCTGTTAGTGTTCCCCAGCCCAACCACGGCTGTCCAGTAAAGCTATTTATCTCTGTGGAGCTTAGAGCTTAATGGGCAGGATAAACAGCCTATGTGCAGGACAAAAGTTGCCCCTAAATCAACAATTGAATCTTTTAGTGATAAAAGTAAAACATGTTTTTTTTTTTTTCTATTTTTTTTTCTTTTTTACTTCTTATTACTATAGAAGTGGACAATGTACCTTGATTTCAGGTGAAGTTCTTTAGATTTTTTGGTCCATTGTGTTTTACTTTTATAATTTGTATGCAGTATAATTTGCCTTCAGTCTACTGCAATGAAAAACTACTTTACACCTAATATAGAACAGATTATAATGGGCAATCTGTGTAACAAAGCTGCATGTTATTGTGATGTGGAAAGAAAGTTATGTATAAAAATAAAAATCTGAAGAGTGTGGTAAGCATTTGTTTTCAGTGCCCTTTAGTCAATACTTATAACTCCCTTTAACAACCAAATGTTCTATTTCTAGGGTGGTAATGGCCTGACCAACTCACACAGCTTGAGGCTAAAACTTATGCCAGTATGTAGCTCCAGTTCAGTCAGATTGTATTGATGTGCGTAAAAAGCAAATTCATACTCTTGCTACGATTGTTTTTGCTGGATTAACTTCTGGACTCTGATTAAACATTTCAACACTTAGATATCTGAGTCATACTAAAACATCTGGCTAACTCTTACACGGATATTAGACCTGCTTTTCTTTTTTGTTTGTATCTGTAAAAGTAGGTCAAACAAACTTTTGCTTTCTTTGCTTTCGTAAATCCCTCACAAAGGTGACCAAATAAGTTCTGCATAATTAAAGCACCACTGAGAACATTTAAATATCCTTCATATATGGCTATCTGGGGAAAAAAGCTTCATAAACACTAAACCTCTTGCTAAAACAGTCATTTTTGGTATCATAAACTGTAAAAATTCACTTTTCCACCAATAAACAACAGTCCTTGCATCAACTATGCTGGGAAGGGAACATCTGTGTGTAATAGAGGTTTCATTACTCATAACAGAAATTAAATCACGTGCATCATAGAGACCTGTCTCTAAAAATAGATAAACAAAGTAACATTTTTTCTGCCTTAATCATAACTTTTGTGGGACAAATATGTTTCACCTGATTTCATTATGATTTGCTGCAGTTATAGTCAAGATGTTGAATCGTAGAATCTAAGGCACCTCCTGGGTTTCTTTACAAAGACATTTTAGCACAGTAAGAAAAAAAAGAAAAAAAATCACTTTTTCTTTTCTCAATCTCAAATAATTTAGATATCATCACATTTCCAATAGTTGATCCAGTGGAAATATAATCTATTTTGCCTTCAGTTTACTTGAGACCCAATAACTGTGGAACTATTCTTGATTTATTTCAGTTGTGTATTTTCTGTGAAAATTACATCCAAAACCCTCAGGGTTTAACAACAGACCTTTCAAGAACAGATGATGTATAATGAGATTTAATTCAATGCAGTTGGATTCAGTTTATTAATTGGAGCATTTCTGTAGCCAATTTGTTGTTTATTTTATTTAGGGGCATCAGCAGTAAATATAAAAGTACATAAGTCCCCCCATTCCCATACATTCTAATCAGAATCCAGCTGTGACACTCGGCAGACCAAGAAACATACCCTTTATGCACCATCAGGGTGTCAGCATTCATTCCCTGCACAATTACTGGATATGGTGCTTCTGTAATTAAAGTCCCCTTTCAGTGCTTCACACATTGTGACCTTTTCCAGTGCAAACAGTCATTGTCTCTGTTAAACCCAGGGCACCTCTGCTGGGATGTAAATTGATATTTTATGGCGGTAAAAAAGAGAGATTGATCCAGAAGATGACAATCAATGATAAAATATGTTTGAACCTCATTTGAAAACAGAGGACCTGATGGTGTTTTTTATACTTATTACTGGGTTTCATCATCAACTCTGAAAAGAAGATTTTTGGAGCCAGAAAGCTCCATGATGAGAACCATTATAGTCCATAATCAGAAGCTATGAAAATGATGGTAATGGTGATGTTTCCCCTGATGCCGCGCTGCCAGGTTTTTATTCCAGGTCCCTTGAAACCCTCCTGTCAATGCTCAAGCTGGGGACTGAGAGTGATAGCAGAGAGGGCTGTTTGTTTAACTTGTCACTGGAACAGCAGCGTTGAGAGGGAGGGACCAGATGGAGGAGCAGAACTCACTGGGATTCAGTCTAGAAAGAGCACAGTCCTTCCAATCACTCATGTGAACCTTAAAGACACTCGAGGCAAACCAAAGAATCACGAAGCAAACTAATGCTGAGTTTCTCCCCCACCACAGATAAATGGCCCATTCTTCCATCAGTCCAAAAGCTAAAGTGTAAGAGTCTGCATTCCTTTTGTACTTCAAAATGAATAAAGCACAGGAAGGAAAGCTTGGTCATACACCACAGATTTTCCATCCAGCATGGGCTGAATGTGAGCAGACACAGAAGTGTGCCCCTTGTCTATGAAACAGCACTCTATTTTGTTCCATTTAAGCTTTTTATATTCAGTAGGAAGGAGAGGCACAAAAGGGGCCTAAAGCTGTCTTGGGTCATTTAACCACACATTTTCTTTCTTCTCTCAGAATGTGTTTTCTGGCAGTCAAAGCACAGAGATGTGACAGATTAGACAGGGAGTTCCTTTACAGGCTGGCTATGGGCTTCAGGAGGGTGGGCCTGCTTGCTGGTGCTGGGGGCAGCAGCGCCATGCCTGTCACTGCTTGATGGGCCAGCGCAGGAGTGCAGTCACAGGAAGGTATGATTGATGAGATTATGTACTCATGCACGATCCGAATGCCAGTACACTCCTGTGATTTAATCCCCGTTTCTTCATTAAACATCCAGACACGGCAGATGGACTGTAACACATCTAGGCTTGCTTTCCCCGAGGCAGAAGCCAGACCAACATTCCTAACTGTTTTTCAGAGACGTCTCATTCAGAATACATCAAAATATAAAGAGCTCCAACACGAGTAAAGAACTATTTACACACCTCATGGGTTTATTTTCTTTTTCAGCTTTGTTTCCTTTTTTAATTCAGATCCAAACAACATTGGTAGACAGAATAGATACGTTTTGAAATGATGGTTTCGGTTTCTAAGAAAAACTACTATCTTAACCAACCTGGCTCTGTGTGTTAATTCAAGAATTAACTCATTAATCAAATAGTTTCTATCAGTTTCAGTTGTCATACCAATTTCTGATTACTGCCCAAACAAAAGAATCATGAAATTACCAGGAAGCAACTCATGAAGTAGGTTAAAATATCTCAAACAGCAACATACTGTCCCTTATAAAAGATATTTTAATAATAGATGCGAAGCAAAGCCTTTGGCCTCTAACAGTCTGGGGACGGTTGGCAACCTGTTTCTATATACTCCAAAAAGTTTCTGAAAATGAGCAAAACTCTCTTAAATATTTACCATTCATTTGAGTAGGAAAATAACATGATCTGACAATGGAATTAGCATTTTACCCTTAAAATAAGATAATCAGATAATATGCACTTGAAATAAGAGTCTGCGTTTGTTTTTCTTATCTTAAATGTAAATTGTCTTATTACATTGACAAAAGTATCTCACTTACCTCGTCAATTCAAGAAAAAATGCACTCATTTTAAGAAACAATTACTTAGATTTACATTTTTTGCAGTGTTTTGAGACTGTGTTGAAACATACCGAAGGCCATCATCTCCAAATGTAGAAAACATGGAATGGTGGTAAACCTTCACAGGAGTTGCTGGCCAAGCAAGATTACTCAGAGCAAATCAAGGACTCCTTCAAATCCCAGAACAGCATCTAAACTACTGCAGACCTCAGCTGTCCCAGATAGAGTTGGACTTATCGATTCTGTTTTATAAAAAGGCTGGGCAAAAAATGCTTAGATGATCAAAATCCTTATTGACCAAAAAACATGAAAAGACGTATCAAGTGATGATTGCTTTGAGTTTTGAGAGATCATCTACCCACTAACTACAGTTTAACTTTCTGAAAGCGTTGTGTGGTTTTACATCCAGTTCAAAAATGACTTTTCTGACAGTACTCAGTACATCCTACTGAGTCGTCCTGCAGTTAAACATGGTGGTGGGGGTGTTATGTTTAGGGGCAGCTTTCCCCCTTAATGGCACAGAAGAATTCATGAAACTATGACTTCCACCCAAACAAAGCAAAAAAAACAAAACAAAAAGAAAAACAAAAAAAGATTGTTAGTTTGAGATTTAAAGCTCAGCTCACTTAAACACAAATGATATAAAACACAACAGCACAGCATGTCCATCTCTGAATGTCTAAAGAAAAAAAAAAATAAGTCTAGACTTTCTAAGACACTGTGGCATGACCTTAAACAGGCCCTTTAATCTCTAAACACAAATGGGGGGGATTAAAACATGAAGTATCTCAGTTTGAAATATTAATTTTTTACCTTTTCACACTGTGTAAAGTTGTTTTAGATAACATTGTACCTTTTAATAAAATAAAAAACATGTTAAAACTGTTTTTTTGTATTCATCTTGTTTATATATATATATATATATGTTAAATGCTAAATTATCTAACACAGGCAAAGAAAAATGGACAGAATAAACCAGTGAGAGGGTATCTATTTGTTTATAGTATTAAATAGAAACCAATGATTAAAGTGATATAAAAATGAGAAACTGTATAAAAATAACAGCCTCAATTATAATAGGTTTAAAAATATATTTTCTCAAATTAAAATAGCAGCAATCACAAGGACATTTGTTTTCCCTCAGCTTTGGGAAAATTAGTTTGGCTGCTTCTCTTGTGCAACAATGACCCCTAGCGTTGATGCAAGAAACTTCACTGGAATTATATACACCTCTGTGCACAAATGCCAACAGCAAAGATGTGTTAATCCCTTTGCCTCATGTTAGAGCCTAAAACATGAGGGTCAAGCTATATGTTGACAGCGAGCCTGATAATCCAAACTTGCGAACGAGCATCAAAGCTGTCAGGCTCTAAATCCAGGAAAAAGCACAGCTACACAGCCTAGATTAAGCGAACCATCCCCCAGTCAGACCACAAAGGCTTCTTTGTACTTGGATGGCATATAAAAACGAAGTTGAATTGTTTTTGCTGGAAATTTCAATTACAGGTTGTTCTCACTGCAATAGCCGCCTATAAAATCTCCTTTAAATACGCCAGACACATTTTAATTTAACACAAAGGCAAAGATTCTAAGCCATTACAATCATTAATATTTGGATAAGTGTTCTTAGTATCGCTTTAAAAAAAAAAACACCACTATTTTAACTCTTACTGGGATTAAACCTTTTCACAGAGTAAGAAAACCACCAGAGCTCCTGGAGGCACCTGATGCATCACTGGTAGCGACAAATTATCATCGATAGCACTCCACCACATTACCATCAATCTCTCTTTTGAAAGACAAAAGTATCCCTCCATTCTAAATCATGAAATCAATGCATTTCTATTACTGAGAGGGATCGGTGCTCTAGTGATCTCTGCGGGCGAGTAATGTGAAATCCATCGCAGGTTAGCGCTCGTGGCCCGGACATGATCAAAGACAAGAGCCCAGAAAAGTTCGTATTGATCAGCCGTCACAGAGCGGCAGCTGAGGAGTGACTGGAATTTGAAACACTGGCAAGTGAAGATGGATCGACTTTACCTGTTTAGAAAAACAAACCTAATAACTTACAGAGCAGCAATAACTGTAACTGCGCAGTGACGATTATCAATATTTCCATTTTCAGAAGTGACATCCTTAGTAGCTATTCTTTGAAGATGTGACCTCCTGTTATACTTTTATAATCAGTGTCTCACTGAGTCATGGGGAGACTCAGATTTCCAGTGATGTTAAGATAAGAGCTCTAAGTTAGATTTAAGATTTACAGATTTCTATAGGACGCTGATACTCTAACTGTCCAAACAGCCTAATGGAGCAAGAGGCAGGAATTCTTACTTTAGACAAAAATAACTAAAAACACCCTAATGTGATGGAATGTGGTGTCATGAAACCACCAGTTTAAAATCCAGCCAGCTCCATGTGCATTCACATTCATCTAAGAAGCTGCTACTCAGGGCTGAGTGAGTAGTGTAGTTCAGGAGCAAAATGACAGAGAGTGTGTCCAGTGGATTGAAAAATTTGCCTGAAGACAATTATTTACCCAAAGTAAGGTTGTCTTGCTGGCAGCTTCATAAAGTCATGAGTTACTTCCAAACTATATATGTTTTTTAAATGGCTGTTTTACTTCAAAATTTGGTCAAGAATGAATCAGAAGACCCTTCTGATGTCAGCGTGAGGTTGGAGGTTGGTTGAGGACTCTAATGCAGAGATGAGTTTTTTTAGGTTTAATGAAGAAAACTGAGGCAAACATAAAAAAAAAAAAGAAATACTGAAAACCAAATACCAGAGAATGTCAGAGAAAACTCACGTGGGGAACCAGAGATGAGAAAGCAACTAAACAACAAGGAACCGGCACTGAAGAAATGCACAGGGAGAGTATATATGGGAGACAGAACAAAGACTGGGGTAATCAACTAATATGGAGCAGGTGTGGATGGAGGAGACTAGAAGGGAGCTAGGGGAAAGGAAACAGGCACAAGGGGGTGACAGAGATTAACTTAAGACTGCTTAAATAAACCAAAAGATCAACAAAACAGAATTACTGATAACTGAAAACTAAAAACTCAAAGTCCCTAGAGGGGAGAACCATAACATCTGGCACTATCAGACAGGTCACATAAAAGAAGGGATGCATTTCAGGTTGTTTATTCACCATCATCAGGCAGCATCACCCTCTGCCAACTTTCCAAACGATAGGAAAAGGAATACAACAAACGACTTTTAGAAAACATAAAGCATAAAAAATTTTCATTTACCAAAATGATAGTATAATTAAAAGAAAATAAAATTGTATGTTGAGGAAATTAAAATACAACTGGCTGCAAAGATTTACCTCTGAGGCTGTGTTACTGTGTATTTATCCTTAGCAAACATGAGCATATACAGTAGGGCAGCAGGTGAAGGCGAGTTTTGGGGCTTTGCAGCTGGAGTGGATGTAGAGAGACAATGCTCAACAAAATTTTGCTAACTGCTCTTATAAGTAGAAAATGTTGGCAGGTAACAAAATCTTACCCATTTCTAAAGACAATTTTGAAGAGAATTTGAGGATACCAAACCTGTCCCATAGTTAGATGCTACTGTTATGTTCCCTGTTTTAAGTGTAAACAAAGCAAGTAAATGGTAGCTGCATTTTGCTGTTGTACTCTAACTGCACTGAATTTTGACTCAATATCTAGAGTGAGTATGAATCGTGATATAGGTGTATTGGTACACCCCATAATTATATTATATGGGGGGGAGCAGAACCATTTATTATAATGTGTGTCTGTATCAGCATTGGAAAGATTATTTCAGTGAGTTTTCGCAGTTTAAGGAGGACTTACCTTTGGCCACTTTGGATTGAGCCCACAGGCTTTTTCGGCATCCTCCAGAGCGGCTTGGTGTTGGCCCAGTTTGAGGAACGCTCCTGACCGGTTACTGTACAGGATGCAGTTCTGTGGATCGGCTTGCAAAGCCTCGCCGTACAAACGCACGGCCTCCTGGAAGTCACCCCTCTGACATGCCTCATTGCTCTGTCGCACTTTCTCCATGAACTCGGCCTTGCTGAGGCCACACCGAGGCCCGTCGTCCCTGGCAATGCTCCGAATAGGCCTTCCCGACGTCCGAGAGCCAAAGACGGAAAACTGGAGAAACAGGCAGAAAACAATAAAACAGGCATGATTGGAAAGAAGTGTGGGACAAACACAGCATGCACGTTTTATTTTCCCAAAAAGCTCAGGTGGAACTCATTTTGTTAATGAAGGCCTTGTTCCAAAGAGTATCCTGAGAAACTACAACAGCCAGCCACTACTGAGCACTACTGAGACGCCTAATAAACTTGTGTGAATGTGCTACGCTTTGGTTATTTCATGTCTAAATGGACACTGGCAAAAACAGCAGCTGAAGTGGGAGGGGATGTTAATGAAGGAAAGCATCAAAGAAGTTCAGCCATTCTTCCTTCCCCACTTGCAACAGTTGTGGAAAATTAGAACTTTTAGTTAAAAAAAGAATTGATTTGCTGCAAAGTTAAAGCAAAAGCATCATTAATGAACCTCAAATGATGCCCAATCCTACACCCAAGTGGAGGCGTTGTTTTCTCCATCTGTTCTCCTTCAGTTTTAAAGACGAAAGCTTACTGGGAAAAAAAAAACAATAAAAAAAACAGACCCATACAGGATGAAATTTTTAATTACTACAGAAACTTTCAACTTACAGACTTTGAAAATGTTTACCTAAAAATAGAAATTAGTTTTTTAATGAGTTATTTTCTGCTTATAGAAATAGTTTCTTCCATCCATCCATTTTCCGTCATGCATTATCTCGGCTGGGGTCGCAAAGAACTTGTTTCATTTAAATAATCTAAGTATTACCATCTTTGTTGAAGCACATTTTTGACGTAGTATTTGTTGAGACAACCAGTAAATTATATAAAATAATACTATAGTACGTAGCATCATCTTGAAGTAGCATAATCTCATAATGAACGTTTTAGAAACATCCATTCATCTTCTGCCACTTATCTCAGGATAATGAGGGCCTGGTACTTATCTCCAGCAATCTATAGGTGAACAGCGGGGTTCACCCTGGACTGGTTACCCTACTGGTCAACCAATGTAGGGTAATTAATAACTATGCATTCACCTATTACCCTAACACTTGTGTTTTGGAGTGTGGAGAAGCCGGAGAGAAGTCATACAGTACTTCAGGCAGAAAGATCCTAAGCCAGAAATCAAAGTCAGGACCTTCTTGCATTAAGGCAGCGGTTCTAAAAACTGGGCTACAATGCAACCCCATGTTATAGACATCCCCCCTTTTATACGAGTGATTAGCTTTTTACAAAACCCTTTCTGCCAATAAAAGAGAACCTGTGTTTTCTCCGATAACATTTCTCAAGGTTAAAGTAAAAAAGCGGGATCTTCTATTCTCTCCCTTCTTTCCCCAGAGATCCTGCAGTGCTGGGTTCTCTCTTTCGCTCTCTTTGCTTCAGCTAAAACATGGTCTCTTAAAATCTAGGTCTGGGGACAGAAGCGGCTATGAAAGAAGGAAGATTTCTTTTGGGCTTTTTTTCTGTTAGTCGAATCATTTCTGTGATGATTTGACCACGTGTTTTGATTCACTGTCAAAACAACACACACAAAAAAAACATTTTCAAGTGTCTGGGAATTGTTACTGTTTTTTTCCCCAAATGTTCTTGTATTTCAAGGAATTCATAAAGCCATGCATCCCAATAGAGTCACAGACTTCACCAATGCGGTGGGCATGAGGTTCTTACGGACAAATTCTTCCTTTATTAACATTTAAAGATCTTAATTGAAGGCCAGGCTCTTTTGCCTTTCCTTAATGAAGAAGAAGAAACAGAAAAATACTTTTTTCATATCTATACCAAAGGCAAACACAAAGTTATATGTATTGTAGGTGCATCCTTATGAATTCAGATGTCCTTATTAAAGGTGGACAGGGCTGCTGATTTGATAGTTGTACGGTATAGAGTCAATGGTGGGTAAAAAAAAAAAAAGTCATTGCTAATTAGAGATGCAGTTCCCTTTGTGGGTTACCCACTGTCAGGGATTTGCACAAACCAGCCAGAAAACCACTGAAATATTGCAAAAAAAGTCTTAATTTATTCCAAAAATGTTTTTAAAAAAAATGATAAACTGGGCCCAAAAACAGAGGTAAACAAAACAGAATTCAATTCAGGCTTTAACATAAACAACTCCAGCACAAACTGACCTAACAAACAGGACATTAGGGAAACTTAAATAGTGGCTGATCAGACCACTGTTGACACACAAGGGGGGTAACTGACTAACAAATTAATAAACAAATAAACTTAATTAAACAGATAAATACTGGCCAGACACTAAATACTTTTTAAATTTACCCAAACTAAGAATATTTAAACAAATGATAAACAAATGTCCCTTCCTATTACAAATGGTTTGACCCACTGATTAGCCTGCAACCATCAATTTAGGAAAGCTGGAGCTCACTGCAGCCCTCCACCAGCAGATCTCAAGGAAACTGGCAACTCAAAGAAGAAAGAAATTAATCAATTGCATCTTAACAAAAAAAAAAAACAACCTGCCAAATAAAGTTAACTAAATGTGTGCACTGCAAAAAGTTAACTTAAAGTCAGGCTACTGAAAATATATGAAATGTGCAACTGATTTTGAAAATGAAAAATGTGAAAGTTACCACACAGCTTCAGAGTGTGACAGCAGACTGTCACACTCACTCAAATTGATGAAACATTTGGTGAGTCTAAAAAATGTACGAGGAAAAAGGTGAATATGTGACAAAAATTACTGAACCCTTTAGATCAGAGGTCTTCTTTTTTTTCTTCTTTTTTTTACGGCGTCCTGTCTGGCAATGTGGCAGTAAGAATAATTGTCTGGATGCCAAAAAGAGCCCAACAGATTTTACTTTCACAAGTGTAACAGTATGGCAATTGCCATATTGCTCCACTTGTTTCATGCATATAAATTGCTTTATTATAATTATGCAGGGAGTTTTACAGTTTATATGGAGACTGCAATGTAAATAGAGCAGAAAAACAGAAGAAGAAAAAGGAAAAAAGAAAAAAAAGAGAAAAGATGAAAGAAAGAGGAGATAGATCAGAGGTCTTCAAAAGGGGGTCTGTGACCCCCAGGGGGTCCACAGAGATATTGCATGGGGGTCCCTAAGTTTTGGTTGATTAGACTTTTTTATATTTTTATTGAAATGTCTTTAAATACACATTTAAATGAATTCAACACACTGTAGCAAACAGATAAATGGAGGCAGTAGATGTCTTTTTGTCAACAATGCACACATTCAGCGACACACAGGAGCTCTTTCAAACTGGGCACCGTTTCATTCACAACACCTATCCCATCAACGAGGAATCGGAATCAGAATCCGAATTAGAAATAATTTAATAACCCCAGGGAGAAGTTACTTTCGTTACATTACTCCATCTGTAATAGGGTGACTACAGTATAGGACCAGTTTGATATAACACAATTCCATACAATATATATATAATTAGGGGTCCCCACTCCATTCGCCATCAGTTTGGGGGTCATTGGCCTGGAAGACTTTGAAGACCCCTGCATCAGATGATTGCAAAGCCCAATAAAGAGTTTGGTAAATATTTAATAGCTGTGTGTTAAGGCTGCATTCCGAGCTTCAACAGCCACCACACCCAGATGTATCCAGGTCCTGGGCTACAACCGTCCTATAGTTTAGCCACTCCTAAACCACACATACAGTAATAACAAAAACATATAATCTAAGGAGCATTTGAGGCATCCTTCTGTTGTCATCCTTTATGGAGATGCTGGTTGATTTTTTTTAATACAAATTACTGCTTTATTGAGTGACATAAATGTACTAAACAGAAACCAGCCTGACCCAAATCTGTGTAGACGAGCTAAAGGATATTTACAAAAGAAAGATGAGAGAGCAAACAATAGCATTAAAGGAATAGTACACCCAAAACATGATTAGCCTTCATTTTCTATTCACCCCCATGCTGAACAACACTCTGGAGTACTTTTTTGATATCTCAAATGCATCTGGAGATCTGGGAGGCTTCTTGCTGTCTGCTGACATTCAAATAATGGAGGTCTATGGTGACCGAGACAGAAAGGTCCATAAAAGTCCACAAAAAACGTGTCAATATTCCTCCATACTGCTCGTCCAATGTATTCCAAGTGTCCTGAGTGGGTAGCATCCAGAATTTACTCGAAACAAAGTCATTTAGAATGTTTTTAGAGCATAAACAGTAGTGTATAGGATTTCCTGAAAGCGCGCACATGCGCGCTCACGACGCTACGGAAGCCGGCAGACCAAACCAGCGCATTCAGCTCGGCAAAGAACTCATGCTCTTCCTCAACACTGAAGTCCTCAGACATTTTTCTTTCGTTGTTTCTTTCTTTGCACAGGTAAACAGCACATTTCTTCTTCTACGCTTGCATTATTGGCAGAGCAGACGCTGAATGCGCACTTTCATCTGGTTTGGTCTGCCGGCTTCCGTAGCGTCGTGAGCGCGCATGTGCGCGCTTTCAGGAAATCCTATACACTACTGTTTGTGCTCTAAAAACATTCTAAATGACTTCGTTTCGAGTAAATTCTGGATGCTACCCACTCAGGACACTTGGAATACATTGGACGAGCAGTATGGAGGAATATTGACACGTTTTTTGTGGACTTTTATGGACCTTTCTGTCTCGGTCACCATAGACCTCCATTATTTGAATGTCAGCAGACAGCAAGAAGCCTCCCAGATCTCCAGATGCATTTGAGATATCAAAAAAGTACTCCAGAGTGTTGTTCAGCATGGGGGTGAGTAGAAAATGAAGGCTAATCATGTTTTGGGTGTACTATTCCTTTAAGCCAAAGGCCTTCCTGAAAACCTGAGTAGAACCCGAAAGCCTGATCTCCTCCATGACATACAGTGTATCTATACTGTAGTACATAAAAATACTTTTCAGTAGGTTTTAATCTTGGCACATGTATAACAAAAGATATTCACTTTAATGTTTTCCATATATCACAGGTGTCAATACATGTGGAGCGCACCTTCAACGTTTACCATGTCAATAAAACACTGCCTAAGACTGCGGCTCAGCTCAAAATGCTTCTTCTTTTCCCATTTGCAAAAATTTTATTTCTCAAATTCCAACTGTTTAAAGAAGCATCAGCAGAATAAAGCTGAATTTAATAAAGACACAGACGGATTTCCTCTCACAACAATCATCCATTGCATTGGTGCATTCCGTTTATCCCTGTTGCCTTATTTCCTAACATGAGGAGCAGTTAAACAGACTCAAGTCCTTTGGTACCTGAAGCCAACCAGTAAATACTGACAGTTTCGATCTGTTAACACTGAACCAGTAAGAGTTACTAAATTCAGAAATCAATCTCCGGCCTGCTGTTTCTGGAGCCAGCATCCAGTGCACCTCTTTCTCACCACACCTCCTCCAGCTGAATTGTGGGATAGGGCAGTCTTGGTAATTACTTCCAGAGGCCCACAGAGAGAGAGAGGACCAGCTGAAATGAGAGCCCTGTGTGGATCAAGTAAATTCAACAGTTACAATACAGCATTAAAATGCTTTATGACAACATGAAAAGACCCGACTCATTTCTCTGCATGAGAGGTTCCTGGATATTGGTCAGAAACTCACAGCCTTTATAAAACTTAGGGTAACATTCTATGCAAATGTTTCAAGCCAGAAGAAAACACAAACACAGCCGGGTGGGGGGTAAGAGTAGCATTCACTCCACATCCATGCCAACATGCACCCAAAGAGGTGTCAGAAGAAGGATCCATAATGGATCTGTGGCCTCAAGGCTCAGGAACATGTCGCTTTGTCTCCATGCTTTCCCAGGAATCTGCAGCAGCAAACTGGGGGCTGCCTTCTGTATGTGGGCAGCACTGGCAGGAAGTGTGAAGAGCCAGCACCAACCAAAGGACGCACAAAGTGATCAAAAGATCCACTCAGCAGATTGATCAAGGAGATAACTTTCTGATCAGCTATAAAAGTCATGATAAGTTCTGAAACAATAGTGTTTTGCATGAATTCCTGGTCACATAATCACTTTCCTGCTAGATAGTGTCTGTTGTAACAGTCCCAGGACGTCCAGTGCGCAGCTGAGGACGCACGGCTGGAAAATCGATCCATTTTACGAGCTCATTTGGAATTTCCTTCCCAAGACGCAAGGCGAAATATAAAGCGGGGAATCAGAGGGATAAAAAAATGGAAAGCGCAAAAATCTATTGTTCTGGGAAGGTGTTTACCTTTTCTTTCAGAGTCGCTTGTTTCTCCATCCTGGCTGACTACGTGTGTTTGTATAACGGCTTATCGGTCTCATCCCATCCCAATCTCTGCAGATTTAGTGTCGGGCTTTTCTTGCATCAAGAAGCGCTCTGATGTTTCTCCAAATAGTCCTCTTTGCTTTGAAGAAGGAGGTAGAGAAGCGCAAAAAGGAAGTCCACAAAAAGCTCAGTTCTATGCGCTGTTCAAAAGTAACTTTCCTCTAGGAAAGTGCGCCATGTTGTCAAACCTTTTTCCTTTTTTTTCTTCCTTTTTTCTCCTTCCTTCTCTCCCCCTGTTGCCATAGCGGATCTGCTGCGCACGCAGGGGAAGGATCAAGGTCTGCAGTCAGGGGAATAAAATAAAATGCATCAGTTAGGTGTGCAGAAACAATGATATGCATTTATGTAAAGTGTTTAAATTGTGTTGATGCACAGATTATTTCAAGAGGGATATTAGTGTCCAAGTTTTCAGTCCCCTTCAGAGATGTTTCCAAATGTCTATTTAGGTAGAGAGCATAAGATGCATTGAACTACTCAACCCTCACAAGATAATTAATATACAATGAAAAAATATACCGATTATTCAATAATTTGCATAAAATCATTTAATCAGGAGTTTAGATGAAACTGTTTTTATTTCTTCAACTCTTGAAAATAACTTTGATGCTTTCCTCTGCTCATTGGAAAATGTATATATCAATAAATGAAGCATTAGACAGACTTTTTGACATCAGATATTAAAGGGGACTTATAGGAATTTCCTGTTTTCTAGTTTTATTGGTTTAATTCCGATTTTGCTGTGTTTACTGGATATATTTGAGTTCTTCGTTTTTTTTTTCTTTGCTGCCCTCTTGTGTTGGTCTCCTTTTCTCTTGCTCCCTTCTAGAATCCTCTGTTCACACCTGCTGCCATTCAGCTCATTAGTCCTGCCTTTGTTCAGTCTCCCATTTAAACTCTCACCTATCAGCTCCTCAGTGCTGTTTTTTTTTTTTTTTTTTATCTTTCCATGGCTTCTCATGCTTGTTTTCCCTAAGGTCTCCATGGTTCTGGTTTGTTTAGCATTTTTATGTTGGCTTTTTGATTCCTTCTTCTGTTACCTGTGATAACTTCATTAAATCTACTAATACAAGAACTCACCTCTGCTTCCTCGCCTCTGCATTTGGGTCCTAAAAACCTCATCCAAACCTCACAGAAATGTTAAGTAAAAAAAGAATACTACACTGGATTTTAGGGTTTACAGAAGCACAATGTTTTTTAAAAAGTATCTTATGTGTTAGTTATATATCTCCTGAAGAGAGGATCTTTGTGTAGAACCTGGTGAAGGCTACAGGTGGAGCTCATCAGAGTGCTGGGCTTGGAAGAGCAGCAGAGACTTCACTTCGTGCTGGTTTCTTGTTGTGGTGTTTGTTGCTCTTTCGTTTCCTCGCTCCTCATGGGTTTTTTTCCTTGATGTTCACCTAGGTTTTAGTTTTGTTTTTTCCAGTTTCCTGGGTTATCTTATTAAATCTGCAATGTTCAAACTCATCTCTGTATTTGGGTCCTCAAAAACCTCCACTCAACCTGACAAAAACATTATAAATCATATCCAAGCTTCGTTTGTTCCAAACTGTTTTTTTTTTTTTTTTTTTCTGAAATATTATTTTAAAATTGTGCTTAAATAAATACCTACCCTTCTATCAGAATTAGGAATTAGTGGATATACTTTAAGTCAAGTCTTTGAACATCAGAAACCTCTTGAAAAGCAGAAGTTAGTGCTGTTGTGCTGGAGATTTGGGTCCACAAACTGGTCTTGTCAAAAAATATCTTTCAGCTCTTGGTCTTCGTAAACATGCATAATGTATGAGTTCAGATCACAGTATCTTGGTGCATTTAAATGCAACCAACTCCTTGAACATATAAAGCCTATCAATTGTGCTCCCTCTGTACATGTTTGGCCTCACCTAAATGTTGGAGC
The DNA here is from genome assembly GCF_016077235.1 of Cyprinodon tularosa. NCBI lineage: Eukaryota > Metazoa > Chordata > Actinopteri > Cyprinodontiformes > Cyprinodontidae > Cyprinodon > Cyprinodon tularosa. The sequence goes on from NW_024038796.1 coordinate 2,389,343, forward strand.
AGAGTTTCTGATGGGAGAGGTTAGTCTGGAGAACTGTTCAAGTTGGCTTACTGATCATTTGCAGATTTTTTTTCAAACATTTGCAGCAAGAAATACATTATTATGAACCTGGCTTTCCACTATTTGGAAAACATTTAAAATGCAATGACGTGGGTGTCATTATAAAAAAAATATGAATAAACATGAAAACATATGAGTGTAGAGGAGCTGAGCAGCCCCTTTAGTGAAAGACTCTTACACCCCGTTTAAAAAAAAAAAAAGAGCGCTACCACAGGTCATTAATCCCTGCTGCCATCAGACTCTGCAATGTGACACTATAACGGCAATAACGTGTGCAATATCTAGTGTGGAATTACTATTTAATACCCTGTGCAATAACCTTTTTTATATTTGATATTCAGTGCAATAGCTATATATATAAAAATACTCCTCTATATAAATACTCATTTTAATACCCTGTGCAATAAATATGTATAATAATCCTGCTAAAAAAGAGACTTCAGCTGTCAAATATATATATATATATATATATATATATATATATATATATATATATATATATATATATATATATATATATATATATATATATATATGGATGCACTGTATATACTCCATGCACCCTTTTCTCCTTTTGGCACTTTCTTCTTCTTTTTTACTATTGAGCCATTTTAACAAGTACATTTCTCCAATGTGAGATCAATAAAGTCAAACAATGAATATAAATGTCTTTCTGCTTTGAGTTTATTGCAAGCATGGACCTCAGATAGTGTTTAGTTTTTCCAGAGACTGATTTTATTTTTCATTCCAACAAAAAAAAAAAAAGTTTAGATAAAGTTGCTGTGAAGCATGTGCAGTTTTAGCATTCAGGCAAGGAGGAGGCTGCAGCACCTCAGACTGGAAGAACTGGAAGAAAGAGTGATGAGGACAACAGAGAAGATCATCAGGGCTCCTCTTCCCTCCATTAAAGACATTTCATCCCAGCACTGCGTGTCCCAAGCCCATAACATCATTAATGACCCCTCACAACCCCAGCATATACTATTTTCTCTGCTGCCCTCTGGGAAGAGGGTTTGCAGCATTTGCTGCAGGATCAGCAGGTTCTGCAACAGCTTCTTCCCTGCTGTCAGCAGAATGTTGAACTGTTGAAACTCTAATCAAGACTCTGCATCACACTTAAAAACCTCATCTTTACGCCAGCATAATGACAGTTTTTTTTTAAATCTTTTTTAATAGAACACACCTAAATGTTCTACTGCATTTTGCACCATAATTATTTATTTTGCACAGCACTGAACCTTTCCATATCAATGCCTTTTGCATCATGACTTTAAGCTAGTTTTCCTTTTCTCCTAGACTGTTTACATTTTGATTACTGCTGCCCTTTATAAATGGTAGTGTTCATTTCACTGTTGTAAGCTGCTCATTCACTGTTTAAAGCTATATGCATCAAAAGTGATTTTGTGAAGCTTGTCTAAGTCTAACTTAGTTGTAGTTTCATAATAATTTCCATTTTGCAACACTCAAACTATTGATACTTCACTGAATGAATTTTCTAAATACTTTAACAGGCACAGAAGCCTGCATACTTTTTGAGTAGCAAGCTAACATTTATCACATGTCAACCTATCCATACCAATATGCATATTGTGTTGAATTATGATAAGTTGGGAGGTATCCTGCAGCATTTAGCAAAGGTTTTTAAAATGACATCTTGGTCTCAGTCATGTCTTTATCTTGGTTTCTAGACTAAAACAAGTTCAATGTTTCAAAGGAAGACAGATCAATCAGAAGTTCTGCCGGTTCCAGAAAACTTTCCTAATGAAATTTATCATTGTTGCTTTTGGTTAACATACAAAACTTTCAAAGTAGGACATTCCACAATCGTATCACTGCTGTCTGCAGTAATGATTGGTTAGGCAGGGCCATGTCCTCCTCGCCCCCCCCTTCTAGATCCACCCCTGTGTTGTCTTGTGTTGTGTCATAAGATGATGGATGCTCACATGAGTCAACATCCAACATCCTACTGTATGTTTGAACTTGTCTTATCCATAATCATACATTAAATGAAAACTTCAATATGTATATTACTTAGATAAGTAAACAAATGAATGTAAATTGTTTATCATCAAAAATCTTTAAAAAATTGTATCATTTCAGAATTTTGGAAATGTGTCATTGCAATAACTTCATAGGTAATAGGAATGCAAATTGAATAGGACCAAAAACTGTGGATTCTCAGGGACACCGGCTCGATTATTGTGAATTATTACCAGAAATACTTTATTTTACTTGCACAGGAGTGAAAAAAATGCATCCTGAATAACTGGAAATCCCCATCAGTAAGGCACTTGAAAAGATACTATAATGTGATAGGAAAGTGCTGCTCAGTGGTACAGTGGGTAGCACTGCTGCCTTGCAGCAAGAAGGTTCTAGGTTTGATTCCCATGCTGGGGTCTTTCTGCATGGAGTTTGAATGTTTTCCCTGTGCATGCGTGGGTTCTCTCCGGGTACTTTGGCTTCCTCCACAGTCGAAAAACATGACTGTTTGGTTGATTAGCTTCTCTATATTCTTCTTAGGTGTGTGTGAATAGTTGTTTGTCCTGCTTGTCTCTGAGTTGCCCTGCGATGAACTGGCAACCTGTCCAGGGTGTGCCCTGCCTCTCGCCCGTAGACAGCTAGAGATAGGCACCAGCACCCCTTGTGACCCTGCTTGGGTTAAGGGTGACGAAAAATGGATGGATTTTTCGTCATGCAATCTTTGAAAAAATCTGGGACTCCTTCATAGACATGGAATTGGCTCTAGGGTGGGGTGAACCGTCCTGGACCAGCTTAAAATGAACCCTTTACAGGTTCTTCTATTCTTCTTCTATTTTTATATTTTATATATAGCCAACCTTATATTTTAAGTATTTTATATTTTCTTTTGATGTAAAAAAGAAAATCTAAAATCATCTTCCTTGTATGGTGTGTCTATGAGACGATATATCAGTAAATTTGTTTAATAAAATAATACTTTTAATATAACTGTAAATGCTTGCTATACATGGTAAATATATTGAAAACGCTTGTGTTAATAAAATGAATCTTTAAAAAAATTATATAACTTCTAAAGCTCTTAGACTTTATGTGTTTATTCTTCCCTTGTAGTGTGAAGAGGTAAAGGTTACTCAGTTCAAGCAGTTTAATGTATAAAAAAGGACTTGTGCTGTGATAACTGTGTTCATGGTTGTTGATATTTTATTGCTGCTTTAGCTCATTCGTCTCCAAGACATAAGTAAGCAGTTATTTTTCATTTACGGCTACTTACATGGAAAGAGAGTACCTAAAATAATATTAGCTGTGGTCTGTGGTTTAAGGATCTGTGGCCTTAAAATGCAGGAAGGATTATACAGAAGGTGCCACTTTAGGTCTGATTTGCAGATGCACTTAATGGAAAGGTTTCATGTAATTCATACATTCGCCCTGCTGTTTTCATATATCAAAGAAGTGCTTTGGTTGACCCCAAACTGGATTTCAGTCCAGAGAAGTCAGACAACCATGAACACTCATTCCCAGTTCAGTTCAGCTTAGATTGATAATTTCCCCTGTTTAGGTATGTGCAGATGGAAAAGAAAAACTGAAATTCTACAAAGGCGAAAAATAACAGATGCACATTTCCTCACAGAGATGAGTCACACAGAAGCTTCCCTTACCATCCTGCAGTCAATGATGCAATTGTAGCAATCAGCTTGTCTTCCTTAGACAGAAACTTTTACCAATCTGACCTTGGGCATCTGATTGATGACCGTAAAGACCCTTCAGATGACATGTTGATTCTCTATATAAACAAATTGAATTGAATTGCTGTAAGACAGCAGCTTCGGGTCATCATATTTGCAATATTGCATGTCAAACCTGTAATCACTGCACATTCCTTGGACTGGAATGAAGATGTCAGGAAATATGGTGGACTAATGAAGTATATTACATTATGGAATCAGATGAATACGTTTCTTGCAAATGCAGAACCTCACCAGGAGGGGTTGTGAGAAGCGTTAACTGCGAAACCATTGACACATTTGTTAAATTCATTCAAATTTTTTAAACTGAACAACTGTTCCAAAAGAAAAAATATAAAGATTACACAAAATACACAAAAATGTTTTTGAATGATATTTGACAGTAGGTTTCCAGTGAAGCCACTTGCTTTAGCGCCTTCTCAATATCAATGCTGTCTCACTGGGATTAGAAGAAAAGGCCTCTGATTTTCTCATGTCAGATGTTACAGAAGTATATCATACATAACCGTATGATATAGAATAAGGACCTTGGTTGTGATGAACAGGGCCGCTGGGAAGAACGCTGGTTTGGAGACCCCAGACTTTCCAAACCCACCTGAACAGATCGCTCTGGACGATGAGCCATGCCATCAAACACATCTAACAGCCGTGTTTTTAAGGATTCATTTCTATGATGATTTAATGTATGATCTAAACAATACTGTGGGATTTCCATAAATATTCTAATAAATTATTATGATGCTTAGTGTGGTTTAGAGCGGGGGTTCGCATAGTGGGGGTCAGGAGATTTCCACAATCATTGTGATCTGATCCTAGAGGCATTTCTGTATGATATGATAAAATATGTAATGTGAATGTCTCATGAAAGGAATAAATGTACTATAGTTATAAATAGGTGAAATCTTTATTTATTTAAAAAAATTACTATTCAGTTTTCAATGCACAACAAAATACATTTTCCATTGCATAATTAGGAATATATTTACAGCCATGAATTAAATGATTAAATGCCAATTTAAAAATAAATGATTTTACAAAATGTATATAAATACTTTGCTTTATGTGTATAGATTTATATAGTGAAATAATTCGATTTATTTTCAGTGGGTCGCCCGACTGACAGGATTGGGAACCTCTGTTTTAGATCATTCATTCAGTTTTAACATAACATTTAAATTTTTTTCATTGGGAGAAAGGACAGAGTAAATGAATGTGGAAAATTGTTTTTTTAGGCATGAAATTTATTCCAAAATAAGTAAAAAACAAATTTACTTTCTTTAACACAGAATAATTGAATTGCTAAATAATGTTTTAATAAATGATAAATACATAAAATTCTTGGCATAAATAAAGCATTGTTATATGAATATTATTATCTAAGTATTAATAGAGTTTGTTTAATTTTTTTTCTTTTTAGCAGACCAAAAAAAGGCGTAATTAGGGCTAAGGTAGAGACAAAGCAAATGCAACATGTCAACAAAAACCGCAGAACTGAAAAGCTGAGTAAATCTCAGCACTGCTTGCACCATGTTTAAAACAAATTTGCTTTTAGCTTGGACAGATATTTTCAGCCGCCAAGTAGACAGATTTCACAGCCCTGTGTCCAGCTCATCAGCCTGAACTCCGGCTCATTCAGGTTTGAACCGTCCACTCGCTCAGGGGGCGGCCCAGAGCCTGCTTTTGGCAGCTGCTAAAATTGTCTCAACTCTTTTTTTTGGCAATGCCAGCTGTGAGCATGATTCCTTTAGAGGAGGGAAAACATGCAAATGCTTGTGAGTAAAACTGTCATGGATTCCTTCATAGGTGGGGTAGTTAAGATTATGCTGAGTCAACCAAGGGTGAAGTCGTTTAAAAATGGGCTTTGCCTCCAGAAACCCTTTCTTATCTATCTTTTTGTTCCCTGCAGGTGAAGATGAAAGGTGGGACAAATAAATTGCTTTTAAAAATACATTAATATGTCTTATATTGTAAGCTTTCAGTAAACTGCCTTTAGCCCGAATGAATGGGATAAAATGTGTTGGGTATAAACTCATTGATCCTCAACCCATCCCATCCTGGAAATAACTGGGAGGGGTCTGCTTGTCTGAATGCCTGCAGATGATTGGATGGAGGTGTGTCTCTTTTGGGAATCCCACTCTTAAAGCAGGTATATATATTTATTTTACACACAGGAAGCCTAGAGTAAGAGTTTTAGGGATAATTACCCTTCAGCCCAGCTGATTCCCTGTCATCAACGCTGTCTGGTAAGTTTAAGCATGCTGGAGGCAGTGAGCAATGATGGAGAAATGATCCAAATGACCCTGCAGGCTTAAAAAAAAAAGAGTGTTTCACCATTTTTCCTCATGAAACATTTTCCTTCTTCTCTGCTATCAGTGAGATGAAGACCCAGCAGCCTCTCCACGTTGCCACTCCAGTCAGACAGAGCCTTGCTCTCACCAAGGTGGCTGGAACCTCCATCTACCTCAAGCTGGATTCATCCCAGCCTACAGGTTCCTTTAAGATCAGAGGCATCGGCCACCTCTGTAAAACAGTAAGTAATCTCCAGTTTATGATGATAACAAGAAGCAGATGCAAAGGAACCAGTATGTACCTGTTTAGGTGGTGCAAACAGGCTTGTTGTGAACTTGTGCTGACTCAGTTGTTTTTCTTTCTTTTAGTGGGCAGAGCGAGGATGTGAAAGATTTGTCTGCTGCTCAGGTAAGCACTCTATCAAAGTATGATCACTGTTGTTTTTTGAATGTGTGATTCTGAGGGTTAAAGTCTCAACAGGAGGTAACGCTGGCATGGCGGCCGCTTACTCTGCACGCCAGCTTGGGGTTCCTGCAACCATCGTTGTCCCAAGTGTGACCCCAAACCAGACGGTGGAGAGGCTGAAGGACGAGGGGGCCAATGTTATCATTCATGGGAAGGTTTGTCATCACAGCAGTAATCAGATCAATAATGTCAAGTTTTTAGGCTGTGTTAGTAATAGGTAATAACTCATAATTTCATTGAGCATTAGAAAACCCAATCACATGAGAAGCCAATAGCTTTACTACAAACTTAAATGTAAACATCTGATGAAGGATTCAAGGTGTGGATGAATTCTCACACCCAACAAAAACAGAGTATAAAATAAGCTCATGATATGAACTTTGAAATGAAAAATGAAAATAAATATACATATATATTGAAAAATTGATTTCTAAGGCTTCTCTGTCTGTTTAACTGAGTAAATAAGGCTGCATCTTGTTTTTTTGTTGTTGTTTTTTAAGGCTCTGAATCAAAGCATTGAATACGGGCAGCAGCTTGTGGCAAACAACCCAGGCTGGATTTTCATCTCTCCCTTTGACGACCCTCTCATATGGTGAGACCGAGCAAGAATATTCATTCGTTCAAAATCTCCTCCCTTGTTGTCATGTTTAAACTGAAACCAATAAGGGCATTTTGTTGCTATTTAATGCAAAACACTTTAACAAAGTAGCACATAAATGTGAAAATTAATAAGAAAAAGACAGATGATTTAAATGTTCTCTTTTGAATAAATATAAAAAAGTAGGGCTGTGAATGTGTCTACAGTACCTTGTTAATCAGATAACCCTAAATTAAATTGCATTCATGGTGTTTGCTGAAAAACATGAAAGAAGGTGCTCTGGTTAGATGTTAATTGATGATATTTTAACATTTACAAGATCCCTGTGATCCTGAACACACCATCCTCCTGCTGAAGCATGGGTGGTAGCACCATCATGTTTAATCCGAATGAGAATTTGAGACCAAATTTGCAAATAACTGGACATAGAGCCTCCATCCACCCTGAAGGAGATGCCATATGACTTAACTCCAAATACAAATGCAGTGAACATTTTCAGAATCTTATACCATCCACAATGTTTCCTGTGAATTAACTACTATTTGTTAACTCACTGTGTTTTACAACAGAAAATCCCAATAAAATGCAGTTAAGTTCGAGCTTTCAGCATTTAAACAGATTTGAGAAAAAAGAAATGGGTTTGGCCTTCTGCTGATAAAAATGAAAATGCAACCCATCAGGAAACAGACTGCTTTCATAACTGATGTTAACGCTTATCATGTACCCTCATCCACACACAAACAGCTGCAGGGGCCATATTTCAGATATCACACAGCGAACATTAACTGCATGTCAGATAGTTCTCCCACATTCTGAATATCACTGTCAAGGTGTCAAACAAACACATAAGTGAATCAATCTGACAATGGAGCAACTGATAAGTTGATTTGTTTATTGAAAATAAAAATTGAAACCTGGGTGCAGTTTCTACGGATTGTCCACATTATTGTAAATCTGAGCGGCCTTTTGTGAAGGGAAGGACACACGTCTTTGGTGAAGGAGCTGGAACATGATCTGAAGGAGAAGCCTGGAGCCATAGTGCTGTCGGTGGGAGGCGGAGGCTTGCTGAACGGAGTGGTGGAAGGACTCCATCGTGCCGACTGGGCTGATGTCCCCATCGTAGCCATGGAAACCATAGGGGCACACAGCCTGAATGCAGCCATGAAAGCTGGAGAGCTTGTCACTTTACCTGCCATCACAAGGTAGTGCATATGCTTATAGGCCATTCTGCACCATTATCTGGATTGGATGTCTGCTTTTCCTACTAAAACAACGGTTATAATGTTTGTTGCCACAGCATTGCAACCACACTGGGCTTGGTGAGGGTCTCTGCTCAGACCATGAAGCTAGTGGACGAACACACAGTTTTCTCTGAGGTGGTCACTGACCAGGAGGCTGTGAGAGCCGTTGAACGCTTTGTAGGTGAGAGGAACCTGTACCAGAGCAGATCCTATGTTAAAGATCAACTGACACTACATTTCTTCTTTAAAAAGAAGGAAAACTCTCTGTCTGAAAGTAAATCATAGTTAACTTTTACTGTTAAAGTCAAATAAGACCTTAAAAAATAGCTTATCTAAAGTCACAAAGAGTGAGGTTACTCTGCAGTGATTCACAAGCTTCTGATACTGCTTCTCATAGCGTTTGGGTGAAATGTTTGCCCTCCCGTAGTTGTAGGTTAAAGCAGCATCTTAAAAACACTCCTTCCTTTTGCATTTCCATTACTGAAAAAAAGAAAGAAGGAAATAACCATATAATATGGTTCACCCAAACCTCAAAACACACATTAGGGTGAAGTTGTCATATTGTTCAAGAAAAAAAATAAGGTTTCTGTGTCTCAGAATTTAATGTTTCTCGACCCAAAATGTCAGAATCAGCCTAAGACAATATGTAAATAACTAACATTTACATATTGTCTTGCAGTCATTAACCACTGTTTAATCAACATTTTAAAGGGATGGCTGAAAGGCCACTCAGAGAGGGAGAGGCCAGTTGTGAAGTACAGTGGTGGCAGTATCATGCTGTGGAGGTGTTTGGCTCACTTTCAAAACTACAAAATAAGGAAATAAAATGGTCAAATACTGAATCAATACTTTGCAGGACGTTTAACATTTGGTACAACTGGGTCTTCAACCGGAGTGTGGCTATAAACCATGACTCAGCTGATCCAGTTCTAGTCTAATACAGTCTAGATGAATAGATCCAGCTAAGTAGTATAAAAATACTGCGTAAGGACATCCAAAAAACCTAACCCAAGTCAATTCCATCAATTTCTAAGGAAATTGTCTGCTCAACAGCTAATAACTGTCATAATCCTATCTAAGCCAAACCAGGAAAATCATTGTGTATACAGTAAATATCTGGCACATGTGGCATTGAGCTGAACGGTGCAGTTTTTCTCTTTGTGCAGATGATGAAAAGATCTTGGTGGAGCCCGCCTGCGGTGCTGCTTTGGCAGCTGTGTACGGTGACACTATCAAAAGGCTGCAGGCTGAGGACAAGCTGCCACAGCACCTGGGTCCAGTGGTGGTGGTGGTGTGCGGTGGTAACAACATCAGCATGGAGCAGCTTCACAGGCTGAAGAAACAGCTCAGCATGATCTAGTGTCAGTGACTACCCTGGGTCTTCCTGACCTTTGTGTTTCTGTGTGTCTCTGCCCATTAGCCAACCTTACTCTCTAAACACAGGTATTCATGAGCTCCATGGATTCAATCATTCCAAAAAAAAACTCTCATTAACACCTAAACTGACTAAAATGGTGAGGTGGGATTGTGAAAATATTTGTACTTGAAAAAGATGCTAATGTTTTTTTTTTTGTTTTTTTTTTTTACTAATGACAGTTCAGTTTTATAAGGTTCAGACATTTATAAAAAAACTGACACATTTTGCTTGTTTTATATGTCCTTACTTGTAAAAACATTTGTGTATTTTTGTTCAGCTTTTTTACTTGGATTACAGATCAATAAATTATATTTCTTTGTCCTGTTATCTCTTTGCCTTCCTGCTCCTGAATCTAAACCATTTTCCTCTGGAATTGAAGAGGCAGGAGAGACACTTGGCAATTGAACAAGACAATGTACATTTAAAATGAGGAAAAACAACTGCTTTGTCTTACTTCAAGTTCACATTATTTAATTATCTTATTTTAGGAGTAAAAAAAACTGAATCCATTGGCAAATCATTTTATTTACCTTCTCAAATTAAGAAATTTTTTTGAACTTTTTACCTCAGTGTGTCCTGAATATTTATCCTATTATATCACTATACACTACAGTATATTAGAAAATGTTGTCCTGATTCAAGTGATGAAGTTATTTTATTTAACAATCCAAACTAAAATAGTTTTATTATTTAAAGTAAAATACAATAAAAAAATGTTTTTGGTTGGGAACAAACCAGGAAAACCTGAAGAGATACAAATTAGAAAATAGTCACTGCATTCTTTAAATGCAGTATTTAATTGTGGTGTCCCACTCGTTTGATAGATTTGCTTTATCGTAGCAGCTTATAAGTCTTAACAGGAAAGATCCACAGCTCAGGCCGTGCAACCAACAGCTGACAGGATATCTGATCATTGTGAACATTGTTAAAAAGAATAAAAAAGTAGGAATAAGTACCACATGATGGATGCTGTCCAGCCTTCTCTACAACGCCTCCCTCAAGTGATTCAGACCCCCCCCCCCTGTAATTGACATTAATTCATTCTTTCCACTGTTTTTGCACGTCACTATTACTTTATTTGGATCTATAGTTATATATAGAAATATATAGAGTTATATATGTAAATATTTATATTTATATAATTTTGTGTGTATATCTGGAGTGTAACAAAAGTAATTTCCCTCTGGGATTATTAAAGTATGTCTGAGTCTGATGATGTTTAGCACATCAGGTAGGAGACACATAACATGGAGGGAGGTTGGGTCAGGTAAGATGAAAATTATACATTAATAGACTGCATATAACTTGTTGGGATGATGAATGAAGTTAGAGGAAGAAAATGTGTTGAAAGTAAATAAGAGACTCAGTAAGAGTTCCACCTTCTATCAATGGAGTCCATAAACATAAGAATACAATGGTTTGGATATAAGCTTAACTGTGTTACAATGGCCCAAAGTCCAGATATACTGTAAAGGTAGTTGAGGATCAGAGGAGAAACTTGATGCTCACAGATTCAGTTTAACAAGATTGAGCTACAGCCATTTTCTGATAATCAGCAAAACATGTAAAACTTAGAAACCAAACTTTCACATTTATGCACAACTTTGTGCCAGCCTGTTGCATGAAATCCCAACAAAATACTTTGAACTTTGTGGTTGTAACGTGACAAAAGGTAAAACTAGAACATTTGGGGCTGATAAAGACCTGAACAACATGAATGAGGATCCAGTTGGATCTGGCCTGGCCTGGCTGCTCTGTCAAGGTGTCTGGTTTACAGTCTGCAATGATGCAACCAGAGTGTGTCATTGGGCCATATGTTAATAACATGCTGTAAAGGATATCAAATCCTACGTTGCAGGTATATGTTCACATGATAAAACATCATTACCTAATGAGTGTAAAAGTATATGACAGACGTGTGTTAATCATGTCTACTGTGTAGAAATGTGCTCTCTGTGCTTTTTTCCACAGTAACCATGACTACAGGATTCAACAAACCACAGGAAGCTGTTGGTACATGAAGACATTTCTTTATTATGACAGAGAAATCTCAAATGCCATTCATTCTTTACATCTGTATAATCCATTTTAGATATGTTACGTATCATGTGCAGAGGTAAGACAGTAAAAGTTAAGTTAATGCAACCATAAATAATTTTAATAAATATCAAGTAAATGTACAGCACACGTTTCATCGCAACAATTCTTTGTACGGATATGTCCTTTTAGTAACCTATGTAACCCCTCCAGAGGAGGAGAAGTCAGAAGAGAGACAGAGAGAGCAGCGGTATGTCATCCTTTAAAAGAGAAGAAACAAACCCCACAAATCCTGCAAAAAAAAAACAAAAATAAAAAAACAGTTTCACTGCATTCGCACTCAGTCTTGTGGCTTTCTCAAAGTAAAATGGTGATTTTACTCACACAGAACATGTTTCACCACATGTCCATGAAGTTCAAACCATCTCAGTTCAAGACAAAGGTGATGGAGATTGGTATTCCCAAAAAATTCATAAAAAGTAGCAACACAACAAACTGGAAATCCGACAGAAATCATCTAAGTTGCTCATGTTAGATTCTTTTCTCAGAGTAGTGCAAACTCATAAATAAAATCAGAAGGTGAAGAGAAGCAAGTAAAAACTGCCAGCAAACATTACCTCAGTCTATTTACATTGTTCTAGATTATTATTTAATTTTCATTACACAATAAAACACTGGAGTATGGGTAAAATAAAATAAACGAGCTCTTCTTTCATCGAGTAAAATTAATAAATAAGAGGAAGAACTGAAGATTATTTACTCCCAACTTCTTAAATGTCTGTGTTTGGATTAGATGGAACTAAAACAATAGGAAGAATTTTTAGTGAACAGCCTTTTTTCAGGCTCTTCCCTAACATGTACTATTTTATTGGCGTAAATTAGCTTGTCCTTTAACAGATCGTACAATTAAACAGGCAGTAAACTACATAAAGCCCTGATCAGCACTTCTTCACACCTGCCCCTACAGTAGATTAGGTGGAAATTCAGCAGACTGGTAATCATACCTTCAAAACCCATTTGGTTCTCATCACACAACAGGCTTCTACAGCAAAGGAGAGGGTCAGAGCACCCCTGCCCTTAAACTAACACTAAGGGTTAGCTTAGTGGAGCTAACACTAAGGGTTAGCAGGGGCACTGCCAGCTTCTGTAGAGCTCTGTTTTTGAACACTGGGCTGTAGCATGTAAACGGTAAAGTGCTGTTCTGAAGGTTGATATGGACTTTTGTTAAAGTTGAAAAGCTGGCTCAAAAAAAGGTAAAAGGAACATGGGAACAAATCTCTTTCACAGCTGTTTCACTTCAATGCCCTCCTCAATCAGTGCAACAAAAATCAGAAGTATATGCAGCCAAAGCTGCTGATTAAATACATCCTCCCTGAATGAAAGAAAATGCAGAACTTCGGCAAATGGCAACAAAAAAAACAGGAGGAAAACCAAAATGTTGACTTCCTTTTAAGATAAAAGTGTCTGACTTTGCTGCTGAAGCAGAGTGTTGACTTGCAGTCTGTCTCAGAGGAAGATCCGGGAGCGGGCAGAAGATAATGGTGGGTTCTACTGCCTGGGAATGTCTGGTTCTCAAGTCTTCTTAGCCACTCAGAGGATCCTCGCGGTAGTGGATGGCATAGCGCAGCTTCTCCAGCATTACATCCAAAGAAGTGTACTGTGGCAGTTTCACCATGAACATGCATGTTTCCACTCGAATGTAGCGCGAGTCTGGCTGACCTGGAGAAAAAATGGAAATGTCTTAGCTCTTATTTAATCAAAATCTACATGGTTATAATATTAAGTATAATTTATATCGCTTAACATCTCCTAGTAAATGCATTTGATATATTCTTCAAATTTATAAATACCCCAATGGAAAAAAAATTAAGAAAAAGAACAAAGATTAAAATAAAATTCTTGACAATTGACTGTTTCTTAAGTTTTTATCCATTATTTATTCTAATTAATCATTTAGATGATAAATAAAAATTCTCATAATGACTAGCAACACATCATGAAGACAATAAAGTTTCTAAATGCCCATCCATAAATGCAAAAGAAAGGCATTAGAAGTATTGTTAAAGGCCTTATAGGGAAGCGCCACCATTAGCACAATGTTGAAAAAGATTATCTGGTCAAATGAGACCAAAATTACATTATTTGCACACATGCTAAATGTTTTATGTGGTGGAAAACTAATGAAAGAATGCATTCTGAACATAAAAGCTACACTGTTTAACTCAGGATGGTATGGTAAGGCTTTCAATGAAGCAGGCACAGAGAAGCTTTTTAGAGTTAATGGAATGACGGATGGATCTAAATATAGAAGAATCCTAAAAAGAAACAAAACAAACTTTGGGAGGTTGAGGTTTTTCCTTCCAACAGGTCAAAGACCCTAAATATATAACCAAAGCTACTATAGAATGGTTTGCATCGAAGGATATTAAGGCCTAAAGTCCAGCTAAAATCTGTTACAAAGCTTCTGAATTAATGTCTGAATATCTTGAGCTATTTTATTTTTTCTAAAACAAAATGAATTTCTAGAGGCAAAAATGGCTGACATTTTCAAATGGCTAAATCTGTTCCAACAAGTTACCTAGTTTGAGGGGAGACAATTAAGCACCACTTTATGCTGCTGTATTACATCATATACAGAATGGTTTAAGGTTATAATGAGACAAGACAGGAAACAGTTCAAGGGATGTGAATACTTTCGCAAGGCTGTGTAATCAGGCTGTTTTGGAGATAAAAGTAAAGATCAACAATCGTATATCTACCATAAAACATAAACATTGAGCTCAAACTTAATCCCCTTAGTGTGAAAAAAAACAACTAAGTAGTAGAAAAGGATCGGTTTGTCTACTTGCATTAAAATAGGTCAAGTTTAAAGTCTATGTGAAATGACAAGATGAGCACTTTTATAACTGCTGATATGAAAGGAGGTACACAGATAGGAGAGCTGGAGTCTGAGCACTGCCCTGCAGGAAGCATGGTAGCAATTACCTGCAGCTCCATCTGGAGGGGCGATTTTCATGGGGTACGGGGGAACGTGGGCCGTGTCTGGTCCGCCATCTTTACACGGGCAGGTAAATGGGATGCGCTCCTGGTTGCAGGCAAATTTGATAAATTTGCAGAGCTCTTCCTGAGTGAACATTTCCAGGGCGGTCCAGAAAAACTCAATGTGCTGGTCGGTCTCCATCAGACCAACTTGGTACATGGTGTGAGCCTAAAGAAGAAAAGGGAAGGATGGTTTATTCTGGTAAAAAGCTGAGAATCACAATTAATCACAAAGGTACAGATATGCACACGCCACCTTGAGGAACTCCAGGTTAATGTAAGGCAAGCCACATGTGCGTAGTTCAATTTCCAGAGGGCTGAGCATGGTTAGCAGCTGCAGAGGAATGATGGATCCTAGTCCTGCACGCACTGCTGTCATACACTCCACATTCTCCAGCTCCCTCAGACGGAGGCTCCTCACCGCCCGCGCATACACGTCCTTGTTCTCCCAGCTTCATGACGACAAAAAGCATGAGAAAAAAAATTGAAATATGCTGCAGCAGCAGATTTAAAGCCAAGTTACTGAACAGGAGGTAGAATCTTCAGCTGCTCTGTACCTGACACTGAGGCCATGTCCTCCCTGACAAAGCTCCACTTCTTCACCCGTCATAGTGAAGTAAGTGAAAGTGCAGCAGGGCCTGCTGGGGGAGTCTGGGCTTTCTCCTGAATGGTGCTGGGAGGAGATCTCAGCACACAGGGCCTCCAGCTCACTCTCATCAGTCACCTGAAGAGGCACGGAAAACAGAACACACCATCAGAATCACAGTAAGCATCAGTGCAAAAATGGAAATTAGCTGACAAACTCAGATGGCATGTATTTACTATGAGCATTGCAAGACCATAATAAAAAACTAGAAATTATTTTTTTATTCTATCTAAAATGTACTTGTCTACGAACATATTTTTAGACTAGTGGATAATAATTGGGAATACTCTATTACAACACTTACATTTTCAAACTTCTTAACATAGTTGTAGGTGAGCACATCTGCTTCTTGCAGGTCCTGCTCTTGGTCAAGAGGTTCTCCAACGAGGCCTTTCCAAAAAGATCCCAGCAGATCCAAAGGAAGGGGGACATCTGCCCGGATGGCTATGCCAAGGAGCTGACCAAAAAAGTGCAACAACTGTTCTTCTGCATAGCTGATGGGGCAGGGAGTCAGGATGTACTTCCCCTGAAAATAACAACAGAGAGAACTGGTAGGATTAAATTCATTTTTTCATGAAGGCATGCAAGTAATTTTCCACCATCCGTTTTGCTAAAAACTGTGAGAGAACGTTGATTCCACAGTGACAAACACAGAGCCTTGGATTAATTACCTTTCACCTTTTTTAAAAATTTGCCAACTTAAAGCCACTAACCTCAATTTGCTTAATTAAGATTTAATGTGACCGGCACAAAGCAGAGTATAACGGAAAACGATAAACAGTTAAAAAAATAATAATTAACAGGAAATGTGGGCATTTATATTGAGCCTCCAGAATAGTAGTAGAGTTTCCTGTCAAAGGACCTACAGCTCTTTAAAAGCCTTTAAAAGTCAATTTTACAAATGTCTTTGACATCCTAAGCTCTCTTTAAAGGTCCTTCTTATTTTCCTCTTTTTAGCTCCTGGTTGGAGGTCCTGTAAAGCCCTTTACATTCTGTATGTATTAATGGTGAAATATTAATAAACTTCCCTTGCCTAACAGATTTTCATTTTCTGATCCTCCCTTAGACTGATAAAACCAAAATTAACGCAGGCAAAAATGATTTTGGCCACTGGCGGGTGGGGCTAGTTTACTAGGCTAATCCTCCCCCAAAAGACATGAGCATTTTTCAGACAGGTGGATAAACTGTACAACTAACAGTCAGTTACCATAGAAATTTTGACATGAAATGGTTGTTTAATTTATATCTTTATTAGTTGGTCACATTTATTTTAACAACCCAAGAATTGTTATTTTGATAGTCAGTCATTCTGTTGTCTATACCTAATGTTTCAACTGTTGTCTTTTAAGCCTTTAGTAGGCCTGAGCGTATATGCATGTCAATAGTAAAATTAAACTAGATAAGCCTTGCTGAATTAACTGTTACCTTGTTACGGTTGGCTGCAGCACTGGGACAGGAGAGCAGCAGGGAGAGTGCAGAGCTCTGTAACTCCTTACACACCTGCCACAGAAAGTGTCTAAAGGAGCCACCTGGACAGACACATTTATCACAACTGCAGTTAGGCATTTAAAAAAACAAAAAAACCTTATTAACTTAAATAGATAACAGGAGGGCAGGATTCAAGAGAGTGTGTCAGAGAACTACTAACTTGTGCCGTGAACTTCTTCTCCAGTGAAACGAATGTTGAAGGCATATGTCGGGTCTCCTCCGCTGGCCAGTTTTACACAGAGCTGAGATGATGGTACACAGGACAGCTGGCGTGCTGCCTGGCATAAGTAGGTGTTTTCTGATGATCTGATTTCACCTGTGGGGAAAAAAATATTGAAATGTTCAGAAAAGTTCACCCGATGTGCTGCAAGGTGAAGTGGAGAAAAATAACACAGAGGCAAGTGTACCTCCAACAATTTCCAGAGGGTCCAGTGTAATCTCTGGAGCGGCATGGTCAGCTGTACGCTGCACTGTAGCATTCAATACTCGGTTCATTACAGTCAACTTGGTGTCGTAGAAGACGAAACCTGCCAGAAGACAACGCAGAAATGGAGTCATAAATTTGTTAATAAGACATGAATCTAGACAGAAGTACAAAGATTATACCGTAATTTCAATTAACCTAAAACCTATTTAAATATCAACACATAAAAGTACTTTATAAGAATGGATATCCTTCACTTGAAACTATTTCAGAATTAATAGTTTTTGTTATAAATGCCAATGTAGAGGTTTGCCTAAAACTTTATTCTAAATTTTGAGGACTGAGTCCACAAAATAAAACTATTCACCACTGATCGGACATAAAGGTAGACCAAGGCACTTTTTCTCTAAGGGTGTCTCGATCCGATTAATATCAGATATTGGTTCAATATTGGCCAAAAAACTAATACCGGATTATAACAGATTTTATTGAATGGCATCTAAAATCACAAATATTGGCATGTTGATAGAAACGGCTTCTGTTTAAAGTTTAACCCACTGGTTATTATAACATGGGTCAGTTGTTCTCATACCTGCTGTTGTTCTCCGTTTTAGTAATGTCATTTGATCAAGCCCTTTTTAAATAATAAATTACAAAATAATTAATAAAAGCATGTATGATTTGTGTTGGGTCAATATCAGTATTGGTCAGTTCTAAAGCTGCAATATGGGTATCATATCGGATATGGAAAAGTTGAATCGAGACACCTAATTTCGTCTCCCTAGTTAGTAGTATTAGCAGTTACTAGTATTTGCTCATTTGCTCAAATTTACTTATAAGCTAGCTTTCACCCTTTCATTAGACATCATCTCATGCTTTTTATGCCTGCTAGAGTTGTTCTTATGTCATACTTACCCTTTGCCTCGCCCAAAAGCGCAGCGATACTGTTCTGATATGTATGCGTCTGTCTCAGCTCCACAAGTGGCAGAAAGAAACTCTCCAGGGTGTTATTAAGAGACTGCAGTAAAGCAAAGCGCAGGCGCAGGCTCTCCACGGGTACATCTGCAAACATGACATTATTGCCAAAGCTAAACATCTCAGTTTTCTGTGGAAATTACAGCCCCTACCTTAACCTGCAGTACTTTTTACTCTTAAACATTTCAGTTGTTAGAAAAAAAGAAAACGGTCAAAATCTAAATTGGCAGGCCAGACCTTAATTCTGTGTCCTTTAATTTTTAAAAATACATTCATTACAATTAACCAAACTAGCAAGCAGCTACTTACTGAGCAAGCAGGCGACACGAGGATCTGCAGCATCACTGGGATCTAAGTAGACCTCATGGGGGTGCAGCCTGGCTGGTGTGATGGCCAGGTGACGACACAGTCTGTTGATGTACTGCACCAACGCCACATCCATGTCTAAGCTCCACTTTCTACAGGCCTTCTGGGCATGCCGGGTGTCTATACACGTGCACCTTTAGAAATAAAGACAAGTTTCACTTTACATCACCATCTAAATACAGATGTTAAGAAAAGGAAACAATTTAGCAGTAAGAAACTGCATGATTCACTTTAAAGTAATCCTGTTAGGTAGTTTATTTAAGAAGGTTTAAAATGTACTTTTTAGCCCCTCACCTTTCAAAATGAAGGTCATAACCACAAGCCAAAAGAGCTCTCCACACGCTGCGGATGTCCTGCTTCGCCCGATCGACAGCAAATTTATGGAAGCCTTCCAGAGTCAGGTACTTCTCTTCTGTGGCTAAGCAAGAAGTAGCACAGCTTATAAAACATTGTTTCAAAAAAGAGCTTACTTTTAAGAGAAAAAAGGAAAATCTAAACATGGACTGGAAAGCTTTATGGACCATTTAAGTCTTTGTTAATCTAAGGACTTAAAGGCTGTGACATAAAATAAAAAAACTTCTAAATGAAGTAGCAGGAACATTTCTGGTGTATTATGTAAGGAATCAGCAGATTGGTTTTTAGGATTTTTGCCAACCTTCAGTTTTTTTAGCCGGTGATTTTTCTACGTCTTTCTCATCAGGTCTGGATTTCTCAGGAGATTTTGGCTTTAGCACAGTTTTCTTTTCACTCAATGCAGTCCTGGAAACAAGCAAATGAGTTTCAGGCATGATAGCAATATTTTTACACATCTAAAGACAGGCAGGTTTTTAATTAAAAAAAAGGACAGACCTAACACTGTTGAGGACCGATTTCTCCTTGGTGAGGGGTTTTGTGATGGGTCTTTTCGTGCTCACAACTTTACCCTGATGTTGTTCTTTTCCTGCCTTATTGTACTTGTTCTTGTTTGGCTTGGGTGTCCCATACTTTCTCAAAATCTGAAAAAAAAGACAATTTTTGCTTCTTAGCATCCTTACCAGTGTTTGTGAACAAAAACATTACAGATCGCTCACAGACAACTTACTTAGTCTGAAGTTACAGATAACACTTAATGCCACACATCTAGTATTATCAGTATTAGATACAAACTAATAATTATGATGTGAGATGTATAGGAAGCAGCAATGCATCTACTGGTATACCTGAGTGAGTTGATCTTCGAGAACTTTCTTAGGAGGTCGAACATTGGTAAAGAAAGTGTGCAGCAGGTTCCCTGGGGTCTGAGAGTTGATCTGCTCCTTGCTGAGGTAAATATCAGACACTTTAACAGGCTTAGCTGGTGTGAGGCTCAACATCTGCTCCGAGTGCACACAGCTTTTAAAAATATCAGTGAGGACATCTTTGGCCCCAGTAACAAGTTTGTCGCCTGGAAGCAAAGAGGTAAATTAGTTTTGAAAGAAAGATGCTCTGTTAGAGAAGTAAAACTTGTTGTTTCAGACCAACCTTTGATTGACTTCTCCAGAAAGTAGTCTTCTAAAGCAGAGCTTCCCTGTGTGTCAAAGAGGCTTTGGTTAACACTGGAAACGGTCAGGATCTCCACGTTGGTCAACTCCATCAGTTCCTCTTCACCTTCCAGGCTCGACAGACCAATCAGGTCGCTGCTGTTAAAGAGACTGGCTCGGATCTTTTCCACCTTGGCTCGTGAGCGGACCTATAATTATCAGATCACAAATTCAAGCAATCTTTGATGCATCTCCTACAAAATAAAGTTAATAATAAAGTTTAAACTATTTCACATTTTGTTTTCATATTTATTTTTAGGTGATAAACACAAGGTAGTGCATTGTGATGTAATAGGAGTTTTTTCCCCCTCAAAGAAACTATAAACAAATCTGAAAAGTGTGGCATAACACTGTATGTATTCATTGGCTTTGCACATTTACAGATTAAATGTTTGACACACTCTTCTTTTGAAAACAAATCCAGCTCTGGAAGACTGCCTGAGCTCCAGTGAGCATCATTTTCAAATCTTTTCAAAGATTCCTAACAAGACTCAAGTCATTTGAACACATTCTAAATCAATATTGATATTTAATAGGAACTATTTTTGCTTTTTAGGGACATTCAGCTAAAACCTCTTCTCCTCCATCTGCTCTGTCCAGCTTTCCAGTCAGAACTCCCAGTCATACTTGGAGCCATGTTTTTAGGCTGATGTGCAGAGCTCGTTTTCCACCTCACAACTAATGCCAAATTTCGGTCTTATCAGACCTAAGAACCCTCCTCCACATGATTTCTGTGTTCCCTACATGGTTTGTGGCAAAGACTTAAACAGGACTGTATACGGCTTATTTGAGCAGTGGTTTATAGTTGTCGTTAGAAAGATTTCTCCTCTGAGCTGTGGATCTCTGCAGCTCCTTGGAAACTCCTTAGCTTTTTATCAGATTATTGATAAATCTGATCTGTTTGCCATGTTTATTGCTCGTTGTGATGATTCATCAGCAATGCTTTCTAACAGACTTCTGAGATAAAGATTAAATTAGTCGCACACTGACTGAATTTTCTAAATACAAAAGCTCTTACTTAAGTATGTGAAAGCAGAGGGTAAGTAGATGGTAAAACAATTTAGAAAACCAAGTATCATTCAGCCTCAAAATTAAGCACAGCATAGCATTGATAATATAAGATACTACTTAAATACATTTAATTTAGAAGTTGTAACCCGAAAGAATCTGAAATCATCTCACCTCAATGACAGCATAACCCTTGATGAGCCTGGCTGCAGTGCTCTCAAAAGAAGTGACTGTCTGCATAGAGGCTCCATCTGACACGGATGCTGACTCTGTATTGTCGAGCGGCTCCCCAAAGCTGCCGAGACTCCCCAGGCTTCCTGTGCTGCACAGAGAGGTGTCCAGACTCTCCTGGCTAGAAACCGTCTGAGAGTCCTGAGGACCTTGCTGGGGGTATGTTACAGCAGTGGCGGCAGCTGCAGGGGTGAGCGAGGGAACAGCTAACAGGTCCTGATCAACAGAAAGTTCGCTGACGGTGCGAGAGACTCCCTGAGAGGAGCTGCAAATGGAGGTCTGGCTGGTGGAAGCTGACGCACTCACACTTAAAGCTGGAGTGACACTGCTGGAGCTGTCAGGACTCTCAGGTCCTCCACTGGTAGGAAAAGGACGATCAGGTTCTGCAGCAACTTTGCCATCAAGCGGGCTTGAAACTCTAGCTCCTGATTTCTTCTTGGGGTCCTCCTCCTGTAGAGGGATGAAGACCTCATCTTTGAACAGTCCTCCATGTGCATTACAGGCCCTGCGGATGGCATTTCGAACAACTGCCTCCTCGAGGTGCGTAGGGATACCTGAGAGTACCAGCAGGCGGCTATGAGAGGTTGGACCCACCAGAGCTTGGCAAGCATCTGTTACTGCATCACTGGTCACACTTAAGCCCTGTGGGTCTTTATTGGCAAGATGTCTTAGGATCATCAGAAGAGTGAGGCAGCGGTGGAACCAGAGCATGTCTTCTGGTTTACTACCCGCCATGCTCAGAAGGGCGCTGTCACTTTCCGATAGCCTGGTACCTCCACTTGTTCTCTTCCCAGAGACTGCTGCAGCCACTGCAGCTGCTGCCCTTTCGCGCTTCATCTTCACCTTCTTACGCTTCGATAGCAGACTGGGGCTTTGAGGTGTCTGGCCTGGGGACGATGAAGAGGATGAAGACGAGTCACTGCGGTTCGGTGCGCTGGTAGAGGAAAGGGCTCCCACTGAAGAGCTGCCAACATTGAGGGGAAGAGTCACTTCTGCAACAGCCAGACACACTTCCATCAGGGCATGGAAGTAGGTAGAGAACCGGCTCTGTTCCGCACCTAGAGCCAATGCAATGCCCCCAGAGGACGACCCTCCTCCTGCAGCACCTCCTGCAGTCCATCCCTGAGTTTCCTTGTCATAAAGCTTTCGGAGCTCTGTCTGCAAAGCCATTAGGACAGCCAGGCAGGGGTTCAGCAGCAGAGCAATGGAGCTTGAAAGGCCAGCGGGGCTCTTGCGCTGCTCTAAGTGGTGGATCTTGCGTAAAAGTTCAGCTAACAGGTGAAAGATAAGCTCTTTGATGGAGGGAGCCAGATCTGTAGTCCAAAGTAATCCGCCTATAGACAAGACAGGAATTTTGAAAACTCACATCTAAGGAAATTTCTAGTCTTGTAATTTTATAAGAGTAGCATCTTTGAATTATTATTCAATTTAAAAATTCCAGTATAAAAGTTATTTAACTAAAATGTAAAAAAAATCCAACTATTTAGCAAATAAACGCTTACAAAATCAAAATAAAGGTTTTAATGTTACAAATAACTATAGCAACCATTTACTGCATCTATGTTGGTCAACGTGTGGCTTTCTATTGGGGTTAAATAAAGGAAAACCTACCGAGTAATTCTACCACCTGCAGCAGCACTGAGGAGGGAACAGTGTCCAACTCATCCTCGGTTCGCTCACTGCTTTCTCCTAGCTTCCATGTCAACAGCTGCTCTGCAAAGGCCATTGCCAGAGGAAACTCTAGCGGTAATGAGTGGAGCACCAACACAGCACCAGGAGGGGGCGACACTCCTACAACCACAACACGAGTTGACTCAGAAGTGCTTCGTTTTTAAGAATGCTTTTCTTAAAATGAAATACTCACCCAGTTTAATGTGGACTTTATCAGTAGGGATGATGACAGACGGGTACTGGTTGGTGGTGGGAGGGGGCGTAAGGCCTGTGTTGGTAGGAGAAGCATCTAGAGGATAACATACCGCCTCCATCAGATTCAGCTGACCATTTCTTCGCACTTTGTGACCCAAGCCATAGACCATGACGCGAGCCCAGGGAGCCTTGTACAAGCTAGAACTGAAGGAGGGGAAAATATAAGAAAGAACATCAAAGACATACAAGTGAAGCTAAGGAACAAGTTTTTAAGATGTCTGCCGTTGATTATTTGATGGGGCTTACTCTTTGCGGCAACCGAGTTGACTTTCTTTGCAGGAGACGATCACAAACGCAGCTCCAGGAAAACTGACATCCATGCTGACTTTTGACTCTGTGACAGGAAACTCCTCTGATGTAAACTGCTCAGGAGCGTTCTGGAAAAAACATTCAACATTAGAGTTTAAGTCTATTAAGTGATGAGCAGAAACATTACTACAGAATTACTCTTAAAACATTCAAACTCCGGTCTTTTCTTATTTCTTCCCTTTACATTCACTAATTTGTTAAGTGGAGAGAAATACATGGAAACAGGTCCTCTAGTAAGATAAGACCCACCTGGCCTTCAGGCTTCATGCAAAATTATATGTATATTATCCTCAATGCAACATCCCTCTGCCTCTGAGGGGGATGATTGGTTGCTATAAAGCCACCATCACATATTAACGATTTAAGACAGCGTATCCCTGATGTACGAAAAATCTGGCAAAGACGCTGGCATACGTTGGACAGGTTATGGGTCAGTTTTGTAAGTTAGTTATGAGCATGGTGAAGTAAGCTGGCACACGTTGACATATGGCAACGTGTGTTTGAGCATGCTAAAAATTTCCCAACATATGCCAGCGTATGCTCATAGGTGGGGCATAAGTTACAGGTAAGTTATCTGATCGTTGACATATGTTAAGTGTAAATTACTCATAAATCGTGGCGTCTAGCTTATCCAGAACCTATGAGTAACTTGTACATAGTGTGATGGATCCTCCCTGCGTTCAAGCCCATGGCCACGACCGACAAACTTCCTAGCAGATGTGATGCTGAGTCTGCTGCGACTGCAAACCTTCTTTCTTTGCAATCAAAGACATCTTTTTATGCAGACCGGGCACCTCCGGGCGCATCTCTGTTCCGCAGCTTTATCTGAAGCTTTGTAATGTCCATGAAATATCTCTTGTTCATCATTTCATGTGCATGACATTGTAGTGCCCAATGTATAAGTTAGGCTGTCGTTAGAGATAAGTTCTGGACTCGTTATAAATACGCTATGTATATGCCCAAAATAGAAAAAATGCATACAAAGTTCAGTGTATGCCAGCATTTTAGGAGATTCTGGGACGTCGGGCATACGCTGGCTAAATCAGCCAAGTGTAACAGCACCCTTGCATTGAAAAAGTTGCAACTTTAAGGTGAGTAAATGCATTTGGAAGGCAATGTAAGGAATTCAGTGCTTTAGAGCTAACCTGTAGGAAACAGCAGATCTGTTTCGTGAGCTCAAGTAAACTTTCCTCTCCTTGATGCAAGGCACGGGTGATGGCCACGGTTAACCACTCCCGGATGGGATGAGCATTGCCCTGATAAAACAGGTCTGTGGGAGAGCAACTTTGACCCTCGAGGTTATGAAGCACTGACTGAGCCAAAAGAATAGAACCGGAGCTAATGGTGCCATCTGTAGGAGAGGTGGAAATAAGCATTGTTTAGAAAATTCCAACTACCAAAAGAATGGGAGTTACTTAAAATGTACTTTTCCACTTACCAGGAAGAGGTGGAGCCAGCAGCTGATTGGAAAGAAGCTGCAGGTGCTCTAAAGTGATGTCACGGATAGCGGGGATGTGGAAGAGACGAGTGAAAGTGTGGGGATTCTTGGGGGCAAAGATGTTGAGCAGGGCCATGCGACAGTATAACCGAGCCAGCGCGCTTTCACATCGAAGGAGCTCCCTAAATGAAAGCAGTGGCATTGACATGAAGCCCAGGTCTTCAATTCAGATCCATCATGCTTGTTAACACTGCATTTAAAGTACCTATGAATCTGAATATTACTACTGTCCAATGACACCAAGCCGTTAGCAGCAGTGCGTCGTGAACCTGCTGGTGGGCGTTCCAGCATCTCAATGGGGTACCAGTATCTGACGAGCACGCCTTCACTGCGGAGATAGGTTTCCACCTGAACCAGCTCATTCACCTGAACAAACACATAAATCAGCTTAGCATATGGATAAATCTGTTATGATGATATGAAGCCAAAGAACAAATAAACTAACAGAGTCCACATCCAGCACAACCCCATGCAAACCAAACGTCTTCAACATTCCACGGATAGCAAACTTAGGCAGCGCTGTTCCTCCAGTTGTGCTGTTGGTGTTATTGCTGTCCGGACAGCGGATGACCACAGTCAGCCCTGTTTAGAAGAACAGTATCAGCATTACAATCATTGAGCTGATGCAACTGAGGATAAGTGCTTTAATCCAGTACAAATAAATGATAACATACAAGTATATATTCATGTTTTAATTTAGCAGGATTTCTATTTATGCAACGTTTTACCTTTGCGGACTTTGTCTATAGTGAATTTATTGGCCTCATCTTTGATGTCCTCAATAGTAGGAAGGTAGAGATCCCGAGGAATACCACCATTCTCTTCATATAGGAACTCCACCGTCTGTCTCGCAATGTCAACCATGCCTGTTTTCATGGAAAAAGAAATGTTCCTTAGAAAAAAAAAAATGTCTAGGGTAAAAAAAATTATAGTTTTTAGAAAATATTAATGATTTCTTGTGTTTATATTGTGTGTGTTTATTTTCATTTCAACTGATTTTCTATTACCATTAAGAAGTGACTTCAAAATAGAAACAACTTTATGCACACAAGAAAAATTACGTATAGAACTACGGTTCTAGGAATCCCAGGTGATGGCCTGAGATAGTTGCTTTCTCAATTTTCAAACCTTCCTTGGAAATTAAATGGCAACATTCTTTTATTTGCTTTGTACAGAACCTAAATAATAATATAATCTACCATAACTTGATAGGTATCAACTATGGGATCTATGTCATCAAAAGCTTTCAGAACCCATTTTGGTAAAATGCACAGACTGTTCAAAAGCTTTTCATGACCAAAATCTAAACACAACAGGTAAAGTATGATATGATCATGGGGTTGTATTTGGTGAGAAACGCTGAGTGATTTAGAAAGAATATTACTTTTTGCAACACAGCAATGGATTTTAATATTTCTGTTTTTGTATAATTTAATAATAATAATAATAATAATACATTTTATTTAAAAAGGCGCCTTTCTGGACACTCAGGGTCACCGTACAAAACATAAAAAGTGTCAGAAAAAATAAAAATTATAATTATAAAAAAATTTAAAAACATTTAAAAAATATATATGATATATAACCAATATAATTTTATTTAATTTATCTTCATAATGTTTTTCTTTTCTGAGGTGTTACAATGTTAAGTTTTTCTGTGAAATGTTATTAGAAAAATAACAACTATTAAAGTATTTTCAGTAAATATTGTAATATTTACTGAAAATATATCCGACATGGACGCTGACTCAGTGTAATCTAATACTTTCTAAGATTGATTTCAAAGAGAATAAACTTAATTTGTTGTTTGTAGCTTTAATATTTTATCAGAATTGTTTTATGCTCATATAGCAAACATTTTAATTTGTTTGAAAAGATTTTCATTCTTTACCCAGCTGCAGGGCTCCCTTGATTTGATCCAAGCCAGATTTTCTCTCAGCTTCGTTACGGAACCGCCTACGGATGGTAGGGAATACCTTTGTCTCCCAGGCCTTCACTAGAAGGGCGTAGTGATCCTCCTAAAGTCAAACAGATCAAATAATACAAAACAAAATCCAGCAAGAAAGCGTTTTGATCCAGTAAAATGAGCTCAGGACTAATCTTACTCTAGGAACATCGTCGTCATCATCATCATCACTCTCGTCATCAGCAATAGGTGGGGGATGTGGGTCGGGCCCTGAGGTAACCAGGTTTTCATAGCTTAGCTCCACCTTATAATGGCATGACAGGTCACTGTTGTACTCTGTACAAACCGAAAAAGGCAATAGAAACTGGATCATTAGCTAAAACGATAGGATTGAAAGGAAACGTGAGATGATCATTAGGCACATACGCTGCTGAGGAACGGCAACAGCTGCAATCCGACAAGGTGGACCATGAGAGCCAGAGTCTGAGGTGACACTTGCACCTGCATCATTATCACTGTCTGAGGCCATGGCAAAAGGGAGTGCTTCAAAATTTGCACTTATTTCCTCGGCCAGGTCAACACACAAGTCGGCTGCATTCCTGTGTGCTTGGCCCTCTGCAAATGCGAAAGGCCGGCTTCCAAAGTTGGCACGGATCTTTGCATTCTGCAAAGAATATAGAGAAAAACCAAATGAATACTGCATGTGGCAAAAAGACAGAAACTGCTTCTAAACTTGTTTGGGTATATTTGACCTTTTTCTGAATGTGGACGAGAGGCCACATTCCACCTGCTACGTCTTCAAGGCTTGGACTGAGCCTCTGACCACAGTAAGTGAAGTAGACTCTTCCTTTAGGAGCCTGGCCAGGGGGAGGTGGTGTGCCCTCAGAGCGCTCCCAGCCAATTCCTGCCACGTCGCCTGTATTTACCCAAATCAAAAGGTCATCATCTATATTACTGCGAAATATAAACCACACTGTTTTACACAGATATCACCCATATCAAATAGAAAAAAAAAAGTTTTTGGAAAAACATCTGGTTTTATAGCTGTTAAACATAGATTTTAAATCAGACACTGTAAGAAGCATATTCATTCTCCTGTCTTACCAGGAAGTAGGACCACATCAAGACGAACACTTTTCCACTGCAGCAAGCTGGAACCATTGTAATGCACTGCCCTACCGTTACTAATTCAGACACAGACAGGAGATAAAAACACAAAGAGAAAATAACCAAAACATAAGTCAGCAAATAACACCAGGTTAAACAAATGGGAGTCTAAGATTTGTTATATAGCTGATCTTACTTGTGAAACAGGCATGTGCCCACAGGGTTCGTCCATGCACCGTCTCGCTTCTCTGCCTCGGTGGCAAAACCAAAGGACACAATTGGCCCGCTGTCCTCTTCAGAGTCTCCATAGGAAACAACTTCTATCTCCCAGTAAAAGGATGGTGCCTGCAGCGGTAGACGGGGAGAGACTGACAATGTTATTCCTTACTTCCATTCTATTAGATCACTTCAACAGAACTCGTTTTGATGGCATATATAAAAACAAGACAATTTTTGTAACCTGAACTGGTACAGGAGAGGTGGCATAGATGAAAGTTCCTCGGGGCAGCCCTCCTCCTGCACTTGGATCAGCCAGGAAAGTGACGGAGGTCAGATGGGATGAGAACAAACATGCACGGACTGGAGGAAACACTCTGGATGGACACCAAGTGATCTCTTTGGGCTAGTAAACAAGCAGATTAAGGCAAGAAAAAGCTAGATAAGTGAGGTTGGAAAAATAGAAGTGCAACTTCAACAAGTTCTCATATGAAAAGCAAAGGATGTTTACCATGTCTCATCTTCTTTTCTTCTAAACAAAAACTGTAAACTTAAGATGCCATGCTACACTTTTATTCAGCTAACCAAACTGGAAAAAAATAATTGCAATCTAGATAAGTCATTTTTCTTAAAATAAGTGAATTTGTTCTTTGATTGAAGAGGTAAAAGAGACAATTTGCCAATGAAACAAGACAATTGACACTTAAAGAAAACATAATTGCCTTGTCTCATTTCAAGTGCATGTTATCTAATTATCTTAGTTTAAGAGCAAAAATACTAATTTCATTGATAAACCATCTAATTTACCTACTCAAATTAAAGGTAAGGGTAAATACACTTAATTAAGATTTTGTTTTAGTAATAACAACAGATTAGCTAACACTAAAGCCTCATAAAAGAAAAAAAAAATCAAGATATTTTTCTGATTTATACAAATAAACTACAAATGTGTGTTATGTGAGATTATGAAGTTTCTCTCTATGTCAAATATCAGCTTAAGAAGGTAAAGTGCATTTATTAACGCCTACCTGCCGCCTGTCTGTCTGCAGCGGTGGAGGCGGTGGCCGAGCACAGTCCCTGTAAAGCATTCTTACTCTCTTACACTGAGCCTCAACCATTCCAAGCCGCTCACCTACACAAAATAAAAAAGAGATTGTCCGTCAGATAAATACTGACCAGTGGTGAAAAGTGCTCCTGAACCTGCTCCTCATTAACTCACCAGGGCTGCACTCCTGGGCAACCAGGTTCAGAACCTCCACAGCAGCTGGACACTGCTGAATGAACTCCTCACAGAAGGAGCTATCCTCTAAGAGCTGTGCCATCACTAGACATGCCCTGAAAGACAAAAAATTAATATATCAGATAAACTCTGAGATTCATTTATTTTTATTCAATATTAAATCAACGTTGAGGAGTAGAAGGGAGACTTCCAGAGAGGAGTCTAGCTGCAGATTCTCTATCTAGTGGAAGTCCATTAAATCAACTCTGCTGTAAATTGGAAAAATCAACTGTGAAGCAAAAAAAGCCAATTATCTTTAATAAAGGTTTTTTCTTCTCCTGATCCCCTTTGTTCAAAGCATATGGAGATAAAAAAGTATGAAACTGGACAAGAACTTCTCTTCTTTAAGGCAAATACTAAACAAGGTAAAAATATATTAACATAAATACTTAAATAAAACAATAAATAAATAAGGTTCATGTTAAAGAGCTTGGGTTTCAAGTTTGCAATTTGAAAAGAACTAAATGGACCATCTGTAATTAAGATTTCTAAAAAGACTTGGAGAAAGAATAATAAAAACTTGATGCTAACTAACTTTAAAGGGGTTCTATGGCACTTAAAACATCTAGAATAGGTCTATGAGCTATATGAAACATATGTTTATTAACATTTAAAAACTCAGTTTCTGAGGGCACTGCAACTTTACGCAAAGCGGAATGGTTTCACAATGAAGCAACTGCACATATTTGAACCAGTGGAGCCTCTAACATCACCAGTATGAATGCAGCATGTGGTTTGTGATTAGTAAGTATGTAGGCTTTACTAAAGGACTACCGTAGAGAGTTCCACAGCTAAACCCAGGATTCTGCCGTTTTAAAATATAATGTTATATCTTGTCAATTGCATAGAAACAGTCAGTGAGATTGATGCTTTCATTCAAGGTCATAGATACGAATCTTTAAAATAAAACGCAAAATTAAAAAAATAATTTAAAAAAACATTCACAGGATGTCTACAGTAATGCAGAAATATTTTTTTTCCCCCCAAGAGTCACATTTTTCAGACTGAAGCAAAGGAAAAAAAAAAAAAAAAAAAAAAACGAGGGTGAACATCGGTCAAGCTTTTGAGTTTTTGTGCAGACTTCATAGGTTTAGCCTTGGTGGACCGGGCATTCAGCTGACAAAGAATAAAAAGGTTGAAATAACAATGGGTGAAACCTAATGGCCGGTAGAAGGCAAACTTATAGCTATATCCTTTAAGTGTTGCTTTTTGTAAAATACTTCTAGTGAGCATTTTAGTTTGTTTTATATGGGAACAAACCAACACTAACAGCACTAGCATTCCTATGATATCAGGCAAACTTTTGTGTTTTTTCAGTTGACTAAGTGTAGTAAATTATACTCACAATTTTCAGCATGTTCTAATCCTGCCGCCAAGTTATGTATTTGATTAACTAAAAAATGAATAATAATTCATATTTAATGAATTAAAACACCATATTTTTGTATGTCACAGTTTTACTTTGCTTGATCGGAGCAGAGCCCGCAGGTTTGACGGAATATTTGGGAAGGTTTTGAAAAGATGTACTGCCAAAAAAAAGCAGATAGATGTTTGTTTGCTTTTCTAAGAACTTGGACCGTTTCTAGAACCGAAATGAAAGACGGAAATTCCAAAAAGGAGAACTTTGCCCCATAGTTCCTTTCAATACATAAAAAAAAAAAGCTTTTTTTCCGATTACCTCATGATAGAAAGAGCTTTTCGTTTGGTCCAAATGAAACTGATGGATAAATTCCACTTATTAGATGTTTTATGGAGTCAATGTTACAGCTGTGCTTGAAAGTTTACATACAAGAATAAAAGAAAATAATACATTCGAAACAGTAATTCAAATAATACCAAACTTGAAAAAGCTATAATTAATTAAAATGTACTTGGTGATAATTTAGTATAATAGAATAGGAATTTTTGTTTAAAAAATAGCTATACACTAGAAAAACCCTCTGGGAACACAGAACTCCACCAAGAAGCAAGTTTTGCCTCATGTTGTGAATTACACCAATACCTAAAACCAAGGGGGTAGGTTTGATTTCAACTTTGGTAGGGACACTATTCTTCAGTTTCATTGGTCCTTTGCAAAAAATATGCATGCTCTTTTTTATGCTTAATGTGAGCTTCAGGGCTCATTTTGTTTAAAGAGAACAGCAGCATTTCTTGCTACATTAATACAAATCTTATAAGCACTACATGCACTAGATGCTGTTTATCAATATTTAAAGCATAACTGGCTCTGATGAATGTGGAATTAGGACTTTTTCCACTTTGAAAAGGATTGCATTTAGATTTACCTGCGACTAAGACAGTGTCTTTTTAACCAAATATAGTCTATAATATGTGGATTTATCCTGTGTTTTCTTCTGAAGATATAGAATTGTGCAGAGGTAAACAGAGGTAAACCCCACTCTTATTTTTTTTTATCTAATATGCTCTCTCTGGGTCATGCAAAATAATACATTCAAGGGACGGCAAATAAATGTATTGTATTTACATGTGCACTGGAACTAGAAGAGGAACTGACACTGAGCATTTAAAGTATTAATATTAGAAGTTGTGCATGTGGGCTGTAGTTACTCTGTGTAGCTAATTTCATGTATTTTATCTATGGCTGAAACAATCATATTAACAAATTATTTAAATAATCGTGAACTAATTTAGTAATTGATTAATCGTAAACTGGAGTATAGGGCCACTAAAATGTGCCTTTAGCCGACAGAGCGACCCACTTAGAGCAGGAATTATACCAAGATTGTAAAAAATATGTAAACATTTTGCATTTAAGAAGTTAAAAAAAATAGATTTTGTCTGTCAATATTCTCCATCCAGAACTCCGCCAAAGGAAACGTTTAAACGTTTCCGTTTCACCTGGTTTCATTTCATAAAAGATCTTCTTTAAGGAGCCTTTGGCTATCTGATTAAAAGATAAAATAAAAGAAATCCTAACGTTGTTAACTTACATTTCTCAAGTTCCACAAATCAAAAAACTCTCTCCTGCTTCTTTACAGAACTCCAATCAGAAGCTTTCGCCTGTTTTAGCGTAGATACGTTTTTTTAATTCTGACTAGTTTCGTAGCCCAATATTAATTTATTTTAGCGTCTTTTTTTTTCCGCGCTCCAAGCACCCGCGCGCGCGCACATACAGACTAGAAAACACGCAATCAGAGAGAGAGAAGGTGGAACTTAAGGCACAATAATCAGAGAGTTAAACCGCGCAGCACAGTTGATGCGCTGCTATGTGAAAGGGACAGGAAAGAGCAGGCAGCTGCAGCTACCAGGCAGAGAAGCTGCGAGAGGAAAAGAAGCGCCTGCTGTATAGTAAATTATAAACATGTTGTTCACATCCAATTATTGGTAGGGACAAATAGGTCCGTCCAAAATTTTGGTAGGGACATGTCCCTATGGTCCCTATGCAAACCTACGCCCATGACTAAAACCGTTGTGGATCATTACCAAATTTTGTTCCTTAGTGCGAGGTTCACCTTTGGTAACAACAGCCTTACTTTTCATAAGTTTCTAAATAAGGCACAACTTCAGCCTCTGGTCTCTTTTCTGCTCTCACCATCTTCATTCACTTTGCTCTCTTCTTTGATCAGCAGATCGGGACTTTGAGCGATGCATGGCTCACCTTTCCTGTGTTTTTGTCTTCAGTATGATACCTGTGGAGTTTTTGGAGTCCGAAGCTGAAGCTGTCAATAGTCACTGCTGCCACTATTTGGTTTGGGGGGGAATTGCTTGTTCTGCCAAATAATGTTAAAGAATCTGTTGAAAAATTCCTGCATTTGGATTATGATGTGGATCATCACCATAATTTAATGAATTGTTCCTTGGACTGAGGTTCACTAGTGTTAAAAATGTTATTAAAATCTGTTCATAACTTTTCAATTTACCTTGTATACAGACAGTCAAAAATTCAGGAAACAAACAAACACACAAACTAAACTCAAGTAAAAACATAACGTCCTTGGTGGAGGTAAAAACAAACTGATCCATTAAAGTACCTTGCTCATGAACAGTGAACCATCATACCTTCTGTTCCTTTGACAGGTGCAGAAGTCTGACTGAACATTTCAGGAAACACCTGATTTCAGTGATTGCCTCAAAGTGCTCAACAAAATTTTTGTTCAGGAGCTCCATCAGGCTTCTTAAATATATAAACTTTCAAGCACAAGTGTAATATAGATGTATGTATATATGAAGTCCAATAAATTCAAAAGGAAACTTTACATCCACTTTATTTTGCTATGATTTTTTATGAACTATAATAGAGCTTCCTGACCTAGTCCTGATTTCAGCCAGCAAACGTACTGCAGCCATTACTGGACTGGAGCCATCTCCTGTAGCTGGTAGCGATGTATGTATGGAGAGACTGCCCTCCTGTGGCAGAAGCATAGACTGCACTGCTTGAACCACCTTTTCTGTAATGGAGAGCTTATAGATGGGGAGTGCCTGGTAGGGACAAGAAACAGGGAAAAGCAAGATAAGAGATAATCTGTTTGGTATTTGATGTAATATAATGAACAGCATTGAGACTTACCTCAGATCTGGGAGTGC
Organism: Cyprinodon tularosa; assembly: GCF_016077235.1. Taxonomy (NCBI): domain Eukaryota; kingdom Metazoa; phylum Chordata; class Actinopteri; order Cyprinodontiformes; family Cyprinodontidae; genus Cyprinodon; species Cyprinodon tularosa. The sequence goes on from NW_024038796.1 coordinate 2,423,694, forward strand.
AGAGACGTGATATCGGTACTGTAAGGATGTCTGAGGCTTTGCAGGCTCTCCTGTACTCACAGGAAGGAAATTTGACAGTAGCAATGCCCTCCTGCTCATTTATGGACATAACTATGCCCACACTTCCCATAACTCCTTTACCTACCACCTATAGAAAAGAAGAATGACATTAAATATGCTTTTAGTCATTACTACTAATGTAGTAGGTAACAGTGAAGGTATTGTTTATAAAGACAGAAGCAGAACAACACAAGAGATACAATGAAAAACAAAAATAGCCCTTTGACTGCCTTACTGACCTGGACTTCAGAACCAATCTTAATTGTCTCCTTGAAGCCCCCAAGTGCACACAGTGCAGCAACAGCTTGTCTTCCAATGGCCTGCAGTTTCGCTAGTCTTCTGCCACTGCTGCTACCATTTTCCAAAATGCTCTCAGCATACTTCCCCAGCTGTGGAATAAACATCAGCGCTCGGGAAAGAACCTAATAAAGAGGGAAAAAAAAACAAAAAGCATAACAGGAATGATTTCTTAGGAAAAAAAAAAATCAATAAATAACTAAACCCCAGTAAGAGTAACTGAAGATCATATAATTAGAATTATCCACAAAGTGTAGCTTTCAGTACCAATATGAATCATGGAAACTATTAATGAAAAAATAGGGATGAGTAAGTTTACTTTTTCAACAGTACTAGTCCAGATCTGAGCAGTGTTGGATTCTGGAGCGGTCAGCAGACTATGCAGCAGAGCAATAACCTCAGCAGCCATGCTGTTGGCAACGTGACCGCTGATGAATGGCCGGACAGGATCTGACCTATTTTGGGCAGTAAGAAGAAAAGTAAAACCTCAGTTTAAATCAAAAACTGTCACAAACTTGATTCCAAAATTATTATTTTTTTTTTTTTTGCACATTCCTAACATTGAACTCTTCATATATTGCATCACTACAGTAAATAAACAGCACCTGGCCAATTCAGCATTCCTGTCCCTACAAACAGCAGTCTGTGCAGTTTTCTTCTTGTCACCGGTCGTAATGCCCCCTGCAGCCTCCTGAGCCGTAGCCTCCACAGGTGGACCAACACTCACTATCAGGCCAGACTGAGCCCACTTGTTAGCCTTCCTCAGGGCAGCAGATGCCTCTTCAGTGATGACTTCACAGCTTCCACTCTACAAAAAATAGAATATAAATAGGTTAATAAGCAACAAGAAAACTAATTTTGATAAAAGATATGTGACATTTTTAAATGTATTAAGTGCTCTGTCCAAGTATCAGAATGTCTGATTCTGATTATTTAAACCAATTTTATCATGTTGAAATCACAATCTTCAGTGCAGGAATTATCTGTAATAGACCAAAACAAAGAAACTTATTACTGGAAAAGAGATTAGTATGTGGTTTAGATAAAAAAAAAGTAATGTTTTGGCTTACATTTGTATGAGCTCTCTTTAATACCTCCAAATAGGAGCTAGTAAACCCATTTGTGTTCACAAGTACCTAGTAAATAAGGTTCACTGGTGTGTAATTTGATCTCAGTATAATCCACTGACTATAAAGGCTTAATAGGTTTCTAATAGAACATTAGTGGACAAAAGCATCATCAAGAACAAGGAAAACAGCAGAAATGTCAGGAGGACCTTCAACACCGGGTTAAGCTATAAAACAAAAACATTTTAACATTTAACAAGAGCACTGCTTAATCAACCAGCTGAAAATGAAAAGGGTATGGTCCAGTTGGAAATCTAGCAGATATCACTATACTGATTGTCACGCTGGCAAAAAAAATACTAATTCTGAGTTCTAAAAATCTAACTCTGAACATCGTCCTCAACACACCATACCGATGGGGACACATGGTGAGGGCATCATCATACTAAAGGGATGCCCCCTCCCATCAGAGATAAGGAAGCTGGACCAAGGGGAAGGGAAGCCTGCACAAAAATGCACATGCACAACCCTGTACCTGCTTCCGAGAGGCAGTTGCAGTTGCATCGCTCATACAAGCTTACTTTCTAAAAGAAGATTTGCAATTTTTCCACTATGTCAGACTCTTCACCGGTAGTGAAAATGGAGACGAGCACGTAGAACCGCCTTACATAAACATATAACCAGAATGATTGAAAATTAGGAGGAGCACTTATTTTGATGATCCATCCAGAAAAAGAAAATCCTCCACTATACCAAGTAAAACATTGCACTGGAAAAACGATCTAGAAATAAGCAAAAGTTCTTAAATTAAGTGTATTTAGCCTTAATTTGAGTAGGTAAATGAGTTTGCCAATGGAATTAGTTTTTTTACTCTTAAAGATAAGTAGATAACATGTGCTTGAAATAAGACAATGCAATTACGTTTTCTTATATTACGTGTAAATTGTCTTGTTCCATTGGCAAAATGTCACTTTTACCTCCTCAATCCAAGAACAAACGCACTTATTTTAGAAAAAAGTACTTATCTATATTCCGATTTTTTCCAGTGTGTTGTTGCTGAAACCGATGGAGTTTTATTTCCAAGTTTATAATATCTTATTTTATTTATCTTAAACCAAAACACTTGCCTTTGTCATGTCTCTGTCCATCTTCACCACCTTTTCCATATTTGCCCCAGTGCCAAGCCGAAATGGTCGACCCTCAGAGCTGCTACAAATTGGAGTGAGTGAAAACATGTTTAACTGAGAGAAACTGACATTAATAATGGCAACAAAAATATAAATCATCTGGTAAGATGAATAGTACCTAAGAAGTGGCTGTAAAACCTCATGGGACGACTGATCTTCTCTTTTGTGGATGAAAATCGACAGCTTTCCATCTACTGCTTCTGCCTCCTCCCCGATATCATCCGTCTTGAGAGCTCCTTTAGAGCTTGCCCGGGAAAGACTGGTATCTGGTTCAGAGGAGCTGGGGGAGAGGAGTGTCTGACAACCTGAGACAAGAAAGGAAAAATTTACCTCAAGAGTAATGTACAAAAAAGGAGGGACACATTTTTTTTTTCCTCCTTGGCCGTAGATACAAACCTGGTACTACATAATCTGCCAGCTTAGCCAGTAGCAAGGCAGCAATACGTGAAGCTGGGTCACTGGCATCCTGCTGCTCAGCATCCAGGGTATTGATCGAGTAACTCCATGACGGCAGGGCTACATTACCACAGTCCTCAACACTCATGAGAGGCAGTGCGGCTCGGCACAGCTGCAAGATGATGAGTACTAGCTTTGGAGAGGGTCTCTGATCAAGCAGCAAGGATAGGAGCTTAGAAACACAGGCAGGCTGGCTAAGAATAGCTTTCCCTATGTGGCTCCTGTGATAAAAACAAAGAAACGTATAGGTATATGGAAGGAAGACGAATTAAAGATATGCAAAAAGAGCTTTAGCTTTACCTGGAGAGATCATTGAGCAGACTGAGAACATCCTGTAAGGCATCATTGCCAGCTGCCTGATTCCCACAGCACTCTGTTGCTCTGGCCAGATGATTGGTCAGCAGGCTGGAAACCTGCCTTGCCAGACCAGAATGAACTGCATCTGTTGAACCACCTTTTAGAGACAAATCGAATGAGTTGACCTTTCATAGCCAACCACAGCAATAGAATAAGGTTTGCCTGTTAGCAGATCACAAACCTTCCACTTTCTCCCACTCGATGCACCGGTTGGCCAGCACCTGAAAAGCAGCCCAGGCCATGGTGGCCACTTTCTGCTTTTTGGTCTGCTTCTCATTTGAGCTGCATTCTCTTTGACCACTTAAACTGCAAAGTTTATCCATGAGCTGGACGAGGCCGCTCCGAACAAGGCACTGCTCCTCACTCCTATAATACCAGATTAGATTAGTTCATCAAAACTGATGTATTCATGTCTTAGCCTGATGCTGCAAAGTTGATTGACTTGCCTGGTATAGGGAATTGTGCAAAGCAAGCCAATACTGTTGGCACAAGCAATAGGGTAGCGAGCACATAATGACACTACAGAGGTCATGGTCTCTCCAAAAGCTTCCTGCACCTGCTCAACCATCCCACCACAGGTCAGCTCCTCAATCCTGAACAGATGATAGACATATAAACACATAAAACAGCTTCAGAAATAAGATAGAACTTGGCTGGTCATCTTTTCTTACCTTGGGCCTCCTTGCAGCACCATGGTAACAGGTCCTACCAGATGAGTTACCCCGCCCACTCTGACTGCAGCAGTTAGGAGCTCTCTCATATGAACAAGCGCCTGCTTTCGTGTGCTGCCTCGTCTCCAGCGCGTCTGTGCAGCAGACAGGAAACTGCTGCTCGACACCTATTGAACCAGACAGGTAAACTTTTTATTTTTGAAGTTTTTACAGCACTAGTAGCTCATTTTTTTCAACAGTAGGCTGACAGGAAAGGGGGTATGAGGGAGAGATATGCAACAAAGGACCACAGGTCCGATTCGAACCCGGGTCGGCCACGTCAAGGACTAAGGCCTGGGTACATGGGTCCTGCGCTAACCACCGCGCCACTGAAGCACACCCCAGATAGGGAAACATTACGCACCCGAATTCACCACATGAATCCAGCAAAAAACATTTCAAACAGGCAGGTGAGGGATAATCGATAAATTGACACCACTTACAGCCTGATCAGGTGTGGTTCCGATGAAAGCAAACAGTTGTCCCAGCAGTACACTGTAAGTCGGCTTGTCTCTGCCATCTTCAATAGCCAGAGACTGCAGCAAAGTAAACGAGCTGCTCCGATGACTAGTCGGATGGTGGCGCCTTCTGCAAATAGTTGAAGTAAAACACTCAACCTGCAGTCTTTTAATTAATGTTTGTATCAATTGTAATAGCCTGAAAAAAAATCAAACCTTTGTTGAGCATGATTAAACTCCAAGTCTTGGTTTGCAATCATTTCCAGGTCAGAGGGAGCAGACATGCTGCGTAAAAAGACCGGCTGCTTAACCAAAGGAATCACCGTCTTGGCATCTGATACAGACTTGGACGCTGTCACAAAAACAGCACCACTTGGTGTCAGTAAATAATGACTTCCAGAGGATCAAAAGAACATACATAGATTAAAAAAAAAAAAGTAGTGGACTACCTGGACCTGGTGTCCCAGCTGGTGTGGTGGTTAGGCTTCTGCAGTGTGGAGCGATGGTGACATGGAGAAGTAGCTCGGAGCGGTTCATCAGACTTTTTACAAGCATTTTGGTTTTAGCCAGTGGGACCATGCCCCTGATGAGCGTGTTGTTTACCTCCTGGAAGAACTTCTCTCTATGTGTGCAAGAAGAAAAAAAAGGTGTCAGTGCAGGACTCACAATGATCATAAATAAATACCTTCAATTAACTTGATATAAAACACTTCAACATCTTATATCAACATCTTAATATAACATACAGAAAGAAATGTACATTCTTTAAATAACATACAGAAAGAAATGTACATTCTTTTTCTCAATGTTTCTTAAAATAGCATACCTTTTTACATATACATAGATATACGTACAGATATATATATAGAAGAGCTATATGTGTATATATATTTTATCTCTTTTTATTCTTATTTTTATCTTTATTATATTGTATAGTTGGATGTGTGTATATATCATGTAAAACTGTAACTAGAGCGTGTAACAAAAGTAATTTCCCTCTGGGATTATTAAAGTATTTCTGATTCTGATTCTTTGTTCACTAATTAGTGAATTAAGATTTAAGACTGTTTTAGCTGCAGTAATTTTGGCTATTTAAATGGACCCGATCACACTTAGTAACACTCCACAGTAAGTTCACTTCAGAACTAAAGCTTGATTAAACTACAGATAACTCCACCTACTGACTCTAAAGGGTAAAGCCCACAGATAAAATCAAGGCTTTACTTCTATTCACACTCTTAAATAATAATTTCAATAAAAAAGTATTTTTCTAAATTGTATCAATTATTTACACACTTCTTAAACTTTAGATTTACAATACAAGATACAGATTTTATGTTTCTTTGCAATTAATTCATATTCTCAGTCAGTAAAGCATTTAGAGCAAAGCAATACATGGCTAATTTATGGAAACATCCATCTATGTAATATTTTTAAAAAGCAGCAATAAGCAGTAGTCCATTATTCAATAATTATCCATTAAGCCTCTCTGTGGCCGTCATCGTTGTGTAATGTAACATGCTGTATAAGGTTTAGAGGTTAATAGCGTGGTAAAATATCAATTAAAGGATAAAAAGAGAAGATACTGAGATGAATAAATAAATTACTCTGAATCTACAATTTATGGTAGCTAAGAACACGAAGAGTAAAGACATGAAGACTTTTTATTAATGGTTTGTTTGTAAACTCATGTCATATCACAACATTCCCCAATATACAAATAAATATATATGATTTTTTTTTCTACTGTTTTTTTGGTCCTAAACCCTAAAATCATCTTGCTTTTGATCTTTATTTGTGTTTGTGTTTTTTCCTCAGTTCTTAATTTCTTTTTTGTATCACCACTCGTCTAATGTATAACTTAGACCAAAAATCAAGTTATCTCATGCATTTATATTACATGTATTTAGTGTTAGGATAATTACCATTGATGATGTGAGTTAATTACACCCTAAATGGGAAGTATATATGGAAATTTTAGAGGGAGTAAGCATGATGTGTGTGATTTCATTGCATTATGTTACTTTAGTCCCCCTAATATAAAAGCATAGTCTTAAACTATCATTTTTTACTGACCTCAATGCCAGAACAACATTCTCTAGATCACTGAAGTCGAATGGTACCTCCTTCAGTGAGCAGAGTAATTCCAGTTCCTTCATTTTGTTCTAGCAGGAAAAATACAACTTTAGCAGCTTTGAAATTAACAATCACGATTTTCTTTCTAATAGCTTAAAATATGCATGGCATAACATGGTGCATGATACCTCAAAGAAGTGATAGTCATGAAAGAAAGGAGTGTTATTCTCCAGTTTTCCTTGCTGAGCCTCCTCTACCTCATTCTGCCACTTCTGTTCCAATTCTGCAACACTCTGAAAGCAAAGGAAGTCTTAATCAACCACAGTTGGTATTCTTTTCTTTTTTCAAGAGTTGTTCATAAGATATTATTTTCTTTTTCTTGTCCCAGCATCTGATCAACTTTATCCCAATAATATTTCTAAATAAATTGTTTAACTGCAGGTTGTTTTGAGCAGTAAACATTAAAACTAATAAGGCTGAGTAATTTCCAATCTTTGGCTCACCTGCAGCTGACGCTCCATTGCATTGATCTTCTTAAAGGTCTCAGCCATAATCTTACAGACCAGGTCATACTCCTCAGTGTGATCTTCACGATATTGATAGTTCACAAGTGACTGGAGACCATCCACTAGACTCAGATGTTTAATGACGCAGGATACAATGACCTCTTCTAGGACATCTGGCCGGATCACCTCCCTAATGTACAACAACGTAAAGGGGGGAAAAAGTTAATTGAGGGAAAAAAAATTAAACGTATTTTCCGGACTATAGAGGGCACCTCACTATAAGCCACACCCACTATTTTTTTTTTTTAATTTTTTTTTTTAATTTATAAGCAACACCAGGTTATAAGCCGCTGATATCTAATGAACTATCCCTCACCAAACCTATAGGGGGAGCTCTACATTAAGCCCCTGGAGTAGGGATGAAGAAAAAATGCTAGCTCCCGTTAGCTCTGTTGGCTCACAGCAGTAAGAGCTTCTACTCAAAGATGGGGCTTCGTCAGCTCTTTATTTCAGCTCAGCAGGAGTTGAGCTCATTCTCTTCATTCACTCGGCAGCTTTAATTGCAGCAAATTAATGGGAAAAATGTGTGATAAATGAAAATTATCCCCACAGTCTTTCATTTCCAACTTTGACTTCCCCCACTGGCAATTAGGAAAAATCAACAGGAAAGCTGTACTTTCTTATAATAAAAATTATAAGAATAATTGAACTTTCTCATATTGGAGAAAGTTACCTCTGCATTTAACCCATCCCCAGGGGCTGCCACTGTGCGGCGCCCGGGGAGCAATCGAGGGTTAAGGGTCTTGGTTAGGAACCCGGAGTGCAGGCTGTGGGGATTAAACCGGGTATTTGCAAACTTCTTAGAGCACAAGCGCACTGCTCGAACCACTAGGCCAACACTCCCCCTAATAAGCTGCATGGTTCAGAGTGTGGAAAAAACCTAATGCCTTATAGTCTGGAAAATACTGTAAACTTACTGCTATTCAATAAGAATTTAACCCAATCATCCTCTTCATGTGTTGGAATGACTCCCTTACTTAATGCTGGGGCGGAACTGGGGTCGAGCCCTTCCAGAGACCTCCCTCAGCCTGCTCATGATCCCCGGAGGAAGGCGGATACGAGGCAAATCAAAGTAGGACCCAGGCATGAGGCCTGGAGGAGGAATGAGCACATCAGAGGGGTAGGTAAACTCCCGGTCCTCCTCTATAGTGAGTGGCAGTGGTGAGGGACTTGGCGTGAGAGCAGGCGAAATGGCACCATTTGTTTCCACCTGCCATTGGCATCTAAATGAAAAGAAATGCCTGTCAGCATATTATCTTTGTAGACAATAATTCTGCTCTGTTTAACCATATAACTTCATATAAGGTCAAATATTCCTTATATAATTACTTCAGTCAATAAATGGATTTTCATTTAGCTGCATCACCTTTGTAAAAGCTTTGAGCATAACAAATCCTGACAAGCTTCCTCTTCCCTTGTCACCTCTGGGCCGTTGTAAAGAATGCGGAGCATTGAGCAAGCTAGCACTGACAGACCCAATGCAAGGTCTGCGAGAAATGGAAGGCCCCCAGAGACATCCTCAGATGACTCCTGTTAACAAAACAAATGATCAGGAATGACTTTTGCACTGCCAGCATTTCTAACTAGCTGGGAATATGGAAGTCAAGCACTTCCAGCTGTTACCTGAGCTCTGACTGTACAGGCGAACCCCCACATGGCTTTATCAGGAGTGTTATGTTCACGTCCACTTCTCATTTCAAAGGAAAATGTAACAGTATCTCCTTCAACCTATGTAGGACAAACACCTGATGAGAACATGTATGTGTCACAGATTTAAGATTTTAATTATCATTATTATTTACCTTTACAAGATCCTTGGGCCATCCTGTTCCTAAGACACTGCGACTCCCATACCCCAGAGTGTTTCCTCCGTACTCTGTGACTTTACGGCTGTTGGTGTTAGGACCAGCATAGATAACCAGCTAAAATACAGAACAACATACAGAGTAAGAAATGGCTTAGAATCTGTGAAGAAGACACAAAGAATGAGAAATATTACAGCTATAAAGAGGTATTACCTTGTCATAGTCATACTGCGAGGAACAGCGAGCATCGAAGCGCAGGTACAGGCAGCGGGCTCCAGGGATGTGAACGGTCTCTTTAAACTTGTAATTATCCCTCACAGGATGCATTGTCTCTACCGTTTTCCCAGCAGCCCACGGAGCAGGGATCTTAAGCCCAGTCAAGAAACCTGCCTCTTCTCGTTCATCAAGGATTCTTGTTTCAAAGACACAAATGATGATAATGGTGGGGTTTTTTTTAAACACATGGCATTTTGCATATTATTCCATGATTTTTTGGTTTGTGACAATCTTTGGTTAAACATTGGAGGTTTTTTTCCCAGTAAATTTGGACAGCCAGGTGTCGTTGCTTTCAATTTCAAAACTATTAGCTACCCCCTGTTAGTATACCACCTAACCTCCTAAAATAAAAACTGTGGTCAATTTGTGGTTTAATGTGGCAAACTGAAAAGAGGTTCAGGGGTTATGAATATTTGCACAGTATTGTGAATATGCTGCTGAATAGATATTAAAACTGGTTGTATTAAAGTGGTAATATACACAGAAAGAAACTGAGTAATGCTCATTATTTTTCTACTTATTCCTCTGCATGGGGAAACTCACTTGTCATCGGCAGCACATGCCTTTGCTCCCTGAGCAAGAGAGCCGCCTACAGGTAGAGGATCCTCAATGAAAAGGAGAGACTGAGTCTTAAGCAGCAAGGCAGTCTATTACAAAACAAAAGAAATACAAAAAAGGTGAGCATGGATTTCTGCTTATCCTCCCCCTTTCGCCATCTAATGAAATAACTCTATAATATTGGCCAAACTAACCTGGCTGGTATAAAGTACTAACTGCACCAACTGAGGCATGAGAGCATCAGCCAGGGTGAGAGTCTGCAAGGTGGGATGCATCAGGGAGGTGAGTAGCACAGGTAAAAGGTGCCCAAGCATTGTTGCCTTGGTTACTTGCTCCAAGCCCTTCAACCTGAACAACACAGGGAGAGAAGGTGTATCATAATTATACAAGCAAGAAAAAACATTTTACAACCTGTTACAAAAAAATACTGATCAAAAGTGGTTGGTTCAAAAATATAAGAAATAGGTACACTCATAGCTAAGCTACATGCTAAGCAAAAAAAGGGTGAAAGGTTAAGGTTCTGTTAATTGTTACAATTTATATCAGAAGAAATTCACTGGGAGACTGACTGCTGAGGTTAGTAACTCAAATGTGACATTTTCCCAATAAATAATGACAATATACAAGTACTACCATATCATGCTGCAACAATAGTCTTCGGGGTGGAAGCTGCTACTTTACAATAAATATTCAGTCTTATCCATTTTACAAATGAGGAAGTATTTTTTGGTTTGTTTGTTTTTTTAAAGTGGAGAATTAAAAAGCCCAGAACTTTAACCAGCTTTTTAAAAGGAGATCATTTTCAAAAAATATGAGTAGAAACGTTTGCCTCAATATCTAAAGAAGTTAATGGGAAAGGGATAACCAGAAGCTTAAAGTTCCTGATTAACCTACAGCACGTGGATTTCAAGAAGCATGCTGAGAAATCAATGTTAGCATGCTTTAGGAAACATAATTCAATGTAAAGATCTGTATTCTATACAACCCATACAGATGAAGAGCGACATTTAGTTATGCCAATTGCTAACTGATGATACCACAGAGGGAGTGAAAGTCAACTATATAATGAAATTGTCTAAAAGAATAGTAAAACCCTGAGTTAGAGCACACCTCTGTTCCTCATATTCTATTCTACACATTGTTCTCATCACTTCTTAAAATATTTTATTTAGAGAAAGTAGCTCAAATCTGTAGTCAACTCACCTGGTCTCTCTGTCAGATATGTCACTGTTAATCAGAGCTGTGGTCACCTGCTGCAGGGTCTCCAATACTTCATCACAACCCACCAGGATTTTAGTTGAAAGAGACAAGATGCTGCTCTGGAGCTCCTGAGGACAACACAGAATAGGCCCAGACTTACGTAACATTGCCTTAATGTTTTTTAATGATACTAAATCAATCACACATTTTTATAGACTGTAATAAACTTATAAAGTCATATTCCACAATATCTACTGTACAACTCCACTAACTTGTCTTTGAGCTGCTGGGAGGGAGCACTCAAATAGAACCCACAAAAAATCATCCCTTCTGCAGAAGGTTATTTGCTTTAAAATACAATTTACATGAAATACTTTGTTACAATAAACAAGTAAGCTGCAAATGCAAAACTTTAAAGCGGCCACATCCACTGCGTAAAGTCATAGCTTGGCTTCTCAAAGACAGGCAAAGCTTAGACAGTGGTAGGGTAGTTTAAGGGGATGTTTACCTGTACCTTCATTGTTTCCCCTTGCAGGGAGCTATCGCTATCGTCGCTTTCATCTGGGCGGATAAGAATGGTGTTACTGAGGAGGTGGTTTTGAACAGCCATGAGGTAGCGCAGACAAGGTGAGACCACCTTAAAATAAACAAGAGCAAAAAACACATAGATGAGTAGTAATACTCAAACTTCAAAGCATGTCATCTGTCTGTATTGTTGACATTCAGGAGCCGCTGAACTGTTTTTCATACTGGCACAGTGGAGAGCAGCTTCAGGAAATCATCTCTGGCGACAGTCTGACATTTAGTAATAAGGAGGCAGGATTCCCGGACTACGGTCTTCAGGACACAATGCAGAAGCTCATCATTTAGTCTGGAAATAAAGGGATATTTGAGACAAATAAAATGGGATACAAATAAAAATCATGTTTAACTAAAATGGCCATTTTATTGAGTCAGAGACATAAGTAACCTGTAGTGGTCATCATCTTCACTCCCAAATCTATTCTTCTGTAGTTGTTCAGCCAAGTTGGTAAGAATTACATCGCGAAGTTGAGACAGGCCACCGTTTCTTTCACCTGAGTTTTCCATGCAAAACATGAGCCTTAGTACCATCATACACCATTAAAAGCACAACCCTTCTTTTTAATATAATATCACCTTCAGTTAGAACCAGTTTTAGAAGTTTGTTCAGTTCTGTCTCTCCTTGATACAGAGTGTTTAGGCCTGAGCTAAATAGGGAGAGAACAAGGAGGCTGGTTAGAGAAAAATAACAATTACCATTAATAAATAGTGTGTGAGTGCAGAATTACCTGATGGCCAGGCACACCTCTTTCTGTATCTCTGTTCCTATCTGATCAACTGGAGCCATGAGCAACTGCCACAGGAGCAGGCCTGATCGCCTCACACTCTCTCTATCCTGCTCTGACTGAGGATTAAAGAACCTGAAAACCACCTAGAAAACACAACCATAACAATAAAAGAAATGGTTGTCAACCTATCCATTTGCTTATAAGAAATCTTAAGTCACTTTTTGGATAATGCTACGTTCACACCACAAGAAGCAGAGGTACAGTAGCAGAAGCAGCTAGTTTACATGCAAGGTCAATGGTTGACGCGCATCAAGGCCCAGCAAAAGGTCCCGCAACACGTTTTGAGCAGCAGGAGCAGCTCATCTGAGCAGCTGAAACAGCGTCTCACAAACTTCTGAGCATCTGACGCCTTTCAGAAGCAGCAGTTGCTAGAGTTGGAAAAATGTAACTTTTGAAGCTTGATGTACCCGATAAATCAATCAAAAAAGCTGATCTGAGGCTGGCAGGGAGACGGTCGTAGCGCTGCTGATGCAGATCGCTATGATCTTTTTATGAACTTAAAAGCTCGAAACCTGTCGGCAAAATATGTTCGCTTTTATTATTCTGGTGCCCGCAGTTTGGATTATTTACGTGAAACACGCATTCCGGCCGCAGCAAACAGTAGCGGAAAACCGCAAAGAGGTGGCCGGGCCAAAAGCTGCAGTTGAAGGGATTCCTAGTGACAGCGCACCGCCGGTGTATGAGGTCTGAGCAGTTCCAACAGCAGGATAATATTTGAAGGCAGGATCGTAATCTTGAACTGATTGCACAGATGAAGTTTTCAGGTGGACTTTCTCAATTAAAAACATATTAAAACTACTTTACCCACTGATCACAGCAAATATAGCTGCCATTGTTACAGGCAAAGAAAGAAGGTAGCTCCGCCCAACTCGCATCAGACCCACTTTTTGATCGTGCAGCTAGAGCAGCACAGATGCTTCAGCCACGCGTCAGAACTAAACTTGTACAACATTAAAAAGGAAGCAGCACGTGCGTTTCTGCTGCTCCAGTTGCTTACGGTCTGAACGTAGCATAACTTCAGTCATTCGGCTCTGTAGCATACCTGGAAAACTACCAAAATGCAGCGGATAATGCAAGTATCTCCATTGACCATGGCCTTTTCCATGATGTCGCAGATGCTGCTAAAGTGACGGGCTTCAATGGGATGCTGTTTACCCAGCAGTGCTTCCAGGGGCAGGCTGTTGCTGCTGGCGGCCAGTAGGTTGAGCTGGTGGATACACATAGCACCTACATGATGAAGTAGCTGGTTGATTACCTCCCCAGTGGCAACTGTTTCCTCTGTAAAAAAAAATGTTTTTCTGCATTAATCCCATGTTTGACCTAATTGTAAAAATATGAAGTGGTGTCGGTTCTGATTGGGTCTACCTTTGGGTTCCTTGATGACATGGCTAACACCGAGTCTATGGCACACATGATGAAAGGCTTGGTTCCCAGGATTGCACCACTGATCTATGTAGTCACTGGAGCAGGTCCATATCAAGTTGTTCAATGCATCATAACATGCTCCTTTAATCAAAAAATGCAGATGAAAAACAAAAAGGTCACATTTATTGATATAAATTCATATCATATAAATATATATATATATATATATATTTTTTTTTTAAACAATCTAAATGACTTCATTTGAAGTTACCTAGCCCTGCTACCTGGGCGCCCCTGCCAAGAGAACTGCCAGGAGCATCAATGAGGTCGGCGCGGCTGCTGAATTGGCCATCAGCCAAGTTAAAAACCAGGCTGGAAGCTAAAACTAAAAAGAGAAACAAATGTGTCATGTTTATATAATTTCAGGACAAGCACATACTAAACGTAATAATTCTATTCAGTTTCTTTATATAGCGCCTCTCAACTCATGAGGAAAAACTTCTTGTTGTCTGTTCACTCTCAAAAATCCTTAAGTATGATTGCCAATCAGCATCGTGCAGACAGTTTCACGACCCCCCCTGCTCCATAGAGCCCCTCAATAGACCGAGATTTAAACCTCAACAGGGATTTCTCAGAGAAATGTTGCTCCAGAGCAGAGGGAAGATCTCGCCAGAGAGAAGAATAAACAGCTGATTAATGCGCAGCACACTCATTAAATTAGGAATATGTTTGTGTATATTTATTGGAATTTAATAACTACATTTACGAAGTTTGACAATGGATATTTGACCAATAATTTTACAAAATATACAGGTTAGGTAGTTGGATCGCATCTAACAAACTGACTTGTGAAAAAAAAAAATCTGACATCCGTTTGAAGGGATTCTAGAAAACTGACAAAAACAGTATAATAATACATTTTATTTAGCGTATTATAAATCTATAGCAGGAATATCCTGACAGGTCAGAAATGCTTTACAGAAATGCTTTACAAAGATACTAACTAACTGGTGGATTTGTGCTTACTTTTAAGAGAAGACAGGCTGCTGGTGCCTCCAAACAGGGAACGAGTGGCAGAGCTACCAGACACACCAGGGGGGGAAACAAGCATTACTAGATAGGTGCCACACACGTACATGGGGGTCTTTCTCAGCGTCTTCAGGGGGAGGCCGCAACTAGTGTTTACAGCTTGAGAGGAATAAGGTGACAGGTTAAAAAACAGGGTTAGGGCAAACACATGTTACATCATGTCTTATCCTCTGCCTTTACCTGACTGTTCCTCTTTGACGGTGTTGGTGACTGCGGAGCCTGTGAGAGCAGCCAGTGTGGCAGAATGGGAGGCCCGGAAACGTGACATTCGACTCAAGAGAAGTTCATTCAAGCACTTGGAAGACTCGCCCTCTTTGCGAGTTAGAATAACTCTTTCTTGCAAGATGTCTGCAACACACAACCCTGTCTGTGTCTGTGCCATGCAAAAGATAAAGAACACATAGATGAATACATTTTTTTTTTTTTTCAATAATGTAACAGAATATACTGAATGTCTGTGGCCCTCACCGACAGGTGAAAGACATCCATGAAGACAGAGTGGCCTTTCTGAGTTTTTTCATTGAGACTTGCTGGGGACCAGACCCAGTAGAGATAGGTTCCATCTGAGCAGAGATGCAGCGTGGTCATGCTACTGCCCACTGGGAAGTGATGGGCTGGCATGGGCACAATCTGGCACACCTGAAAGGGGAACAACAAATAATAGAATGGAATAAGAAACATTTGGGATTTCCCCAGCCACGGTGAGTTTGGTAGAAATTAAATAAAATTAAAATTAATTAAATTAACAAAATATATCAAAAGCATATCTTTTAGACTCTGAATTTTCTGCATATTCTGGTAATATATATCACTGTAGTCAACCAATATCCTGGACGATTTTGAAATTTTTTAGGTATGAAAAGTAAGACATGTCCGGGAAAAAGAGGACATCTGGTCCCCCTTCCATATCAACAATTTGATGTTTCAGTGAGTGAGTGCTCGTTGCTATGATGCGTCTTTGCTCAGCAGCTTCGCTCGTTGTAAACCAACCAATCAGAGCACAGCTCATCTAAATATTCATGAGCATACCACAGAAGGAACAACACCTTGTTTCATTCTGGGGCTCTTAACTAGGCTTGCATTAGGGTTCATAGAACAGCAAATATGCCATTTCAGCCCAACCAATGTTACACACCCTATTCAGAGAACTTAAGGACCAGCACCAAATACCCTATAGAATCATCCTATGACCCTTTTAAACTTGCAATACTGAAATTTAAGAGTACATTTTTTCACAGTAAACTTAAAGTAGACAGTACCTGGAGAGTGAAGGGGTCAACAACCTGGCACAGCTGATGAGGCTTGGCATCAAAGGAAGAGGGACGATGGAGAAGACGGCCACTGCTGAACACGACCCAGCCTGGCTCCAACTCTTCATTTCGACAATACACAAAACCCCTGCATATAGGCAGAGCTAACATGTCAGTACTGCAAATATTTGGACAAGTTACTTATAGCTTTTTTGTTTTGGTACTACTGGCCTTTATAATAAAGTATCCTGTCAAGACTTTTGGTTTAAAGCGGGGGGAAAGACATAAGGCAAATATCAACAGGGCAGGACTGAGAACCTCAGTCACACCTGATAAACATTTATGTGGCAAATTAATTAAAACAAAGAAAACCTATTTTTGGTTTTTGCAAGCATATGCAAAAACATACATGTCAAAATAAGACTTTAATTGGCTTTGAAGCTTACAAATTAAACCAATTCTATAGTTTCTAAAATAATAAATACTTAGGTCTTACTTAAATCTTAAACCCTACTTTACATATTTCAAAAGGTAATTCCTTAAAAGATCTGTGGCGACTCAGAACCCAATCAAATAATATCACGTCTCCTGTTGCTAAGCATTAAATTTGACCAGTTTTACTTCTGAGTCTCAGATGTCAGAAAAACAAAACATTGTTACACACATGAATAAAATATACAAATACATCTCTATAACTTAAATAAGGTATAGGCCTATATACACACTTTGCATTTGTAATAATTGATATTATTTTTATCATTTCATTATTTTAAAGAAGAAATAACAACATAGATAATTGTCATGTTCAAACATTGTGAGCAGTGAAAAATATTTTAAACCGCTTAAGTGATATTAACCTGGGAGAAAACCACAGAAGGGAAAGAATTCCAGAAAACAAGAGGACAGTTAACAGAGGAAAGGAATACATTTTTTTTTACTTCTATTAGCCATGAAGGATGAAGAATCAGGAAATGATGAAACCTCAGTGAAAGACATTGACACAAGGGAAGAATAGATTAGATCTTGAATTTAGAAGGCGAGGCTTACACATAGTGATACTAATGGTGATTACTATGCTAAGTGCTATGAAAGGTTTTTAAAATAAGTGTGAAATATGTACATCGTGTGACTGTTATGTTCTGAGCGGGGACCTAATACGCCTTTATCTCAAGAGTTTGTACAAAGCAATTCTCCTGAATATGGAGAAGCTGCATATTCTGTTTATCATAGAGAAGTAGAGCATCTGGTTTCTATCTTGTCTTATTTGGGTTTTGCTGCTTCTATCTACATCTCTCTCCCTTTATCCTTTTCTCACATCCTCCAAATATGTGTGCAATTTAATCATAGTGATAAGGGACATTAAGTGACATGTAGGTCCTCTGTTTAAGCCCACATTCTGGTCCTACTTTGGGAGGACTGAGACTTCTACAATTAGGCATGACACATTTCTAATTTGCTTTAGCCTTTGCAGCTTAGTGTTAGTGATTTAACTGTTATCTCTATTAGAAAGTAGGCTGATTGGCGTCACTGTGTTGGCCCTCTAATTTGACTGGCCGCCTATGATCATAAGTGAACAAATAACTGAAAAACTATCAGTGTAGAATGTGTCCTACATGCTTTCTTTATGTGTACAGCTAGAATGACTACTTTATTTAATAAGAACCGGTTGTGACAAGTTACTTACAGTTAGCAATCTGTCATGTTGTAAAATGCTGGAAACAGCTAGAAGAAATGAGGCTGCAGCAATGAATTTCACTCAAACTATCCTCTACAGTCAGCTTTAAAAGAACATTGTTGCATCTCCTCTGCATCTAATTTTATATTTGTTTTTTAATAAAATATCCAGATGGATCAGGGAACATATTTCAGTGGATGAAGAGATGCATGGTGGAATGAGTGTCACGTTACCTAAGTGTTCCATGTAAACCAGAGCCAAGCTTGCTTAGTCCTCTCCCAGAAGAATTGGTGGTGTACAGATATAGACCATCTGTGGCTAGACAGCGCCCAAGATCTGTGTCTGCAAGACAAGAGGTACGCAGTGGAAATTAAAAGTAGTGATATTGATCAAAAGAACTGTTTGGGAAATAAGGAACTACAATGGTGGAATTTTAAAATGCAAGAATTTAAATCTCATCAGTGATCTAACTAAAGCAGGCTGGTTTCTGGGTGTAGAACTGAATGAATTTAAAGAAAGGCAGTTGTATTTTTATACCAGCATGTCAGGGTGACAGCAACACTCCTTAGTGTGGAATTTTACACTAGAAGATCTAACAACTAATATTCAATAATAGTGGGATATTATCACATGGATAATATATTTTTTTCTTTTTTTACATAAATTTTAATCCAACCCAGGCAAATATGAGTTGATTTTCAATTTATAAGGCGCAGAGAAAAAAGTGAAAAAATATCTTACAGATCGGGATCTGCGTATTGTGAGTAGCGAGAGCCTCTCTTTACACACTCAATAGGCGTGTTTCCATCAGCTTTGTTTAATGCTCAGTATGGCTAAATTTAAAAATATTCCGTCAAATTTGCAAAAAAGTTTTATGCTTGCTTTAGGTGGTTTTTGCAAAAAAGGGTTGATGCAAAAATCTGGAGATGGAAACAATTTCAAATCAGCTCCGATGTAGAAAAGTTTTACCTTACACGACTGATCAACTGTTTCTGCTGTTCTTCTGCTTCCCACGTTTCTTTTATGCACATAAACATGGCCGGAAGCAACACTGCCATTACTAGCTGACATGTTAACGTAAGAACAACTTGCTCAATTGCAACACATTCATTTAAACGTTCTTCCATTACTGATCTGTGGTCAGGTGCCACATTGCAGCCTTTATTGCCTGTCTATTAGCTGGAAAAAAAAAAAGAAAATCGGATCAAAGATTTTTAAAGTCTGACGCTATCGCTGTGATCAGGGCTTAAATAGGCATTACGAAGTTTCAGAGCTGAATGCTGGTCACATTTGAATATCCACAAAATCCATTTTGAAAAAAAAATCATTTGATTGTTTGTTGGGTCTGACTCATTCATCAAGGACACGCTTGACATCACATCCACCCAACACATGAGAACATCCGATCCAAGGTAAATCAAGGAAAATAGGTGACAGGCATATAAATAGATGATGCCAGTCGCCTCATAAAACAATGTTTTAGTTGTAAAGGGTAAAATAAAAAGGCTTTATTAAAGATATTTTCAGTAAAAACGAACTGAAAAATGACTCCACTTAAAATCCATGTTGACTGCTGTTTTCAGTTGGCAATGAAAACCGTGATAATGGCAAAAATATGACACTAAAGAGTCTAAAATGTCAACTCCGTCATGTTGCTTTGCTTTGAGGACATCAACAAACTGTGAAATCTTGTTTAAGTAAAGAACTGTGCAATAGACTCCTCAATTTCACACAGAGGGAGTGATGATACCTCAAGTCTTAATGCAAAAAAAGGAATGACCAATTACAGACAGACTTCTGTAGTTATAAGTGAAAGAATTTAACAATCTAGTGCATCAGGCAGTAAATCCCAACTATTTCCAATCATTTATCAAGATGGAAAAAAGCTCTTCTTTATTTTAAAGAGATTTTGTTTTACTGAGCTTTTTTTTTTTTTTTTTTTTTTTTTTAAATGAGGAAAGCAAGAAAACGAAGGGAGCTGGGAGCTAATTTATAAGAGTCCCATAACTTGTTTAAGGGAGACAGCTTTGTGAAAAATGTTTTCTTATTTTAGAAAGAGATACTGGGCTTGGCAACAACTGGTATCAGTAAACTGAACTTTATAACCAACCAGAAAATAGCCCCAAACAAATATTTACCTTTATTTTCTGCTCCTCCAGTGGAATTATCAGGAGTGGGTAGCATATCCTCAAAACCCCAAGACACACTGTGTTTGCCCCCTAAGAGGCAGGATGGGGAGCCAGGGCCTCCTTCAAGGAGCAGAAGTCTGTGCAGGACAAGAAACAAAGTGGTTATATTTTTATATAAAGTACTGAATTGTTTTCTAGACAACCTAAATGGTTTGTCCTACCTGTAAAGCACATCTGACACAGGAAGATGGCCCAAATCAGTTTGTTTTTGCAGCAGATGAACTGTGTGAATGAAAGTCTTCAAAGAGCCCCTGCAAAATCGTTAGCAAGATTTAAAAATTGGGCCACAGCTTAAAAAACCCAAGAGAAAAAACACAGGTGAGAAATCTAAGAACTTTTAAAGAGGTAAAAAGAAGCAGAGGTACTCAATTAAACGAAGACATATCTACCCAAAGGGACGGCATTTATGGTGTCAATTAAAATCTAAACACTGTTTTAATGTGAAAGATATTTTCTAGAATGAATTTCTTTAGGGCTGAACAATCAGTGACTGCATGAACCTAACTTATTATAAGTATTTATCAAACTAGTAGAATATTTTTGCAAATTATGTTTATGCAACAATAATGTATAGAGCAAAACACTTAAAAAACAACATTTAAAAAGGTCCACTTTAAAGGTGGACATGAAGATCTAAACATATGAATCAAAGTCTCACATGTTTATTTGGAACATGTTTACTCCCAATAACAGTGACCTTGTTTATGTCTTGTGATGCACAAAGCATTTCAAGCACAATACAGTGGAGCCCACGAGGTTATGCAACCCTCACATTTAGTGACTTCCTAACCAGCCCTATCAGAGTTCAGGAAGCGTAAACCCGATTGTTCTTTGATTAGCTTGAACTCAAATAAAGGGGCTGTAGCTGGATGGTTCCACATAACAAAAACCAGGCACTGAGCAGCTGTGAACATCAGCACAGGTTAAACAAAAAGTGGCCTGTTGTGAAAATGACTGGATAATATTTGTTGCCACCTACAGAATTTAGCATTTAGAAATAATGTGAACATAAACAAGTACAATCGGCTATTCAGGGCAACACCCCTCACATACACATTAACCCACATTTACGGATAATTTTTCTATAAAACACTGAGCAAAGCTGTAGCAAGAAGCAACACATTTAGGTGTAAATCAGTCCCAGAGGCTTAGCAGACTGCATGTTGCAGAACACGGAGAGCTTTGGTTGTGAACAGCTGCATGTAGGGAGCATGCGAGTCCGCTCATGCCCAAATTTCTTTACCTTAAACTTGGACATGATTAATTTAATGCCCCATCTCGTATTTTCAAAGCAAGGCAACATTTTATAGACTGTTTAAAAATTGTACTAAAGCATTGTTACATATGAAGACATTTCTTGTGGAAAATACCTGATCAGATTAAAATTTCTGGCTAACTTTAGGAAATGTTAGTAGAAATAAGAGTGAAATGAACAAGACAAGCGTGAAGAACAGATGTTATTGCCTCACCTGGCGCATGCAAGTGCCACAAGTGCAGCAGCAGCATTTTCCCGCTGTCTGTGTGAGTGAAGAATCTGTGAGCAAGCCTGGGGCTGAGCCTGGCCTGACTCCTGGGGATCATCTTCTAGCCAGGAGCAAAGCAAGCCTTCCAGGCCATTGAGACAGTCTGCAGGTTCTTTGCTCAGGCTGAGAGGCTGGCAGTCCCGGAGGCAGGCTAGAAGTACTTCTGCTGTTACCCCACAGAGCGCTGGATCACTGCGAGTCTGGGATTGCAGAAGGGGGAAGACCAGCAGTAGGGCAACACGGGAAGTAAAAGGAGCTTGCTCAGGTTGCTGGAGGAGACCTTGCCTTTTGAGCAAGGCCAGGGTCTCCTCATCAGCCCCTCCAGTTCCCTCACGATCCTGCTGCTCCTCCAAGGCCAGCTGCCGCTGCGCCGCCCACAGGCCACGCAGTGCATTGAGACGGTACTCCAGTAGACGAGCGTATGCGTTGCTCTGATTCCCACAGACGGCCCGAAGACGCTCTGCAAGCTCAACAGGGTTTTTTGTCTCAAAAGTAAGAATCTGGGGAAGAAAAAAATATTTTAAATATGATTTTAAAAAAAGAAGGACAAAGAGCTTACAGAACCAGAGCAAAAAAGTAAAATTATTATCAATACATGTCTGTCAAATATCCAGTTAATTTGGGGTTCTAAAGTGTATCTGTCTTTTTTGCTGAGAGAAAAGTTTTTTATAAGAATTTCACAAATCTTCAAACTTTAGCACAAGTTCAAAGCAATCAATTGAATGCTGCAGAAAAAAGACAATTCTTTGCAAAAGGCCAAAACTTAACCCATTTACACAGACAAAGGTAAGGAATCATTTCAAGGAAATAAAATCTTGTGACTACAGGTCTTTTGACTAATGGTCAGAGAAAGCAAAGATCATTAGGCATAGTGTATCAAAAGTGAAACAATGTGCACTTAGGCAGCATTTCACATATTGATTACATTTTGCAGCACACGAGTCATAGACCAGAAGAGAAAATCCATTTATACCATTTAGCAGGCACAATTTGTATTGATTCGATTTCAGCAATGCTTCTTATGTTACAGTAACACTTTAACTGGATGCTGGTCCTTCTCCACCCTGCTCTGCAAAACGCCGCTGCCACTCATTTTATGCATCAGATAAAAATAGGCAGAATCACAACACTTACGAAAAGGGAACTATAAGACTAAACCTTTAGCTGGACACTGGAGCAAAATACACAATGAATTTCACAATAACTGAAGAAGAGGACAAAGCACCTATATTATACACCCTCCCTCCCGCATGATTCATATATGCTATGAATCACTACATATATTTTTTAATCATGAAAGACAAAAATTCAGAAGCATGGTTTACATGTGAAAAGTCTTGCTATTTATAACGGGCAATTAATTTACTGTATCTGTGAGCTGATCAAATATCGCCTGCCTGCCTTGTAATTGGCACTCATGTCAAACTAATACTGCACTCCCACTTTAACAATGCTCTATATCTAATCCACCCCTCTTGTATAAATTGTGCTGTATGCAACATGGATAGTGAATAATTCATAGAAATGGACATCATCAATGTGCCTGTTTTAAAACTTTTTTTCCCTCAGAGTGGGCTGCCTTTAGTCAAACACACATAAAGGAGATTTTAGTTTCAGCTATCAGCAAAATGAGCATATGGTAGTCTATCATGAAAAGCTAAAGATGAGAAACAACCATTGAAATAACAAGACTTGTTTTTTACCCCTGATACTAGCCCATTTGCTAAAAACCTTCATTGAGCTTTCATCCTTAATTTTTGAAGAAAAAAAATCCAGCAAATTACAACTTTTAGTGTCAGCATCGATGAGACACATCTTTCCATTTATTTTCTTTTTTTTTTTCAGTTCTGATTTCCATGATGTTTCCTGTTAATTTGACTTACTTAAAAAATTAAGATTATTGATTACATTTTGATTTGATTACAAACAGGAACTTAAATTGATGGATTTTGTATTGTAGCGCTGTATTTTGTAGAGCTGTATTTTTTGGGGGGGGGGCGACAATATTGGTATTTAGAAGGCGGTACATAAAAAGTTGGAGAAAAGCCAAATAATATTGCACCATATATAGAGAAACTTCCAGTTAAAAGGTTGGTATTTATAGCCAGCTAAATAGTTGTACACAACAATACTTTGCTTCCAACATTCGTGTAACTTAAACAAAACACAATCGGACACTGTTATTATTTCAAAATTAGGTAAAACAAATGGCAAGTTGTTTTTTAAATAGGCATGAGTGATGTCTCGCTTAAGAAAAGGACATGGTGTCACATGTTTATAACTGATACCTAATGCCTGGCCTTTGTATGTTTCCACTGCTTAACATACCTTAAATAATATCAGCAACTGCAGCTAAGCTCCAAATAAATGAACTGAGGTTTGAATATTGAAATGAGGAGTTTGAATCCCATACATGTGCTAAAAGTAATCAATGACCTGAGGTGTAACTAATGCTTTATAGAAGTAGATTTGGATCAAGATGTATAACAATGAGATGCACAACTAACAATGCCTCATAAAGCACTTCATTCTATGGCCTTTTGCATAACATAAACATGTTTTTTTAGGTATTAGTCATCTTTGTAGTGATTTTTAAAGCAGTTTGCAGAAACACCGAGGCTGTAAATGGCATTGTTAATGCAGCTAGAAGTTTCAAGAGTCATCATTACAAAGTTAGACGGATCTAGCCGTTTATATAGCTTCCGGTTCGCTTCAAAATAAAAGCCTATTTGTAAACGTTTGTAAAAATTTGATGATATAAGAATCTACTCTTTAAATTATTAAAACTGACTCAAATGCGTTTTGGGGCCCAAAAGTACATATTACACGGAAAACATGCTATAACAATGTAATCCATCATCAGTAAGTGCTGCTTTACAGTTCAATAACGATCTAAAGAAAATTGCGAAACGAATTTTTGTTTAATACCTACCTAAATCTGTATAAAGACGACCATTAAAATTCTACAGGACCATTTCTATATTTAATGTAAAGTACCCATACCTATAACATATAATTCCCACATTCTAATTGTAACGGGTTGATTGATTTTATAGGATTTTTTTTAACGATTGCACGAGAAAATAAAAAAGTAATCTTGTCAGCTTGTTGAATCTGTATGGTGGCTTGTAAGCGCTAAGAAAAATGTTAACTAGTTACAATTGCGGTAAGGCTTTTATTTTGAAAGCAGCAGGAAATGGTAGTGAACAGTTGGGCTATGACAGCGAATCAATAACAAGCAGAGCAGAAAACTTGCTAACGTAGGTACCGCTGTGATCACATAACACCTGCAACAAACATGCAAATCAATTCACCATGTAATAAACTAAAAAAAAAACCCGTAGGTCCGCTTATATGTAAATAAAAGTGCGCGGCTCATGCTGTGGGAGAGACAGCGTCCACATACCTCCTGCTCAGTATCTCCCTGTTCCGACACCCCGATCTCGCTGGGCAGCTCGGCCAGATCCGTCACCCGTATGAGTCCGTCATGGAGAAATATCGTCTCCTCCTTTACCGAAAGCCATTGGGACGAGTCCACAGCCCCGGAGCCCATCACTCTCTCCTCCGACAGTGATGCCGAAAGAGGCAAACATTAAAAATTCAGTGACAGAGTCAGAAACGCCCCAGTCAGCTTGCTAGCCACCTACAATAACATAACTGCCCTGTCGCAGTCTTATCTGACAGCGGAGCAGAACCCGGCGCTGAGAGGAATAAACACGACAGCCTGACAGTGTGCAACCAGGGGCGGTAGCTCCACTTCCACTACATTACTGCCGAGCTAAGGGCTGCTTTTGCCTGGTTGCCTTAATTAGCTGAGCTAGCTTACCGTACGGTACCGTTTTAATGTTACTGACCACAGTGGGCGTGACACTCGCTCTAAAATCCGTTACAGCGTCGCTGTTTGCAGAATAGTCCATTCATGGCCCAAACTGCATCTCTCACTATCTCGTTTCACCTTTAAACCATCACCAAAGAAAGCTCCGGTGCCGCTCCAGCCGCTGTGTCAGGAGTCTGCAGAAGATAAACGGCAGTTACCAGGCCATGGCGGCTCCCAGCATGCATCGCGCCAGAAGAATCGTTGTCTAGCTGTCAAATATTCATGAACTCATTCATACCTACGACAAAGCTATGATGCTTTTTATGCATGTATATTTTTCCGGAGTAAGAAAACACTTTTAGGTCAAACAGGATATTTTTTTTTTTGTTCAAAACAGAGTTAAGATGCAGAAAAATCAAAAAGCTTTCTCTGAATCTCAGGGGCGGAGCTAGATGGGGGGCCAGGGGTGACCATGGCCACCCTTAGCCAATCAATGGCCACCCCTACCATTTTATTCCCTCTAATACAGATGGATATGGAATAATTACGACATTTACATTTTTTTCATATATTAACAAGCAAAACACTGGTTAATTCTGCACATCAATATACTAATATTCAAGATGATAAGTACAGAATTCATGCTTTTTTCAGAGCTATATTTTGTGCTATATGAAGTAAAGAGAAAATTATGTATCTCTGCAAGTCATCTCAGAGTCCTCAGTAAAATAATTGAAAAATAGCTATTTTAATAAAATGTATTACATAATCAATTTATGTAGATATTAGTACTTGTAAATATCAATTTTATGCAGAATGATTATTGATAAAAGTTGGTAAGTAATGACAATGGAAAAGATGTTCGTCCAAAACTCAAACCTCACAGAATTGTATCCACTATACCTTTTATCTAGAAAGCACAGATGTTTAAATATTTATGTGTCTATTTGTCTGCAAAGGTTGTAGAAAAGTATAGTTATTCTTTATTTAGAAAATATTGTTATTGTGCCCATTAATTTTCCTGTTGTAGATTGACCCTGAGGTTCTGATGCCTATCAACTTTTGGCCACCCCCCAGTTTACATAGGTTATTACCTGGCCACCCTTATAAAAAATTTCTGCCTATGCCTCTGCTGAATCTTTGCCTCAATTCCAATATAACCATAAAATAAATATCTTGTCACGTTGATCTAAATCATAAACCATTAATTTATAATTTTATCCTAACATTCCAACAAGTAATTTTCTAATTAATTAAATAAAGTCATAGTACATGTTAGTTCATGGTTCCATCATTAAACTCTAGCTCCCAACAACCAGCAGCTATACTTGCACAACCATAGTAGGCTGTCGTAGACACACTTGTCATTGTTGTGGACACCTGATCGCTGCCCAACACACTTGTCACCATCTAACCCAACTAAGTTTATCTTGGTCTCATCAGACCATATGACATGGCTACAGTTTGTTTTTAGCACACTGCTTGTGCACTTTTTTTTTTGCATGAACTAGTGAGTGGCATATGGAACTTTCATGCAGAGCTACCCCTTTAACCTCCGGAGCAATGCTGGTAGCTCTTATCTGTTCTCAAAAAATTTACCTGTGGTTATTACGCTGTTCATTCGGTTTCTTTGGTCAGCTATGGTGGGTTCTGGTCTGAAGTCAACCCATCCTGTTGAACTGTTTAATGGTCTTGGCAACTGTGTTGCCTCTCAGTTTCAGGATGTTGCAACCCTCTTACAGCATGGCTATCTTTATGTAGAGCTCTTCAGAGAGTTCTTTGAGTTGAAGTGCCATGCTAACCTTCCAGTTACCATCAGAGGTGGTTAGAGTGGCCAAATATAATTTCTAGTTAGACATAGAAACCAGAATTCAAGCTTCTGCTTTAGTCAGTCCCAAAGTTGTTCTACTACAAGGTTATGGTTAGACTGTGCAGGCCAGTCAAGTTTCTTTAGACCAAACCTTATCCACTGAACAGCAAGTAATTGGAACATATTTTGATTTGGTGTTAAGACCTAATACTTTTGACAATAAAGTGTATGGAAGAAGAGTGCAAAGCTCAAGGCTTAATAAGTCTCAGATGCATATTGAAGGATTGATACTGTAGAATGATTCTATAGGGTATATGGTGCTGGTCCTTAAGGTCTCTAAATAGGGTTTGTAACATTGGTTGGGCTGAAAATGGCAAATTTGCTGTTCTATGAGCCCTAATGCAAGCCTGGTTAAAAGCCACAGAATCTTTCTTTTATGGTATGCTCATGAATATTTAGATGAGCTGTGTGCTGATTGGTTGTATTACAACAAGCAAAGCTGCTGAGCAGATATGCAAACTCCATGCACAAATACTCTGGACTGGGAATCATACCCAGAACCTTCTTGCTGTAAGGCAACAGTGCTACCATAGCCCCTAAAAAAAAAATAATAATAAAAAAAAACATTTTCAAAAGTGTACTCAAGTAAATGTGAATAAATAGTTTCTACACAGTTCTGGTTGCAAATATGAGAAACTGTTAGAGCCGAAACACCAAAGCCATGACATCTAACCCCATCCACATCTGAGACCTTGTAAAAAAAAAAAAAAAGACATCAGCGGTTATAAATATGTTGACTTATTTTGATGGGAGAGAAGATTTGCTGTGCACTGGCTATTTTACAATGTATATAAAGTGCCATGTTGTAAATGCTGTCCCCTGAAAAGGGTATAAATAAGCTTTATACGAAAATCAAAGTGGTTTCTGCTTTAATTACATTTTATCTACATGTTTTCTTTTTGATGATTCTGCAAAGAAATGTGTTTGAAGTTAAACGCAAACAGCATATTGTCTGTGGAAAAACAGATCCTCTTGGAAAACCTCTTGGCAAGTTTTTTTGGTTTGCAGTGCTGGACTGGACTACAAAACCCACAAAATGTGACAACATAAAGATAAAACATCCTTATGGAGGGTCAGTTGGGTCAAAGACGTGCAGCTTTTCCCATTTTATTGATGTGTAAAATATCAGTTGTAATTTAAGTCATTTGGCCTCTCTGGCCTTCTGTATGCATCAGAGATGCTCATCAAAGTTTTGACTCACTCTTCACATCAAGAAACCAACACTGGACACATCTGTTTGGCGGCCAATGGTCTTATAGGTATCAAAAGAATGAACACATTTCTGTGAGGGAAAAATGAGGGAAATGCATCTCATTATTTTAATAGTAAAAAATGAAATGATCTTCAAAATAATAGCTCTGTATGTGATGAAGATCTAAGCAGCGTCGTTAGTGTGCATAGTTCAGTCTTCTATCATTTGATCTGTGGCATAATATCAGCTCTCATCTTCAGCCTTAGGCAATACTTATAAAGATGAATGGGAATCTTTTTTTTCCTGCCACTCGCTGAAACTCTCATTGCAGCAAAGTCTTTGTCTTCTGTCTTCTTAAGTGCTTGATGTAGGTCAGAGGCTTTAGAGAAGCCTCCAGAACATCTAGAAAAAAGAGATATCAAAAATTATAAAGTTAAACCAGCTTAATAACCTGTTTTACAGACAATGTTTGTAAATGTTTGAAAAGATTTTAAGCTTTCAAAATAAGACACTGTATTTGTTTAACTGTGCTTTAATTTGTAATGCCTCCTTTCAGCACAAGACCTTATATGTTACATGACATGAATTGTTGTTGGGGGTAGGTCCTTTTAAGTTCTTGAACTTCTACCTACTCCTTTTGAGCACTAAAATGTCTTAACATCTCAATGTAAATCTTTCTTGTATTGTTCCTCAAAGAAATTGAAATGAAAAAAAAGTTTTACAACAAAAGACTCGTTCTCTTATTAAACATAAACAGAGACATAGCTTTAAACAAGCACTTCAGAGCCTCACACCTTTTTATGCGACTACATTTTTTCTCCTTTGACAGAGTGAAGCAGTCTTGAGAGACAAATTCCTCCAAGAGAGGGCGAAGAAGACCTGGTTCCTTCAAGCTTCTAATTCGAACGGCCAAACTATGGAGATGCAAAAAAAAAAATGCAAGAAAAATGATTAATTTTTTCTTCAATTTGACAATTTTTACAAACAGCAATAAAGTCATCAATAATGAAAGCATACAACAAGCAAGTATTGGACTCATGGTGTATTATAGAAATAATGATACTTATGGAATCACAACCATGAACTATTTTTGTATTTGGGGAGGAGAGGATGTACACCTTGGACAGGTTGCCAGTTTATCATAAACCTCCGCATGCACGCACACATACCTGAGGGAAACTTATATTAACCAGAAGCAGCAGTATCAATAGAGAACCCACACCTATGTATGGAGAGACCATGCAAGTCCATACGGAAACACCCTGGAGTGAGATTTGAATCTAGGACCTTCTTGCTTTATGGTGATTCTAAAAATTACCATGCTTTTTTTCTCCAGACCAAAAAAACATCCCAATTAAATGCATTTACAATTGTGTTTTCATAAAAAAGTGAACAATTCAAGCAGAATGCATACTGCTGTATGGACAAAATAAATTTGTGAACATACAACAAATTGTACTTTAGACTGTGTAAAAAAAAGTTATTCTAAGGAAGATTGGAAATTAGGGATTACTCTGGGTACTCTGGTATGAACAATGTCTGCACTGTTTCATTATAAAGCAAATAAAATAAAGAATAGAAAGGATTACACATTTTTTTGGCTGACAGCAAACAATGCAAGGGAAAAAATAATCATTAATCAGTGCAAAATTTCATTTTTTTGCAAGAAAATATATGTTGATTTGCTATTTGAAATTTCTCTTTTAAGTCGTGGTTTACTGATCACTTCTTATTACAGTTTACTGCTTGATATTTCTAATCATTTAACAAAGAAAGGAGGATCTTTTCCCTGTTAATTTTTATTCATAATGGCATCAAGACAACCTCCAGGTTCAAAGCATGGAGGTTGCTATCTGCTAAATGACAACAGTTTCAGGCTTTTTTCAGGGCATTCAAAATGATATCTGCTCAATAAATAAGTTTTAAGGGCCAATTTAATCAATTCACATAAAGGAATGCAAAAAAAAAAAAAGATGCACCATATAGAGAAAAGTGAGAGAAGCATCTTACCGGGTTGTGCATTCACAGTGATAAGCAGTCTTGGACCCCATGTTTGTAAGATTATATTTCTTCTCAAATGGAGGAATTTTAAGCACACAATCATCCAGGTGTTTGAGGCTTCTACACTGGAGGTTTTTACCTGCTGGCATAATTAAACAGACAGAAAAAATGAACGTGTTTTTCTTTCAGAGAGATTCAGGCATTGAAGTAAACAGTCATTCTAAAATGAAAAAGTTTATCTGCAAAAACCAGGAACCATCGAGGCTTTAGCCTCATAATTGGAAGATACTCAAACATAGAGAATCAAGTTTATCATTAGCATGCACCTAGAGGATGTTAATCAAGAAATAAGCACCTATTCCAAACATGAGGTCCAAAAGCACAATAGATATCACCAGCTGTTCACATGTTTCCAATCACTTTCTGGAGAGAATTATTAGTTATTTATGCAAATATGGTTTGGGGCTCTATAAACAGGTGCATATAAGTAAATTTGAGTAGGTCTTTATGAGTGTTGTTATTAAAAAGTAGTTTAATTAAAAGTAAACTGATAATAACTTTTGAGCACATCTTTGGTAAAAATAAAGTATTTTTGAATTGAAGCGAATAAGCATAGTTGTTATGAATCAACATTTCTGTGATAAATAGTTTCTTTCATTTGTCTGAATTAATATTCGTAGCTTTTTTTTCATTAGTTTTGGACAACATTTTTTTAAATAAAAATTAAGGCTTTAAAAGCTCAGTCTGTGTGTTATTCTATATAATGTGTTTTACTCATAGAGGTAAGCTACTTAGATAACAAACTATTCAAACACACTTCAATATATTGAGATGAACCTGTTTATTGGACCTTGGATACATGCTTTGGGCTGTGTAGTATGTGAATTTGAGAAAATCTGCAGTACATTTAAACACGCAAACTGTTATTTCAACTTTGTGGATTCATTTTTCTGTTCTCATACCAAATAAAAAAAACAACAGGTATTTTAAATCATCAAATTAAAACAAAATTATTGATGATTAAGTACACATTTTTGCATTTTTGGGGACTGTGCATGTCAGAATAAAAAATTTGGCAAAGTTTTATAATGTTTTGTTCTTTAAAGCAATTCTTACATTTTTTATAGTGTTTAAAAACTCATCTACCAAATAAATCCCATATCAAAAGTGTAACTAGTACATATAACCCTCAGGCCATAAAGGTTTATATGCAGGCATTTCATTTTTTGGTTGTGTAACAAGACTTTTTTTTTTTACTCCGTGTTCCAGAGAAAATTGCCAGTTGGAGGAAATTATGGTTTAATTATTGGTCTCTGCAAGTAAGACATATTTTTTTCCCCCATATTTTTGTACTTAGGTTGCCTTTTGATCACTGATACCAATTAGCTGATTATAGCTGCTGCACAGACCTTTACCAGCGACCGAAGGGCAGAATTTACTAGTCGGCACTGAAGGAGGACTGCAGATGAAAGATTCCTTGTTTTCCAAGTAGTTTAAAGAAACCATAACTTTTAGTTGCTTCCTTTAATCCAATTAAAGCATTAAATTATGCATTTAAATCTATACACATTTAAATTATTTGTTTTTTTTTCTAGATTTTTCTTGATAAAGTCAAAATAACTGCCTTTGTCATGAACCTATATTTGATATGAAAAAAATTTCCCTCTAAATTCCTGTCACTTTATCATCTTACAGCTCTAAACTCTGGTAGTCAAAGTGTCTTTCATAGTTGCCATTTAATTAATCAGTAGACCGTTTTCCCCCTTAACTGATTTTGATCAAAAGAGGAAGTCAAATGCTGAAATCTCATCTAATTATGCCCCATAATTTTTGGGAACTAAATGCTCAAACCAACAGGATGTAGGCATGTCAGAAATACTCTTTATTCTATTGAGAATTAGATCAAATTTAGAAAGAGAATCCTGGATTATTATTTGCTAAGATCTTTTACCTGACCTGATTACAATAAAACAAAAAAGGTCCAAATACTGCTTATAAAAAGTAATGTAATATTTGACTTTGATGTGATTTAATTACAGATCATCTATTATTTCATAACTCCTAAAAGCCAGGCCATTAGAAGGTTTTTTTTTTTTTTTTTACAATTATTTGGACCTTCAAAGAGATAATTAATCAATACAAATATTGGAAGACCAGACTTTAAGACCAGAAATCAACATGGCCCATGTGGTTTTATTTCTATTCAATAGGCCTGTGAACGTTTAGCTTTAAAGGTGAGACTGAAAAAAGCAGCCAAATTTACTCACCAGCTATATTCCGCTTCTTATTTTTCTCCAGGCTTTTTTCTGAAAGATTCCTTTGGGTGGAACTACCACCAAAGATATTCTGACCTGCTTTCTTCGAAGCTGATCCCCTTGGATGAGGAGAAGATGCATTCTTTTGTTTTGTGATGGGTGTTGCAAAAGTGGCTGCATTCCTAATAGTGGTCAGAGCTTCTTGCTTGGGTTTTCCTGTTTTATTTCTAAAATGTCTTTTCTTATGATGGGCTGGTAATTGTTTTGTTTTTGTTGGTTTGGCAGCTGTTGAGGGAGATCCACTAGGTTGTAAACAGCTCCTGCATTGAAGGGGAGACGTGTTCCTGTTGGATTCACAGCATTTACTCTGCTTTGGTTGTTTCTTCTTACTTTTTGTTTTCTTTAACTCTTCTTTAACTTTTGTTAAGTCTTTCTGAGGACTCGGTCTCAGTGTTAAAGCTGAGACACTTGACGGTGTAGTTGCTGGTGATATTTGAACCGAGGTGGTGGTGGGGAAGGTTGTTGGAATGTTGGTTTTCTGAGTAAAACCAGAAAACTCATCTCTTCTATTCTTCTTTCTATCTCTTGTCCAGTTTTTACTTTTAGAATTAGATATCTTTGTGGGTTTTGTGGACACTTGAGAAGATTCCTTTTCGAACAGTTTCTTGTTCCTTTTGCAGACCCTTCCCTCTGTCCTTCCGCGGTGAAACGTATCTCCTCTGGGTGGGTCTCTGAGGCCACATCTGTGTTCAGATTCTGAAGCCTTCCTCTGAGGGTTTAACAAAGGCGTCTCAGATACATTCTGCTCTTTACTGCTTGTTAAATTCTTGCTATCAACATGTTTGCCTGTAAAATCAGAGCTGTTGTAAGGCAGGGCGGCTTTGAAGATGGCATATGGAGCCTCTTCAGCCTTTTTGCACCTAGAGTGAGAAAAGATGCATGTCGAACAATTTAATGAAGAAAAAAATGGATTTTTGTTAGTATTATTATTATTATTATTAGTAGTAGTAGTAGTAGTAGTAGTAGTAGTAGCAGTAGTATGAGACTGTCATTGTCCGCTTTTAATGATTCAATAGAGAAAATCACATAATTTTTCACACTTTTACTGCAAACAGGTTCTAATATCACCTGTCGAACTTTTCAATCTTTTTTTTAAACAATAACCAGTGTTTAGCTTATTTCAGTTTCATTAACATCCAATATCTACACTATCAGCAAAAAATAAACCTAATATTTTAAGCAGAATTTACTAGAGCAATCTGATGATATTTAAATGTATGAACTGTTGCCCTACATGAGCTCCGGAGAAAACTGGTTCCTTCTTTTGACCCCAGTAAGATCCTTTGATGGGGAAGAGAAACAAACTGTGCTAAAAGTGTTATGGTTTAAATTTTCTTTGTATATCTAGAGGATTTTATTCATAGGGTATGACATATTCTAGAAAAGAAGGGAGAAGGAAAGTAAAGAATATCAGGAGTCAATGATGGCTACTTGAAGGGCTGAAAGCCAGATAGGCATTATATCAGAGGTCTGCAGACTTTACAATCAGCCATTAATCTCCTCAGATCGCTTATTAAAGCTCATTTAAAACCACTAATGTAAAATGATATTTACAAAAAAAGGCAACTTATAATTATTGCTGAATAATTACTACAGGAAAAACAACATGATTTGTTAAATAATTATTATTTTATTTGTATTTTTTTTATTTCAGAAAAAAGAAAGAAAGAATATTTTGGCAAACAGAGGATACAGGTACAATTCCTTTTTGATAGGATTTTGAAATTTATGCAAAGATAGTTAAAGCTCTGAGTTTCCAACCTAATTGCAAAGAAATAGATTTAAAGACTGGGACTGGTACTTTTTCTGGTGCTGTTTTCGAAAAATAAATCTGCTATTATGTGAATTTGTTAATATGTTGATATTTATAAATAATATAAAGCTTAGATGTTGTTTTTTTGTCAAAGTTCTTTAGAGCCACATGGAATGTCTAAAGAGCCAACTGTAGCTCCAGAGCTAGAGGCAGTGCTGCACCCAGCACTGTGCCAATGTAGCGTTTTGAAAAGCTCCAATCACATTTCCATTCCTTAAAGTGCAGCAGTGATGAAATGTAAACAGTGGGGGGAAAAAATGGTGAAAAAAACAACAACACATTGATATGGAAGTTCAGAGCATTAAATATATATGGTACAATTATGCAGTGTTTTGGTCCGGTGTCCTCCACCTCCTCTGGTGGAGGACTTTCTGCTGATGATTCAACTATTTGCAACAAAGAGGTTAAAATTCATCCAAATTTCAAATTACTTATATAGAAAGAGCTGTTAGCATGTTAAAAAAATGACTAGTATAAAAAGTCTCTACATGACTGCAGTGTGATTAACATTGAGGGAGAGTGGTCGTTGATAACAGGAAGGAGGAATGAGGCAACATTGCTCTGCTTGTCCTTTTGAGCATTAAATTGCTTTATGTCATGGAATAAGAAATATTGACAGCCAGTAGGAAATCCATAAGTATCTATTGTGTGGATTACACAGGAAGGGCTAAATCTGCTAGTTGTTGATATAAGATGCTAATGAAAAAATTTTAATCTGATTTTTCATGTTATTTTTCTTTTTAGTATGAATAAAACTTTATTAAAAACTACTTTCATGCAAACGTTCTGTTGTTTGTTTTTAAGAGATGGCTACAAGAGGACTAAAACATCTAAGCTCTTGTCCTAAATGTTCTTATTTATAAGCTAGATAAAAGAATCCAGGAGTTTTCATCTTTATATGAAATCTCCCTTGCACTCATGATCTAATAACAGATCCCCTTGTATCCTTTTGATAAACTTGATTCACTGCTGCGTTCAAAAATGATGTAACGCTTTTATCATTCTCATGATTACAGGTGTAGTAATTGAGCCAAGATAGTTTAATTGGAGTTTATTTTGTGAGTTCTGAAGAAATATGACCTATTTCAGCATAACCATAACTACACTACATTAAAGAGTATCTTGTTTTCCCTTAAGGAAATGTTATGCCTTTAAGTATACAATCATAGCTCCAAGCAACAGTGTGTTTGTCTCCCTTACATTCCCCACCAGTACATGTGGGTGCAGCGCTTCACCGGCTTCAGCTCAAAGCAAGGAACCTTCAGGATGTTGAAGAAGCTGTAGCCCACCATACTCGAAATGCTGTCATTCATGCCCAGAAGGCACTGTCGAAACCTGACACACAGAGAGCAGGAGAAGCTTAAGGAGTTATGCAGTCATTCAAATACCTCAAAATTCTTCTCTCCTTAGGCTACTTATTTTATTGTTGTTGTTTTTTTAAGATCTTACTTGTTTGAGTTGAATAACCAACTGTGAAAAATTTTAACTTGGAAAGTAACAATTTATGTAATTTATTAGAGGGGATGTCAGATCAAAATATGCACCTCCATCAATATATATGACATTTATGGGGGGAAAGAAATGCTCAGCAAATGATAAAACGAATAAAAATAATTTACTCGTAAAGAAAAACTATGCCTGAAAGACTCATTTAAATGAATGAAGTAAAACTTACCAATAACAGTCCAGGATATTTTTTAAATTTAAAAGCTCTTTTAAATTTTTCACCAAAAAAACAAATAATGTGGCACATTCCAGCCATGTAATATGAGAAAGTAAAGCTTTCAAAAATTTGGCTCCAAGCAAATATTTCCTTAAACCTCCAGAGCATTATGAGGGGAAGTGATTTACCACTTGCAGGAGTTTACCTGGAAGGGACACATCTGTGCAATCCAGACTCAATTTCTATGTTTCTCTGGGTCATTGTGAGACTCACCTTAGGTCACACTCACAGTGTGAGACAGTGAAGAAGTTTGGGTTGAAGACTCCATAATTTACTGTGAAAGCTGGGATGATGTCCGAGCAGTGGTCATGTTCACGGCAACACTTATCCGCTCTCTCAAACATACCTGGGCACAAGAAAAGGAGATTCAAAGCTGTTTGCATGACAAGAATTCAAGGTTTAGGATCGAAGAGTTGATTTGATTTTAAATAAAAGCTATTTTGAGAAGGGAGATAAGGGTCTCAGGATAATTCTAAGATATAACATATTATATTTGTCTTTTAAAATATGAACAACTCTATTTTTTCCAATAAATATGCTGTTTATATGGCTAAAAAGCTAATTGTGTGTGTGATTTAATGTCACTAATAAAAATTTCACTGCATTCTGTTTGAATTGATTTGATCTATCATTTGAAATCTGGCCAAATTTATTAGTCCTCCACAACACAGGTTAGCAGCAATAATTTTATCAGATTCTTTATAAATAAAATTGATTCTATTAAAAATTAGATCATTAGCACCCCTCTAAATATAATCGGTTTACCTCCGGATGGTGAGGCAGCATCTCACCTAACTATAGTATCTTCGTCTAAGCATTCAACTTGTGTTAGATCCCATTCCAAACAAGTTATTTAAGGAACTATTTCCCCTGATTTCCACCTCCATCTTAGTTACAATTAACCTATCATTATTACAGGGATATGTACCTCGGGCTTTTAAGGTGCAATTAAAACTTTACTTAAGAAACCATCTCCTGACCCAGTTGACTTGGTCAATTATAGACCTATATCCAATCTTAATTTCTTATCTAAAATTATTGAGAAAGTAGTTGCCAAACAAGTGTGAGACCTCTGTGACTATACCATAATTAACTTTTTGAAGAGTTTCAGTCTGGTTTTGGAGCTCATCATAGCACTGAACCAGCTCTGATGAAAGTCACTAATGATATTCTCATGGCCTCAGATATAGACCCCTTTTGTCTTTCTTGGAGCAATTGGCCTTATCTGAAGGCCCAATTTGTGGAATATTAACTGTCCTGATTACTATTCATCTTCTCTGATGTTACAATAGGCCTCATGGATACTACTTTGTGCTCTCTGTGTTTAACATGTCGGTTTATCAAGGGATGTGCCTGCCTGGGGTAGATTTGCAGTTGTTCCCAATTTTTTTCAGTTTTTGGATGCAAGATTTTCTGTGAAAACTATAAGCTCTGGATATTGTTTTTTTTTTTTTTTATTAAACCTAACCCGGCTTCAAACATTTATATTTTCATCTGCTGTGTTATTTTGTTTTATTGGTGCATTGTGTTCAACAAATCATGAGCTTTGACAGACCTCTGACTCCGTTACAGCAGAGATAGATTTATGTTGAGATTGAATTACACTAAGTTGGATTCTAGTTACAGTTATTCAATATCAAGAAGTGTTTGGTTGATCCCTGTTTCACCAAAGGGATGCATGCTTTTTCTTATCTTTGGAAAGGTTCAAGAAAAACATATTGTTCAACTTTTGGGTCTGACACCTAAAATCCTGATTAAAGGGTTATAATATAACCAAATATGGAAAACGTCAGGAACTGTAAAGACGTTTTTTGTTAAAAAAAAAAAAGAAAAAAGGAAATACTTGCTGGTTTGTTCTTTAGATTTACTGCAGTGTCTTGTGTAAACGTGCAAAAGTAGTTAAACTATTTAGCAGTCATGCGGAATAAGTGAGGAATGTCAATAAAATCTCTGAGTTTTTCCATTCATTCAGAGCACATGTGGCTCAAGGCTATCATAAAAACTATATTCAATAATAATGTGAGAAAACATTGCAAGAATAAAAAAAAGACAATAATAAACAAATAAATAAAAAACAATAAGTGAGGCAAAGTCAGAATGTATTTAAGTGAATAAAACAACCTTACCCAATTGTTCATACTCGGCCGCTTTGCTTCCAGTTCCACACCACAGCGTGCCTGGGAATATCCAGGAGCGTTTCCTCCGGGTTTTCCTCCCTGTCTCCTCATTCCTGGAAGACACTAGAGCGCACGGAGCATCAGGGGACAGCAGCAGACTGATGTTAAACCTGGGGACAATTTCCCGATTCCAGGTCTGTGTTCTGTTGCAATAGGCGTGATATCCTTCGGTAACATCTGGATTTGGATTGATTTCGCACTCTGCAAGCCGCAGGTCATCAGACCACTTGGTGAGATACAAAGAGCGCTCACTGGTGGGGTCCTGGTGCAGAAAGGTGAGCAGTATGTGTCCGTCTGCAGGACTCCACCTGAGGCAGGACACACCTGGTCCAGGTGTGTTTTGTGCTTTAGATAAAGCGAGCCATGACAAGACAAAAAAAGCTGTAAGGAACCATCCGTTTTCCATTTCAATCTATAGGCAAACAAGTCCTAGTTTATAATTAATGTCTGCATGGGTATGTTCTATTGCAAGGATTGAGATACCTG
The DNA here is from genome assembly GCF_016077235.1 of Cyprinodon tularosa. Classification (NCBI taxonomy): domain Eukaryota; kingdom Metazoa; phylum Chordata; class Actinopteri; order Cyprinodontiformes; family Cyprinodontidae; genus Cyprinodon; species Cyprinodon tularosa. The sequence goes on from NW_024038796.1 coordinate 2,462,622, forward strand.
GTTTGGGGATTGCTTTTTTTGCAGAGCACTCCTAAATTTCAGTCTCTCTGACTTAGACAACGTAGAAATGCAAAGTGTTCTTATTGGTCCGTGGATTTGGAGAAATTTGACACTTTACGCACAAGGCTGTGAAATCTTGTGTAAGCCTTTAATGATTCCTCTAGTTGGGGCTATACTTGTGAGGTCCTAAAAATGGGATCACAGCATAACCTGACCGGTTGTTTATGCCGAAATTAGGAACAAAAATATTTTGTAGCTCTTGTGGAAGATGAAAATCAAATAATTGAATTAATGATTTATGTAGCTGATATATAGAATGAGCTCTAAATCATCTACATTGAAATTCTAAACTAGTTTTAATAATAACTAGTTTTGCATGTCTTAAGGGTGTTTTTTATTATTTATTTGTCCTGCACCGACTTATTTATTAGATTAAATATGGTCTTTATCCATAATTCCACAGGTATTAGGAGATTAATTAGTAATTTATCATCACGTTATGTTATTATTGTCATTAACTCATGCCATCTCTACCTTTTCCAGCATCCCAGTCTCATTAAACTTCAGAATCTGGGTCTACATTAGCTCCATAATGTATTTGGCTTCAGGTGTAGGGGATCTATTTTTAAATGGCTGAATGCAGCAGTGGTTCAGGACCAGATTTATAAAGGGTGTGCCTGTGTTATCACTGGGAAACAGAAAAGCATGAAACAAAAGCAGAGCAATAGTTTATCATTTAAAATATATTAGTATAACCACTTCTGGCTCTGCCCTGAAGAAACATTTCCATTTCATCTAGTTTAATTACAATTGTATTTTGTTATAATTGTATTTTTTATTTTAAAATATTAATGTTACTTAACCCTACCTTACAAATCGTTTACAATGGGAAAATAAACTAGATAAGGAGAGAGTAAAGAGGGTATAGTTTTAACTAAACATTAGATAGAAAAAATGTGTTAGGTTAGATGAGAGCCATAAATTAAGACATACTAAGGTGCTGACCAAAGATCCAGTAAAAAAGGTTTGTTACCCTAATTTTTAAAATGAAGAAATGAAACAGGAATAAAAATTAAGCTTTTGAACACAAATATGGCTTATTAAGTAGTCTGAGTTATTTCTTTAAACATATTCTCTTTGTGTTTAATCAAACTGGGGCTGTCTAAATCCTCATTGGAGCCAGAAGTGGATTAACAAATTACCCAAACCTCCCTGAGTTCGTCCGGTAATGTTTAAATCTCAAATACAGCAGAAAAAAGGAAAGGGCGATTAATAGAAGAATACAAGGAAGAAAGCTAAGACACAATGGATGAATGAAGGATACAAAGAAGGCATGAGATAAAATCTGAAAATACAAACTTTTCCTTGCTTTTATATTCTTTATGTTCTAAAACTGACACATTTTTCTCTTCTTCTAGGATGAACATGAAATTTTATTGCCTTCACTTAATGCTCAGTCTTATCTAACATATTTATTACGTATTGTCCAACATTTTAAAGTCATTTGTTTTGATTTCTTCCAAAAAGCTGAAATGATAAAATCTTACAGGAAAACTCCAAAGACACGTCAATTTGCATTAAATTTTATTGGTCTGTGTAAACTTTCTGCAAAACCTTTACATGCAAAGTCATTAGCAAACATACAGAATTCGACTTCATGCACTATCTATGTACAAGTACAGAGATTAAGGAACATTCCACTGAACTGGCAGAATCAAGTAGAAGGCGGCTATAACTTGAGCTCAGGCAGAAGCCAGTTGTTTTGTTTTTACAAGCAATCGATCATATCTTCATGATCAGCTGTTGAAGTAGCACAGTGTAGTACAAGGTCACTGTCACATCTGGGCATTGATTTACTCAGAAAACAACACACTGGTAAGCTTTATGTGTGCATTTACAGAATCTCTCAGTTTAACATGAAGATTTCAATCTGCTACTCATAGACCTCCTATGTATATATGCTCAGTGACTGCTTTTTTTTTTAAATCCCATGTATACTAGCAAACCAGCTTATCTGGATTTGTCGATATTGTTATAGTCATGCAGAGTATGGCCTCTGTGTCAAAAGGAATGTTATGGTGAAGAGTGTAAACATTAATGAAGATACAATAGCATTTATTTCTAACAAATATAAATACACACATGTATATATGTATATATATGTATATTATATATATACACATATAGTATAACATCATGCATAGGATTTTTTTTGTCTTTGTATTAACACTGGAATAACTTGCAGACAATTTTCTGTATAAATAGAGGTCATTCCACTGTTTAAGGTGTGCTTTGCTTAATTTGCTTTAATTAGTGAACAAACACTCACTGAAGCTTTTGATAATCAGGGTGGGGAGGAGGGAGGGAGAGAGAGAGAGGGGGGGGGCTGATGATCAGGCTAAAAGCGGGCTAAAGCTGCCCCAGGCACATGAGAGTCACAAGCACAGTGCATGCAGGTAAAAGCTGCACATACTTTCCACATGACTTGCTCCATCTTCTCTCTCCTGTAAACGACTAGGACACTTTACCGTCTGTGTTCAGTGTAAACATTACAGTAAAAAACCCTCTGAGGCGTCAGAGTGAACTGCGAGCTTTGAACGAGCAGAGGTAGCAGGACGCGATTCTGTTTGTTTTCTTTTTTTTATCCCCCCGTAAAGAAATTAAATGAATCAATATCTTGGTTCCAGTTTCTCTTTACACATAGATATTACGCCCTACAAACATAAAACAGCACACACATCTTGAATAACACAGCAGAAAAACAGTTGTCAAACTAAACAGGTGTGCCATATTTATTTCTTTTTTAAACCACAAATTAACAGCAACTGCTTACGGTTTATTCTAGCTCATAGTTCACTCACATATGAATCATCTAAATCAGATGTCTATCCTAACCTGAGCAATGTATCATATGTAAACATTTCTTTGTGTAAATATACAGTGTGTTCGTACAGCTGATTTATTTTAAAGTGCAGCTGGGGCCTGGCATGCTTATAGAGCTCTATATGATTAAAACAGCAACTGTGTAAGGAGTTTAGGTTGTGGGTTGAGTTATGGCCTTTGTGAACGCTGATGATGGTTCTAATGCCATAACATATTGCTTTTCCTGATCTTTTCTAGTGCGATTCAGACTTAATTTCCCTCAGCGAATAAATGTGTCTCTGCAAAGGATTTCTGACGGATCTGAAGGCCTTTTTGATGAAAGTTTTTTAAACTTGCTTTACTTGTTTTTCATTTTTTACATAATGGGATTTGTGCCATAGGCTAATTGGGTATCAGGAGTGAAAGCGCTACAAAGAAAAATTAGGGAATTACTGCTGAATACAGAGAAGGAAGAAACAGTGCCTGCACGTTCAGGTATGATCCAATTATTAATAAAAAAAAAAAACCAGAACTTCATTTTTAAAAGTGCAGCAAGACATGAATGCAATCTGATTCGTTGTGCGCTACTGGTGCATGGTTAATCACTAGCGACATGATTCTCAATCACTAAGGTGTGCCAGTGCTCAATCTTCTTGTCCTTGTTCTTCAAGCACTCATACCAGTGCTTCAGCCTTTCCCCTTTGGCGGTAATGCCCAGCTGGCAGCCACCTGTCAGATAGGAGGGGGACGTGAGACGCAGGTGAGAGATTCCAGCTTTCATTGCATCACAGAATCCTAAATAGCACATCCCAAAAGTATTCATACCCCCCTTCGCTTTCTATTACTTTTTATGCACATCACAACCACAAATTTCACTCTTAGTTACTTACAATATATGACTGTGTATACATTTTAAAAATAAAAAGTAATTCAGATCCATTTCAAGATTAATCTTCCTGACAAAAATTAAATGCAATGAATTCCCTAGACCAGTTCCTCAAACACTAAACAGATTCCAACTTCATTTTATTTAATCTGAATTTGAGTGTTCTGTGGAGGCTTCAGTTTACAGAAGACAGTTGTGTGGAAATCTAAAGCAGAGTTAGAATATACCACAAAATTCCAATCTGGGAATTTTTCATTGAAAATGGAAGAGGCATGGCATAACCACAAAGCCATGTGAAACTCAGTTTAAAGGCTACTACAATCCATGTAGTAGATTTAAAAAAGCATGTAGGAGAAGCTGCTGAGGACATTAGGTCAAACCATTATAGAAATATAGAATTAGGTGGTCACAGCATCTGATGTAGTGATACTTTTCTTCAGCAGAGACCTGGTTAAAGTTGAGTTGATGTATGGAATATATTTAAAAACAAAACCTTGTTGGATAGCAATAAATAGATTTGGGATGATTTTTACCCTCCAGCAGCAAAGCATCCCCAAAATTAGAACTAAGGCCTCCATGCGACGGTTTAGATACATTGAAGCTAAAATGTTAAAGGGACATGCATACTTTTGCAAGGTGCTAAGGTAGTGCAGATATTCACCTATGTAATCGTTGGACTTCCCGATGTCATAATCCCACACAGAGATGTCTAAGGTCTTCTTGGCCAGCTCACTGTGTTTGATGTCGAAGCTAAACTCCTGAAACGCGATCCAGAGATTGAAGCAGTTATTAAGGCTTTACAAACTGGTATAAATGAAATCACTTGATGAGAACAATCCTCTCTGATGCTTCAGTTTCTTTCTAACCTCGTTAAACTCTGGGTTTAAAGTCCTCTTCTTGATCTGTGTTTTGCACTTGCCCTTTTTCCCCATGTCAGGTTTCAGGCATCTGCAAATTAAACACAGGCACAATGTAATTTACGCCTTTACTAGTGTCAGCTAATTACAGTGCAAAATGATATTTTCCTCCACCAGTTCAACCTACATTTTGACATATGGGTCAGAGTAGCCATTAGCATCCATGGCAGCCAAGTGAACGCAGCGAACGACCCCCACGATGAGGCGATTCTGCTGGGTGCTGTACATGAGCGACATCAGAATGCGACCGCGCTCCTCTGCTTCTGCGCCCTCTTTCCCTGACTGAGACAGAGGAAAGGGGGGGAAAGACTGATTATTAACATCTGCATGAACCTCGGAAGGAATGTGTCACGTTTAGACATGCTTCGAAATGATCACTACCTCATCTTCGTAGAGAGAGATCCCTCTAGCTGATCCGGCTGTCGCAGTTCTCTTAGTCTGTGTCGAGAAACAAGACCAAAAAAGTTCATTAGATGGTTCAAACAAGCAGAGAAAAGAAAGCCTTTGTTTCAGTTTTTTAAATTATTTAATCAGCTTCCTCACAGGCACAACCCTCTCTAGGCAAACATTGAAGGTCTTCTTCTGATTCATCTTCAGCTTCTTCAGTGCAACGCGGGTTTCGCCGATAAACTCATTGTGGCCAAATTTATCTTCATCGCAGACAGAAAGCCTGTGACAAATCAATAAAGGATGCAAATTAAAAGAGGTGGTTGCTACTGAAGTGGTTGGTTGGCATGCTTGTGTGAGGTCAGTTGTTCACCTGAGGGTTTTACGTTGCATGTCGTCGTCTGTCAGGCCATGATAGGTGAGTGTTTCATTCCACACAGGGTTACGGGTGTTTCTCAGGGTCTTTGTGCGCAGCTTGTTCGACTAATGATTGTCAAGTAGATACAAAAAAAAGAAAAACTTCTTTAAGTCATCATGTTTGGTTTTGTTACATTTAAACCACCACAAGGTGTCAGACTTGAGCTACACCAGATGGTTCCCATCAAAGCGGAAAGGATCTAAAACTCCCTTATGTCATGCATTTATTTAAAAAAATGTATGATATTAAGGTTCTATTCATTTTCCATGGAAAATAGGATTCCTGTATATTTTTATTGACAAATAATACCTTTTTTGTTAATTTTAAATATCCTGTTTTTGGTCTGATTTCAAAGAAAAAATCCATATGTTGACGACAAATTTACTACAGATATTTCTACAAAATGGATGGATGGATGGATGGATGGATGGATGGATGGATGGATGGATGGATGGATGGATGGATGGATGGATGGATGGATGGATGGATGGATGGATGCATGGATGGATGACTGGATCGATGGAAGGACGGACAGAAGGATGAATGGATGGATGAATGCATCGATGGATGGATGGATACATTCATGGATGGATGGCTGGGTGGAAGGACGGACGGACAGAAGGATGGATGGATGGATCGACGGATGCATGGATGGATAGATGGATGGATGGATTGATGGATGGATTCATAGATGGATGGGTGGACAGATGGATGGATGGACGGATGCATGGAATAGACGCATGGATGGATGGATGGATGGATGGATGGATGGATGGATGGATGGATGGATGGATGGATGGATGTTGGAAGCATGGATGGATGGATGGATGGATGGATGGATGGATGGATGGATGGATGGATGGATGGATGGATGAAATTTTTTCAGGGAATAAAAATAATTTTCAGTCCCCTTTAGGACCCTGAAAGTAACAGCCGTGAGTCGTGGCTTTTACCTTACTAGCTCCAGGCAGCAGATGAAGCTTCACGTAAGGATCTGCCAGCCCATTGGAGTCCATGGGCTTCAGTCCCTGAAGAGAAACAGCCCATTTTGCTCATCAGATCACAAGTAGTAAAGCGCAATTTAGCTAAAGTGCTTTTAGTGAGCTTTTCAGCATGAACCACTTGACAGAAATGTCCCCTTTGTGAGCATGAATGTGGCCAACGTTACCTTTCCTTTGAGGATGCTACAGTGGAGGCTGTTGCTTTCATGATCATAGAGCAGCCCGAACTCCAGAGAGCCGAGAGTTGCTGAAAGAGACCCAGATCAGTCATAGCATTAAAGTAGATTAGAGTTTAATATCGACTATTTATTTTAGGTGATAAAAAATAGAAATGTGGATGTCATAATGTGATTAAACAAGTTTAATCTAGTGAATTAAAATGAAAAATATAAACCACAGAGAAAAAGTCTGTCTCTTTACATACATATAGTTGTATAAGGAATGCGGATACTTCCCACACATATTATATTTAGAGTGGTTTTATTCCTTGACAGAGCTAAAGGATGGAGGAGGGAATCACCGTTTTATCTGGTGAAAAGCTTGGGGGTTTGGGGTAAATGCTTAAATTCAAAGCACAAACACAATATGCTTGTTCACGTGTTGTGAACTGCAAAAAAAAGGCATTTATATAAGAAAAATAGGAAAGAATGGTTAGTATTATCATTTTCATTTTAATCTTTTTATATAATATGGTTTGTTAATTCTTGTGGAAATATCTCACACCTAGGCCTACTTATATAACCATGACCTAGAGATAAATTATCAAAAGACTGTTGTGAATTTATTTGTTGAGGACTTATTATTTCATAACCTTTGAATGATAAGTTCATGAGTTAAAAATATAAGTTAACATTAATGTTGATAACACAGTTCATGTTTTAAACCGTGGTTAAATTTGGGACTGCATTTATTTGTAGTTGTATTGAAGTGGACTCTATTACCCAGGATGCTCTAGGAGCAAAAAAAAAAGGAGAGTGTGTTGTTGAGCCGAGCTGACGGGCGCACGTTGTATGTTACTTTTTTCCTTCACCGTTCTTCACTAAAGTTAAACCAAATGAAACTGACCGTCTCGCTTCGTCATTTTTGGTTGTAAGTCATAACATTTTTTGGTGCCGAAAACCCGGAAATATTAAGGAGATAATGGCTGACGAAGCTAGAAGCACCGAAGAGCAACCGAACGCTGAGGAACTACTGGTTGAAAGAGCGAAACGGAAGCGGTGGACAATACGGAGTTCCACAACGAAGGTGCTGAACCAGATTGACGGTGAAGTATCAAAGGAAGACCCGGACATTAACCGTGTGCGAGAGATGTTAGCCGTGTTGTCGGCGAAAGAGGACAGTTTGCGCGAGCTGGACCGCATAGCGGAGGAATACACGCCGCTGGACGCCATGGATGCGGAGATTGAACTCGCAGAGGAATACAGAGACCGTATCATCGAGATGAAGGCGCGGGCTCACCAAGTAATCCGTGCACAGGAGACTGTGAGTAAAGAGGACCCCCGACCTGCTCGGCTAAGTGACGTTAGCGCAAGCACCGCTGGCTCTCAGCGCAGCAACCCAACCGTAAGACTGCCGAAGCTTATGATTGAGAAATTCAACGGAGACGTAAGTTTATGGCAGGAGTTTTGGAGTCAGTATGAGACTGCTATTCACAACAATGAGGCTCTCTGCAGTAAAGAAAAGTTTACCTACCTGAAAACTTACCTCACTGGAACGGCTGCAAAGGCAGTAGCAGGGCTCACACTGACAGACAGTAACTATAATGCTGCAGTTGATATACTTCAAAGCAGATTCGGAAGGAAGGATCTTATTGTAAATGCCCACATGTCAAAGCTTTTGAATCTCACTCCTGTAAAGAAGTCATCCGATGTCAGTGCGCTGAGGCAGTTATATGATGACTGTGAAATTCAAATCAGAAGCCTAGAGTCACTGGGAGTAGTATCAGACACGTATGGAGGCATGTTATGTCCAATAATCCTCCAAATGCTGCCAGAGGACATGGCTCTTGAATACAGCCGACAGAGAGGAGAACAGGATGAGTGGAAGGTGCCAGATGTGCTAAAGTTTCTGCAGAGAGAGGTAAACAGCCGAGAGAGAGCTTTACAAATGACCAGATCATACAACCAGAGAGAGAACCAGTCTGCTCACAAAACATGCAGCAAATCATATTCAACCTGTGATGTAAAACTAAAGAAACCAAGCATGACATCTGCAGCTACACTACACGCTGCCAATGAGAAGACACAAAACTGCCTGTTCTGTGAGCGTGCTGAACACAAATCTGAAAGCTGCCCAGACCACCAGGTGGCAGCACGTAAAGAAAGGCTGAAGAAACTTGGCAGGTGTTTTATCTGTTTGGGACCCAAACACATTGCAAGGTTCTGCAGGTTAAAGGGCATGTCATGTGCCACATGTGGAGGCAGGCATCATGTGGCCATCTGTGAGAAAAATGAGGCTTCCCCGCCTGTCGTTTCTGCCAACATGGACACTGTCATTTCTTCTGTAATTCCCCAAACAAAAAGGGGCAAAACTGAAACTGAGAACACTGTGCTGCTACAAACCGCCAAGGCATGGGTGGTAGGTCCCACAAGCAGGAAGATTGTTCGCTGCTTGCTGGATGGAGGCAGCCAGGGAAGCTTTGTGCATGAAAATGTGGTGAGGGCACTGCAGCTACCTATTACCAGACAAGGGACGCTTACCCTCCACACATTTGGCTCCTCTGCTCCCACAACGGTGAAGCGTAACATAGTGAAGCTCAGCTTGGAAAATGTTTGGGATGGACAGCAAAGAATTGAAATAGAAGCAGTTGTGACCCCCAATGTGTGTACAGCATTGATGAAAGTTCCTGGTGAACACATTCAGAACGAAATGAGAAGAAAAGGGCTTCAACTCGCAGACTTCGTTGGTGGAGGGGATGAAACTGAACTTTCTGTGCTAATTGGCTCAGATTACTACTGGCAGATCGTATCAGGCCGAGTAGAAAGACTGACAGAGAGCCTGGTGGCACTTGAGAGCACCTTTGGATGGGCAGTACAGGGCCCAGTGGCCATGTCCAGCATAACAGAGACAACATGCATGCATATTCAGCTCAGCAAGGATGCACAGATGGACAAACAGCTGCATGCATTTTGGGAGCTTGAGTCCCTGGGTATCACAAGCGAGAAATCTGAGAATCCAGATGATGTGGAAGCATTGCAGCGGTTTGAAGAAACCTCCATCTTTAAGGATGGGCGTTATCAAGTGGAGTTGCCATGGCGACAGACTCATCCTCCACTTCAAGACAATTACCGCATTGCAAAAAGGCGTCTTGAGAGTTTGAAAAGGAAACTACAAAGGGATGTTACGCTCTACAGCAGATACAATGATGTGGTGGAGGACTACTTAACACAAGGAATGGCTGAAGATGTCCCTAAGGAGTGTACACCACCACCAAGCAGTCGGATTTACTACTTACCTCACCATGCTGTACTGAGGGAGGATAAGGTGACAACGAAATTGCGAGTTGTCTTTGATGCTTCATCCCACGAAGATGGCAGTCCCTCACTCAATGACTGTCTCTTAACAGGTCCCAATTTGAATCCAGATCTGATGAGTGTTTTGATCAAGTTTAGACTGCATGAAATTGCATACATGGCAGACATTAAGAAGGCATTTTTACAGATTTCACTCTCAGAAGTAGACAGGGACTCTGTAAGATTTCTGTGGTTCACAGGCCCACCAACGGAGGATAATCTGCGTGTCCTCAGGATGACAAGAGTGGTGTTTGGAGCTTCATCCAGCCCATTTTTACTGGCTGCCACCATTAGGAAGCACCTGAGACAATATGAGGGTAAACACCCAGAAGTGATAGACATTGTCCGTTCCTCACTTTATGTGGATGACTTTATCTCAAGTGCAAAGGAGGTGGCAGAAGCTCAGGCAGTGACAACAACAGTCAAAAATATTATGTCTGCGGCAGGCATGGAGCTGTGTAAATGGATGACGAACTCTCCTGAGCTTAGAGAAAAATGGCAGGAGATCTCGTTGGATTGCACTGCACAGCCAGAAACACACGGGTCGGTCCTGAAGGTTCTAGGCCTGGTGTGGAGGCCTGCCACTGATGATTTTGTGTTCGACCTCAGAGGGCTGCTTGACATTCTGAAGGTGAGAGAAAACACTAAAAGAAGTGTTCTGCAGTCCTCCGCTCGCATTTTTGACCCTCTTGGATTCTTGACCCCTTTCACAATCAGGATAAAATGTTTATTCCAAGAGATGTGGGAGAGGGGACTCAGATGGGATGAGGAGCTGCCGCCCGATTTGACTAAGAAGTGGCAACAGTGGTGTTCGGAGCTCCCCCAACTGCACCAGCTGTCAATCCCACGTTGGTATAGAACACACACACAACGGCCAAATGGTCAGGATCTAAAGCTGCATGTGTTTTGTGATGCAAGTGAAAGGGCTTACAGTGCAGTTGCTTATCTTCAGGGAGAAACGAGTGACGGAAAAGTGACCACAAGCCTCGTTGCATCCAAGTCCAGAGTGGCTCCACTGAAAAGAATGACGTTGCCACGGCTGGAGCTGATGGGAGCTGTAATAGCAGCCAGGCTGGGGAGCACCCTCAAGGAAACACTGCGGCTTGACAAGGCCCAGGTGAGACTATGGACAGACTCAATGATAGTGCTACACTGGATTCGCAGTTCTGCTCACAAGTGGAAACAGTTTGTAGCAAATCGAGTGACAGAAATTCAGACTCTAACAGATCCACAGTCATGGTCTCACTGTAAGGGAAAAACAAATCCAGCTGACCTTCCCACTAGAGGTCTAACAGTACAGGACTTGAAGCTGAGCACACTGTGGTGGAATGGTCCTTGTGCTTTGATATCACCTGATCAGTTAGAGAGCAGTCAGGAAGACATTCAGGAAGATGAGGTAAAGTCTGAGCTGAGATCCAAATATCAGCTTGTTGTACAGCTTGTTAATCAAGACACAAACTTCTTAAAACCTCCTTTGTGTCTAGAGAAGTACAGTAGACTGAAAACCGTGCTCCGAGTGACGGCTTGGATGAAAAGGTTTATCGCTAACGCCCGCTCAACTACAAAAATGAGTGGTGAACTGACAGCAGAAGAGCTGCATGAAGCAGGAAAATATTGGATAAAGGTTATTCAGAACCAGAGTTTCAGCTCCGAAATTCAATCGCTCAAAACAGGAAAATGCACACATGCAGACTCCAGAATCCGACAGCTGAAACCCTTTCTGGACCAAGATGAGCTGCTTAGTGTAGGAGGACAGCTCCAGCATTCCGACTTCTCTTACAGAGAAAAGCACCCATGGATTTTGCCCAGCGATCACAGATATACCGAAATGCTGGTACATTATCAACATGAGAAGGTAATGCATGCAGGGGTGCGAGACACTTTAGTGCACACGAGAGAACAGTTTTGGATTTTGAGAGCACGGCAAGTAGTTAAGAAGGTGGTGTCAAGATGTGTATTTTGCAAAAGATTCAAAGCAAAGGCTGGGCAACAGACAACAGCACCGCTGCCCAAGGACAGAATAACTGAGTCACCACCATTTGAGATCACAGGTGTGGACTTCGCAGGGCCACTCTATGTGAAGACACAGAACTCCATGACCAAGGCGTACATAGCGCTGTTCACTTGCGCTGTAACCAGAGCTGTGCATTTAGAACTGGTCTCAGACCTATCAACAGAGAACTTTCTGCTGGCACTGAAAAGGTTTGTCTCAAGAAGAGGATTATGCAAGGTGATCTATTCAGATAATGCCAAAACATTCAAGAGAGCTGATCAGGATCTGAAGGAACTCTGGAAAGGCATCAAAGATCCACAGCTACAAGAATTTTTCTCAGAGAAGGGCATCACCTGGCGGTTCATCGCTGAAAGAGCAGCCTGGTGGGGGGGATTCTGGGAAAGGCTTGTAAGGTCAGTCAAAGTAATTCTTAGGAAGGTGCTTGGCAGAGCTAAACTTGGCTTTGAAGAAGTGTGCACCATTCTAGCTGAAGCTGAAGCCATAATAAACTCGAGGCCACTCACTTACGTGCACAATGACGTGGATGAACCACAGCCGCTGACACCTTCTCACTTCTTGGTGGGTCAGAGACTGACTTGTTTACCCCCAAAGCCATTTCCAGCTGAAACAATCCATCCAACAGCAAATAAGGAGGAGATGACACGGAGGTGGCGCTACAGGCAGAGACTTATGACCAACTTTTGGAACAGATGGCGAAGAGAATATTTACTGGACTTGAAGTCAGCCCATCGCTGCGACTCCCAGCAGCCCTCTCTGCTGAAGGTGGGAGACGTTGTGCTAATCGGAGAGGATAATCTACCAAGACAGAGCTGGAAAATGGGGCGAATTCAAGAACTCTTCCCAGGACGTGATGGTCTTGTCAGGTCATGTGCTGTTCGAACATGTTCAGGCGCCCAATGTTTATTTTCTGATGTAAATAGAGGAACTCATATATTTCCTTTATATTAAAAAGTGAGTCAATTTCTCCATATAAAAATCCTGCTTTAAAACAAAAAGGTTTTGTTGGCAGCAAGAGGCTGGCTCATCTAAAAAACCATCATACCAAGCATGATCAGCCCATTCTTTAGTAAGATATTTATTTAAAAAAAAACACACTCACACACTGAGCAGCCCAAATACATGTGCCTATTATCTTTGTTTTTAAAGCTCCATTAATCTTTTTTTTTAAATTGAACATCATGTATATAACAGTATTGGAGTCTTTAACCAAGATAACGTATTTCTCCAGTATTTACGAGGGCCTCAGAAACCAATCATCACCCCAGGGACCTGAATATTCAAACCATCCCATCTCCTCAGAGATTAGGTCCATAAAAGTATTGCTATTTCTGCCATATCCCCTCTTTGCACCAGGGAAGGGACCCAACTTAAGGGAATTTATAACCCGATAGCCTGATTGAATCCAGAATTATTTGCACAGCTTTAAAGACCTGGACCTAAATAAAAATAAATTAAATCTCCCTAGAGAAATAATTGAGTCTTTTCTTGGTTTAAATGGATGGCTTAATGCCTTTCTTTTTCATTAAAATAGAGTTTATAGAAAATATCTGAATAATTGAACAATCATTGGTGATTTAGCTGTTAATAATATCCTTATATGTGAGCATATATTGTGTTTTAATTTCCTATTTGTTGACAAGGTAGAAAATTCCCAAAGCAGGTTGTGGAGATTATACTGCATTAAGGACATCGGCTAGAAAAGGTGTTAAAGCCTGAATTATCTGTACAGAAACTGAATAAGACACTTTTGACCATTTTGCGGCATTAAAACATGGCATACTCACTGGCTTCATCGGAGTCATAGTCATTGGTCTCCTCCTCCTCATCAGCTGGAGGGGGTTGATGTCGGGGCGGGGGTGCACTATAGGGTGTGGGCTGCCTCCTTTCCTCTCTTACAGCAGGCGCTCCTCTCTGCTCTGAAGCGTAAGCACCTACATCTCCTGCCATAGGACCTACAAATACATTTTGTTAAATGAAACCGAGGCTGAAGCAGATTAGACTTTGATACTCTTAGCTCCAACCAAAAACTTTAGGATCGACCTAAATTAAACTTCAACCCTCTTCTCATCAGCTTTCCTGTGCCTACTGAAGGAAAATAAGCCCCACAGCATGGTGCAGCCACCACCATGTTTAACCCCGGAGTTTTAAGGATTTTTAAGATAAATACTTTTCAACTTCTGTAAAGAAAAGCAATGTGTTTACACCTTTAAGCTTTCTCTTTCAAATTCTCTTCTTAGAAGATATCACTCAGGACAAACTCTTTAAATTACACTTCATAATGTATATGTATTAAATAACCATGAGACATGACAACAGATTTAGACAGAAATTGTAATCTGCTAAGTCCAGAGAAATTGCTTAGGGTTACAGAAGGCAGCGTTTAACAACAGGGCTCGCTTCTTGTTGAAGTCGGCCCCGAATCACAGTTAGAGAAGAATTTTATACAACTCCAGTCTGCCACATCATCACATCATTACATCATACAAGTTTATAAATGATTTTGCACTGCACTGAACCTTTCCATATCAATGCCATTAAAACATGACTTTAAACTGGTTTTCCTTTTCTTCTACACTGTTTACCTTCTGATCACTGCTGCACTTTATAAATGGAAATGTTCATTTCCCTGTTAAGCTGTTCATTCACTGTTTGAAAAGCTTTATGCATAGACATTTTGTTTTGTATACAGTCTGTGTATAGAAAATAAAAAAGAAAGTTTGTCTAAGTCTAAGTCACTATGTTTTTAAATCCATGACATGGCTTTCATTCCATTCCCAAATCTTCTCCTACATAATAAGGATGGCTATTCATCCTGACAGAGGAACTGTCCAAATTAACTAAACTGGTTGGCAATAACATTAGTTAGACAACAACAGGTAGATATAATTAGGGTTTAACAGACTCCCACATCATCAATAAAAAAAAAAATCACTTTCCTCTATTGAGAAATTAACCTTTTCTCACCTTGCTGGGACATGGTAGCTTGAACCGGTTGTGCCCTGGAGCTTTGTACAGGCACCATCTTCTTCATCACCACTGGACTTCCCTGACCTGCCTCTTCGGGGCCGACCCCCCCTGCAGCCATACGCATAGCTGGTTTAGGAGCCACAGGAGGATAAGCAGAACGGGCCTGTGTCTGCGCACCTAAAGGTAAACATAAACTAATGTCACACAGAGACTCCCGAAATGCTGAATCCCCCTAAATGTATTCTGTAAAAGCCTCCTGGAGACATAACACCACAGAGTTTTACTTGCAGATGGGTTGACCTATATATACGACAGTAAGTTGGGTGAGCTATTGCCTTTACAGGCAGCCTACAGGAGTGTTTTTGAGGGGTAAAACAACACAAATCCTACTGAGATGGAAATTTAGCTGTTTGACCCATTAGATCAGCACCACATGGAGGCTTGTTCCAAATCCCAGCATGCAACACCTGACTGGCTAATTGAAGGACTTCATCTCAGTCAGCAGCATCAATAGGTGGCACTGCAACCTTAGGGGAATTACGGAAAAAAAGGTAGGACTATTGGAAATGGATCAGTCATAAAACATGGTGCATTAATATAAAAAACCCCATAAAGAAACCAACAAGCCGTGACAAACCTGTAAAAAATGACACAGCAAGAAACATTGGTCTCTTATAATAAAAAATAAAGCTATATTTTGCCAGTGTGTGTGTTTTCTTTCAGAGTGAATAAGTCCCAACAATGACTCAGCACATGTTTAAATAAAGGTGACAAGCCATGCAGCAACTTTTCTACCATTCTGAGTGAGACCCAGAAAGCATACTTTTAGTTCTCTTTCCAACAGCCGTGTCTAAATGTCGACACAATGCTTAATTTTTAGTGGCCTTGAAGTTTTAACTGCAAATCAGCACATCTGGTTCAGCAAACTGAAAATCTGAAAGTGGTGGCAATTTTTTTTTTCCTTTTATAAATGGGCAACATGGCACACTGCCCAGGGAAGCAAAGCCCAGAGGGCGCCACAAGCATGCTGAGTACGGTAGGTTAAATATGGCCTATATACGTGTTGTTATGTTGGACTGGGATTTGTTTAAGCACTGAGAGGAAATACGTCTTTTTAGAGATCAGGAAGGTTATAAAACTGAACATTTGCTTATCTTTAGACTAACTTATAAGACTTACAAAAGGTCACCTCTCAACTAGATAATTCTACACAGGTAAAACATTCCTTAGAAAAAGTTTGGCAGTTTGATGGGATATGAAGGTAGATTTGTTTCTTTATCATTTAATCAAAAAAAAAAAAGGTTGCTTCAATCACAAAATATATTTTCAATTAAAAAAACCTTCACTTCAATGAACAAAAAAATGTTTCAATCAAAGAAAAAAGTATTTCAATACAAAAATATATTTGAGACTCAAACAAATACATTTGAACACTGCTTTTCTTTGATTGAAAATGTCTGATGGGGAAACGCAGCTCGACGAAACACATTTTAACACTGGCATACAGCTTGTTGGCCAGTGGCGACCATGACTTCTTTGTCAGAAAGATGTCGTTGGTGTAGACACTTGTCAATCAAACATGTCTGACCAATAGAGAAGCACCCGCCCACTGCAAAACGTTTGCGTCAAAACTATTCAATCAAAAAAATTTAAACTTCAAACCTTCTTGCACATAAAAAAATGTGATTCAAATAAATTAATAAATAAATAAATTAATTAAATAAATTCAAATTCAATAAATAAATTGAATTGAACTTCAAATGTTTTTTCTTTGATTTTTTTTTTTTTGATTGAAACAACTTTTTGGGAATTGAATGATTAAGACGCAAATGTCCTACCCATATATGCCCAAACCCAAAATAGATCCCTTCAACCAAAGAGAACATTTTCAACAATAAAAAAAAAGTGTTCAAATGCAATTTTTTGAGTCTCAAATATTTTAATTGCATTAAAAAACTATTTTCTATGATTAAAAATGTTTATCTTTTCATTGAAGTTACTTTTTTATTGATTCTGTTGTTTGTTTGAAGCCACTTCTTTTTTGACACAAATGTCCTACCCATTATATGGTCCAATCAAAAAACAATGTTACTTCAATTTAAAAAGTTGCTTTAATCAATAAAGACTGAACTTCTATCAAATAAAACATGTTCAATCAAAGAAAAGCAGTGTTCAAATGTATTTTTTTGAGTTTCAAATATATTTTTGCATTCAAATACGTTTTTTGTTCATTGAAGTGAAGGTCATTTTTAATTGAAAATATATTTTTTGATTGAAGCAACCTTTTTTTGATTGAATGATAAAGAAACAAATCTACCTTTATAATGGGACAGACAGAGAGATTTTTCAAATATGCAATTAGTGCTAAAACCACCACTGTTTAAAGGAAATAGATGGTTATGATTATTTATGAATATTATCCTCTGGTATACAGCAGTGACGGTGTTATCAGATAAAATCTATAAAATGGATTTCCTTTAAAGAGACTTAGAGACTTTATTTATCCCTTGGGATTACTCCTTTAGAGAAATTCCAGTTCCAGAAACCTATATTGAGTTAATATTAAGAGTTAAAGCAAAATGCCATTAAAGATAAAAACATGACAGAAAATATAAAAAGAGTGTTTATAATATAAAAAAAAGCATAACAGAAAAAAGTTGTAATGTCCTTGAATATGTTTCCCTTAGATATAAAAATATCTGCACAGTAGAGAGCTAAAGGAAGCTACATAGTAGTTGACTTGCATTATTGCACTTGCACCTTGAAATGTCCTGACCATATAAAAGTGAAAATTATACAGGCTACACAGTAGTTGACTTGGATTATTGCACTTGTATTGCTGAGATTTACTGTAAAGGGTTAAAATCTAACACAATATATTCGGTAAGGTGAAACATTAGAAAAGGAGAGGTTTTCAGTCGTTCATTCATTTTTACTGTTTTACACAAGGTTAAAATGAATGAAAACACACATCACCTCATGTTATACCTCATTGTAATCTTTTCCTTAAAAAACCTAGAAGAGTTCATTGAGGACATGGTTTGGTGTTAAGAGAGGAAGAGAAAATATATTTTTTAATAAAAACATTGAAAATGATATTTGTCAGGTGTTAACTTTTTGTCTTTGTTTAAACTTTTTCGGCAAAAATACAAACGATCGAGCAAACAAAGAACAGTGTTCAAACATCTCTACAAACATAAGCCAGGGATCATTGAATCTAACGGATCAATGAAAGCTTTTAAATAAAAAAAAAACTGAATGAAAATGGTTTAAGCATTCTGCTGAAGTAACCAACTTTTAACGTGAGCTTCCAGGACGTTTTGTAAAAATGGAGCTTCTCCTTCAAACAGAAGGAGATTTTCCACAGACTGCTTTGGAAACATGGAGAAGCCTCCTCCTCGCTGTGTGCTGTGATGGGAAGATCAAAATAGGTCCCAGTCAAACCTAAAACAAATGGGTTTATGTGTCTTCTCATATTCAGATGCCAGGGAAACGGAAACTAGTGGATCACTAATAAGAGGTTTGTATCACAATGCCGAATGTTTTCATTTTCTCGCTGTATTGGTTATTTCCATTCACTCCTACACAAAATAAGCAGCTGATCACTCTTAACAATATCTGACTAATTAGTCAATCATTCAGAGCAGACTGAGGCCCTACTGTAGGTGGGGACTTTTAAGGAGGAGGTTTAAGACAGATGGCAACAAGAGATCCGGAAGCAGTGTGAGACATTTATTACGTGATGTTTATAGCCATAACATGTAAGGCTTTTTCAGCAGTGATCCAATAAATTAACTTTACAAAGAAGAGAAAACACTTGCCTGAACTTTGCTCATCAGATGCTGAAGCCTGACTCTGATTGGAAACTAAGAGAAAATTATTGTTAATCATTTGTCATGATTTTTTTTTTAGCAAAGCAATGCCTGAAGACAATTTTACCAGGTGGTTTTGGCTGAGTTGTCGCCTCCCTTGTCACAGAGGCTGTCGGCTTCCGAGGCTCGGCTGCCTCCTTAGGAGCTGTCTCCTTCTGTTTAGACAACGGCATGGGCGACGGGAGGAACTGCTTCGGAAAACCTTTGAAGAACCAGGCACCGGATCTCTTCCACACCTGAGAACAGCTTAGTTGTTAAATCTCAAAGGAAGTGAATGGAAGCATCATAGGATGTTCAAAACTCTGTTTCTTTTTGCTTTTCTCTCACCTCACGCTGTTCTCTGCAGATCTTGCACAGCCACACAGGGTGTGGTCGGCTGCCACACTGTGTGCCACACTTTGTGCACATGTTCTACACAATCCAGGGGAAAAAGTAGATAACAGCCGCTCTGTTTTTAGATAGCTAATACAAATGCATATTTAAAGACTACAAGTTATTGCACTTTCTCATCCAGTTGCTGCCTTTTGTAACTGCTACCTTTTTGCAGTCCTCACAAACGACGGAGCTGACCCCAGGTGAGCCCAGCTGTTCCCCACACAACAAACAGCGAGAAACCCCGTCTCCACACACGGTCTTCTTCATGTCATCCAGGCGGTTTATCAGGTGCCTGCAGCATCACACAGTTAAGTCTTACTCACAAAGCCACTGGTAATTACTGCAGGTAGAAATTATGCAACTCATTTTGCTCAACTTAAAATAAAAAAATGAAATAAAAAAACGAAAATCTTCTTCGAGCGTCTCTCACCCAATTCTCTCCTGCTCCATGGCCTCCATTTTCTCAGCACGGGCAATCACATTGTTTATAATCTTCTTCTCTTCATCTGTTAGGTCTGGACCAGGACCAGAACCAGGCTGCATTGTCCAATTCCCCCTGTTGGTGTAATACAATCCTATATTTACCTTAGTTTAAGATTTTACATCTCAGATCATTCATTTCCAAAGAAATTGAGGGGAAAAAAAGCAATTTTATTATTGCCTTTACTGACTTTTTTCATATAGCTTTAATTTTATTGCATTTATTGAGTGGTTTATATCCCCAATCCTTACTAAATCACTGGTTAACATTAGCTTTTATGTGTCAATGGTAAAACACTCAAACTTCTCCAATAACATTTCAGTTTTGGAAACAGACAGAGGAACATTGACCAATTTCTCAAACTCATTTAAAATTCTCTCTTATCTTTAGCTCACCTCACAGATTTCCTTTATGATGTAGGTGTGAGGAAATAGGCCATGAAAAAGGTTTTTTTTTTTTATAGTAAATTATTCTACTTTCACTTTTTTATATAAATCTTCAACTGGTAAAAATTACAAAACTAACAATACATCAATAGTGTTTATGTATGGTTAGTGGACAGCATCCATCAGGCTGTGAGTTAGGAAGCAGCCATTGCTGTATTTAGAAGCGGTGAAACCTCTGATGTCCAGTGGTGTTTAGGTTTGTCTGCATCAATGACTGAGAAGAACAAAAAGCGTGTTAAAGGTGTCAGGTGTGTGTTCACTGACAGGATGCACCATGGAGGTCCCAGTGGGTTTTCTGAGAGCTGCTGGAGAAGAACCACGCCTACTGCTCCTTAGAGTCACCACCTTACTTAAGGTAGAAAGTGTGCTTTGGGCAGATGAGTAGGTTAGGTAGGTAGTAGGTAATCTTCAACTGGTAAAAATTACAAAACTAACAATACATCAATAGTGTTTATGTATGGTTAGTGGACAGCATCCATCAGGCTGTGAGTTAGGAAGCAGCCATTGCTGTATTTAGAAGCGGTGAAACCTCTGATGTCCAGTGGTGTTTAGGTTTGTCTGCATCAATGACTGAGAAGAACAAAAAGCGTGTTAAAGGTGTCAGGTGTGTGTTCACTGACAGGATGCACCATGGAGGTCCCAGTGGGTTTTCTGAGAGCTGCTGGAGAAGAACCACGCCTACTGCTCCTTAGAGTCACCACCTTACTTAAGGTAGAAAGTGTGCTTTGGGCAGATGAGGCTAATAACAGTGAACATTGGATATATTTCTATTTAATAATTTTGACCTCCATCATCCTATTGACTTTTATTATAGGGATCTCACTATTACTCTATTTTTTTTTTTTTTTTTTTTTTTTTTTTTTACACTTCAAGCTGTTTTAACCTTTTAGTATAGCCCTGACTGTAGGTAATGTTAGGTAGATAATGTTAGGTAGTCAATTTTTTTGTCTTTTGTCTTTGTTTTTTCAGGTTTAGGAGTTTGCCTTGCAATTGGAGGGTTGTCGGTTCAAGCCCAGGCTCCGGCTTTCAATGTCGTTGTGCCCTTGGGCAAGAAACTTCAACTGGATTGCCTACTGATGGTGGTTAGAGGGCCCGGTGGCGCCATTGTATGGCAGCCTCACTTCTGTCAGTGAGCCACAGGGCAGCTGTGGCTACAATGTAACTTGCCACCATTAGTGTGTGGGTGAATGACTGAATGTAGTGTGACTGACTTTAGCGTAAAGCGCTTTGGTCAAGTCTCCTGACTTGAAAAAGCGCTATATAAGCACTATGTAGATAATGTTAGGTATATTATTAATCCATATTTTCCTGGAGATATCTCCTGAATTCTTAATCAGCACACATCTGCTTTAATTGAATGAAACGTTCACTCTGTTCTTTCCCATTTTGCTGCATAAGGAAGAATATTTTTGGGATGCAACAGCAGTATTTTTTATAGGAAAATGACAGATGACAACAAAGAAGTAATATATATTAAAATAAGATAAACTGGAAAAAAAAACTACAATGAAAAATAAAATCAACTAAGACAGTGCCTCTAAATTGAATTACAATAATTTAATCAGCATTAAGGTAAATCAAAGTAAAATCCATTTACTAATTTCACTACATGGAAAACTGAATTTAATGGTTAAAGCAGGCATTTATTTATTTTTAAAGTGTTTTTTGTGGTATTATAAATTAGGTTTGTGTATTTTTTAAAGATTGTCTTTGTGGGTCTGACATCTGGCTCTTTTAGCCAAAGAGTAATGAAATAAAAAGAAAAAAAATCAGATTTATACTCTAAATATTGTTAAAAAACAGTTTTTTTAAGGTGTTTTGAGCTGAAAAATTTGAGCATACACAAACCTGTAGAAACCACTAAAGACTTTCATATTAGAAATGAACTAACTACATGTTAGCTACAACAAAACAAAACGTAATTTATATATATTATACTATATCCAGATTAAAGATTTAAAAGACATAGTGGTAAAGATCAAAAAGTAAAATAAAACTGACAAAAACTTGTGTGTTGAGTGTCTATATATTTGGTGAGAACAAACATATAGACATGCACACACACAGACAGACAGAAATATTTATTTATGTCTTAGTGTAGAGTTTTCCACACCTAATGAAGTTAAATTTGCAATTAAATATTAAAATTATATTTAATATGAGATAGCCAAGCTGCCAGTAAGTATAGTGGATGCTCTCTAACATGAGGCTTTTGAAAAAAGAAAAGGCAAGAAACCTGAGGAAGGCTTTAAAACACAAACAATGGAAGCGTTCAAAGCACAAAAAATGAGCTTGTTGTACTTACTGCTCTTTATCACTGTGCCACAGACCACACGACAGAAAAAGAAGCAGGTGAAACAAAACATGACACCATTAAACATGATGCAGAGACTCCGAGGCGGTACAAAGATAGAAATTCTGCAAAGTAGGATTACCTTGGACGCATGTTCCTCTGCCTGTCGTTGGACACCCAGCGACCTGATCCGCCACTCATCACTGTGTCTGTCATGCTGCTCAATTACAGTCTGATAAGATAATGATAAAACAGAAAAGAAAGAGGTCCGCATTGAGCAGAGGTAATCTCCGTTTGGATCACAAGCAATGGCTTTCCCTGAGTCTGCAGCACTGGCTTAACGATCATCCAAGATTCAGGATAAGCCTTCCTGATGCAACAGTGATGGAGCCATAAAAGATAGCCCATGATTACCACAAGCGACAACTATTAAATTCAACAGAAACAACAACATAACTAAAAGTCAAGTGTCACTTTCAGAAAAAGCCTGCTTACTGTCTATGAATTAGCACTTCAAGAATGAAAGATTTTGCAGCTTTCAGTGGGAGCACATGCTCAGTTCCTCATGCCAAATTCACTGCCTAATTGGTACCATCTCATCCTGCCAAGCCTGTTTGGGCAAATTAATTCCACTGAAACATATGACTTGTGCCAAAACACAGACAAAAAAAACAAATTTAAGGTAGTTATCTTGTGTTTGCTTTCCACAGTGAGGGCTAAGTATGCTTACATCTCCCTGAGTTAGAGGTAGTTGTTCTAATAGAGCATGACCTTGTGTGGATGGTAAGCGATGCATAAGTAACCAAAGAGGAAAAGAGAGTTGAATTTATAAGGCCTGTGAGATAAGGGTGAGCAAATTAGAGAGGTATGGTCAATTAATTCAGCAGCTGGTATTAAAATTCTAAGAATTACTTCCAGTTTGACAGGAAGTAGGGCTATTAGGTTTTATTTTCACAGTTTTAATGGCTTCACAGACTGATGAATATGTTACATTTGTTGACTCCTCAAATTTTGGGGGGGATTTGTTTGTTTTTTAGGGAGACATATAGATCTGGGGTTAAGCATTGGCGCTCAAGGCAGTGGATTTAGTGTAAAAAGGGAAAATATGATGCAGCAGCTGCTGTATGATTTAAACCTCAAGCACAGACTGGACAGAGTGATAATAATTACAATGGGAGACAGTGAGTGCCCAGTGTATTTCATACACCAGCACCGTAATTCAATCTCAAAGCGATGGGGTGAGGATAATATGAAGACGTCAACAGAAAATATGGCGAGTCTGCTGCATGTACACAAGTAGCCCCAGTGAAAGCCTGTCTGAGGTCTCTGCCAGAGAGCGCTCAGCGGGAGGCTGCAGCTGAATTGTGTCCTGAGGGGAAATACTGACACTCAAAGGCCAGCAGACCCCAAACAAGATCAATCTGATGAGATCAAAGCCACTGTTGAGTTTCAGATATAAGGTAGAGTGCTGTTTTTGTCTCAGGGAGGAATGCTTTTCTTGTTGATAGGGATTTTAGGGTGTTCTGAAAAAATTCCCTTTCATGAGGGTATACTGTTAAAAAACTTAGAATTTTATAGGAAACAGATTCTGGATGCGTAGAGCACATAGACACTGGCAGTTTTATTTTCACAGAGACATGCCTTCAATCATACTCCATATGTTTTATAGGATAAGGCTCATTTTCCTGTGGGAACATCCATCTGTGTTCAAGTGTTTAGTCATCCCACTTAAAGCTGTCTAACTTAAATGTAGGGTAATAGGTGAGGATGTCAAAGAGCTACACACAATCCCCCAGGGTTCAAGCTTTTAAGTAATCAGAAGATGCTGTTAGACTGTCGGGTTCATTATTAACAGTTAATTAGAGAGACAAGTTCCTCCTCCAAAAGTGAAACCTTCAAGTCCTACTGAAATCTGTTGCTGCACATATAGACATGCCAAATGTCTTCAGAAAGAAGCTTTTATTCTTAGGCACTAGACAAATATTTAGCCATAAGGCTTCTATCACAAAAAGAATATACTCGAGACAAAGCTTTTAAATAAAAAAACACTTTATCAGCTGTTAAAAGCATGGTGATGGTGGCATCATGGTGAGGGAATTAAAGAAGGATGCTTATCATCAAATTCTTCCCTGCTTCAAATCAACATCTACAGAAGTCTGGACAAAACTCAGCTCTCCGACGAGACAAAAGTGAGAAATATAGAACATTTAGTAACTCCTAAGATGACAGAAAAGTTCCGCTATATTGAACATTTATAGAAACCAATCAAATCTAACAAATGGCACCAATTCCAATAAGTGGTTGAATATTTCTCCAGAATGGTGCCTAAATAGCTTGATGATGACAAAAAAGTGTGTAGTTTCTCTAGAAATGTTAGAGGTTTTCATTTGTGACTTGAGGAACAGTTTGTTTACTTGGAATCAACAATTTGTAGTTGTAAAAGTTAGAAGAACAATCTACCATTATAAAACAAAATTATTTCTCTCTACAACTTCAAATTCACAGTTATGATGCAAAAACATTTAATATTAAAAATTATGCATCTGAATATAAGTAGTAATAGTTTTAGACTACATTTAAGACCCTGAGTATAATTTTAAACTGGTGAGGATTAAAGGGAAATCTGCAAAAAATTAAAAATTTGAATAATATTGGTGAGAATGAAAAAGAAATGTGTTGGGATCTGGAGCTGTACCACCTTCCTCCAGCAGAGTGCGCCGTGGGTCCTCCTGAGCTGAGCCTCCAACACACCTGTGGCGCATCTCATCATCAGAGCCCCAGCACTATATAACCTGCCTTCAGACCTTGCTTCAACGCCGCAGTGTTGATCTAGTTTGGTTAGCAACCTGAGCCTAGTAAACCTGAGAATCTTAGCTCTCTCCTGTTGAGATAAGATTCTAACTCTTCCTTGTTTTTGCCTCACAGGAATCCTGTCTCTCCTTGAAGCTCTGGATGAGCTTAACCTGCCGAGCCTGCCCTCGTGAGCCAAACCTGAAGACTCTTCTCTGGATTCCCCTGCAGCTCTTGGCTAAGAGTTGGAAACTCAAATCAAGGTCTGCCCTCAAAGTCAGAAGTAAGACGCTGAAGCAATTATTGGACTCTGATGAACAAACAGTCTCTGGACCCAACAGTTTCCTCTCTCAAAGAGAAACCCGGACTCCTTCAAGGTATTCCTCAGAAATATCTAAGACTCATAACTCATCAGTCTGTTTGCTAACTGAACTGTCATCCCTGCAGACTCCAGTGAACCTGCCCCCAGACCAGTACCAGCTCCAGTGCAATATTCTTGTGCTTGTGTTTTCAATAAACCTTGTTAAACTTTTCATCCAGCCTCCATGTGTGTTCTGCATATTGGGTTTACTCTGAAACCAATCATGACAAAATGGATATCAGAATATCTAAGCATGACAGAAAATGGATGGATGGATGGATGGATAAGAATATCTGCTTTTACAAGGCAGTCAAACAAAAAACCCTGGAACCTTGGAGATAATACCAAAAGGGAAAAACAAGGGCTGTGCCACTATCTCCATCCTAAAGCTGTCTGTGCCTAGGCAACGTGATGCAAGACAACATACCTTTTTTGACTTTTAATCTGTCATCTGTCAGCCTCTGGGGCCCACAGATAAGCAGCTAATTAGATGTGCTATCAATAGACACTGGGTGGGGGCTTTGCCCTCCAATGCTGCTACTGCTGCTTACAGTAAAACAGGAATTGTCTCTATTTCATTATAGTTTTATTTTCTCTGGTACCCATAGTAAATTTTGTGAATCTTTATTTCTCTTTATATTATGTCTCGTTTTTGTTTCTGTAATGTTCTTTTGTTTCCACTCTGGGCTTGTTTTTCTCAGTCTGCTTTCCTTTCTTCTACTGCCACTTTGTCAAGCTTAGTTTCACTTCCTTTAAACCTTGTTTTTTTTATCAGTCTTCCTCTGAGCCTCAGTCAGCTGTTTATATCCTATTTTCTACTATCTCTGTCTCTCTGTCTTTTTTCTTTTTTTCCCAGCAGTATCTTGACAGATCACACATTTTCTCAACCATACTGTGCTAAAGAGTCTCAAGAGCTGCCTTTCTCCATCGGCCGAAGCTAAATTATTTCACTTTTGTCTAATGTGATTGTCTTGGGGAAAGACAGCAGAATTAATTTGGATTCAGAGTGAACTTAGCTTGAGTTCTCTGGTGGCTCGCTGCAGTTTGAAGTCAGTGAATGCCCTCTGCAGCCCTGTGCAGTTATCAGATGTAATGCTTCAGTTGCAGGAAGGTCCTGCTCAGTTTTTAAGCTAATTATAATAGACTCTGCTGTCATTTTGGACCTCGTTATTCTGCAGGTATGACATCACTGCAGCCCTCAAACTCTGTCTCCTCAGCTACAGAGACCATAAAGGCATCATCTGCGTCATCTCCTAACTTAGTCTCATAGTCATCTTGTATCATGTCTTCTGCTTGTAACAGATGACTCAGTCAGTTGGTGGATTCCTCCCTGGAGAGCAGTTAATATTTTCCTATCTTTATCCTCCTTGTCTTTTTTTTATGACAGTATTTTGGGATCTTTTTAATGATGCTTTCAGAAGTGTTTAAAAGGAGCTACACAACACCTGTGCATAAAACCCAAAGTACACATCAGCAACTGCACATCACAGATAATTTGCGAGACGACAACAGCACAGACCAGATGGACAAAGATGACTAAACACTGTATGTGGATCCATGCAGTAACTGTGGGGACCCATAATCTTGAGGTAGCAAAGCAAAAACAAAAAGGCAAAGCAGAAATCGAAGGGTTGACAGCTCGAGTCCCGGCTTCCAGTGTTGTCGTGTCCTTGGGCAAGACACTCTACCTGCATTGTCTACTGACGGTGGTCACAGGGCCTGGTGGCACCAGTGTACGGCAGCCTCGCTTTGTCAATGAGCCCCAGGGCAGCTGTGGCTACAATTTAGTTTGCCACCATCAGTGTGTGCGTGAATGGGTAAATGGCTGAAAGTAGTTTAAAGCACTTTGGTTAAGTCTCCTGACTTGGAAAAGCGTTATATAAATATATTGTTATTTAACCCATAACAATAATAAATGTTTGATATTCTTGTGGGGTAAAAGCCAAATAATGTTTGATGATGTTTTCACATAACACACATTAACTTATACTGCAAACATCTTAGGTGAATTGCAACATTTTTTATTCTCCTAAAAACTCTTCTTAAAGGTCAGTATGAAGCCACAACAGTGGAACATTTTATTTGGATTTGATGAGATTGACCAGTAAATTAATACAAAATAATAGAAAGTTCTGACTGATGTGGCATGCAGCTGTCTTCAGCCAATCCAAACTCTATCTATTGGGGCACCACTCTGCAGAAGAACCTGTCTGTATGTACCTCCTTATGTTAATGTGTAATGTTGTATATGCTTCCAGGTGGGGTTTAGACACACGCTGTTCAATCTTGTGTGGATTTGTGAAATAAAGCTCTGCACTTTGAAGTCTTATCAGGTTCATGCAAAGATAATTTTGTTCATATGGTGCTCAGCAGCACATGTATGACTCACTGGGTGTAGAATATGTAAACGGTGACAGCTCAAGGTTTTAGAATGGATTAAAATGATCCTTTACTGTCCCTCAGTGGGGAAATTAAAGATTTTGAGACATGCTGGAGTAAATGAGATCTGAAAAAGCAGGCAGGGAAGCAGGGAATTGATGGATTGATCTGACATGGATCATTACAGCACAAAGAGTTTTAAAAGGGATGGGACGTCATCTCCTTTCATTGACATCCGTCTAAAACAGAGGGGTTTTACTAGGATGCCTTTATGTTTTTGTAAATAATTGATGTGCTTAAAATGAACAATTCAGTGAAGAGATGTTTGAGGTGGATGCAAACTGTAGGTCTTTCTTCATCCACATCTGAAAAAGACAATCGCTGCAGTAATCTGAAACAAGCAAAGTGGGATTAAAGTCTCTCTTTCAGGTTTAAATAATGTTATTCACTCATTAATGGATGCATGTGATTTTCATTACAGAACCAGTGTCTTTTCTTCTCAGCATCAAAATTGTCTTCCTGATGTCAGTGATCAGAGGTAAATGGGCCGACAAATGCAACCACTTTTTTTTTTACAACCGATGTTTAAAAAATACAATAAGTGAAGAAAAATGTTAAGAGCTGAAGTAAATTGGGATTAGGAGCAGAAGACCACAGCAGATAAAGCTTATTTGGCTGAAAGCATGAAACTGAAACAGTTTACAGCAGAAGAATGGTGCTCCAATCAGTCTTAGTTTCAGCTGCACCTTATAGATGCTATGGTCCGATTTGTTTTTGTATAAACATGCATAAATCAATCCTGGCTTAGGTTTAGATGTTCAGGTTGTCGGTGGTGTAATAGTTTAGAATATCCAGCAGATATTGTTCCACGTTGGCAAATAGTCTCTACTGGTTTCTTCAACATGAAAACAGGTTTGCTTTCCTCCAGTTGTCTCCACAGTCACCAGATGTCTACTTTATAAAACATCTTGGGGATGTGGTGAAACAAGATTTGAGTCATTGAACTGCAGCCAGCAAATCTGTGATCTTACTGATACGGGACTAAACTTTATGAGAATGTTTCCAACATTTCAAATATATTCTACATAAAATGGATTCAGCTCTAAAAGATAAAGATGGTTCAAGACAGGTATAACTAGTGTGTGTATAAAAATATGCTAATGTTTCTGTCGTCTTTTAAACCAGTGTTATTAGAACTGCTAGTGTACTTGTTTGTGTTACCTATTTAGGATGCTTTTTGGTATATTTACAAACCTTCTGATGACCAGCGGGCATTATAGGGACCAAAGGCTGGTCGTAATGTGCTGGACCCCACTTCTAACTTTATAGTCAGTTTAGAGGAATGATTCGAGTTAAAATAAGTTAAAGGTTTAGGCTAGGAATATATTAATATTGGTTAGGGTAGGGCAAAAATATATAGGAATTCAACATTATTGTCATTACAATGTCACAGTACGAAGCAACGAAATTTACTCTCTGCATTTAACCCATCCCGCTGGGGAGCAGTGGGCTGCCATAGTGTGGTGCCCGGGGAGCAGTGTGGGGTTAAGGGTCTTGCTCAGGGACCCAGAGTGGGGCCTGAAATCAGTGCTTCTGGGACCCAAGCGCAATGCCCTAATCGGTAGGCCACCACCACCCAAATGCAGTAAATAAAATTAGTATAAGTCAATGTGAAGTCTAAATATGGATAAAAATACAAACTGGTGTGTGTGTTCTTGGATGTGATACATTGTGGGGTCCATTTCTGGAAAAACAGCACATTGTGGGGACCGACTGCTCCTGGTGGGACCCAATGCCAGGACCCCATTGGAGGAATGCTGCTTCAGGGTCAGGGGTCACGTTTAAGACAAAAATGTGAACTAAGTTTAGTTTGGTGTTAGGCTTGACCCCGTTATGGCTAAGTTAAGGGTAAGGGTTGTGGTCAGGCTGTGGAAATTAATGGAAGTCAATGGAAAGACCCTGCAAAGATAGAGAAAGAAGTTGGTGTGTGTGTGTGTACTATGTGTCCTACTTGCAACCGTATTGATGATAATGGCTCTCAATTCCCTGAGATTCATTCACCCTCCACCAGGGATATTGCTAAAATAGGTTAATGAGAATTGGAACCAATGATTGGTTTCACTTTCATCTCACTTTCATCAGGGCTCTGTCGGTATTTGATGCCTTGGTGTAAAACTTTATGTACAACTGAAGTGGACTTTAAGCTCTGATATAGTAGAAAAACCCAATTATTCATCAGCAGCACTCATCATTGGCAACGCCATATCCCTGCAGCTCCACATCAGCAGTTTCTTCTGAACCATTTTCTGATGCCAAGTTGATGTTGGAGTGTTTTCTATTCATGTCAACACAGCATATCTATTTTATGTGTGATTCAATAATCTGGGTTCAGCTATAGATTTTTCAAGCTGCAGTTAACATAAATGTTTAATTACATCCTTCTCCATGTATCATTCTACGTCATAAAAAAGAATCCCTACAACCCGGAAAAAATTGTTTATATGCAACAATAAAGCTCATCTCACAAAATAATTTGGGAATCTGATATAGTTCTAGGATCTTACCTTAATATTAATATTTAATGTCCTATTTGTAAAACAAGAAATAATTTGATTAAAGTAACTAATGATAAGTAAATAGATCCTACAGATGCCTAAATTCTTTCTTCTCTGTTTAGTATTTTATCTTATGTTATTTATTCGGTGAATACTTTGTATAAATTTAATTACATTGTAATTATAATAAATATAAGATCAATACATTGATTCTACAAAAAAAATCCAAAACATAACACTAAAGCAAACCTTGATTAGAACAAAATAATAAATAAATAGCCATGCTGAGATACCAGTGACTCTATGGCATTAGTTTTATGGGTTTTTTGACGAAAATGGAACAAATGAGCAGCAGAACATCAGCAGGATTCATCTTGAATGGATATGTTTTAATGAAGAGGGTAAACATACAAATCCAAAGGGAAATCAGGAGCTGCTGGAATGATAACGGACGACAACCAGACAGCAAGGGAACAGAAAAGACTTATTAAATACAACAACAATGTACAGAGCTACATGCAAAACAGGTGGGTGCAATGAAAGAAACACAAAACGAAACAGGTGTCAGTAAATTTGGTTGTAAAATACATCAATTCCATGAGATTTTGTTGTAATGAAGCAGCTTTAAGGGCCGACATACTGTGCGGCATACTGATGTAACATGGCACACTGATATAAAACCGCATATAAATCTACATGTGGTAAATTAGTTGGTGTTAGGGCAGAAATGGGCCACATGCTGGGATCTGCCATAAGACATTAATTAATCACAACTGCAGCTGGGAACTCTTTTTACTTTTTATGAACATCCACATCCTGCCAGGAAGATAGATATATGTTTGTGACTTGCAGCCCTCTTACATAATCATGCTCCAATCCAGGCAACATGATAAACATTTTATTTGTCCCTCCAAATTGGTTGGTTATTGATTTGTTAGGATAGGCTTATGTGCATCAATATATAAAAATAATACTTTCAATTTAATAATAATAAAAAAGAGAATTTTAAGGAAATATAACACAAAATACATATATATATTTATATGCACCTTTTTCTTCCTTTTTAGTATTTGATATGTTATAAAAATAAATACTTTCTATTATTTTTGGCTGGTTTACAAATGTTAAAAGATGTTAAAAATGTAACCAGAATATAACATTTTTGTTTTATTTATCCACCTTTTTTAGCTCAAACTAAAATTTAAAGAGTGTTTGCAAAAAATTGTGTCAAACTAAACCTCACTAACTAACTATAGACTTTTTTCTAGACAGTTCATCTTTACTATTTGCAGGAAAATACAACAGTAGATTGCAGTGTGGAAACTAATTTTGGTCTTTTATTCAAATTATTTTACACCATTTATCACTATTACACAGAAGCAGTTCAACAAAACAAAAAGATATATGCAATATTTACATGTTTAAATGTAAACTCTTGTCAGCTTGGTGGCATTGTTTTACGTAGTGCACCTATTTTACCCTGAGAAGAAATTAAATAATGTCCTTCCTACAGTTTATGTTTTGAACAAACATGCTGACTTATAACCAACCACATCGAATATCAAACCTATCAGATATCATCACACTGGTAATATTAAAGTCGGCCCAGTGACTTCTATTTAGGCTTTACACTGCATCAAAGGGTTTCATATAAACAAACGGCAATTTTAGCTTCACTAAAATGAATCATTTCTATGTATTCATGTTGATCAAACTGAATGAATAAATGCATTGTGCCACATCCTACAGAACCTTGTAAAATATTCACAACCTTTATATGTATAGAGGAGGATTATCGCAAATTTATAAAAAAAAACACACCCCTTCACTTAAAAAAAATGATAGATTGTCAGTTTCCTTGTTTTTGGTGGGTAGGATATTAAAGCTAATGAAAAGTGGTGAGATTATAGTGATGAAGAAAAAAGCAATACATTTCCTTATATCACGCCACCTTAGAGTATACATGGTTTCCTTTTTATCAAGGAAACAGAAAAGTTCAGGATAAAGTTGTGGAGGAGTTTGAAGCATAGACCTCCGTTCAATCTGAATGCATCAGAAAATTAAATAAAAATGACTCAACTGCAAAGCTACCAAAACATGCTGAGCTTCTTCCTGAGTGCTTGTCAATAGAAAGAGCTTTAGAAGAATCCAAAACTCTATGAAAGGGAGAATATGCCTCAGATTTCACTCCTAATATGTGATGACCAATTGAAAACATGAATTTCTTAAGGGCTACCCAATAAAAATTCACTAGTTCATAACAGGGATCTCCAAACATTTGATACTTGAGTTTTGTAGACACCTGCAAGTCAGACATTATTTCATTCAGAGACTGAAATACCTTTGTCTGACCAAGGCCTAACACATACATTTGGCACTAATAAAATGAGTATACCCTTCCAAAATAATTGGAATAAGGGGGAGAGAAAATACTATGTGCAAGAAAAATGGGAGAGGAAAGGGATTATAATGATACCTGTAGAAAATTAAAAGCACATATGTGAAATTCAATATATCTCAACTTATTCAAAGATCTGGCAGGAGTTGTGCTGGAAAAAAAGTTTTAATGCAATTCTTCATTTCACCAATTCCAAAAAGATACAGATGATATGGAGATGTGGCATGGATGGGACTAACCCTTTTCATATTTTCTCGAACTGTCAAATGATTGAGAAATACTGGGTGAGGATTCATCACTGTCTTCCACTTCTCCTTTGAAACTGTGTATCTTGGTAATATGATGGCCTTAATAAGAGAGATAAACAATTACAATATATTTTACAATGCATTGAAAAAAAGAGGCATCACCAGAAAACGGTGGAAGAGTGAAGTGAGGGTGGGATCAACATTATACAAGAAATTTCTATGATAGAAATAGTTTCTTCTCGGCTAAATTTGCAAATGCACTCGCTTTATAGAACTTGTTGGAAATTGACTTAATATGTCGAACTGATTTTATGTGAAATAGATTTGTAAATAATTGTTGAGCATGATAATGCCAAGGTAAAAAGGTACCTCCATCTTTGTTTTTTTTTGTTGTTCTGAAAGAAAAAAAGAAGAGAACCGTTCGAAATGTTTTGGTGTGTTGTTCTGTTTCTCTTCATAAAATATGCATATGAAAAAACTGAGAAAGTGTTTACATAGAGATCCAGTCAATAGGATTATTGTTAGTCTGATGGGGCTGCAAAATATAGCTCTAGGTTTCTAAGAATCCACAAATCTGGCTTTTGAGGAGGAGTATCACGAAGAGCAATGGTGTTGAATAAAGTAGCTGACCCTGTAATCTAATCTACCTATATGCAAAATGCTATATGCAGCTGATAACTAATATGACACATTGGTTCGAACCCACATTTGCCAAAGCGAAATATGGTAATGGCAGTGTCATTCTGTGGGGATACATTTCCTCACCAGGGATCAGGAAGTTTGTTTAAAGTTGACCGGAAAATGGATGACGCTAAACACAAGACAATATGTGAAGAAATTTTTTTAACAATTGCCAAACACATGAGACTGCAGGGACAGTTTCCATTGTGGCTGACAAAAAGAGTGTTAGAAAGGTCTAGTTAAAGTAGTGATCTAAATCAAATTTGAAATCTGTAGCAAAACTTCTGGGGGTGGGAAGACTACTTATCCATCTAATGGCATTACAGCCTTTTAAGCCAACTTCACAGATTTAGTCTCTGATGTCTAATGCTTAAACATTAGTCACTTGGAGTGAATGATGGAGACGACAGAAAAACAACATGAGGAAACCATCCACTCCCACTGAGATGGCAAAGCTCCTTCCATCTTTTAAGAAAATGCTGAGATGCCAACATGGTAACACACTGTGCCTCGGAACGACGCAAGACTGTAAAGCAATGCACCACACAGAGCCCTCCACTGCAGAAAGAACTCATCACTCAGCATTTTTTAATTATTTACAACCCTCAACCACATGGCCCTTTGCTCTGAGTAAGTTCTCTCTTTAAAGCATTAGTACGTGCCTTCTGCACCTTAAAGTGGATTTAGGTGAAAGGAGGGTGAATCATAGAGCGCCACAGATTGAGAAACTCTGTTTTGGGTGACAGTATGTGTGGTAGTCTGTTTGATCTTTGCGCTGACAAATTATCAATGTTTTGTGCTCACAGTGCTGGTGTGACGGGGACCATCTGCGGGACCATCTGTGAGGACTCTTCACCTTCTAAATGTGAGGGAGCCGTAACGCTTTAAGAAACACAGATACATCCGCTAGGCAAGCACGGCTCCAGGACATGCCTCGCTAGAGAAAAAACAGGAAAAGACCGTCCAGTGACCAACAATCTACCCTGCTGTTACCCTGCTACAAATGTTGGCTCTAATTAACAGACCTACTTTGCTAGGTTTTTCATTCTTAAAGCAACTCAATGCACAGCAAATCCATATCAGACACTGTGCACCGCAATCAATAGGATTTACCTAAGATCTGTATCAGAAAATGTCTCCTGACCGTCATTTTCTAGGATTAGTCTTATGTGATTCAGAAAGAACTTGTGTCGCAGCCTTTCTTTGGAACTCAAGTGTGTCTGAAAAAAGCAATACGACATGAAGCAGTGAATTAACTGCACTCAGTAAGAGCCTGCAGAAAGTCTCATATTTGCAGGGCTGATGGTAATTCATTCTGGTATGCCCCAGAGGGAAGAGGTGGGACTCTGACGACTGCTTGCTGATGAATTGGTCAGTCAGGCTCCTTTAATTCCCTCCCATGATCCTTTCCCATCTCTGGGAAACAGGCAGCAGACAGAAGCTTTAAATCAGAGGGGCTGCTTGTAAAGACACTCAGCAGCTCCCCTTGTAAACTGAAGCATCCAATGTGGAGATACTCCACATTCAGGGAATCTTTGTTGGCAAATTTCACCTGCGGGTTATCCGACTCTCCATCCAGCCCTGGAGATGAACTAGCAGTTACAATACCCCTGGGTATTTCTCAACACATCTCAGTTGGCAAGCTGATGTAGTTCAGAGTGTGAAACGTTTTTAGAAAAAAGATTTGGTGCATTTTTTTTTTAGATTGTATCATGAACATTCCCAAAAAGAGATGTATTTTGGTTGATTTCTTTCTAATAATAATGCTTCTTCGTAATAAGGCCTCTTTATTTTTGGAGGGGGGACGTGACTCAGTCAGCAGGTGTACTATAAATGACGCCTATGTTCCTCCATAAAACTGTTATGAGTTCAATTCCCAACCCTGCACTATTTAATGAATGTCCTGCCCTTCTCTGACTGCACCTCTTCTTTTTAAGCTGCTGATTAATAACGGCCACTGGTGTCACAAGACTGAAAAAAATCGGCTTATTTCCGACTATATTATGCAATATTTATAAGGAAAATCCATCTGCTAGTTGAGCTGTAGCATTGTGCATGTAGGTTGCATCCTTTAAAAAAAAAAAAAACAGCCAAAATCCTTTGCCCAACAGCCTTATGTGGAGGCAGTGTGATGATGTGTGCAAACATCTCCTTCACTGGAAAAACAAGGCATGTCCTCGTTGGAGGTAAAATCAATGCAAACAGATAAGAGTTAAATAATAAAACCTCACTCTCTTTGAGTTGGTGCTCTCCAAGATGTCAAAGCTCGCCCAAACAGAATAGTTTACAGTCTCCGTCCAGAATTTCCTTATCGAGACAATAGACTAACCTTCCTGCAGTTTCGACTCTGCTTTTTTGGAGAAAACAACACAACAACTTTGAGTGACTGGATAAATGGGATACCATCCCAGTTTGTTTAATGAATACATTGATTGCTATTGTGTTTCATTTCACAATCCATAACCATCCAATAAATAATAAAGAACAGTCACTTAGGTGGTAATTCTAGTGTTTCACAACTCCTCCACTCAACCAACAAGCTTCCTCACCACATGCTGCTGCCGCTACCAGGTTTCTCCATGTAATCAGGCTGATTTGCAGCATTAGTTTTCTGTATTGAATAAGTGGGAAACACTCAATGAATTGAGCTCAGATAAGAAGAAGGTGTTATGGTCTGAAGCAGGCGACCAATACGGACCTATGAACTGAAAGAGTCAGCCTTCACCAAAACTTCATACATGATAAACATATTTTTATTGTTTCTTTTCTATTCTAATGCTCTTTTAGATATGTTCATTTGGAAATCTCTGTAAATGTTTAAATGCTCAATATTATTAACTGTCATGGTCTTGGTTCTGTTGTTCTTTACTTTGCTCCTTGTTTTCTAGTTTTATTGGTTTAATTACAGTTTTGTTGTAATTTCTAGATTTATATTAGTTCTCGTGTTTTTCTGTTGTCCTCTATTGCCCTCTTGTGTGTGTGTTCCTTTCCCCTTGGCTCCCTCGTTGTCTCCCCTCACACCTGCTCCTTATCTGCTCGTTAGCCCTGCCTTTGTCTCTCTCTGCTATATATGCTCTCCCTCTGCTCTCACTCTTTGTTGGTTCCTTGTCTTAGCTGTCTTCCCATGCTGTGGTCTACGTTCCTCGTCTCTCCCTGGCTCCTCGTGTTTGGTTTTCCCCAGATGTCTCCATAGTTCTGGTTTGCTTTATATTTTTCATGTTTGATTTTGGATTTTTGGATTCCCTCCTCTGTTACCTCTGTTAATTTCATTAAAGCTGCAAGAAATCTTCTCAGCCTCTGCCTCTGCTTTTGGGTCCTCAAACCACCACTGAAACCTGACATCAATATGATTAAATGCTTTATAAATTATTAAAAAAGGGGCAACAGAAGCATGTTACATTGACAGCTGGTCTGGAGACAAGAAGGCTTTGTCCCAGCTTTTGACATAAAATAAAATGAGGAAGACAAACCATATAGGTAAAGTAATTCTGTAAAGTTTTTTTTGTCTATTTATAGATTTTTTCTGGCCGCTTTCAGCGTTCCCTCTTGCCTTCAATACCATGTTATATAGTGGAATAAAATCCAATTGATCTGCTGTCATTTTTCCAGCCACACAGTGTTGCATATAGACCAAAATATGATGATTATTAACTTTTTTTTTTGGTTGCACATTGTAGAACGTTTTGGAAATGCTTTAGTGCAGCTTTTGAAAAAATTTAAATGAATAACTGAAGATTACCATTTGACTCTAAACGTAAACGTCTTAGAAATAACTGTGGAAACGTTGAAGTTTTGGTCATTTACACTATTTAACAAAGGGGGGAAATTTGTATAAAATAAACACTACAAAATATTGTGTAGATTTTTTATCTATTTATTTTATTAAGATGTGAAAATGAAGCCACTCCCTACTGAAACTCCAGCACAAATTACATTATGCATCCCCCTTAACAAATTGGTCACTAAAAATCTATAAAGCTGTAAAGTTTGACTCCCCAATTTGTACATCAAGAGTGTATATTTTATGGAGAGTGAGGACCACAGAAGAACAGAGTCACCCACCTTTACCAATTGTGGCCATGGTAACAGCAAAATCAAAAGACGACAGTCGGAGTGATGAAATGCTTTGCATACATGTGTGTCTGCCCATGTTTCCACACATCTGTGTTTTCATGCTACCTGCACCTAATTTCAAAGCCCATACAGAACAGGTCATAGATGCAGCTGGCATAAATGAAATAAGAGGACGGTTTTAAAGGAAGACACTGTGAAAACATGGGATTATGGGTACAGCGGCATCCAGCTTTAAATAATGCAGTTGATGTGCAAAGCACTTACTCCATCCCTCCATCTTTATTCCCATGTTTTACCCAAATACTCCTGTTTCACAGAAGCTCCCTGTCCCTAATGTGTGCTCGTCTTTACTCTGCTCTTTTGTTCTGTATACCCCTTTCTGTCCACAAAATGACAAGAGGCTAGCACAAAGACAAAGAAATATATAGAGGGGTGTCGGCCAGTACCCATACTGTGGTTGCTCATGTGAAGGGAGGGAGCAGCAGATATGCCTCCGACTGTTCATTCAGTCTTTTCTCCCCTCCCCCATCTAATCCCAGTAGTTCAAGTCCATAGGTTGGAGATGATGGAGGAGACATTGTTTTGTTTTTTCAATTATGACATCAGTGTCAATGATCCATGCTGGGCCTTTCTCACACTTCTGGTGCAAAAATCTTAACAATGAAGGAGCTCACTTGTAAACAAGTGAATCACCTGTTCAGAGCCACAGCTGGAGTTTAAAGCTGCCCTGCTGATTTTTGGAGGCTACACTAATGTCATTCCTTTCTAGGCTGCAAGCAGATCAAACACCAGCATGTGCTTTAAAAAAAAAATCCTGCAGCAACGCCCAGGGACTGCAACAACTCAATCTCCAAAATAACTGACCAGTGCTGCTTCCTCATATTGGATCTGCACTAAGAAAGGACTGCTTAATCAGGAAATTAGGTTCTTTAAGTGGAGACTTAAAGCTTGAGTTTAAGCATGACCTGCTTAACTGTGAGTTACATTCAAAACAACCAGCTATCAGTGAATAAACTTGGTCCAGAATCAAAGCACTTGACAACGTTTAAGGAGTCAATGAGCATCAGAGCCTCTGCATGAGTTAGGATGCTTGCATTACATTTGCACTGCTGCTGCTCCAGGTTTAACCGTGGAGCCCGTTGTGCATACAGATTGTAATACACCCATTCATAAATTTTTCACTCAAATGATTTCCTCCATCAAATTAACACAAGCAATGAGATGCAGTCCATCCTAAGAGCTGCACAGCGCGTCTCCCTCTCTCTTTGTCTCCCACTCTCTGAATGAAGTGATGCATTCATTCAACTTGCATAAAACAAATTAAGATTAAAAAAATTGATAGGATGAGAAGCCATCAATGAGATGCTGGAGCCTACCTGAGATCCGAGCCGTGCCTCTGCCTCCCCTCTCTCGTAGTGCTGTCAGGGAATGATGCGGACTGGATTTCTGTGCGCTGCCAGGATCCAGCTACACACTGATTAATCATCGCGCATGGTGCCACTCACTAAACCACTGCCTCTTTGACTGATTTATTTATTTATTATATATTTAGTCATCGATTGCAGGAGATGCCTTCTTCTATGGGGCTGAACACACGCACCCTGCATCACAGTGCGTGGGGAGATGGTCCTCTTTCCTGCGTGGAAGATGAAAAGCCCTTGGTACCGTGGGAAGGAAACCCCTGGATTTGAAGTGATAACAGTATGATGCTTAAGTGGGCAGTCAGCACCTCATCCAGTTTTCCTAAGATCGGACTAAATTTATCTCAGCATCCAGACAGCTCTATTGAGAGATCAATGTCGGTTTAACAGCATTATACTGCCTAACAAGTTCTTTTTTACTATTTATAGTTATTTATCACATATTTATCACAGCATCTGAACTTTAACTGAGGGAAAACGTTTATCTGTTTTATAATAGAACCCATTTAAATGTGTCTTACAGGCAGCACACGTTCTAAATTTTTTATTTTCTTCCTTTATTTGCTTAAATCCCATATTCTTGGTCAAACACACGTAGGGAAAGTATGCTTTCACTTTATCTATTTTTAATCAAACAAATAGGCTATCTGAAGATATCCTACAGAGAAACATTTTCGATTGAGTTTATTTGAACAACGGAGCCACTACGCCATCTAACGTTTCTACTCTTTATTACATCATAAAATGAAGTCCTATTATCTAAGCCTTATTTAGATTGCACACTTGACGAATTGGAGGCACAATTTGATGCTATAGTGAACTAACTAATTTCCCCACTAATAACTAATCTTGTTAGAATAACTTCTACGCACATCTAACTGCCGCGCCCACATCAAGAAAAGATCATAGATGTCCGACCTACCAAGATAGTTCCACTATTCTACTTCCTTTTTTGTAAGTAGACTCATGTGTTATGCATTAATATTATTATTATTATTGTTATTATTAATATTATTATTATTATGCGTGTCCCGAGCCCGTAACATTTCTCTGTTTTGTAAAATGGGTTATTGTATAGTATTTAATTATATTTATTATATTTTATCATAAAAAAAATGAAAATGTTAGAACTGTAAATTTGCAGTCATATGTTTATATTACTGTTTTTATATATTTTTTTTTACAATTTTTCAAGGCTGCACAAAAAAAAATGAAATTGTCCAGAGAGCTGTTCTAAACGAAATTTCTTTTTGTTTTACACTTGTGTAAACAAAATGACAAATAAATCTGTCTACGTCATTATTATTATAATAATGATATCATTATTATATATATTTCATTTTTATTGTTTATTATTATTATTATTATTATTATTATTATTATTATTATATTTCATTTTTTATTATTTTTAGTTGTGGTATTTTAGACAGTTACTTACAAAAAGACATATCAACAGCAAATATTTAACCGCAATGCACTACATTATTAATTTGTTTACATTTATTTTAAATCATTGTATTGCAAAGTCATATTGGAAAGAATAAAAAAAAACTTTATATTTATACTGATTGGAACAGGGTGTGAACTATCTTGACCGCTCGCTTACTGAAAGACCCCCCCCCCCCCCCTCTTCTTCTTCTTCATTTCTATTATGGAGGATTACAAACAACTTCAAGGTGCATACCGCCACCTACGGTACACGAGTGTGTAGCAACATTACTTTACATCAAATTCTATATTTTTATGTTGTATTCTGAAGATAAATAAATAATGCTTTCCTTAATCTGTAAATATCATTTATATTTTTTCATTTCCCAATATTCCTTTAAGACTCCATTCTTGGCCTGTCCTTCCAACCATTCTTCTAATTTTCTCCCTTTCTGGTTCATAAATACAGAATACAAAATAAAAAAAAAAATAGAATTTGATGTGAAGTCATGTTGGTACAAACTCACGTACAGTAGGTGGTGGTATTAAACTTAAAGTTGCTTGCGATCCGTAATAATAGAAAAGAAGAAGAAGAAAATCTTGACTTCCTGCTGGAAAGAGAGAAGATGAGGAAAGTAATTATAGAAAAAGGGAGACTTTTTCTTTTAACAACAATGGAGAGAATGGAGTATTAAAGGAAATTTTGATTATTAACAAAGCATTGTTTTTATTTTTACATAACATAAAAATAAAAAAATAGAATATAGTAGGTGGAACTATAGAGCTACACACTCATGTACAGTTGGTGGCGGTATGCGCCTAGTAGTTGTTTACAATCCGCCAATCTAACAAAGAGGAAGAAGAAGACTTCCTGCTGGAGTCACCTGACTTCAGTAGGTTGTTGTTGTTGAAGGAAAAAATGGCGGCCCATCTGTCCTACGGCAGAGTTAATTTAAACATCTTGAGAGAAGCGGCACGAAAAGAGCTTCGAGAATTTTTGGACAAATGTGCAGGAACTAAGGTGAGAAACTCTTCCGCAGCCGTTTAATGCGGTTAAACAAAAGAAAAATACAGAATGTTGTGTTTGGATGTCTCCCTTCAGATTCCAACTAAGATGCTAAATGAAACATAACTGAGCAGTTTTATCTCCTCTGACATCACAGAACCAAGCCTGTACGGCATTAATCGCTTTTCGCTGCACAGTTTTTAGTTAAACAAGTTTATTCTGAATTATATTAATTCAAATACGTTTTTCAGGGATTATACGAGTTTATAGAGTGACAGAACCTGGCTAATCAGCTTTCATATTAACTGCTTTCTTACTTCCTATTTTTTAAGATAAAACCTTTTCCTATTTGCATTCACTTAGGTGTACGTTTATTCGAATCTTAAGCCTACCATTCGGTTAAAAACGTCCTTTTAGTTGCACCAAGTCCAATATATTTTCTTAAAGATTGGAGATAAGACTTATTTCAGACGCTTTATTTCAGTCTGCTTTATCTGTCTATATTCAGCATTTTATCTGTGCTTTCAATCATGAATTTGTCAGAACAGTAGTAAGGTTTTTTCTTACTGTTTAACGCTTTTGTAACAGATGTGCATAGGGTTGCTAACCATCCCTTGAAAATGAGAGAGAAAAAAAAAAAGTTTTTTAATTATATTGAGGTTCTGGCCAAATGCCTAAAAATTTATTAATGCACAGAACAAAAGGCAAAAAACATTATCTCTGTGCAAACAACTGA
This sequence comes from Cyprinodon tularosa, assembly GCF_016077235.1. Classification (NCBI taxonomy): domain Eukaryota; kingdom Metazoa; phylum Chordata; class Actinopteri; order Cyprinodontiformes; family Cyprinodontidae; genus Cyprinodon; species Cyprinodon tularosa. Next base: position 2,505,130 of record NW_024038796.1, read on the forward strand.
AGAGCCTCGTTATGATTCTACCACCACCGTGCTTCACATTCCATTCTGTGCCCTTTGAGGTTGGAAAGCTTCCCCTACCAAGAGTCCATCAAAAAAAAAAAGACACCTGACATTGTGCTGAGATAGAAATAGCTTTGTAGTTTAACCATAAATCCTTTTTTTTTTTATTTGAAAAATAAAAGGATGATGATGGTTTTGGAGCAGGCTCCTATTTCTAAACCTGTGGCCACTTGACATTGAACTAACTTCATTGTGGACAGCAGCATGTACTTCTACATATTCTAGTTTTTGAAAAGAATAAAGTATTCATCCATTACCCTAATGCGGAGGTCTTCAACAGAGGGTCCGTGACCCTTAGAGGGTCCACAGAGGTATTGCTTGGAGGTCACTAAAGTTTTGCTTTGTTAGTTTTTTTTTTTTATATTCCCCCCTACAATTTTTTCCACTAATTGAAATGTCTTTAAATACACATGAATTCGACACCAGTGGCTGTTCTAGACCAAATGTATGAGGGGGTCCAGCGTGTTTTCATGGGGGAACAGAAAAGGCATTCAAATATATTAAGAGAGCTGCATGAAATGAAATTTCTATTTAATTAGGTTTAATTATTAAAATTCTACTTCCTATTGGATCAATAAACATTCATGAATTAGGAATTTTACATATTTTTGACCTGATTTATATTAAAATTATTGTTTTTCTCTGAAATCTGAATTAGAACTCAAGAAAAACTGATAAATTCAGCCATAAAAATTATAGCAATTTGTTTTGAAAAAAACATTGAGCAGAAGAAAACCTGATTCGTATCTCAACACCACTGAAGCTATCGCCTTATTGTTTTTAAATAATAAGTAAAACAGAATTTGTAAAGAAAAAAATGAAAAGGATCCAAAGGACCTATCAGTAATCATGTCTGTTCCAGCCCAAATTAGAATTTCTCTGAGTATTATGTCTTTAGTACAGGGGCTATAACATGATCTACAGGGGCACTGGCCCCTGTTGGCCCCTTTCTAGAACTGCCCATGATCAATGCACACATTCAGCGACACACAGGAGCTCTTTCAAGCTGGGCATCGTTTCATTCACAATACCTGTCCCATCAACCAGGAATCAGAATCAGAAATACTTTAATAATCACAGGGAGAAATTACTTTCGTTACATGACTCCATCTGTAATAGAGTGACTATAGGACCAGTTTAATGTAACACAATTTCTTAGGGGTTCCCCGTTCCATCTTGCCATCAGTTTGGTGGTCCTTGGCCTGGAAAACTTTGAAGACCCCTGCCCTAGTGGAAAGGCCATGGCTTACACCCTATTGAAAATGTGTGGATTTGAAACTGTTTAACCAAATCATTTCGATTAAATCTCCCTTTCCCTAACAGAAGATTGATCAAATATCTGCCTGGAATCATGCCAAGCTCTTCTTGATTGCTAGACACTCTTTAGTTTATGTGCGATCGGTTTAGTCCCATTTTATCACTTTCGATTGTACTACTATATTTTGGTAAATCTATAATTTAAAACTGTGCACCTTAAACAAAAGCAGCCCAAATGCATCTTAAAGCATCCTAAAACATGGTGGCTGTCATGTCATGTTGAGTGCATAGAAACATCCAGCTTGCATAGTAACACATTCTCATGCTTTTCAGGCCATAGTTTGGGATGAGTACCTGACTGGACCTTTTGGTCTGATAGCTCAGTATTCTTTGCTTAAGGTAAGTACCTCATCTGTAAATTAATATGTAAACTTTAACTCACCAAACCCCAAAAGTTCACATCTAATTCTGTTGATATTTTAATGACTTGTTGCTCACTGAAGCCATGGTTTTAATTTACACCCTTTGTGTTTTTAGGAACATGAAGTGGAAAAGATGTTTACCCTGAAGGGTGGCAGACTCCCCCCTGCTGATGTGAAAAACATCATCTTCTTTGTCCGTCCCAGGCTGGAACTTATGGACATCATTGCTGAGAATATATTTAGTGAAGACAAGATGCATCCAGCACGTGATTTTCACATTCTGTTCGTGCCCCGGCGCAGCATGCTGTGCGAACAGCGGCTGAAGGAGCAGGGAGTGCTGGGCTCCTTCGTCAACATCGATGAGTATATCCTGGACCTGATTCCGTTTGATGGTGACCTGCTCTCCATGGAGTATGAAAGTGCTTTTAGGGTGAGCTCACCCTGCATATGCTGCTGCATCCACGACAATAATACTAACTTTTCTTTAAAACCTCATAGTCTCTATGTTTTAGTAGCCTCGTGAGACCATCCTGATCTCGCGAGCTTTCAAGATTTCACTCGCTAATCAGTCTGGAGACTCTCCGTTAAAGAAAATTTGGAGCCGTTCACCAAACGAACGTCCAATCAGCGTTGGCTTTGAGGCGGGTTGAGGTGTGACGCAACGAGAAGTGCGACAGTTCAGTCTAAAGAACATGGCGGCTTCAGCCGATGAAACTAGCGTTAGCGTGGCTATCGAGCAAGTTTTATCAGAATTTCAGAGTATTTCTTCACTGAAAGAAGAGCAAAACACTGCTCTGGAGGCTTTTCTCAGAGGAAAAGATGTTTTTGCTCTTCTCCCGACTGGTTTCGGCAAGAATAGCCTGGCTTGTGGTTGTGTTTTCATCGTCGCTCTGTTAGTACATCATATGCTTCGTTGATCTGATTGGTTTATTTGGCCCATCTATCACCAACATAGGCCAATCAGCTAACCAGTATTTTCGCCCCTTCCCAAAATTACTTCTACGGAAGGTTTCCAGATGGATACGCAGAGCAAATCCATCTGGCGGAGTCAGGTTAATGTTTTAGTGCATCCTCACAAATTTAGGTTTCCTATAAATTAAAGGTATAGTGGAGGATGTTCTTTTTATGGGTGGATCATCAAAATAAGTGATCCTCCATAAGAAATGGACTTGTGCATGCTCTCGCACGCATTTAATAGCCGTTCCATTCAGGAGCGGGTACAGGATTGTGCATGTGTATTTTTTTTTCAAGTGGAGTGGGCGGGTATTTTCAAAAGTCTGCGAAAATCTTCCATTATCCATCCATCCATCTTCTTCTGCTTATCGGGGCTCGGGTCGTGGGTGTACCAGCTTCAGTAGAGAGGCCCAGACGTCCCTCTCCCCAACCACTTCGGCCAGCTCCTCCGGGGGAATCCCAAGGCGCTTCCAGGCCAGCGGAGAAACATAGTCACTGTCCTGGGTCCGGCCTCCTCCCGGTGAGCCAATTTACCAAGATTTTTTTTGTTGTTTTTGTTTAGGAGTGCTACTTAGAAAATGACCAGACCAGTTTGTACCACACAGCCAAAGGCCTCATGACCTTACAGGCCCTCTATGGTACCATCCCTCAGATATTTGGGAAAGGAGACTGCGCACGGGTAAGTGTCTTTAACGTAAAGATTTGTGCAGAATTGAATCATCTGACTGGATGTTTAGAGATGTGCATCATAGCGTTTTGTTGAAAAGTACTGTTCTGTGTTTCCCCAGCATGTGGCAAACATGATGTTGCGGATGAAGAGAGAGTTTGCCGGCATTCAGAATCAGATCCTCCCTGTCTTCGATACCCTTCTTCTCCTGGACCGTAATGTTGACCTGCTGACCCCTCTTGCAACACAGCTCACCTACGAGGGTCTTATTGATGAGATCTATGGAATTCATAATGGTCAGAAAATGCTTATTTAAGCTAGCTTAGAGCTTGGGAGGATTACAGTGGTATGAAATATAATAGCTGTTTTTTTTTTTTATCTTTTACAGGCTATGTCAAGCTACCTCCTGAAAAGTTTGCACAAAAGAAGCAAGGTGAAGGTAGTAAAGATCTGCCCACAGAGCCCAAGAAGTTGCAACTGAACTCAGCTGAGGAGCTGTACGCTGAAATCCGTGACAAAAACTTCAATGCTGTTGGTGCAGCACTTAGCAAAAAAGCCAAAATTATATCAGCAGCCTTTGAGGTAAGTTTTTAGCTTCAGCTCTATTTTGCTTGTATTACAACGTAGGAGAATTTAATGCTTACAAAAACAGCCAGAGAAGTATGTAAAGCTCGCTTTTTAATGTTATCAGTTGTTACAAGTTTATAACAGTTTTACAAAATAGTAACATTAAAAAGCGAGCTTTACATGAAAACAAGATCGATGGAAAATAAATATCTTGCTCTCCTTCTTTTCTATGTTCCAGGAACGCCATAATGCTAAAACAGTTGGCGAGATAAAGCAGTTCGTGTCTCAGTTGCCTCACATGCAGGCAGCACGAAGCTCACTGGCTAACCACACCTCTATTGCTGAGCTGGTTAAAGATATAACAAGTATGTATATATCGCCATGGAAGCAAGCTTCAAACTGAAATGGGTATTTTTGTCACTTTTACACTTTTGGCATCTGAAAATCCAGTAGCACACTTATAGTTTCTTTAAAGTTTTCATACACTTTTAGTTGTCTTTATTTAGTTTGTTTTTTCATTTTGAAATCACCCATTTTTTTAAATTTTATTGGGATTTGTTGTAATAGATGGTCATTCAACATTAGTTTTAGTTTTTCAAGTAGTCTGGCTTTTGATTGGGCCAAACTGCCAACTTTTTCTACAGTAGCTCTTGGCTCTTACCGCCATCCTGCTCAAACATCAGCCCCTGTCCCCATCATGTGCCGCTTCTAGCAGGTTTTTCCTCAAGTTTACTGAATTTAGCTTCTACCATCGAATCAATCTAACCAGTTTTCTGTTTCCTACTGAAGACAAGTATCTCGACAGTTAGTCCTGCAACTAGGGCTGGAACAATTCATCGGGATTAATCGATTATTTAACTAATTTAGTAATCGATTAATCCTTAACTGGAGTATAAAGACTCTAAAACGTGCCTTTAGCTGACAGAGTGACCTGTTTAGAAGGGTAATTATACCAAGATTGTAAAAAAAAATATATATAAACATTTTGCATTTAAGATAAAAAAAAAAAAATTTCTGTCAATATGCTCAGAACTCCTCAATTGGAAATGTTTTAATCTGGTTCAATTTAGTAAAACGTCTTCTTTAAGGAACCTTTTGGCTATGCGATTAAAAAATCGATTAATGGAAAAAATTATCGTCAGATTATTCGATTTGCAAAATAAGCGTTATTTGCAGCTCTAGCTGCAACCCCATGTGATGCTTTGTGGGAAAAATGTGTACAGGTTGATCTATGTTAGTTTGTTGTCAAATATGTGTATCAAAAACTTTGTTTTCCAGACAGCTCAGTTTTGCAGATTAGACCTGCTTTCTGTGTTTTCTACTTGTGTTCTGGCAGAAAATAATATAGTGACTAAAGAAAATGTGTTACCATACCAACTTTATTTATGAAGCACTTTATGCACTGGCAAGGATCTTTACACAATCATAAAATAAAATAATAAAATAGAAAAGATCGAGTATAAAATACATATTAGTATACAAACAGAATAAAACAAAGTAAAACCTCTCAAACTGTGCCAAAAGCCAAGGAAAAAGACGAGTCTTAAGAAGGGACTTAAAAATAGCAAGAGAAGGGGCCTGTCTAATGCTCAGAGGCAGATCATTCCATAGCTTAGGAGCTGCCACAGAAAAAGCACGGTCCCCTCTGAGCTTGAATTTTGTCTTTGGGACCCTCAGAAGCAACTGATCAGCTGACCTGAGGGAACGGGAGGGTGTGTAAGAATGTAACAGCTGAAGGTTATCTGCGTGAAGAAGGCCAAATAAACCTTTATTCCGCATGTTTTAAATGCTTCTTTTGCAGTGGTTTCTGTTGGTATATTTCATAAAAGTATTTAAAAAATGTTTCTTTAAGAATAAAAAAAAAAAAAAAAGATGTCTAATATTGGGTGTTGTACAGAAGGTAATTAAACCAAGTAACTTTTTGGTTGTATTGACGTGAAAGCATGAGTTAAAATCTGATGATTATTTGTTTCAGCATCAGAGGCCTTCTTTGATAATCTGACAGTGGAGCAGGAGTTTATGACTGGTGTTGACACAGACAAGGTAAAATAAACCTTATTTTCATGCTTCTGCTTGTGCCAAATTGACCCTGAAGTCTCATAATTGTTGTGACAAACTCCACTTTCCAGGTGAACACATACATAGAGGACAGCATCGCCCAAAAGGATCCGCTGATCAAGATTCTGCGCCTGGTGTGCATGCAGTCAGTCTGTAACAATGGCCTCAAGCAGAAGGTTCTGGACTACTACAAGAGGGAGATCCTCCAGGTGGGGTTAGATAAAAAAAAAAGGATTTTAAAATCCTTATTCTGTTGTGCTAAAAGGGTTTCTTTCTTTTTTTTCTAGACGTATGGCTATGAGCATATACTAACATTGAGCAACTTGGAGAAGGCGGGTCTTTTAAAGCCGCAGACAGCTTCAAGAAATAACTACCCAACTATCAGAAAGACTCTTAAACTGTGGATGGAAGACGCGAACGAGCAGGTCAGTGAATGAGAAGAAAAGAAAAAGTGACGATCAAACTCATGTAGCTTTAAAGAGTAGGCCTTTAATATCTGTATGTTGATGTCCTCAGAACCCGAATGACATCTCGTACGTGTACAGCGGCTACGCTCCACTCAGCATCCGACTGACTCAGGTGCTGGCGAGACCAGGATGGCGTAGCATCGAAGAGGTCCTAAAGATGCTCCCAGGTCCTCACTTCGAGGAGAGGCAGCAGCTCCCATCTGGACTTCATAAGAAACGTAAGAGTCAGGGTGAAATGGGGATTGACTTTACCCTGGGATTATTTTCAATTCATCTAGATTTTAATGAAGGAAAGAGAAAGACAGATAAAGAGTCAAAATACAGGTTTTCAAGCGCGGTGTGTCAGAGCATTTTGTAGCTCTGCACCATTCAATAAACTTATTGTAACAAATCAAGCTGGTAAAAAAAAAAAAAAAGCTCAGCAATAAAGTTATGTGGAAATTAAGCTATGGTTTAAGCTTTAAAACAAAATCTCTACACTTCTTTATTTTATGGATTTCTGTTTCATTCCTGATTGAAAATTGAACAGTGTGGCACAGCTTTAAAGTAAGAAAGAAGGCACTTATCAAAGAAACAGCCAAGATGGTCATGCTGGAGGAAGAAGCATCTGCAGGGAGGATAACAACTAGTTAGGGACTCAACAAATCTGACCTTTTATGGAGCAAAAGCAAGGTTGCTGAATTACTGCAAAAAAGCACTGAGTTTTGTGCAACAAGCCATGAAGGTGTTAGAGGTGAGATGTGGTGGAAGAGGGTTTTTGCATAAATTACCTAAATGGATTATTGCATATTTGCTTATTGCAAATATGTGGAGGAAAAAAACGTGTAATGGAAAGCTCCCTTCCTGATAACATGCTATACCTACAGTGATACACAGTGTTGTCAGCAGCGTTCTGTCTCAGGGGATCTGAATACAGATGCACGTTTTTATCCTTAAAGCCACATCTGGATGATGCACTACTTTTTATTGGTTCATCACCTGATAAAACTCACTTTATTTTATTGTTGTGACGGGATACATTTGAAAAGGTTCAAGCGGTGGAAATACTTTTGTGACGTAAAGCATTTCACTTATGTTGCTAATTAAAATGTGAACTAAAGGCTGGTTTATACTATAAGCCACTATAAGCTCACTGCGACACACTGCTGCGGGAGTATAACTAGCCCTTAAGTTAGCAAAAAAATAGAAAACAAGGAAACAATTTCGATGTAATTACAAGGCTTTCAATATCATCTTCACCTGTGTATTCTTGTGGCAGCATTCAGATGATTACAGATAAATATAACATTTGCTCTGACAAGGGATTGTTTTCTGCATTGATCGCAAGTCAGTGGCCCAAGAGCCCCACAGCGACAATGAAACATTAAATTGTTAATGACCTAAAAGTACTCCATTACGGGACTCAGCTGTTTCCAAGATGAGACGACATTGGGTCAAATCTGGCAGCCAGATTCTACCTAGACTCTGAAACTAGGGATGCACGATATTGGGATTTTAGCCGATATCCGATATGCCGATATTTTAAAACTCATGTAGCCGATAACCGATACCGATGTTAAAGCTGGACAAAAATAAGTAGTCATTGAAAATAGCAGTTTTGTTATCCATTTCTGACAAAATAATATACTCAAATATATTTTCATATGCTGATATCAAATTGATTTTTAAAAACGCGGTATCGATCTATTTTACTTTCAAAATCTCGTGAAATTTCATCGTTCTGTTACAAACTCTCGTGATATTTTGCAAATTCTTGTGAGATTTTGTTAGTAAAATAGATCGATACCACGTCAATATATCAAAATATAAAAATATGGCAAAATTTCGTGAATTTTCGGGGGATTTCGTAGCATAACGATGACATATAGCAATATTTTATTAGTAAAAGAGATTGATATGGTGTTTTTAAATGGCAATATATCAGCATATGAAGATATTGGGATATTTTAATGTATCAATATTTTTTCCGTCGTCTTTAGAAGTTTTTAAGTCTGTAAAAAAGAAGTTTTTGAGGAAGAAGAAGTAGAAACTCAGAAGCTGATCAAATATCGGGTTAAATATCGGTGGGGTGGCCGATGTCCGATATTCAGTTTTAAGGCCGATACCGATAAGGGGCCGATTATATCGTGCATCCCTATCTGAAACAATAAATACTCATGAAAGAAAGTAATGCCTCTGGTTTTTTGCTTCCATCAAAGCATTGTATTCATTAAAAATTAAGTTTCCATCTCATATTAAGCTTTTGTTTATTGTTTTGGGGTTTTTTATTAGCGTTTTTGTTCCACTAGTTATTAGATAATGCAGAAGAAGAGCGCTTTAAATGTGCTTACAGCTGGTATGTTAATGTTGCTTGATTTCAGTTCTCCTTACAGAGCTTCTGCTCGTATACCTTAACTTAACTTTCACAAAATATTTCCTTTTCTCATCTTAGATTCCCTAAATATTACCGTCATGTACTGAAATTTTCAGGTAAAATAAATATAAAAGGGAGGAAAATATGCTTAATGTTCACCATTCAGTGAGGAACCCTGATCTGTATCTAAGCTTTAAACTGTCCAGAAAGTAAACTCTTATATAGAGATCGTTTCAATGCAAGGCAGGTTTATTTGTTTCGCACAGTCCAACAACAATTCAACGTGCATTAAACGAATTAAACAATAAAATAGAGGCAGAATAAAATCAAATGGAGATAAAAACGTGATAAAAGCAGGTAGTAAACCAAATAAAACTGTTGGACCTCAACCTTATAATCATACCTCAGTTAACAGTTTAACTTCAATATTCAAAGGCAGCTCTAAACAAATGGGTTTTTAATCTTAATACCTCCTAAGAAAGAAGCCTTTACTAATACTGAATTACACCTTAATAGATAAAATAGAAGAACTAGCTATAGATTTGACAGGCTTCATAAAAATGCTTTATAGATGCAGATCAGCAGTTGAATTATTGTTCATTTAATTGTTTAATTAAAATAATAGCCATGTCTGTAGGCTGTGTTTGTGCGCTTATCTGTTGTTTTCTCTTGAACACATTTGTGTTATTTGGTTTCCTGTAAAAGTAAACACTGTAATCCAGCTTGGTTAAAAAGCAAAACCCCAAAGTTGAACCTTGAATTACGGTGCTGAGACAAAAACCGTGTTGCCGGGCCGCCGCTCGCCCTGCTGCTCGTCACAGAATGAAAACAGTGGTCTGCCTGCTCTGCGTAGATAAGAAACAGACTTTGTGTTGGTGAAGCTAAATGCTGAGCAGTGGAAGATTGATGGCTGAGACCTGACAATCCACCAGAGTAGCCATCAGTGTTTGGTTCCCCCTGTGTACACAGTAAAGAGAAGAGAGCTTAGAACATGTATGAACAGAAGGCTTTTACGCTGGGACCTGGAATCTGTGTATGTTAGACGCCAGAGAAAATCTAAATATTGTTTTTGATTAGATGCTTGGTTTAAAATGAGCTAATTAGAAGTGTGAGCTTGGGTATCAGATGGCTGACTTGTTCTTACATGCCTTACAATTGATTTGTAGAGGTGATAATAGAAAATTTTAATTTAGGCGAATATGGCTGCTTGATGTTTTAGTAATCATTATCACTTGGATCTTAGCAGTGTTTGTATTGTGTGTATGTGTGAAGTGGGTTTAATGTAATAGAACAAAACTACTCTTTGCATATTTTGTAGAATAGTGGTAGTAGTTGTAGAATATAAATCAATTTCCATCTAACTTGTTCTACTGCAGCTCCTCCTTTGTGTTTATTATCTCTGCCAAGGTTATGTTTTTAGGAGCATTTGTCCCTCTGTCCGTCTGTGTACAGGATAACTTATAAAGTTATGAACAGATTTTACCAAAGGGGCGTCTCAGTCCAAAGAACAATCCATTACATTTAGTGAGGATCTGGATCACCACCTGGATCCAGTAATTGTTTGAAAGATTTTGTGAATACAGGTATTTAACTTAAGGTCAAGTCTCCATATGTCGGGGGAAATGCAGACCTTTGCTGCTTGTCGGAGGTCTGCAATCACCCAGAGTTTTTCTATTTATTAATTGTTTTAATAGAATAATACCAACCATTTTGGTAGAATAATACCAACCAATAATAACAACAAAACCAGTCTCGTTTGCCTTTTACAGATTTTCCTGTATTTAACTATCAATCTTCCCATCAGGTTTGACCTACTTAGATAATGTGCTGCTGGGTTATTTTTCCTTGCATGTAGGATAAAATGTCTCGTTCTGTTCTTCTCTGACAAGAGCACCTTCTTCCATATTTTTGCTGCGTCTCGTAATTTTTTTTTTTTTTTTGTGGTAAACTACAACATAAATGATTCTTTGTCTTCCATTCAGCATAGATTTTTTTTCATAGGTAGATTTGCAGTTTGTGCAGTCTTTTATTTTTTGCATAATACACTTTACTTTTAAATATGTTATGTTCAAAGTTTGGCATATTATTTTAGAATCCATAACTTTATCTCTAATCTGTCTTCTGGGTTCTTTTCTTTTTATGATTCTATTTGTTTACTACTTTTCCAAAACTATGAGGCCTTTCTATAGCTGCTGGACTTATGCTAAGAATGAATTATACACTTATTGACTAATTAGATGCCTTCAAACTTTGTGGTATTAATGTGACAAGAACAGTTTGGTTGGTAGGACTGGATATGATTGATGATCTCGATACACGTTTTGTTTTTTTCCCCTCCTTTTCTACCTTTGATTAAATTTTCCTGCTTGATTTCTCAGGCCAACAGGGGGAAAACCGAACCACGCTGGTTTTCTTCCTGGGTGGGGTGACGTATGCAGAAATAGCCGCTCTGCGTTTCCTCTCTCAGATGGAAGACAGCGGGATGGAGTACATCATAGCCACCACAAAGCTCATCAATGGCACAAACTGGATGAAATCCCTCATGGACCGACCACAATCCCAGACTTCCTGAGTCTCCGGGATATACAGCAAGCTACAACACATTCCCGTCCACCAGAGAAAAATCTGCCCATGCTAAGAGACCGTCATAGTGTGAATGTTTTCAGCTTGACATGCAGTCAAGATCTGTCATCAATAAATCTTACAAGATAAATCTGGATTAATGCTTCCACTTCCTTCACACTTTATTTTATTGTTACGTGGTTGCTCAACCACAGATATACTGTATATATATATATTTATATGCATTGTCAAGGATCAGATCTGTGAATAATGATGCAATTTCATTTGCATTTGAAGATTTTTTTTTTTTGTCGTCTCTTTTGCTGAAGAACAACGGTAAATAAAACAGTATTCAACACCTGCTTGGCCATTTGTCCTGTTTAGAGTTTTTTTTTTTTTTTTTAAGCCAGTGTATCCGTCAGCAGTGATCCTGCTCTCTGAAGGAGCAATTAGCACAGTAACAGGCCTCCCGATCAGCCGATAATAGCCCTGCGCTGTCTGGAGAGCTCAGCCCATGGCGGCCCATGATTTGACAGAGCAGGACGCTGATTTAATTAGGAGGCCATTTGCTCCATGTTCCGGTAGAGGATAACTGTGCAGCAGGAGGGTGTTTGATATCTGTATCAGTCAATACCTTCTCCTTGCCTTACACTGTACACTGAAAGAGACCTGCTGAGATTTATTTCTGGAAGACCCTTGTCAAGGCAAAGTTAATTTACCTCTTGTTGATTGGCTAAAAAGCTCAGAGGCTGCTTTGGTTGATTTGTTTTTTCTTCAATTGCTAAAATCTTGCAGTTGTCTTTCTGTTTGGAGCAGGTGCAAAGAAGACGTAAACTCCCATTAGATCAATCCAGGGAGATTTAGATCCTTGAGATCAGTTGTTTTGCCTTTGGCTCCTCCTCTGCAATAAGGGCTCAAAACGCACAACGTTGGACACACTTTGTTGAACTTCAGAAGAGACACCAGTTCAGCATCTGGTCGGCTTTTGTTCTCTCCCAGCAAAAATCAAGGTAGGATTGTTTTTACTTTACACTAATATAACCTTTGACTTTTTTTAAGTATTTTTCTGGCTGCATATAAAGTATTATCTTGCAGTACTATAAATATGTTAAATAGTTCTTCCTGATTAAAAAAAAAACAACAACTTATGTTTATACCAGTGTATTGTATTCTGCATTAAATACATTTAATATCAGCTCAGCTATGGCTTTTATTCTAACTATAAATACATATTACCTTATTTCTGAACCTCTGCAAAAGCTCAGTGTTTGACATTGATTTTCATCCTACGACTATCTGCAAATAAGACATGAACAATGTTCAACACATTGTTGATGACTGCACACAAACAAAGCGGATCAATGCAACCCACTTAGTCCAATTTAAACATAAATTATTAATCACACCTTGTTACTCTATAACCTCACAGAAACTTACTGTAAAGCAAAAAAATATCGAAAACAAATTAAAAATCTTGACGTCATATTTGATTATACTCTTTTTAAACCTCATAAAAAATGTTCCCTTGAAATTTTATCAGATATTTGCTAGAGCTTATCTGTTTCTGTTCAGGGCAGACTTTGAAGAATTATTTTATACCTCATTTCTGTTTCACAAATCTCTATCTGTATGTAGAAGTTGTTTTTTAAAGTGTTTCTAATAAGCTTTTATAATACAGCTACACATATTTACAGAGGCCGCACAGTGGTGCAGTGAGTAGCACTGTTCCAAGAGGGTTCCATGTTCGATTCCTGTTCGATTCTGCATGGAGTTTGCCTATTCTCCCTGTGCATGGATGGGTTCTCTCCAGGTACAACAGCTTCCTCCCACATTTTAACAAATGACCATTAGGTTAATTGGCTCCTCTATATTCTCATTAGGTGTGAGTGTGTGCTTGAATGTTTGTTTGTCCTGTTTGTCTCTGTGTTGCACTGTGCTAGACTGGCCATCTGTCCAGGGTGTACCCCGCCTCTCACCCAGCTGGAGATAGGCACCAGCACCCCTCGTGACCCCAGCAGTAATAAGCGTGAAGAAAAATGGATGGATGGAAGGCTTATTCACTGAACACGCTTTTATCACACAATGCATCCAGATCTTATAGGTCTTTAGGAATCCTCCTCCTTTTCGGATTCTCATATTAAGAACAAAACCTGCAGTAATGTAGCATTTCTGCTAAAGAAACTAACTGAACACCTACAGACAGCTGAGCAGCTGAAGGCCATAACCCTAAACTTCGAAAATGTATTGTGGCTGTCTTTTGCTTTATCCAGGACTAGGTTGCGGCATTCACTCGATGTGGAGGGGAAATGGCTCTACTCCCAAGCCTCTCACAGCCCCCTGAGCTCTTCACCCTATCTCTAAGGCGAGTGCCTTGCCACCCCTTATCTGGGATCTCTTTTAGTCTTGATCCAGATTTTATGACCATAGTTTAGGCTCGGAAGGTAAACCAACACAACAGATCAATGAACTCCAATTTTCAGATTTAGAACCATGGCCTTGGACTTGGGGGAGCTGATTCTCATCCTGGTCGAAATGTGATATTGCCTGGTAACATGGAGGCGGGACCTCACCCTGGAGCAAGGTCAGGAGTTATTTGATGATTGTTTGGTGGTGGGCTTCTTCCCTGCGGGACCTAGCCAGGGATGACTCAAGCTATTCCCCCAGTGGGCCCACCAACTGCAGGGGAGTTGGTGCTTAGAGGACTGCTATTTGTATTTAATATTTACACCATCAATCATTTACACCGTCAATGATTTACTGCATCATTAAAGGGATTAATTATTTCAGCCATCCTTATTTATTTTTTGGAAACTGTGGCTTAACAGTAAGTGTATGTTTTTTCACCATGAGCGGGAGTTTAAAAAAATGCCAGGTTCAAGTTGAAAGACCCCAGGTGAGGATTTAAACCTGGGACCTTTTCACTGCTGCTTGCTTCGTCTAAAACCATGGATGAATTTTGGAGGGTTAGATCTCAAACCAAGAATTTAAATTGTAATTTTATACTCTGAAAGTCAGAATAAAAGCATCAGACATCAGAAATTCAATATCTTTAATAAATATTTTAATTATTCCTAACTAAACTGGCTTTAACAAGTTCCTGATGCTACATAAACAAAGAAGCTACTCAGTATAAAACTACCCAAGCAGAACTTCAGCATCATTTTAAGAACAGTCTACCTTCAAAAAATGCTAATGTTTTGTACTAAAAGGTTCAGAAAATCATGCAGCTATGTAAAAGCTTGCTAGAAAAAAGTAGTGTCACTATAAAAAAGCATAAAAACAATGCAGAGGAAACTTCACAATGTATGAAAACGTCATTAAACAAAAGATCAGGCTCAAATCTGTCAAAGCTCTATTTGTCAGGATGGTTAATTCCTCTTGTTAGGTAGGCTACATTTTCACAAACAAGATGAATATATTATGAACATATGTTTACTCTCACAACCACATCATTAACACGTCATTGTAATGCATCAAGTCACTAAAATTAGGTGGAATTAAAAAAAACAGCTTAATTAAAATGAATTTAGCACAAAGTGAATTTTATCTTTCTTTGTCAGAATATTGGAATTTACATCTTTGTAGGAATCAGTATGATTACGTTTAATTTCTGTGCATATCCTCTCAAAACCCACCGGGTCACCAGCGGTTAAAATTAATAACTCAGAATGCATGAAAATTACACCAGTAAAATTTTTACAAATATAGACATGTTAGATATTGTTGGAAAGCTTAGATTCTCCACAATTCAACCACCAAGTTCATTTTATGGACACAGAAAGCACCAAAGCACAATTACCACAGATATAGCAACATGTCAAAATGTAAACATGACAAAACGGCAAAAACAAGCAAGCATGTCTTTATAACTGCTGTTCAAAACAGACCTATTATTTTCAAGAATAAAAAAACAACTTTGAGTCATGTTTGAAGTGATGCAGCTTGGGCTGTGTTTTACTCACTCGTTTTTTCATGTATATATTCACTGTCCACCAACTAGAAGGTGTTAGTTTTCAAATGTCTCATACATTTAATTTGAGCTTACAGTTCCTAAGTTAATGGCTTTTCCATTTGGGTATGCAAAATAGGTGAGAATTTCCCAAAATAAGGTGGATATCAAGAGGATAAACAAAAGCTATAATTATTAAAAGATGACTCAAACATCCAGGAGTTTGAGTCTGGAAATGTATAAAGTTTTAAATGAAATGTGTATTAATGTATGTACTATTTATCATGGAGTTTTCTGGTAAATTATTTTGTTTTCTGATGTTATGACCTCCAAGATGTTCCATGATCCTTTGAAGATGTTTCTTTTTCCCTTATGATAAAATATGTGTTGCAGGATGAATCGAGATGAGAAGATCAAGCCCCTGGATGTGGAACCTCTGTTCATGCGATTCCTTCGGACACTCAAACAAGTCCTCAAATTTGTTCTCCTCAGCTACACAGTGATATTTGGTGCTTTGCTTCTGGCCAGGTGGACCACTTACTTTATATTGGGAAAGTGAAAGGAGAAAAAAGAAGAATGGTCTTCTTTTTGGAGTTAGAGCTGAGACTGATTGAACCAGCCCTCCTGGGAGTCAATGTTTAATGCAGTTGCTAGAAAATAAGAGAAAGAGCCAAAAGGATTTGTGATATTTTCCTCCTCTATGTCTAATTTGGACTCTGTTTTGTGTGTTTTTTTTAAACTGGCCTTTACAGCTTCAACGTAATGTATGATTGTTAATGTTGAGATCACATTTGCAATTTATAATTCATGTATTGTATGACAGCTTCAATGGATGCTATTAAACATGTTTCTATGGTTGTGAATAGATATTTTATATGTTTCTAATAAATTTGTCTTTTTTTTTCTTTTTCAAATTAGGTCTTCAAAATGCAGCAACATCTAAGAGGTTGTTTCTGAAACCATAATACTTGTTAGAATCAAATGTGAAAATACTGAATTACAAAGAGGTTACAATAAAAGAAGCGACAGAGAAGCCTTTAAATGCAAAAGGTTACTGAACTTAAAATGTTTTCCTGACAATCTGTTGAAACGAATTGTTTCCATTGGTTTTTAAAACAGGGCTTCTAGAAATAACTTATTGATAAATCAACATCCTCACAACCCCACAGAGAAGTGGGTATGATGGATCGATGGGTAGAAGGAAGGACAGATGGAGGGACGGATGGATGGATGGTTCTGAAGTCCAACAATATATTTCAAGCCATGTAATGTCCTTCTTCTCCTACAAGCTTTATGGAGATGCTGCTTCTGCCCATATTATCAGTGGTACCAACACCAGCTTTAATGGCCATGTTGTTTTGTGCTCGGTTGGTCAGCAAATTTGCCGAACTTGCAGAGTTTTGTCATGAAGAATATGACAGACACCAGACGCAACAATGCAACCCTTTTAAACCAGATGGTTTTTCTTAGTATCTCAGCAAGGTGGATGATGGTCCAATCCAGGCTTCCTTTCCCATAGGAACAAGCTGTACTAAAAAACAAAACAGACCCAGTATTGAGGTCCATTAATTATCTCCTTAACAATCATAATGCTTTCAGTTTAAAGCATTCAATAAAACAAGAAATAGTATTGATTTCTGACTTTAATCTCAGGATTTAGATTAAAATCTCTGAATTGGGACTTTAATCTCTGAATTCTAACTTTATTTTAGCAAGTCTCTCCTCTCCACTGTCACTCCATGCATGCTCAGTGTGAGGGATTTCTGTTTCTGTTTTCCTTAGATACAAAACTTTGAAACAATCTAATTGTATGACCTGGTTAAACTAAAGCACCTTGAGATTATATGTTTTGTGAATTGGTGCTATATAAGTAATCCTAATTGTGACTTTAATCTCAGAATTTTTACAAATTCTCACTTTTGTCACAGAATTCTGACCTTAATCTCTAAAGTATTCTTATAAAATTATGACTACTTATAATATTCCTACCTTATCATATTGTCAATCCTGGGATTTGGCGATAGATTGCTCAGTAATTTAACATTTGATTGAGATTTAAAGTAAGAATTCTAAGATTAAGGTCAAAATTCAAAGAATAAAATCAGAATTCAGTAGCCTTTTTGTGTCCCAATTCCTTTTCTATTGAAGTCAATAACATAATTTGAATTTTCTTATTTTTATTTTTTGGTACAAATACGAAACAGAGGGTCTATTTTTTGTCCCTCGTCACTCTGTTCAAGGAACACCTATATTTATCAGTTTAAAGAATCTAAACCCAAGTTTTAAAGAGCTGCAGAAAAAAATTACATCTTCAGGTTAGTAGGCCATGCTGTTTTAATGTCTGATGATTTTATAAGGTAAGCAACATTTAGTGTTTTCTGATCTAAATAAAAAATTGAGAGAATGATGAAAGTAATATTTTGAGCAAAAAATGCATTAAGTGGGTCTGGTATGTAACCATGGAGTATTTGTGATGCATCAAAGGCATTACTTCCCTCTATATGCCCCAACCTTGAGCGTTTATTATATTCATATGATTGTTATAAAGGAAAACTAGTTTTAATGCATCAAACTGTGTGTTTCTTTTTTTTTTTTGGCAAAGTATTAAATAGTAGTGTGGGATTTCTATTTTTTTTATTTTATTTTGTGGATTTCTTTATTTTGTGAGATGATGCTGCTTCAGTAAAATTCCTATTCTCTGCAGCTGCATTAAAAAGTTTGCATACCGGTCAACAGAAGTGTTCACACGTTGTGCATCATAAGAACTAAACTCCAATGAAATCACTATATATTTTAATACAATCTGACGATACACATTCAATTAAAAACAATACGTTTTATTCCCAGATTATAGCTGATAAACTTCATTCTGCAGTTAATATAATTGGAAGTTCCAAGTATATCTAATGAAGTCGAATTCAGTGAACTAAACTTTACAAGAGTTTAACGGTTCGAGCGTGTGCAGAAGGTTAGTTCGATTTTGTTAACGGCATAGTTTACAAGGGCGGGGATTATTAATAATGTTGTTTAAATAAGAATGTCTTGTGAACTTTTTGTTATAAACAATTAAAATTGTAACAAAACCATTATTAGTTGCATTTTGGAAATTCTGCCAAGAGTGGGGCATCCTTTGCTAAGGCTTTGATTTAAAATGAGTGGGGTGCAGTCTGCTTACTAATTCCTGCCGAGCACGGCTCGCGTAGCGCCATTTTAAAAGTGTAAAGCTTGGAGGAGGTAGATGCGAGGGAAATCTTGAAGTGAAGTACAAAGTCTTCAAACCAGTACTATACGCTGTGCGTTGTTTTTTCTTGTTAAAACAAAGGGGAGAAAAGTAGCTTCGCGTTTACAGTACCCTCCAGACTGAGGGCATTTGGAGTTATTAACAGCCTCATACCTCCACTGCTGCTCGGTCAGAACTAGCCCAACCGACCCGGGTCAGCAGCACTGCTTCAGTACAGGGCCTGAACCTGCTACGGAGAGCCCATTCCCTCACCATGGCAGGTAAAAGAAAACTGTCAGAACGTACGTATGAGCCATTCTTACTAATCATCATGCTTATTCGCACATATGCTGCTTTAATGTCCATCTGTTGTGGTAAACCATAGCAGGAAGCTAACTAGCAAGCTAGGCTAGTGCGAGATCCCGTGTGATTCCTAACAGCTTCAAAGTGAGCTAACCACACATATCCCAACTTCTTGTCTAGGATGATATTGCCTCTGCACTTTTGGTGTTCAGTTTGTGCCAAGTCATAAACGACCTTGTTGTCGTGGTGCCTTGTATTAGCTTCTAGCTGTTCAGGATGTGTTTCCTATGGCGTTGCTGTGTCAAAACTTGTGTTGGTGCTGTGTGCAGGGCCCGGTGGTGGAAGCGGTGATGTGCAGTGGTGCTTCTCTCAAGTTAAAGGAGCGATGGATGACGATGTGGCTGAAGGTAAGCACTTTAGTGTCTCATTTATTTAAAATTATGCTTCCAGTTTGTCTCCCTGCACTTACATGTGGGCCCATTTTTACCCCCATTTCCTGCCATCACATTGCAATCCTGTAACATACATATTTCCTGAAGGTTATTATAATAACACAAGCAACGTATTTCATACAAAAAAATGCAATCAAACTATTTCTTCTAAGTCTTTTTTATTCTTCGTAGAGTAACTCCGATCTAACATTTATGCTCTGGTTGCACAGATGTGCCTAATATTTATACTTGCATGCATATATGTTACTTTTCTTTCAAACTATGGTATTACATCTTTAAAAGGCGCTTTTTTCCTACTAATCCACAATCTATGGAGATTGTAGTAGTATTACAAATATAACAAAAGGTAATTGTTGGTATAGCTGCACTCCTGTGTCCTGAGTATGTGTCTTTTCAATAAGTGGGGAGATTAATGATCATAAACAATCTTTGATGTAACAGTTTAACATTTATACTTGGATTTACAAAATGTTGAAGAAGGATAGTTATGTTTCCTTCAAAGGGACACTTTCTTAAGGTCTAGTAGTTACAGACGTCCATGATCCCTTTAATCTGTTTGTCCAAGAGATCCAGATGCAAATTAGATTTAAAATTATTTACTACTGTTTGCGTGTTTTTTTTTTTCATGCTTTGCCCTCTTACTTTATAGCCAAGCAGATTTTAATCTTTTCAATGTAGGTTTAGCTACTTTTGTCCTTTCTCATCCCCTTTAATGCATACAGAAAAGAACTGTTTATATATGTGTGTGTTCAGTACTTAGCTAACAAAGAAGCAATAGTTGTTTATGGTAAGCCGTTACTGAAAGCAAGAACATGTGAGAGCTTCTCCTTGTGTCAATGCATGACAGCTTTTACTGCACAGACACTACAGTCGTAGGTATTTAAACCCTGCAAAGATTCGTCTCCTTCTGCCAGCCCCTTTTTGTTGTACACAATGCTTTGCACGGAGTCGGGTCGTATCTGGCACTTAGTGCGCTGCACTGGAACAACACTTATTGTCTTCATTAAGGGTTTCTCAGATATGCTAGTGCCAGCCTGTAAATGGATATTAATAGTTTCATCACTGAACTTTAAAAAGCCGTTATTCTAAAATGCTCCATGCATGAATGGGAAATCAAATTTTTTTTTTCCAGTTGTGTTCACTGATATATAGATAAATTACACTTAAGTGCGTCAATGCTGCACTTTTATGTTGTGTCTTCATGCTTGATTTAGTTTTTACCATCATAGTTGATAAAAAATACTCTACTGTTGAGTAATTTTATACAGTTTAGTTTTAGTAAGAAAATAAAGAAATTAAGAAAGAGCTGGCTTAAAAAATAAAATCAATTACATTGCAGTTTTGTTTGTGTCTAATTATTGTGACTACCTCTACAGCTGACATCATCTCTACTGTTGAATTCAATCACACTGGCGAGCTCCTTGCTACTGGGGACAAAGGAGGTCGTGTTGTCATCTTTCAGCAGGAACCAGAGGTATGTGGTTCATTTATAGTCACCAACAAAGGTATTCTTCCTCCTTGAACTTTTTTGCAGTTCCTCTTTACAACCACAACTGTAAAAAGGCCTCCTTTGAAGTTTACATCAACCCAAATTAGTGCATATTTGTTAAGCAGAAGCCAAAATGAAGAAATTCTGAAAGTTGTGTGAATTTTCAAGTGAAGTCAGTATATTTCTTCAGTGTTTTGGGGTAATCTACCTGTTTTGCCCATTTAGGTATTGACATTTCTGTGTTTTTTTTTTTTTTTTTAGAGAAACCTTTGAAAAATGGTTTAGTTGGACTCAAAACCTCTTGATTAAATGTTGGTCTAAACTTTTGCTTGGTCACTTAAACTCATAGTAGTTGTTATCATAGATTAATTCACAAATCCTTTAGCCCTAGTATTAAAAATCTATACATAAAATGTGCCATTAAAA
The DNA here is from genome assembly GCF_016077235.1 of Cyprinodon tularosa. NCBI lineage: Eukaryota > Metazoa > Chordata > Actinopteri > Cyprinodontiformes > Cyprinodontidae > Cyprinodon > Cyprinodon tularosa. The sequence continues at coordinate 2,526,336 of NW_024038796.1, forward strand.
AGTATCAAACCAAAGATGAACAATAAAATCACAAAATAATACGGATAAATATTTGAAAACTCAGAATGTATTAAAAATATGACATAGTTGCACAAATTTTAAGGCCTATACTCCCTTTTAAATATTTTTTTTTTTTTTTTTTAAACACAATTGTGTAGAACTGAACTTTTCCATGGTTTCGTTGCAAAATCAAAGCAACTATCTTTTTAACAGTCTAAGAATGTGTACTGTGGGAGTAGAGGGTTTAACGCTGCATTGACCTGTCCGTCTTAGTTTTTCAAACAACTATAACCAGAAACTGATGAAAAGTATTTCTACAGGATCATGTTGCCAAAGTTTCTTTACAATAGAGAACACATGTTTTATTTTAAGTATGGTGACAGTCTTCAACTCACTAATTTGTCCTCCTGAGTTGTGGATCTTTTTGGCTCCTCCAGAGGCACCAAAAGTCAGCTGGCCTGTTTGCATTTTTGTTTCACTTGCTTGGCCTTTTGTGTTATGTTCCTTCCGCAGGTCTAAATGTTCAAATTTTTTTCAGTAATCAGATTTTTTTGTGTAGTTTTTACTAAGCTAAACATTACTTTTGCAAGTGTTTCCTATCTCTGACTCTAACGTGAACTGTTTTTGACTCCAAGCTGTCCCATATGCACCACAGAACAATAATATGATTTATTTAGAATTTTAGGATGTTGGTGCCAACTTTTTATTTATATACGTCAAGTTTTCTTGATTCCTGAGGCAGGACGCTATTTGCAATCCATTGTATTGCATTGCAACAGGGACCGATTAGCACAGGCCGGGTTGCCTCTTGGGCATTACAAAGTGTTGTGTTTACAGGATTGTACAGAAACTATGACCTTGCATTACATCCTTCATACATATGGTTCCTGTATGATCCTTCCACTCTGGCCTGATGGAAGTTGGGCTCCATTATGAATGAGTTCTAACATTTTGCTGTACCTCCACTGAGCTCTGCACATTCCAGCAATCGTTGTATTTGTATTATCTTAAAATATAAACAAAGGGACTCTGTTAACTAGTCTGAGTTCTAGTGGTTATTGGTTGAACTAGATAGTTAACATGGCTGAATCAGATTTTTAATCATACAAATTATGCAATGCTTTGTGTTTCTTTCCCTGATGCCTCCACAGTGTGATGTCATGTAAAAAATGTCAAGGTTGTAAAAACTTTTCCAAGACAGATCAATGGCAGAAACATCTTTCAAAGTCAGAATTTTATTTTTAGCAAATATAAACGAGACACAACAACAAAAATTTTGTATTTAATACATTTGTTTTCCCTCATGACACTTTTTTGTCTGTCATGTAGAGCAAAAACCAGCCACAGTGCAGAGGAGAATACAATGTTTATAGCACCTTCCAGAGCCATGAGCCTGAGTTCGACTACCTGAAAAGTCTTGAAATTGAAGAGAAGATCAACAAGATTCGATGGTTACCTCAGAAGAATGCAGCACAGTTCCTTCTGTCCACAAATGGTTAGTAAATCACTTGATTTCTGAATAATTGAAATTGCCTTAGACAGGATCTTGTGATGTTTTCTGTTCTTTTATTCCAGACATGCTAATATTTGCACATTATTCTTTGATATCTGCTCTTTCTTGGCAGATAAAACAATCAAGCTGTGGAAAATTAGTGAGCGTGACAAGAGACCAGAGGGCTACAATTTGAAGGAAGAAGATGGGCGATACAGAGATCCCAACACTGTCACAACACTACGGGTGTGTAGGAGCTGCTCTGTTACATTTCACATAAAAGAAAAAAAAATGTTTCCCTTGCACTAAGGTCACATGTGTATTCCAGGTACCGGTGTTAAGGCCCATGGACCTGATGGTGGAAGCCAGCCCCAGACGGGTGTTTGCAAATGCTCACACTTACCACATCAACTCCATATCAGTCAACAGTGATCATGAGACCTATCTGTCTGCAGACGACCTGCGGATAAACCTCTGGCATCTGGAGATAACTGATCGCAGCTTTAGTATCCTTTTGGTTTCTTCATCCTGGTTGCTGTAACCTAAATAAGCAGCAAGGAATCATTGTCCAACCCTGTCCCCAATGAAATGACATCTAAAACGATTCATACTTAAACGAAGCCCTACTTCTGCTCCTTACTTGACTTCTTACTTTAAAGATTATACAATTTAATGCATAATGCATTTTTCAGCAGCTCTTCTAAACAGCTAAAGATGTGAGTTGTTTGATTGAAATGGTGTGGAAAGAGCCTATAAGACAGTTATAGGCGTACATTCAGTAAAATATTGCTTTGGAACTAAAGAGTTTTAATTTGTTAATCAAATTAAAACTAGTTGTTTTCTTGTGCTGTTTTTCCAACCCATATAAAAGGCGCTTACCTTGCCTGTGACGCTGATTCTCTATTTGGGTGCCGCCTACTTTATGATGTCGCCTTTGACCAGCTGCAGCATCTGCATTATGCCGCTTCTGACGAAACAAATTATTGCTGTCAGCATTATAAGAGCGAAAGTCTTCTCTTTCTTCCTCACATCAGAGTCCTGCACCGGGTCGGGTAGCCGTATAAAACGTATATCCACGGGTATATATATGAACAAAATGCAGGTATCAAAGAGTTACAGCATCAATGAAACCTATTTATATTTTCTTATTTATGAACTCTAAATCTTAAAAAAACAACTTGATTCAAGAATATCCAGATAACAGTATATGAAGGCAAGCCTTCTTATTTCGGCCTATTTCCAGCTGTTAATCTGTAAGCACTGGATGTGAGGCAATGTTCGTTTCTGCCTCTATTATTATAAACGACTCTGTGTACACATTGGATCATGTGTCTGGTTGCACCTTATTATTTATGGTCCGTGCAGTCCCAGGCGGGTCTTAAATGGGGATACTTGCGGATAAATGGTCGGATCTCAGTTCTGAACTCTGTTTGTGGGCGGATGCAATTTAGTTTTGGTTAAATTCATGAGGATTACTCAGAATTGCACAAATCAAGTGGAATACCACTTTGTGCACTACTTTGATAACAAATGGCATTATGACATAGTTGAAAGCTCAAAGTTAAGCTGCTTGATAAAGGCCCTTTAGTCCTCAACATTATAAACACCCTTTAATCAGGTCCTTAATTTAATCTGGACATCCACAAAGGCAATAAATAAACTGGTTCTTTTGAGACTCTATATATTTGGATATTTCAGTTTAATAATTTGAACTTTTTTTTTTTTTTTTTTTTTTTTACAAGCTGGAAAAAAACAGGTGATAATGGACTTGTATACTTTATATCACCACCAGGAGTCACCATTCAACATAAAATGCCCAGACAGTTGCTGAAGTAGTTAAAAAGCTTAACAATTTGATTTTCTTTCCAGCCATTGTTTTGGGCCTTAACCTCTGCTTTTCAGATATTGTTGACATTAAGCCGGCCAATATGGAGGAGCTGACAGAGGTTATCACGGCAGCAGAGTTCCACCCCGACCAGTGTAACACTTTTGTTTACAGCAGCAGCAAAGGAACCATCCGTCTGTGTGACATGAGGGCATCGGCACTGTGTGACCAGCATGCTAAACGTAAGTCACTTACAGTGGCTACATCTGCTGGACAATAAGGTGGTTATATTATACTGGGTTCAAAAACTGTGCCTTTTTTTTTCTTAGCCTAAAATTGGTAAAATAGAATAAAAAGGTTGCAAGAAATAGTCTCAACTTATTAGAAATGAATGTATAAACTGTAAACATCTTGCAGAGCCGTCCCTCACCCATTGCCAGGTTTGGACCAGCATAACTGATTGGAGGTTTTTATAACTACATATCATGAACAATAATACGATAACTTTTTGGCTTGTTTGCTGAACTAACTTTAATCTGTAAGATTTGGTGTCCTACATCAAAGAGCGTAAAATGTTTTATCTTCCTGTAATAGATTATAGATGTTTGGTTCTGTTGCCATTTTTTTTAGTATGGCAACATAGTGGATAAAAATGAAATGTTGTCTATAAGATGCATTTTCACAAGAGATAACCTCACATGTGACACATTTAAAAATCTGTATGCTTTTAAAATCACTACCAAATATTCAAGTAGTAAATAAACAAAGAGCTCCTCCAAACTTATTTTAAATATTGATTATCGGATCTTTGTTTTATCCAGTTGTTGCTCTAACATGAAACCATGCTGTTTAGAAAAGATAAATCCTCTTAACATGCATTCCTTTTTTTTTTTTTTAACCAAAGTGTTTGAGGAGCCAGAAGATCCGAACAACCGCTCATTCTTTTCTGAGATCATCTCTTCCATCTCTGATGTCAAGTTCAGCCACAGTGGACGCTACATGATGACGCGAGACTATCTGTCCGTCAAAATATGGGATCTGAACATGGAAACTCGGCCAGTGGAGACGTATCAGGTTTGTCCCTGGAAGTGTTTTTTGGTCAAGATGCACCGATCCAGAAATGTATGCTTTACAGTCATTGTAAAAAATGGTTTCACTGATTAAAAAGAGACATAATTTGGTGTTGGGAATTTTAATAGCAATTAGTATTTTATGTATTTCTGGATATTTATCAACCCAGTGATAAATGGTAAATAGTCTGTACTTATATAGCACTTTGTCAGGTCAGAAGACTAGACCAAAGCGCTTTACACCACATTCAGTCATTCACCCATTCATGCACACACTCACACACTGATGGTGGCAAACTACATTGTAGCCATAGCTGTCCTGGGGCTCATTGACAGAAGTGAGGCTGCCGTACACTGGCGCCATGTGTATATAGTATAATCCAATAACATTCTCTAGGAAACAATGATTATTATCTTGACTGTTGTTTCCATTTTCTTTTTTCCTTCTCCTGTTTAGTAAACCCTTTCCTGTTTAAATGGTCATCTCGGGCATCATTTAAACAAACCGTTCTTTGTTGGCAGAACCATTTAGTGTTTTGATAGAATCTATTATTAGAAAAAAAAAATCCATTTCCAACCAGCTGATTTCAGCCTTACTCTTGAGGTCTTGAGGTCTTTGAGGTCTGTAAACCTCAAACGGAGCCAAATTCATCCTCTAACCGACTTCTCTGTTTATCTCTACCAGATCACTTATTTTTTTTTTATTTTTTTTTTTTTTATTGAAACCAAACACCTATGTGTCGTTTTCAGGTTTGCTTCACTGAATTAGAACTAATCACGGTTCTGTTTTACCAGGTGCATGAATATCTCAGGAGTAAGTTGTGTTCACTTTATGAGAACGACTGCATTTTCGACAAGTTCGAATGCTGCTGGAATGGAAATGACAGGTTAGTATCAGTTTTCAATGAACTTGACAGCAGACATGGCATGATGTGAAGGATTACAAATGCAATCTGTATTGAGACGGCTTCTAAAAAGCTGATCATGACTGATTTTTATTATTTTTTTCCCACAGTGTTGTTATGACTGGTTCCTACAACAACTTCTTCAGGATGTTTGACAGGGACTACCGACAAGACGTGACCTTTGAGGCGTCGCGGGAAAACAGCAAGCCGCGATCGGTTCTGAAGCCTCGCAAAATAAGCACAGGTGGGAAGCGTAAAAAGGATGAGATCAGTGTAGACAGTCTGGACTTTAACAAGAAGATCCTCCACACGGCCTGGCATCCGCTGGACAACATCATTGCCGTGGCAACTACCAACAATCTGTACATATTCCAGGATAAGATGAACTAAAGTTTGTTAACCCTTTCAGATCACGGTTTCTTCTTAAACCCTTTTGCTCTCAGAAAAAAATATATCTAAATCCGTCTTAAGCCAAGCCCCTAGAAATTGATCAAATCTGTCCTTATAATATTGTGAGAAGACTTATTTTGTAAATGGTACCATACACCCAGCCATCAGTCTGCTGTTAGTTTCCTCCATTAGGAGCAATCCATCCTCCTGAGCTTCCATTTGTAACTCCACTACATCCCAAACCAAAGGGAAAACATACCTTTTTATCACTTTTTGTGCCATATTGACTTGATTAAGTTATCTGTTATCGCTACTAGTTTGTTGTGGCTTTAATGTTTCTCTGTGTTTGTCCCAAAATTCATTTTTGTACTGCCCTGATAGATTAATACAAGCTGTCAACACCTTTTATTTGTTGAATGAGTTTCAAGTTGCCAAGTTTTTTCCCGTCTTTCCTGATGTACTGTATGATTGTACTGTTAACGGACTAAGCAAACCATTTTTATGTTTAGCTAATTCATTAAAATCTTTGGAGAAATGATATCAAAGCTAACAAAGTAAAAAAAAAAAATTAACTTCACTGCAGCTGCTTGTTTACATTCATCTCCCTTCTGTATGAAAATCTGGCTGTGATTTTACATTCTTATAACCTCTATTTCCAGAGTTTTGACCTTTTTTTTTCCCTGAGGTTTAGGATACACGAGTCTGTCTTAAAGTCTTCTGTCATTCAGGGTTAATGTTAATCAGTCTAATGCAAGCGTACCCATATCAGTGACAGGGAGAGCCATAAGATGTCGTTGATATTTTTATTCACTCAGGTTATGGGGCAGCACTAGAGAAAAAAATGCGTGTAAAACCAAAATGTATGACAGGTTTTCCTACAGAAGTATGTTTTATCACTGTATTTCTGCTGTGGTTGAGTTTATAGTAAATGGAAGTTGTTGAACTCTTCCCTTTCTATGTGTGTCTGTTTGTGGTACTGCTTGGCTTTACATCACTTTACCCGTGCCAGGTTACATGTGCCTGTCTGAGCATCCTTCCTCATTTTTATTTATATTGTATAGGTAGGAGACACTTTAGCTCTTGGCTACCTAAAACTAGAAGGTTTGGTGGAGATGGATCAATGTTGCTTTTCCTAGCCGGCATTGGCTGCTCCAACCTGCTGAGACGGTTTTTGGTTAACTTTTAAACACAAATTCCCCAAGGGAGTATACATAAAATAGGAGCTACGTGCTGCTGTAACAGAAAATGAAGTTTGTCACAGTACTTTCTGCTGGTTGATGCATTGCTTAGACAGAAAATGGTGGGAATTCTGAGTTTTGATGTGTTCGGGGTCTGCCTCTTTACTTTGTTGACCTCCCTATCACCACCCGAGCCAATTGAAAGAAAGAATTGGATTGATGGAATCTCTGATGTCATTATTTTATTTTGAGATTGGAGGAGAAAAAGCTGCAAATGATTATGGGTATCACTCTAGCTTATTTTATGCTATCTGATGCGTTCCTCTAAAGGTAAATATAACTAATAAAAACCCAAGTCTAACTGTTGGTTACCTTGTATTGTCAAAGTAATTGAAGTCTCATATTACCATAATTTGCCTGGTTAGACGATGGCTGATCATGCCAAAGTGTCCTGTTTTTACACACAGTGAAGTGCCCCTGATCCAGCGGTTCAGGTTCACCCTTTGCTGTTTTGTGGGCAACCACTATAAACTCAGGACAGAACCTGTGTTAAAGGCCTCAATGATCCCACGTGCCCTATTTGTATTCTCATGTGGTCTCTGGCACCAAAACTTTGTGCTGCGTCTAGTTTATCTAAAATAGATGCGCTGTTGCAGTAAAAACAAAACTTATTACTTGCATCTAGATTTTATTTGTAGAATGTTTTGTACTATACCTGATCAATGAAGAAGAATCCCTATAGCTGATTTATTTTTTTATGAATTAAGACAATATTACAGTCTGATCACTGTAGTTTCTTGACCTATCTTCCTCAGGCTGACTACATGATGGGTCTTTTCAAAGTCAGGTTTCCCTTTGCTTTTTGGTCAGTATAGCGGGTAGATGAATCAAAGGTTTGCATCAGGTTTATGCAGGGTTGGGATTTACGGGTTTCAGTACCTCCTACCTGATGAGCACTATACTGTACTTTTGCCAATTAAGTTGTTTTCTATCTAATTTATTTAGAAGATTCAGTGTTAGAATTTGAGTTAATGTAAAACCTATTTGGTTTATGTGCCATGGGTTTGCTTGATGGATAATTTTTTTTTTTTGGCTTAGAATAACAAAACCCCCTGTCTTTTTCTTCATTGAAGGCTAGCCAGATCAGCTGACTACTTTTAAGTGATGTTTGTTGATCTATGCGACACTTGTGGCTCTTCTTTTATTCAAAATAATCTGTGAAGCACTTCATGTGCAGCTTGTTATCGGAGCAAAGGGTCACCGGTTGAAATTTAGGGTTGATGTGTTACCTATTCTGGCTCACCGTCATATTTAGTAGAAAACATCTGTGAACTGTAAAAATGTAATGAAGAAGATAAAGGTTATCTTTTCCACTTCGTAAAATATGTCTTGTAAACGAGCCACTGAGACTACGTCTACTGGATCATATTTGTGAAAGTGTCGCTCCTTTTTCAGTATGATTATTAACTACTGTTGAGTTCCAGTCTCTCAGGGTTCTGGGTCGTTTCTTTTGATGGTGAGATAAGTTTCTAGTATTTTTATGTTGTTGAAACTTTTTTTTTTGTAATGCTAAACTTTTTTTTTTGTCTGCTGTTTTCCTGGATAAATGAATCTTTTCTATTGCAACTATTTTCTTCCATTTATTGAGAAAATCAGCATCTTGTTTCACAATAAAATGAATTAAAATGTACTACTAACAATAAAAAATTTTTTTTTTTGCAATTTAAAAACAAAAAGATTTTTATAACTCTTGCTAAATTCTCTTCATACCAGCTCTCATTCGAAGCGATGGTGTCAACAAAATGGAAGTTCACAAGACCCCTGCTCCCTTTTTGTAGGATTATGAATAAATAAGAGTATAATCAGCTACACTGATTAACCTTCTTGGTTCACCCAGTAGACTGCTCAGGGGAATCTTTTGCTGCTTTCTCCCAAAATTGTTATTTTCAAGGAAATGAACTTTCAGAATTGAAACAATGTTCACATTTTGCTCTGTCTTACACTCTTTCCCACATAGCTATAAAAAAACAACAACCCAGGGTTAAGTAGATTGCCCAATTTGCATATTAAAGTGAAAGATTTTGTCCTCTTTACAGAGCATTAATACATGTCTGTGTCATGAGAATGGTAAAGAAAATGCACTGTTTTTCTGTGTATTACATCTACTTTTTGTTATTTTAAAGGGGACAAGGAGTTTGGGTGATCTGTTTGGGAATAACTACAGAGGGTTCACTGTACAGCATTGTTTGTAAAATGGAATAAGGTACAGTTTAGATATGTAATAAAGGATTTCACATTTGAATTCATAATTAAATTACTGTACTACTGTATTGTTACTGTTTGGAATTTATTTTGGGTTAAATCACAACTTCCATAATCATCTTCAATTAAGTAAATACTGGTTTTAGGACCATGACCCACAAGGATATTCATTATAGTAATATCGTACACCTCTCTAGATCAGTGGTTACGATTAATTTGATAGAAATGTATGTGATAACTGCATAGAAAGTAGCACATGTGGAGATTGACGTTTGTACAAATTATCTGCAGATTAGCAGAAACTCATATTAAGCTGAGAGGCATCCCTGAACATCAATTTTCAAATCATGACAAGATTTTTTTTCCAAAGATAAATGTTTTTGTACAAGCATATCGCACACATTTACCAAAAAAATACAATACATTTGACTTGTAGGAAAATTCTTTAACTATATACTGTGGAGGATCAACTCTGCCATATTTGACAATAAATACAGAAATAAATGCTCTATAAATAAATAAGCATACAATTAATTGCCCCCCGAAATACAATAAACCAATAAATATAGGTAGAAATGTAATTATACACTGAGACATAAATGTATTTATCTCTTTTAATTAGCTTCTTTATTTATTCGCCTTTGTAATAATTACCTTATTTATTGTCACCTATAATCTTCAACTTTATTATTTTTTAAGTATTTATGTGCATGATATATTTTCAGACTCTCCTCTCCTCCTGTAGATTCGACGATGCAGTAAAATGCTAACCAACCAATGGGCAGAAGTTGACCCTCTAAGACACAGCCCTTCCTCATTTACATCATGAGGCAGAAATGCAAAAAATGACAGGCAGAAATAACGTTGAAGAAATAAATAGGGTGAAAAAAAATACAAAGGAAGAATATAACAGACAAAAATATTATCATATGCACATAAATAAATACTTTAAAAAATAAGTAATAAAGTTGATTATATGTTTTTATTTCTACCTAGATTTATTTGTTTATTGTATTTTGGGGGCAATTAATTATATGCTTATTTATTTATTTTTGCATTTTTAAATATGGCAGAGTTGGTCCTCCATAATATACATTCAGTCTTTCGAGTAAACAAATGAAGAGGGGGCGGTCTCATTGATCCAGAGACTGTCGTTGAATTATCTATGCTGCGCATGCGCAGACCCGTGTTTAGCGTCAGAACTATAGTCAACAAACATGTCTACCGCTCCTGCTCCCCAAAACAATAACGAAGATCCCGGACTTCAAGGTAGGTCGTCATCATTTCTGGTACGTGTCTCCTTAATACATCCCGCTTTGTATTATTAATTAAAATGCGCAAATGTCTGAAAATATAGTTGTACGGGTTTTATGTTAAAAGTTATATTCGTGGTGGGAGTTCCTTGTCTTCTGGTAGGGATGAATAACGTGTTGCTTACGTCACGGCGAAATAGTCCAACCATGGCTCAGAACGCAGGTGATTGACAACTTAAGCAGCCAATCGGGTTAAGAGGTCTGGGCTGGGTTTAGCTTTAGCCAACATGAAGACAAGTTGGGAAACAAAAGGCCAATGTGATTGAATATTGTCTCTGGCCCTCCTCAAATGTCCACAAATAGATGCTAGCTTTTTGATCTCGACATGTAAACATCCGCTTATTCAAAAGACAGTTTCATGGCAACATAAGTACCACATGAAGAGTGGTCGCATTCTGTCTGCTTAAAAAACACACGCATGTAAATATGCCACTGGGTATTTTAGGCTTGAATGGACTCTGCTCTGTGTGTCAGGAGAGAAAGCTTAGCTGTGTGTATTGAAATGCAGCCGGAGCAGCGACACATCTCCGCAGATTGGCTCACAATGCTCACCACAGTTATGCAAGACCCCAGGAGAGCAGTGATGTCAAACTGGTCAGATGCGCCGTCGACTCAGCAGCATGTTTTTAATTTACGGTTGGCTCAAAGGGAGAGAGAGGCACCTGATGCCATCACAAGGTCGAGACGTTGTATAGAGTGCAGGCCTCAACAGATTACATAACTTTGCGGGGCAGTGGCACAACGACCTCCTACGGAAGAGGATTAGGGCCACTGAAAAAATAAAAAAAAGTTAACAGATATTTTAATATTATTTCAGTTTAATATGTCAGAAAAAAGTCAGAATTCTGTCTTTAATCTCAGAATTCTGACTGTAATCTCAGATTTCTGACTTTTCTTCTAAGAATTCTGACTTTTTTTCTCAGAATTCTGAGAGTAAAGTCAGAAAGCCCTAATCCTCTTCCATACACACCTCTCCCTTCATGGTGCCCATCTACATTAAGATCCAAAATTCTGAGATTAAAATCAGAAATCTGAGAAAAAAAGTCAGAATTCTGAGAAAAAGTCAGAATTCTGAGAAAAAAGTCGGAAATCTGACTTTTTTCTCATATTAAACTGAAATAAAATAAAAAAATCAGTTAACTTTTTTTTTCAGTGGCGCTAATCCTCTTCCATAACCTCCATACATGCTGCAACGGTTCCTGTTTATTCGGATGAATTGGCAGTTTTTATTTTCTTTCAACCAGTGCATCTGAATAAATGAGAATTTTTTTTAAATCTAAAAGTGTTTAATTTCTTTTTAATAAAGCAAAATGTCATATGGTCTTCAAATGGTAGTTTTCAAACAAAACTTTCCTTTCAGAAATTTTGTTAAAGTAAAGCTCTATGTTTACACCTTGAAACTTTCTCTCTCTGGTTCTTTTTCCTGAAAAGAGATCACTTGGGACAAACTCTTTAAATAACACTTCATTATGTGTGCGTATTAAATAACCATGAGACATGACAACAGATTTTGATAGCAATTGTAATCTTACTCAGACCGGAGAAGTTGCTTTAAAGCTACAGTGTGTAATAATTACAGGGATATACAGTCAGAAATGTAATATATTATACATAACTATGTTATTTATCATCATCTACGAGCTCAGCCTCTTAACCTTAATATTTGCGTTGCCTTAGAATTCGTTATTTATAATTACATAGGAGCGGGTCTCGCAGCCATGGAGGCAGACATCTTTGCGCTACGGCAGCGCAGAGCCAACAAACTAGCGATTGCGAGATCGCCCATTACGCTCGAAAGTAACTACGGCAAGTTGAGAGAGATGAACTGAGACGGTACTGAACACACAGACTAATGAAATACTATCTGTAAAATTATCTATGTAAACAAACCTCATCACTTGAGAAGGTAGGTGATGCCGTTGTGGAAGACATTTTGTCCCGTAACGCTCGCCGTACTGTTGGGGGGGAGAAGCGGTGGGGGGGAGATGTTCATGTTGCTGCGGTCTGCAGTCTGGACATTAGATGTCGCTGAAAATTACACACTGTAGCTTTAAGTTACAGAAGGCAGCTGCTTACCAACCGGGCTCACTTCTCATGAGGCAGCCACGATTCACAGTTTGAGAAGCATTTTATACAACATTCTGCCACATTATGACATTATTACATCATACACGTTAGCAGATGAGGACACATCCATGGCTCCAGCCTTATAAAAATATTACACTATATCTTAGATCAAGCACACCGCTCTCTTTCCATACATAATAAAGATGGTAACTGTATATCCGGACAGAGGAACTGTCCTAAATAGAAGAACATTAATTCTGACATACAGCAGGCAGGTAATATTAGGGTGTAATAAACTCACACATCATCAATCATAATTATCCTAACAAAATTCTCCATTCAGAAATTAGAAATATAACATACGCTTACATTTTAGGAAAAAATCTCCAAGAACCGACCTATGTCATACATGTGCCAAGTTAAGCAGGGAAATAAAATCTGCTTCCCCATAAATTTGTCAGTAGAACTCCAGTATAGATGGTTGTGATGAATGTTGTGTAATTCATACTGGACCAAAGACACTTTTCAACAATGGTGAGTGGATAGTGAAGAAAAACCCATTCAAAAGTTTAGGAGGCGTCACAGGAAGTGACTTTCACGAGTCCTTCCTGAGCCAAACATAACATCAAAAGCATATTACCTCTTGAAAAAAAGGATTGCTCTGCAGTCCTCTTTTCAGTTAAAGGTATTTTTTCCTTTAATTTTGACTCCAGACTCCGAGGGAAGAGTGAAGAGGTACCTAACCAAAGATCCGGGGATAAAATTTCCACAGTCCTTGTTGAGTTGAGAATCCATGCTATGTCCCAGTGTGCTTGTGAACCTCTGCTTGAATGCAGCCCTGACTGAGCAGCGAGGTTCTTTAACCAAAGCCTTTTATGGCTTGCCTTCCTTGTGAAGAGTGTCCATCACTGCCTGCTGGGCAACCGTCAAGTCAGCAACCTTCTAGATCTTAAATTGGCCTTTTAATTCAGATCACCAAATATAGTTCTGATTTATTGAGGTTTACATGTAGATCAAACCTTTTCATGTAAAGGATAGCACTAGTGCTTGTTTTTATTTAAGCCCAATAAAGTAATTTTCTCTTTATTTTTGGTACATTTATTTCTGTTTATAAGGCTCCTGGGTAGAGCTGGAGCTGAATGGTAATCCAGGGGCAGAGCGCAGGCAGAGCAGTCTGCTTACAGCACCTGCTGAAGACCAAATCAACGCAAATGCAGGCTTGAGTCAAAGTGTCCAGCCTTTAGACGAGGTTGAAAGTGATGAAACCCTAATCGGAGGACTGGAGCATGTGCCATCATCATCTTCTATTCATAATGGAGACATGGAAAAAATACTTCTGGATGCCCAGCACGAGTCCAGCCCTAGTAACTCATCCTGTGAGAGGTAGGCCACATATGTTCTTTACCTTTGTGGGGAAAGTCACACTTTTGAATGAATGAAATATAAAGAGTGAGAATGAATGAATAGTAGTTGTATTGCATAAAGTGTTACATTGTTTTTATTCTAACCAATGCATTGACAGTCCACACAGACCACCAAGTCCTGGGCAGGATGACGGCCAGATAATGTTTGATGTGGAGATGTCCAGCCCAAGAGGAAGTCAGGTAAAAGCACTTTGACTCAGCTAAAGCAATAATGATCCTCAAAGTTTTTCACATTTTCAAATATTAAAACAACAGCGTTGAATGCATTTTATGTGATAGAGCATTCAAAGGTTGGTGGGAAATATAAAAGCTTTGTGGTTTTTTTTTTCCCCATTAAAAAAACAAAACCCAAACTTACTAAGATTACAAGAAATAAATTAGATCATTAGGTTAACTGGGTCATTTTTTTCTTCTGTTTCCTCCCACAAACCTATAAAAGACATTTCAGTAAACCGGTTACACAAAGTTATCTTTATGTATGTGTGAATTCAATTCAGTGAGGGGTTTTATGGGAAGGCAGGTAAAGCATTAACTTCATCTTTTATCATGACTGTAATTGATTAGATGAGAGTGAAAAATCTATTTTTTCCAACTCTTAACTGTACCATAAAAATGGTTTTGTATGAATGGAAGATTTTCTTTGGCCAAAATCCCTGAATTTACGCTTAAATTATTAAAATACAAAAAAGAGTGTTACAGGGAGGCAGGGAATAGGTCTGCCTCACCTCTTGTGTCGTTATCTCACATTAAGTGAATGGTATAGGAATTTTGAATTTTTGTCCATTACAGTCTCTTTTATTTGGTAACCTGCAAGTTTGATTTCACATGGCAAAAAAACACATCTATGTTCCATAATCTGTCCTTTATATGTAATAAATATGAGTGAGATTTTTAATGTTTCTAATCTGCCATAAATTCAGAGAGAAAAAGGAGAGGTTTAGGCAAAAAAGTACTGTGCCTCACCAATAGGGGGCAGTGCTAACCCCAAATCTGTTTTCTGTGTAACATACACTATATTGCCAAAAGTATTTGCTCACCTGCCTTGACTCACATATGAGCTTAAGTGACATCCCGTTCCTAATCCATAGGGTTCAATATGACGTCGGTCCACCCTTTGCAGCTAGAACAGCTTCAACTCTTCTGGGAAGGCTGTCCACAAGGTTTAGGAGTGTGTTTATGGGAATTTTTGACCATTCTTCCAGAAGCGCATTTGTGAGGTCGCACACTGATGTTGGACGAGAAGGCCTGGCTCTCAGTCTCCGCTCTAATTCATCCCAAAGGTGTTCTATCGGGTTGAGGTCAGGACTCTGTGCAGGCCAGTCAAGTTCATCCACACCAGACTCTGTCATCCATGTCTTTATGGACCTTGCTTTGTGCACTGGTGCACAGTCATGTTGGAAGAGGAAGGGGCCAGCTCCAAACTGTTCCCACAAAGTTGGGAGCATGAAATTGTCCAAAATGTCTTGGTATGCTGAAGCATTCAGAGTTCCTTTCACTGGAACTAAGGGGCCAAGCCCAGCTCCTGAAAAACAACCTCACACCATAATCCCCCCTCCACCAAACTTTACACTTGGCACAATGCAGTCAGACAAGTACCGTTCTCCTGGCAACCGCCAAACCCAGACCCGTCCATCAGATTGCCAGATGGAGAAGCGCGATTCGTCACTCCAGAGAACGCGTCTCCACTGCTCTAGAGTCCAGTGGCGGCGTGCTTTACACCACCGCATCCGACGCTTTGCATTGCACTTGGTGATGTATGGCTTGGATGCAGCTGCTCGACCATGGAAACCCATTCCATGAAGCTCTCTGCGCACTGTTCTTGAGCTAATCTGAAGGCCACATGAAGTTTGGAGGTCTGTAGTGATTGACTCTGCAGAAAGTTGGCGACCTCTTCGCACTATGCGCGTCAGCATCCGCTGACCCCGCTCCGTCAGTTTACGTGGCCTACCACTTCGTGGCTGAGTTGCTGTCGTTCCCAAACACTTCCATTTTCTTATAATACAGCTGACAGTTGACTGTGGAATATTTAGGAGCGAGGAAATTTCACGACTGGATTTGTTGCACAGGTGGCATCCTATCACAGTTCCACGCTGGAATTCACTGAGCTCCTGAGAGCGACCCATTCTTTCACAAATGTTTGTAAAAACAGTCTGCATGCCTAGGTGCTTGAATTTATACACCTGTGGCCATGGAAGTGATTGGAACACCTGATTCCAATAATTTGGATGGGTGAGCAAATACTTTTGGCAATATAGTGTATATGTAGTCCAAAATACTGGTAGCTGTATTTTCTGTTATTTTAAAGCTGTTATTCTGAAAATTATTGAGTAAAAATGTAAGAAAGTTTTTGATTTTTTTAATTGGAAAAGTGTATCAACCTCTACAATTCTTTGTTACCGTTATGTCAAATTTAAATATATTAAAAATATAATTTAGTATGAAAACTTACACACCTTCTATACAATAAACAGACTGTAGCAGTTTCTGTTTGTTTTTCACATATTTTTGCCTTTATATTTCTAGTCAGAGGATGATCCTTCAGACAAGGACAGAGAGGAGGACATTCTGATGAACAAAGCAGTTGATTGGGTGGCCAACTGGTCCAGTAGGCCTGAAAACATCCCACCAAAGTTAGTAGACCGCCAACGTCCTAATCAGTAGCCTTCAGTATATTTTCCTCTGCATCGGAAGGAGTGCTAACTGGTTGCTTGTTTGTTTTTCACAGGGAGTTCCACTTTAGACATCCCAGACGCTCGGTTTCTTTGAGTATGAGGAAGAGGGGCGTCATGAAGAAAGGTGGAATCTTCTCTGCTGACTTTCTAAAAGTTTTCATCCCTTCCCTGCTCATCTCACACATGCTGGCTCTTGGACTTGGGTACGTTTGAACACCTGTTTCTGGTTTAAAAGTATTTTAACCCACTTTTCCTGTATTGCTCATTTTTTTCCTAAAGGTTTCCTGTTTTTATGAGTGGTTCTCACAATGAAAACAATGTAATTGTAATGTCCATTATTTTAAACAAAGGGATTAGAAAATATAATTTACAATGACCATTGATTGAAAAAATACATTTAAATCAAATGAAACAGACCTTATATTAATTAGGATGATGTCATTTTAGTTATTCTCCAAGTATTTTCTATGTTTTAATCAAAGGCTGTTCAATTTGCTGATTTTATTTTAGGGTGTACATTGGGAAAAGAATCGCTGCAGCAGCCACCAGCTCCTACTGAACCTGAAAATGAAGCAGTGCCTGGGTGTTTCCATGTCTCCAAGCCTCCCAAACGTCTCCTGTAGTCAAGCTCTCACTCTCTGTATCTGTCCTACACCCACATCCTTCTCTTCCAGTCTGCATTAACCGGTGTAACACTGTAGATGTAGTCATACTGAGTACGTGGTTGCACTCCAAAAGATTTTGACATGATGGGGAATACCATATATGCAAGCCATCGACTGGAATCAAGCTGAAAAATACCAGGAATTTTGTGTCAGTTGTCAAGTTAAAGTTTCCTTTTGTGTCTTATGTTAAAGCATATGAAATGTGTCCTTTTTCTTAAGAAATATTTTTTTTTTCAGGTATTCTGAAAATGATAAATTATGAAATAACTAAGTTGCTGTGTGATTACAATATAAAAAAACACTGACAACGAGGAACGAGGGAGACATTTAATATCCTGGGAGTTTTTGGATCTTAAGGCCCATTTCCACAAGATAAAGACCACCCTACAGGATCTCTTGATTGATGGCGAATATGAAAAATCTATTTTTGAAGTATGATATTGCTTTACTAGGCTTCTCAGGCATCATACGCTCTAGGATTTCTCTTTACATACTGCAAAATGTTCCTATAATTGGAGGATTCTGCACCTCTGTTAGCAGTTTCAGCTTAAGATAAAAGAATAAAAAACAGGGATCTGATCAGCATATCGGCAGAATGAAATTATGCGTTGCAGGGGCTTTTCTATACAGAGTGCTGGCCACCACTGAGAGTCCAATAATGCACATTCATTTTAACCTGTCTCAGCACTTTGGCTGCATATCTTAGCAAGTCCTGTCAGAAAGCATCATGTGCCCAAAATTTACAATCAGTATTTATTACTCTTCACTCTAACCTGGTTTCACCATTTTTTTGAGCCATTAAGTTTAGTTTTTCTTTAAATGAGGTGTGATTATCATGAAAAGATATTAATCCTTCAATATGTGACTACTTGCACGTTTTTCTCCTCCGCATTAAATATAATGCCAGGACATTTAATTGATTGATACAATAAAACCCTCTGCATTTAAACTATAGCCTGGAAAATGTGCACTTTCACTCAGCCTTATATGCACAGTTTGGAGGTGTGTGCGCCTCTTCAGAGCAGGGAACCCTTTTGCATAGTGAGCAGTTTTCTTGAAACATATCCAGCTTTTCTTTTATTTGTATGCTGTCACCAATCTGCAGACTCTCATAATTCATCAAACATAGTAGGGACTGCTCTGAATTCTTAATGCTAGCTTAAGGATCTTTCCAAGATATTTTGGTGACCAAGAGTATTCTGGTTCATATTTAATGTTGGGGGCCAGTCTTTGTCTAGTGTAACTGGGCTCTAACTTTCAAGGAATTGGTGTTAAGAGCTGAATGTTTCTGCACAGCTTTGATAATTTTAGAAAAGTCGCACAATGTAGGAGATGGAAGTTGTAATTCGTTGACACCCTCAGAGGGCTTTTGTTTGTTAAAGATTTACTTTTGCAAAAGGTTGCCAAGCTTAAACCTTATCCTTTTTTTCCAGTACCCAAATGCTACTATAATTTATAGGTTTATTATAGTGACATCTAGAGTGGAAGGTAATATACCAGGCCATATGCTACTTTTCTGTATTTTTTTTCCTCAACATATCCCTTTTTTAACGCATAAGAGCAGTAGCAAAGTGCCAAACTTTTATCTTTTACAATTGCACATGGGTGGCTTATCTTAGGCTTTCTAATTTGTTTTGTTTTATTATATATCTAGATATTTAATAATGTACTTGTGAAAAATAACTTAAGCTGTGACCTGCCCCTGCTATTAACACGTCTCAATATTGTATAACGTGTTTATACTTTGATATTAATGCATAGTATAGGCTGTGTTATGCATTGTGGCAGTGTAAGTATTGTGTTTTTGCTCAGTTGCTAGAGGTGCATAAATCACCACCACAGAGGAAGATATTTTTTGGGGCTGCTTTTAAAAGTGTTATCTGACAATAAGCTCCCCGAATATATATATATATATATATATATATATATATATATATATATATATATATATATATATATATATATATATATATATATATATATATTCAATCTAAATCATATACAGTGTTTGTGGACCATCTATTATAATAATATAGAAATCATCTATTAAGGATAACTCATGCATTTCTGTGTTGATGCTCATTGCATGGCTCCTCTGTTTATGGATTATAATCATACAAAATATAAACTATAATATACAAAACTGTAGTGTTTTTCGATTTCATTTCTCAGTTATGATGTGTTATATAACTTTCAAACCCATACTTTGAATATTGGGTCCTATAGAGCTATGTACAAAATATCTGCATGCAGTAAAGGGCATTTTAGAATTTAAATAAACTTTATTTAGTATGTAATGTACATATTTCCACAATGTTCTAAAATGAAAAAAGATACTGATCAAATTTATTACCAAATCTCACTAGTTTTCCAACTTGTAGCTAGAAGATGGCTGGGTATGATTTCATTAACATATTTATTGCCGTGTTCAGGATGTCTCAGAAGTTTTAGCTGGACTTGGTGTCCCGACTCCCCACTGAGTTAAATGTGTTGCAATTGCCAATTGGAGAACTGGGATTTGTGTTTGTGCCAACTTCTTACGGTGACTATTTACATTCTGTGTGTCCAAACATGAAAGGACATTTTTTTTTTAGTATCATTTGTGCCAGATAAAACCAAACAGAAATGCCAATAAATAACCAATAAGTCTATATTATTTTACAGTAAAGCAATATTATAATACTATTACTCCTACCTTATACTCCTACTTTATCTTAATTTATTTTCCATTATAATGTCTGGTACAACTAAAGAAACATTTGTTTACAGTCTGCCTTTTTTTTTATAATTACCCAAGTCCTTTAAGTTCTTATTTCAACAGCTATGGCATCACAGTGCCAAAAATAGTGCTTATAGGTACTCCATGTTTAGTGTTCTGACTTATTTTGATCATTCGTATAAATTAGATTCAGCTTGAATTTGAAAATTCTGATACGAAGTTATGTATCTTCCTTGTTCACCAGGTAAAATAAACTGAAAAGTCGGCCCTTTCCAGAACCAGCAATGATGCAGACACTCAAGTCTATGATTTAAATATCAATTAACTTAACATGCATATTTCTGTATGGTAGAATTACCCAAAGATAATCAAAAGTATTAATTCCAAGAATGCACTCTTTGCAAAAAATATTACTAGAGATGATTTGGATTTTAAAAATTCTTGTTGCTTTGCCATGGTACTGTGTACTGTATGTTTAAGGGCTTTAATGCCAGAAACATATGTTACAATCTTGTCCGAAAATTCTTGTTTATTAACCTTTGAAGCAAAATGAAATGAGAAAGCAACAGAAATAAGGACTAATCACTTTGATGCGATCTGAGCAAATCTGAGCTGGATTTATTTCATAATTACTTATAGTTGGCATTATAGATGTCACATTTTAATTGAAATTGCCTTTTATGACCAGGCATATTAACAGTGTACATGGACAATATCTATTATTTACTTCTCACATCTGTCAGAAAACAGTTTCATTGTTTATAAGCACTGCAACATGACATTAGTGTCATATTTCCTTACAGTCCATATGAAACTGGATAAAATACACACAAAAACTAAAATGAAAAGAATTCAGAAGAATATAAGGATTTAAAAAGGTAATTCAAACAATAAAAAACAAATCAGTTGAGATTAATTGGAAAACATACTTTCCTAAAAATTATTTCAGTTATGTAAATAGAAGTTTATATTATTTGTTAAATTCTACTAACTTTCTTGAGTTTTTTTTTTTCTTCCTGTGGTAACTTAAAATCATTTATTTTCTTGTCATAGTGAAAGGCAGATTTGTTTCCTCATGGTATTACACAGACTAAGGATAACTGTAATTTTTTTTGTGAGGATAAAAAAAAAAAAAGCAAACTTTAAATCATCTCTGACGGACTTATGTTTTTAACATATTACAGGACTCGCAACACGGATCAGATCAGAGCTGTTTACCCTTTAGAATGGAGAAATTGATCCGATCTTGAACAGAAGCGTCGGTTCCGATCGCGCGCAGGGCGGGGCAGTGCTATATGGCAGGCCGTTCTAACATTTATTAGCTTAACTGAATATACGTTATAGATGTCTCAAATGCATTTCTTCCTAGTCAAAAGGAACATTTCAGATATCTAAAATAACATTTCCCCTATCTAAAATATACATTGCTAATAGCTGAAATGTAATTCTTACAAGGAAAATGTAATTTAGGATTGCTTTATACAGCGACAGTTCTAGACCAAACGTACCAGGGGGCCATGAGGGGGCCAGCGGGTTTTCATGGGGGCCACGGAAAAGCATGAAATAAAAAAAAACAGGGCAAGGGATTCAAATATATTAAGATATCTGTATGAAGTGAAATCTCTATTCAATTAGGTTTAATTAAAATTCTATGTCTTATTAGGTAAAAAATAAAAACATTCATAATTTAGGAATTTTACCTATTTTTGACTTAAGTTAAAAATAAAGATTTATTTAAAATCTGAATTTGAATTCAAGAAAAACTGATGAAAATCATCTGTAAAAATTTGACTATTCTTTTTTATTCATTTGAAAAAAAGATTTAATAGAGTAAAACTGAGATCCTATCTCAATACCACTGAAGCTATTACCTTATTGTTTTTTAATAACTAGTAAAACAGGATTTGCACACAAAAAAATTGAAATAGATCTAAAGGACTTTTAAGTAACCATGTCTGTCCCAGTACACATCATCATTGGAATTTCTTTGAGTATTATGTCTTCAGTACAGGGGCCACAACAGGGACCAGGACATGATCTACAGGGGCACTGGCCCCCGTTGGCCCCTGTCTAGAACCGCCCGTGTCTAACTGTACATTTCTGGCTTGCAGGATTGTAGTTTTGATCTAGCCTGATAAACCAGACTAAATGTGAGATTGCCACTCGCAGGCAAAAATGATTTTGGCCGCTGGCAGGTGGGGCTAGTTTACTAGGCTAGTTTTGAACAGGAAGAATCTTATTTTAGAGATCAACAAATGGAACACTAGAGGCGACAGGGCTTCAAGTAAATGTCCAAACGGCCTGCCCTACTGCGCATGCTCCGTGCCTCTTTGTGGCCCTTGTCTTCTTGGTGGCTGTCTGGTCTACTGAGCCATGTTCTAGCCGTAAATCTATAAATACTCCACAGTTAGGCAAAGAAAAAAAACTATATATATATATATATACACATTTCGCTGCATTATTATTAACGCTCCTCCATCTGGCCATCGTTATAAATAGCCAGGAACAGACAGTGTCGATCCGGGGCGTCGACTGGCCGAGAGGCAGAGCATCCATTCCTCCTTTCAAAGGCTGTTAGCCTCAATTAAAGGCAGGGGGCAGCGGTGTCGGAGGGAATTCCAACATGTCCGGCTACCAAGGAAAGAAAAATATCCCTAAAATTACTGTGAGTACTTCGTGTCTGTTTTATTGTAGTTTCAGTTTACCTCACAATCCGATCAAAGCTAGCTGTTAGCTGCTGCATCCAGTCGGTTACTTTGATGATTCTAACAGCAGCTCTGCTGAAGCTCCACATACTAAACACAGGGGAGCATTCAGAACTAGATAGCTGGAATTGCCATTTGAATCTGTAATAGTTTATTTTTATTTTTATTATTAAATGCATATGTATCAAGAGGATGGCATCCCTTATTCCCAGTTATCCCACCATCAGCATCCTGGATTCATTGACAGCATCACATCATCTATGGACCCCTGACTCCTTTCTCTTATTTTAAACTGGCAGCATTTAATATATATTTAGTTTTTCATCCATGATATTTCAAGAGTGCAGTTTCATTGTGTTTAATTTGGGAGAAATCAAACTTCTTTTATAAAGTAGGTCAGGAGAGAGCATCTCTGCCTTCATTATGCAGCTGTCATGGCTGTCAGTGGGCTACTAACCAGACTTTGCTGTAATCCTACTCTCTCTAGATACTCTCTTCACATATAAAACAAATTGTTTTTTGTATTTGTTTTATTATTTTTGTGCTGGATTGATACTTAATAAAAAAATAAAACATTCCCCCCAGCCCCATGTGCATGTCTGTAGGGACATCTCAAACAGAACACAACTGATCAGAGTTGAAATGCATGCATAATTCTTTTCTTTTTCCCACAAATCTTGTTTTTTTAGGATTTTTATTTTAATCAGTTTGTAAAGAGGACGAGCTAAGACTTAAGTGATCCTATTTCATTTTCAGATCAAATGTTTTGGGAAACAGTTATAAAAAAGGATGACCTGATCAGTTTGTTCAGTTATAGCCCAAATGCTGTGTTTCCTGCTGCATCCCCCCACTATCAAAGTAATCACCAGTAGAACTGAATTTTAAGCAGCTCAATCCTCAACATATGAGCACATTTTGCATGTAGCTGCATCAAATCACTGCAAAGTCAGAAAAACAGAGATTTTCTGTATAAACTAAAGTATGAGTGCAGATTCCCTGCAGTGCTGCTGTTCTGGGAAACTGGAGAATACATTCATCCATTTTTAAGGGGAAAAGATGCATAAAAATGTAGAAATGTTTCTTGTCTGGCATGGTGTTTACAAAAAGTAGCTGATAAACTGGACTCCCTCTATCCACATTTCCAGATGTCAGTTTTGTGAAATTCTGCTGTGTTAATTTATACAGGTTTTCTGTGGGTCATTAAAAATCATTAAAAGTCAGTAAATAGTAATTTTTTTAATTAAGGCCTGATTTGGAATTATGTTCATTAAATGTGATTATTTTGGCATTTTAAAGTGCTTTATTTTGAAAACAAAAAAACCTTTATGAAAAATTTTATTAAATGATATATATATTTGCAAATATGCAAATACATCGCAATATATTATATCGCAGTATATTTGCATATATTGAGGCGGAGAAAAAGCTGGAGAATGGGAGGGGGGAAATGCTAATCTAAAAAAAAAAAGTGGCTGGAAATCAAGGAAATCAATGATTTCTAAGAAAAAGCATTAAATTAGAGTTGCTCATTCCTGTATAAACCCTGTTATACTTCCTCACCCAGACGGTTTTTATAGTCTTGGTTCACCCTTTGAAAAAAAAATGAAGTTTTTATTTGATACATCAATCAGGTAGTTTAAGGACGCCAGCAGGTTAGCTAACGGCTGAAAGCCGAGCAGGAAGATCCCAGATTCATTGTCCAGACAGGAACAGCTCCACAGTAGAGCCTCAAACCTTTAGAAGGTATTCCACAGATAAAATGAAAGGAGAAAAAAAGACAAGTTTAGTCTGAAATAGTCATGCATCACATGAGCATATAAATCCACTGTCTTGCATTGCTACAGCCATTTTGTTGTTAAATTTAATGATAATGCACTGACAGGGTTTTTTCTGGCTGATGATATTTTTTTGTTTTCTACTACTTTTCTTCTGTAATAGTGAGAGAACATAAAGTAGAAACATGTCAAGAAGATTCTCTCAGACTGAAATCCAACAGAAAATTTGGAGCAGGAAAGTTTTTCATTAAAACACATTTCACTGAACTTCCAACTGATTTTTATTCATTTAGAGGATTAAACAGTGAAAATCCTGATGGGACTTAATTGTTTTGACGCATATCATGAATAATGTAGGAAATTGATTTTTTTTTTTTTTTGTGCTGAAAATGCCAGTCAGGAAAAACTAAATTCCTGAATCCTGGCAGGTTGATTGGTGCATCTCTTTAATTTGATGCTTTGCTAATTATAAAACCAAAGCAAAAACCTGCAGTTGCAGCCATGTGCCTCTTTAATCGTGTCCACCAGGTAAACGCAGGTATTTTAGGTTAATGTTTGTGTTTACTAGTTTCTGCTTGGTCCTTTGATATTTTACTTAGTGGGCTAAGTTCAGAATAATCTGCTCAGGTTTAAGAACATCATATTAGTCTCTCAGCTTTTTGTCTTACTGCATGTTCTTGTATAATTTTTTAATGCTTCATCAATAAATGCAAACATTTTTTGTTCTTTTATTCTGACTTATACCTAAGAAGTTGTAATTAAATGACCCAGATCCCATCAAACCCTCCATGGTTAATAAACCTATATGCCCGCAGAGATGGAAAACTACTGTGAGCCACTGTGAGGCTTTCACAGTGCCGCCATCATTGGGTCTAAATGCTTCCCTTTAGAAAGCCTGTAGCAGAAGTAGGACAACATGCCACATTTTCTTTTCATCTCATTTTTCTGGAGCCAATTATGAAATGCGGGAGTCGTTGCTTTCGCCTAGGCTTTTGATCAATGATTTCCCGGCCCTTGTAGAAGTGGTGTAGGAAGCATTTAAAAATGGGGGGGGGGGGGGGGGGCACACATTGGCTAGAGGGAGGAGGCTTCATAAAGAGAGCAGCAGTTGCAGCCATGTGCGTCTTTAATCGTGACCAGCAGGTATTTAGGGGTGCAACTAAAGATTATTCTGCTAATCGATTAATCAGTTAACTATTTTTACGATGAATCGATTTATAATCGGATAAAAAAGATTTTTTTTTTAAAGAATTAAACCAGGTCAAACTAAATCTTTTCCACTTACGGAGTTCTGGATAGAACAAACTGACAGAGAAAGTTTTTTCTTTTATCTTAAAGGCAATATATAAATATATATTTTTACAATTTTGGTATGATTACTCCTCTAAGTGGGCCAGCTAAAGGCACATTTTAAAGTCTCTACACTCCAGTTAATGATTATTCAATAAATAAATTAGTTGACAATTATTTTAAATAACATTTCTTCGATTAATCACGTTAAAGGCACACTATGCAACATTTTTCAGTTAATTAATGTGTTCCATAACGTTTTGGATGATTAAATGAGTCATTTCAGGTTGAGCAAAGGTATTCTCGGCCGCCCTGGTGGTCTGTGGGGGAAATACCGCACTTGCAATTGCAGGAGCCCTCGGCCCGCACCCACAGGCTCAGAAGTCTCGCGAGAGTCGGTCTTGCTTTATGGCGAGAACTGCTACACGCCCCCAGTTAAAAGCATGCTCGTTGCTAGCACAGTGGCGATCTTTGTGCAGTTATCATGGTGGAACCAGCGTGAAAACAGCGAAAGCCCGTGTCGGAGCAGGCAAGAAAGAGGAAAAGGGCTCCGGACAGAGAGAGGAGTCGTACACGGGTGAACATAGGGCAAGCTTTTTCCGAATGGCGAGAGCTAAAATAAAAAGAAGGCTGCAAGGCTGACACGGACCTCGCATTTCTGCTGATGCGATTGTAAGTAACATTGGAATGGTTTCTCTCTCTCTGTGTGCATGTTCATACTTTCACTGTGTTAGTCATTCGTTGCGTTCGCCTGTCTGCTAAGCTCAAAACAACCGCGCCTGGCTTGACGGAGAAACCAGGAGAACAGCTGAGCATACAGTATTTACGACAGTGCACTTTTACTTTCGCCCTCTGGGGGGAGCCTCGCTGGAAAATCAACACCGGTTGCATAGTGTACCTTCAAATCGGATTAATTGTATTATTCTGTTAGTGCATTTTATCAGCCAACTTAACTCCAGTTAGTGGAGCATTTTCTTTAGAAAAATATCTACTTCCACTTTGATTTGACACACGTCTAAAGTTCAATTATCTCTAAAGTTCCTTCTCAGAACCACTAATCCAGGATCCAGGGAAGAAATGTTTAATCTGCTCAGCTGTAATCAATGTAAAGCCACCATAGTAGAACTTAGACATATGTGTTTCCACTGCAGTGTAAATATTCAAAAACTACTACAGACACAGTTAAAACTAGAAGTAGTGGAATCAGTGGAAATTTTAGACTTGTAAGTAGTCTGTCAATCTAGTGGAATGGATCCTTTCAGGGAGAAAGAGAAACGGATACATTTAAAGTCATATTTCTATGAATGTGTGTGTGTGTGTGTGGCCGGGGGTCTGATTGCAAAGCTTTGAAATGTGGAGGAAACATGCCAAATATTTTGAGTTCCTAGAATCCAAACAGAAATATGTGATTTATTTAAAAGCAAATCTTCTTTCAGAGCGACCGTCTCCTCGTCAAGGGAGCAAAGATAGTGAACGATGATCAGTCCTTCCTGGGCGACATCTACATGGAGGATGGAGTCATTAAGTAAGTCCTGCTTCAGGATTTCTTTCACTGCATGTGTGACCTTAACGCTGATTCAGCTTCTGCTTGTTTGTTTGTTTCTTCAGGCAAATTGGAGACAACCTGATTGTTCCAGGTGGAGTCAAAATCATAGAAGCCCATGGGAGAATGGTGATGCCGGGGGGCATTGATGTGCACACCCGTTTCCAGATGCCTGACCGAGGCATGGTGGCGGCGGATGACTTCTATCAGGGCACCCGGGCGGCCCTGGCTGGTGGCACTACTATGATCAGTTACGTGCAGATGTGCATGCTGTCAGGTGTAAGATTGTATTTGGCAGCGCATCATCATGCAAGAAGAGTAAAACCAACATGTTTATGTGTTGCTTATTAGTCGACCATGTGGTACCGGAGCCTGGTGTCAGCCTGCTGGCTGCTTTCAAACAGTGGAGAGAGTGGGCCGACAGCAAGTCCTGCTGTGACTATTCCCTGCATGTAGACATCACAGAGTGGAACAACAGCACCCAGGAGGAGATGGAGACACTAGTGAAGGATCATGGTATGTAGACAACACTGCTTTCACACAGACCACTGCTTGGGGGTAATCAACCCTTTTAAAGCTACAATGTGTAATTTAAAGTGACATCTAATGATCAGACTGCAACAACATTGCCCTCCAACAATACAGAGGCCATCAGGGTACTAAATGGCTTCCACGACGTTCGCTTTACCTATCTTGTCAAGTGATGACTCAGTTTTGTTTAAATTAGATGCTTCTCTCATTCTGCTTTGCCGCTCACTCCGGCCGAAGGCTCCTCTGATCCTCAGCAGTCCTGTCTGTCTCCAACAGTTAGCCTCTAGATGCTAGCATGGCCTGCCGTCATCTCTTCCAGCTCTGTCACCATGGCGGGCTCCTTCAATGTCACGCCATCCTACTTGCAGTAAGCTCTAGCCACGATTCTCTGCCTTCTGACCTCTCTCCGCCCGGCGGACAAATCCAGTCTGCCGTTCTGCTTCGATCCTCTAGTTATCCCGGGCCAGCTGTAGTCTCTTCCGGCGATCAGGGCTCTGTTTCATGGCAGACCTCTCCGATCTACCGCTGTCCTCTTCAGCGCTCTTCTTGAGCTACAGTAGCAGCTACAAGCTGCCGCTTTTGCCGCTGGGGCTCCTTAGCCGCAGAGGACAACGTAGCTGGCCGGGTCGTCCTGGTTATGGAGCTCTCTCTCAGCCACTGTTCTCACACTGATTCCCAGCCGCTTCTGTCTGAGCTCTGAAACACCGTCTCCCCTTACCTCTGTTGTCCAGGTGATTCATCCTCCTGTTTTAGGCAGTCTGACCAAAGCAAACATGGACCTTGGGCAGGAGGAAGATGTTTATAGGCTATAATGGTGATCAGGAATTGTGAGTTGTTACAAACCATTAATAATCAGAAGAAAAACAGAACTAGATATTGGGTCTTTTTAAATTTTTTTTACCTAAATTATTTCTTTGTGCTCTGAGTTTTTCCTTCACCCTCTTTGTTCCACCTTTGGCTGTTTTCTCTCATAAGCTTTCTAACTTCAGGTGTCAACTCTTTCCTGGTCTATTTGGCTTATAAGGACGTTTTCCAGCTTTCAGACGCTCAGGTATGCTTTGATGGTGGCCCACCTCTGATCTCTGCTGGCCTGTCTTTAGCAGTGTCTTCTTTTTTCAAAGGTCATTTGTTGGCTTTGCTGTGGATGACAGGACTTTATAAACGTTCACCTTGTTTCTCGCAGATCTATGAGGTTTTCAGCGTCATCAGAGACCTGGGAGCCATTGCTCAGGTTCACGCTGAAAATGGAGACATCGTTGCAGAGGTAAAAGAAGTTGACTTTTTTCACAATTTCCCTCTTTACAACCAAATACTCTGGTGTGTTTTTTTTTAAATTTTATGTAAAGGGAAAATAACAGCAAAAAAATGAGTCCAAAACACAAAAAAACATATGCAACAGAAAAATGCTGCAAACTAAAAATGCTGCTATCACTAAAAATAGACGCATCAATAAAACAAGATGCAACAAAAAGTACAGCAAGCGTAAAGAACATGGGGCAAACAAAAACAAAATGCTGCAATCACAGAGTGAAAATTATGAAAATAGTAAAAACAGCTGCAAACTCGCTCTAAAAACAGAAGTGCTCCAGACCACTAGAGGGGGTTAAGCAAAGAACTACACATATGCGACCAAACCCTCCATACAAACAGGAAAATGAGCTTTAAGGCAGAATTTAAAAAAAGAAAAAAAAGTTGGAAGAAGGAAGTAGAGGGTTTTTGTCTTTGCATTGTCAAACACATAATCTTACTTTAATACCAAGTAACAGTGTAGTTATGTATGGTAACACTCTGGTGGGATATGGTTTGTACTATACTACTATAGTTTTCGTAGTATATTACACTTTTACAGAACTGATGGGTAGAGGGATGAAGATAAATACAGTTTAATAGTGGAAAGAAGCCTAGCGTAAATCTTATTAAGGGTGTATTTACACCTGTCATATTTGGAGTTTGTTTCCCCCCTTTGATCCGGACCTTTTGTATAAATGTGAATAAAAACTAGCAAACTATGCTCTGCATTCAAATGGACTTCAGGTATGAATACAAACCGGCCTCTTTTCCACCCAAATACAGAAAGAAAATCTTTTTTTTTTTTTTTTTTGCAAGCAACCGTTGTTGTAAGTTGTAATCATACCTATTATGCTGTCTGTTGCTTAAATAATAATAATAATACATTTTATTCCAAAGGCACCTTTTTGAACACTCAAGGTCACCGTACAAAAGATAAAAACACAATGGCAGAAAAAATGTAAAAACACAGAATAAAAGCTATTTAAAAATACAAAGACTGGGACAGGGAAATTAATATTAAAGAGAATAGGCAAATTTAAAGAAATAATTTTTGAGTTGGGATTTGAAATGGAGAAGTGAGTCCATGTTTCTAAGTAGGGGTGGAAGAGAGTTCCAGTTTTATATTAGCTTAGAAATGCCGCTGCCAGCAGAGGGTGATTCTTCCTAACGCAGTCACCAATTTAAAGATAAAGATAAATTCCCAAAATCTAAATTAATGAGCTGCTCTAGACCCTATCCATGATTTATGCTGTATGCAGGAATTCCATCATTTTCCTCCATTTAAGGTGTTGTATTCTGTAGTCATTTCTGACTAGTTGGAGCATTGATTGTCAGATGAGGTTTGCTGTGAGCTATAGTCCACTTGCAAAAAGTATAAATTGAATTGAAACCAGACCAAAAAAAAAGTGCTTTTTTAAAATAGCTCCATTCCATTCGAATGGAATGGAGCTATTTTACAAGAAAGAAAAATCTGACTCTAATTCTGCAAATTCTCTTGGGCATGTAACTACAGTAAAAAGTTGTTCTTCGAACCTTTTACCACTTTAGCTTATGACCCATAAGATAGTGTCAATTCATAACCTCAGCTGTTTGTCAAGTATAAACACATTTCTACAAAATAGATTAACAACTGGTGTAAAAATAACAACCTCAACAACCCAACTCCTTTGCTTTCTCAATTTTTGCTTAGATCGATTCCTGTGTTGGATCTTAGGTCTCCGTACTGGTCACTCTTCCAGAATTTGGAATTGATGCCATAAAGGGTTAACCCAGAAACTGAATACAGATGTATATATTTTAGATTTCTATTTTTGGAAAAAATAACTGAAAATATATCATAAATTTTGCTTTCAAAAAACAAAGATTAAAAAGTCATGCCTTTGCTATTATACATTTTTTTTTTCTTTTTGGGAATGGAATTGTAATTTAGGAGCAGAAACGCATTTTAGAGCTGGGGATCACTGGCCCTGAAGGTCACGTACTGAGTCGTCCTGAAGAGGTAAGAATCTGATCTGTGCTGCTGGGGATTAAATAAAAAAAGCAGAACACTCTGAATTCAGATAACAAAACACCTGTGGGTGACATGACCTCTGCGTGCTTCCGTCATTAACCACAGGTGGAGGCTGAGGCAGTCAACCGATCGGTCACTATAGCCAATCAGACCAACTGTCCCCTGTACATCACCAAGGTGATGAGCAAGAGTGCAGCTGATGTCATCGCTCTTGCTCGAAAGAAAGGTAAAGAAAACAAAGGCTCAACCTTTTTTCTGCAGTTTCTTTGCTCTGACACCGCGCCGTCTGCTCCTATAGGTGCTGTGGTTTATGGAGAACCCATATCCGCCAGCTTGGGGACAGATGGAACCCATTACTGGAGTAAGAACTGGGCCAAAGCGGCAGCCTTTGTCACCTCTCCGCCGCTCAGTCCTGATCCCACCACCCCTGACTACCTCAACTCTCTGCTGTCATGGTAAGTGCTAAAGGCCATTACCGATAAAAAGCTGCAGCTCATAGGCAACATGCGGACTACTCCATATCATTTTTACTCCTAATCTCTCTGTTTACCACATTTATGATTCATCCTTTGCAGAGTTGTTCTTCAGAGAGGCAAATTCAAACCATTGTAGGTATCAGATCTGCTCAGGTGTTCAGATCTGCTCAGGGCCCTGCCCTTTCTTATGACGTCATCATACGGCAACGCCACCCGGACAAACTCTTTTGCACCCATTCCTTAAGAAGCAAATCTCTTTTGGAATCCCAACATATTACTACCCATATTTGCTATTATTTTCTATTTAATCCATGATCTAAAGTAGCCGAACATAGAAAACAATAATTCTCAGTCTTGAAGGAAAGCACTGCTTATAACTCAGCTTATTTTCATTCTTTTTATTAAGATCCAAGGGCAAGGGAGGACAAATGGAACATCTTAAAAAATGACTTTCGTAGCAATTTTAGATAAAGAAAACAAGTTATTCTACTTGAAGAAAAAGAACGGTTGTTGTTGACATAAAGTTAAAAATTGTGTAGCTTAATATAGCTAACTGACCGAGCTAAAACAGGCTAACCTGTTAGCTACTGAGCACAGCAAGTCACAGCGCTGCACAGCTCTCCCCCGTTACTTTGTTCACCATAAACAGATTTTTTCAGTTTTGTTATCAATCAGGTAAAACTTAATCGGTCATTAGACACTCCAACGCCACAGATGCTCCAGGCTTGGCACACGGATGCTGCATTATGTCAATTATTGTTACCTGGACGACCACAATGTTTTACAGCATGTGGCAACATTCAGACAAACGTATAGCATCACTGGCATACTGGAATGAGGCAAATAGATGGTTATGGTCTATTTATTTACAGTGGGGACCTGCAGGTGACTGGTAGTGCTCACTGCACGTTCCATACATCCCAGCGCGCAGTAGGCAAAGATAATTTCACCATGATTCCAGAAGGCACCAATGGCACCGAGGAGAGGATGTCTCTTCTCTGGGACAAATGTGTGGTAAGTAGGACCTATATGTATAGCAGTTCAAAACTACAAGGAAAAAAAATTTTTTACTTGTGTTTGTGCATCGGACATGTTTGTATTATTTGCTGCGTCTTTAAAAGGTGACTGGAAAGATGGATGAAAACCAGTTTGTGGCAGTAACCAGCACGAACGCAGCCAAGATCTTCAACCTGTTCCCCCGCAAAGGTCGCATCGCCGTGGGTTCTGATGCCGACCTCGTGCTTTGGGACCCAGATCTAACAAAGATCATCTCAGCAAAGAGCCACAACCTGGTCTGACTCTTATCGCCCTTATTATCTTTTTTCACTGCTTTTGATTTATTAATTTTTTTCTGTATTTGTTTGATTAGGTGTAAACTTTCTGTTGATCGAACCTATTTATGTCACAGGCTGTTGAGTATAACATCTTTGAGGGGACAGAAGTGCGCGGGGGCCCTGTGGTGGTGATCAGCCAGGGTAAGATTGTGTTGGAGGAGGGGACCCTTCACACCACGGAGGGCTGCGGACGCTACATCAGCCATAAACCCTTCTCAGATCACGTATACAAGAGGATAAAGGCTCGCAGCAGGGTGTGTTTTCTTTAACATCCATCTACTCACATAATATTCTTTCATTTTATTTCTGTTGGTCAGAAATTTAACTAGTTCAGATCTATGGACTATATTAGTGTTACAGTGATTTTAGGAATGCATTTTAAAAATATAGAATGAATCTTTGACACTTTGCAACTTCAGATAATTTAAAAAATAAAAATTGTTTTAATTGGTTGGGTAGAAGGAGAGCACCTCTGGCAACAATAATTCTCATTCACAAAACAATGAGATCTACGTAAAGTAGTAAAAACCCTAAGCAACCTTATTTTGTAGAATTGGTCCAGTTTGACTTTAGGGTTAAAGGAGAGTCTTTCTATTAGGGGTGTAAATCACATCCATCATGGCGATTCGATTCAGTATCGATTTCCTGACCCAGCGATTCGATTATTTTCGATACTCAAGAATACACCACGATACGATTCGATTCGATTTATTGGTAAATAGATTTATTTATTTATTTATTTTTATACACCTTACAGGCTAGACCAGTGGTCTCCAACCCTGGTCCTCAAGATCTATTGTCCTACAGATTTTAGATGCATCCCTGCTTCAACACAGCTGAATCAAATGAATGGCTTGAAAAGGTAATCAATCATTTGATTCAGCTGTGTTGAAGCAGGGATGCATCTAAAATCTGTAGGACAGTAGATCTTGAGGACCAGGGTTGGAGACCACTGGGCTAGACAATGTTTCAAATTTGACATAAATCAATGAAAGCTGTAATATCGTTCTGCATTTTTTTGAGAAACAACAGCAAATGACAGAAGTAGAAAAGTTGTACTCCACCTAGGCCTATTAAAACCTCATTCACTGAAAAATAATAATACCCCTGCGTTATAGATTCTTAAAGGCCTTGCATCAAAAAAATACTGCACAAAATCAGTGCAATGAGTGCAATTCAGTACCTCGGCTCCAGACGTCCCCGCCCCCTCCACAGACTCTCTGCTGCTCCTCTACCAAATTGTAGCTGACCGCAAACAGCGCCGCAGACAGGAGCCACCGCAGCACGGGAGGGAGAATTACGCCCAGGAGCAAATGGAAAAAAATAGACCCGAGGTAAGAAAACAACGGCTGTTGGATCGATGCATTGATACAAAACGATTATTATTTACACCCCTACTAAATGATGAATGAGACCAAGATCCATATTCTCCATCTTGCATCGCAGATGCATGGAGAGAAAAAAACATGGCGGATGAAATGCAGAGAGCAATCTTTCTTTTTGATTATCTTGGAAAGATTGCTTTGTTAATGCGCTGACTCTCCTTCGAAAAGAAATCGCTAGATGCGCTCCAGCACTACCATCCGTGGTTACCTCCATAAACACAGAGCACGCTCTCTCTAGTGTATGTACGGGACACTAAAGTTGTATGAATGCAGTTCACACAGTTCATTTGAGTCATATATATTTGGATTTGTGAAAGAACACGCAAAACCAGCGGAATTTACCAAAAATAAAAAATAAAAAAACTGCCTGCAGTGTGAACGTAGCCTGAAGTCCAATTTATAGCCTCTGTAACCGTCAAATCTGTCTCTGTGCGCGAAGATGTCCCCTGCGCAGAGGTTCTGCAACCGTCATCGCGCACCTCAAAATAAAATCCTGACTAAGCATCGGATGGTCGCAAACAGGTGCAGATCTTAAGCGGAACAGATGAAAAGCAGCTGTGACTGGTCCTTCGTATGTCTTTCCAGCTGTCTGTGTGGTCGTACTTAGACTTCGACAGATTTATTTTGTAATTTTGTATACACGATTATATACCAAAAGAAATTTTGTTTAAAAAGGCTCCAGACAATTTCATTTTTTAAAGTGCAGCCTTGAAAAACAGTAAGAAATACATAAAAAATAGTAATATAAACATAAGACTGTATATTTACAGTTCTAACAGTAATTATTTTATTTTTTTCCTTTTTTTATATATAGTCCTCGATTCGGTGCCGATGTCCATATACAATGGACAACTATGTCGAAAGGTCAATCGCTCTTTTTGCCAACTCCATTAACAGAACCTGTTTTTCTTCGATGTCCAGCAACTCTAGATCCATCTCCGTGAACGTGATATCTTGCAGATGCGCCATTGTTGTTTTGGAAGATAAACACTCCCACCGGCGCTACCGAAGTTCTTGTGACCATCCGCCGAAGTTCTAGCGAGTTCTTGAATAGGCTCCCCCCTGCGCTTTGGCGGGAAACTGCAGTGCGTCCCTAAAAATTCCAGACGGACGGTGCTGAAGCATACCAGCAGAACTGGTTCGCGACCAGACCCAAGCGACATTTGATGTGTGCGGTTGCAGAAGTCTAATCTGCCCTTTAGTGTCTCCTGGGTTGTTTTTGAAAATTCAACCATTTTTCAGGCCTCACTGGAGGTCAAATGGTTAAAAATGAAATCCAACCAAATGTTCTAGTAACAGAATACCCCCAAACACCTACCATATTACACCATTAAACCCATTACAACATTAAGCTTAGGAATGGCCTAAATCTCAACCATATTTTTGGGCCATGCTTAAAATGTAAGGAGGAGATTTAAATGAGAATGCCACAAGGTTCTTCGTCTGTCAGAGAGGTGCTGGAAACATTAGCAGAAGTGTATGTAAATGTTTGTATTTATAGTTTTAACTCGGCATCAAACATGTTTTTTTTTTCTCATAAGTCATCAAAGTTGTATGTATTATAATTAACTAAAAAGAACAGCTCAAATAAATAATTAAAAGCCCAACATTAAGGGCTCTTTCTTACCAATGCAGTGAATTTGAACTTTGTAGAACATGTTCACTGAAGACATTGTCCGTCTTGTCTAGCTCACAGAGCTGCGCGGAGTCCCCAGGGGCCAGTATGACGGGCCAGTATGTGAAGTAACCGTGACTCCAAAAGTAATGTCCCTAGTTTCCTCGACGAAGGCCTCCCCTGCTAAGCAGCAGCAGCAGCAGCAACAGCAGTTCCCTCATCAGCCGGTGCGCAACCTCCACCAGTCTGGCTTCAGCCTCTCCGGTCAGTTCTTGCAGGAATATTTCTCCTTCACAGCTGCTTAATCTCACCAAAAGCAGTCTGCAAACTTCTAATTACATATTTATTTATGTCTTAAGGCGCCCAGATTGATGACAACGTTCCGCGTCGCACAACTCAACGTATTGTGGCGCCCCCTGGTGGAAAGGCAAACATCACCAGCCTCGGCTAAGCTGCTTTTCCTCGACTTAGCCTCAGAAGGAACATGGGACCCAGAGGCCACAATTACCAACATCACACCCGTTTTCTGTCACTTCTGGCTCCCCTGCACCACTTCTGACCGTCTTACACCACAAAGTCACATTGGAAAAAAAGCACTATTTCATGTTGTGTCACCTCCCCGAGCATACATTCCTGTACCGAGGTAGGATCAGATGAGTTTAGGAAAAAGTTTGATTTACTTGTTGATTTATTTAGTTGTTTACATTGCTTTTATAACCTCTACATTTTAAAGAATAGATCAGAGCGATGGATTAAAACTACTCAGGAGAGGCAGTTTTATGATATTCTAACGGCAAATAAAGTTCAGTTTTGTTTTTCTCTTATAGCTGATAATTGAATGTTCTAAGGACAGAATCACTCCGTGCAAAAAAGTACAGGTATATCCAGATTAATGATGGAAACATGAAAACTTTAAAGATCCAGAAAGCAATCAATTCCTCCAACCATTTGTTGTTGTTTTTTTACGTTGCGAAGAAATCATCAAACTAATAAAATCTATTATGAATACCTGCTATGTCACTAGAACATGTTCTAATTCTGATCAAATCCATATTTATTTCTTTTTATGTAATTAGTTACATTATATAGGCCTTATTTCAGAGCCATTAACTGGTCAGTTGTTTTTTTGTTAAAATAACCAAACATTAAACTTCACCTCCAAGATATTAATATAAATGCAATACAATTAATTGCTAAATAATAGAGCTAAAATATCAAATCCTAAAACAAATTTTAAAATCATAAATTTCTGCTCCAAACTGTCTACTTAGAGCTACTGTAGTTTTAAAATGAGTTACACGCCCTTAAGTTTACAGACCGCTATAGTCCATAGTTTCACTAATGGGAATATGAGAAAACAGCGAATTTTGCTTTACCTGTAAATGAGGAAAAACATGTAGCCTTTTTTCTTTTCAACTGACTAGCAGTGTGCAGCAACAGGTGTGGGAGGGGCCCTTTATAAAATAACAGACTAATGACTCTGGCACTTTTTCTGATATTTCATTAAAAGAACTTTTTTATTGCTTAGGAAGGTTATGATGAAAACCTTTAGCCGGTAACGCTCATGCTCGCTGCTGTCACACCTATAATGATTCATCGGCAGGATGTCCTCTGCTGCCATTTTTTTTTTTAACCTTTTTATAAAAAAAACATTTTTTAAGCCTGCAGTATTTGATGTTTTTTTTTTTTTGTTGGTGCTGTAATATTCTTGTTTTGTAATGGTTGCACTTTCCTCTTTTATTTATTTATTTTCTTAAATAGATGGTTTATGTCGTGAAACGTTAACTGCACTAAAAGGGAGAGAGAGGGTATTTGGGGATCCTGCTACTCAACGTCCT
This sequence comes from Cyprinodon tularosa, assembly GCF_016077235.1. Lineage (NCBI taxonomy): Eukaryota > Metazoa > Chordata > Actinopteri > Cyprinodontiformes > Cyprinodontidae > Cyprinodon > Cyprinodon tularosa. The sequence goes on from NW_024038796.1 coordinate 2,564,111, forward strand.
GGGCGGTTCATGACATCTCGTGAAGAAATATGAACTTTTGCCCCGCATTGCATTGAGTTTTTTTTTTTTATTCCCCTCACGGCTTTAGGTCTTTTTTTTTTTCTTTTCCTTGAGGGTCGTCAGGGCAACCAGCATCCAATCCTCAAATGTTTGTTGTTCAGGAAACAGATTGACCCTAAAGAGAAGTTTGATTGGAGGTTTTTGCCAACGACCTCTCTGCACCCGGTGCTTTCTGACCTTTTTGCTGTATACCAGCGTATGATGTCCACATCCGTGCAGCGGTCGCCTAAGCTCTGTATGTTTAGCAGCCGGGGTAGAGCCAACCAGTCACCCAGTTTCTTTGTATTTGCACCTAAAACAATCCAAAAAATAGTTAACGTGTATGTGAGATTGCAACTTTGTACTAGATATATATGTACGTTTTAAAGAAACGTGTTGCCTGCCTGTTATGTAAGATATTGATAGTACACTGTATCAATGAAGGCTCTTTAAAGAAGTGGAAAGATGTTTGTTTTTTTGGGGAGACCTGATGGAAAAATCTTCAGTGTGTGTATATGAAGTCCCTCACAGCGTGCTGATGATGTCCTCTTTTCTTGGTGTTGGTGTTGTGAAAGACGTTTAATGATGCTGTATATTGTCCCTTTACCTTCCTATCTACACAACTTCGCAAACACCAGATTCACTTAAGCTAATAACAGTGTTCATGGCCACACACAGCTCCTCAGCAGAACGCTAGACTATTTCTCTTCATTGCCTTGTTAAGTGTAGGTTTTTGTATACAAAGCTATACTGTGAAGTGATATACATTTGGGGAAGTTCCTTGGAGATGGTTATCTAGATGTAATGTTAAGCACTGTTTGCCCTTTTCCACCAACTGTGATGCTCTTGCTCATGTTTGCTTGTTTTATTTTACTTGGATGTACCAGAGTTTGGAGGGAACCATCGGTCCTGTCAGCATTTGACCTTCTCTGTGTTCAATTCAGTGGATTAAAATAATAAAAAAGTTAACTTGAGTTTCTGACTTTCTTTTATTTGGAGAAACTATCTTTTTCGAAATAAAGACAGTCCCCCCATAGCTCACTAATAATGTAACAAAAGGCAAAGAAATGGTTATTTTAGGAACAAACTACCGTAACACACCAATTCTGTAATTTTTGCAATGTTGGGCAATGAGCATTGTCTCTTCTAAAGGTGCAGCCACTGAAATAAATATTAAATCTGTCAAAGTTTTACTCTTATATTTTCTTAGGTTTTTGAATTCTAATCAAGAAATTCATCAGTTCGACACAAATCAGGGTTTCTGGGGGTCATTAACCCATTTAGGCCGGGAAAGCATTACCGCATTTCTACCATTCAAGCCGGGGGCGCTGTTGCGTAATTCTACCATTGACGCCGGGAGAGCATATAAGTCAAGCAAGAAGAAAGAAGTTTTTTTCAAGCAAACATGGAGGAGTTTGACAGAGAAGAGATGTCGGAAGGCAGTGATTTTGAGGAGTGTGTCGGCTTTGATGACGGTATAGATGAAAATGATGACTTTGAACGCGCTGAACCAATCGAACTACCACCGCAATGCACGGAGTGTTTTCAACCGCACACCTGGAGTGAAAGTTGATTTGCCTGCAGACACCACACCGCTGCAGGCATTTGAGCATATTTTTAATGAAGAACTTTGGATGCATCTTGTTACCGAGACGAATAGGTACAGTGACCAAACAAACCAAACTCCAACAAGAGCAAAGATGGCAAAGTGGTCACCCGTGACTGTGACGGAGATGAAGACATTTATTGGGCTGTGTATGGGCATAGGACTTCTTGTGTTGCCAGTACGAAGAGATTATTGGCGACAGAGTAAACCTCTCTTCAGGACGCAGTTCCCCCAAAATATGTCCCGGGACAGATTTGTGGCCATCTGGAGGTAAGTTGTATGCAATTTATAACACAGACATATGCATTATTATGCATAATAATACTGTTAATAAGTAATCATCAGATAGTTATTTATGTAATGTTTGTTCTTTATTTTAAAAACGTTTTATATTGCACATTCTCAATGAAGACATGATCACATATGGAAAAAATAAAGGTTGAATTTTTTATTTTTTTATTACTGCTTTTCACTTTTTTTTTTTGAAGAATTTCAAAGATAAAATATATTTTGAGTTCTATCTGCTACAGAAGCTGAGATATCAATAATTTACTAGGCGTTGACACAGTTGCTGAATTTACAGAAAAACTTCAGGTTTTAGGGGTATTTTTTAAAATCGGCCATAGGTTTTTAAGGTGTTTTTTCCAGGCGTTTTAGGCCTAAATGGGTTAAAAATCATGAAGTCATAAAATTTGGCGTTAAAATTCATTAAATTTGATAATCGTGACATTAAAATGCTTCGGAAAAGAAGCTTGAGGCGGGGAAAAGGCTAGAGAATGGGGAAAATGTAAATTTGAACCAAAGTGGCGGGAAAACGAGGAACTCGGGACATGGCTGCAGCCTGTCCATGGTGAAGATGGTGAAGGATTTTGCCATATATATATATATATATATATATATATATATATATATATATATATATATATATATATATATATAAAGTCATGGGTATTTGTTAGATTATTATGTAAGATAATTTCTAACAGCATTAAAAGAGCATTAAAAGCATTAAATAAGAGTTACTCATTCATGTATAAACCCTGCAAATACATTAAAACAAATGATGTGTGAAAAAGAGGAATTATGCAGAGCTCATGAAAATAAGAATGTGTTTCTGGTAGCAGGTTTAATACTGATTGTTGCTGTGATAAAGCATGTTAATGGCAATTTTTACAGTTGATTTTTTAATTTTAGGAGCAAAACTGAAGACGAAATAAAAAAAGTGGGAAGAACATTTCCAAAGATATTTGATAGGAGTCAATAGAAGAATTAGAGAGACCTAGAAAGAACAGACAATTACTAGAAAAACACCTTGTTAGTCTCACTGTTCAAGAAACAGCAACTTAAACATTGTTTAAATTTTACCTAACATGGTTTAAATAAGTGGATATATTCTGCTCAGGTGAGGTCACAGCTGAACTCTAGTTAAGCAATGTTAGAAAGCTTGTAGAATCTAAATGTTTTGTTTTGCACATTTCCTGATGTTTTAATGGTCTGTGCTTTTACAGCACATGCGGTCCTAACACTAACTTCTGCTAGTTACGTGAAATAAGAAATATATGAGGTATCGTATCATCCTTAAATATTTATCTAATATCTAGAAGAACTTTGACAGAAACAGTCCCTTTCTTAATCCCTTCATTCATTTTCTGAAGTGTTACAAGAGTTGTCAGGATCTGGTGATAATTCCATGTGAATAGAAATATCAAAAATGTATTTATTGAGAAAAAGCTTGTCATTTTCACACTTATTTAACCCACTGTTTTCCTACTAAAACTGTTTAGCCTTTCTTTTTTTTAATCACACTGTTATTATAAATAGTGCACAGCATTTTTCTTTTCAGAGACTTAGATGTGCTCCCTTCCGGACATATCGACAAGATTTAATAATGGTCTTATAATGACATTAAACATTTCATGATTGTAACAACTGCATAACTGTCAAGCATAATTTAAAATGATGCATAGATTTATAACAATTTTAAAAATACAAATGACCCTCCTCTACTTTGATACCCTTAAAAGAATCCAGAGCAACGTTACCTTCTGACATTAACTCATGAATAAATGATGCCCAATTTAAATTTACTTTGAATAAAGCTGTTCTGTGGCGCCGTCATTAGATTTGTTTAGACAAAAAGCATCACAAAGACAAAGGAACACAACAGAAAAGTTTGTTCAAGAAATGTTAAAGGCAAAAAACATGTGGTGAGCCCAGCAAACATGGAGAAAAATGGATGCTGTCATCAGATGAAACCTGAATTATATTTTTAGCAAAACACTGAGTAAAAGAAACACCACCGAGAAACATGCTGATGGCAGAATCATGCTGTGAGGATTCTTTTCTTCAGTAGATTATCAAATAAAAAGATTGACAGAGATTAATTTAGTTGTTATGTGTCGGTTTCCTGCATGTTTCAGATTTTTCCCTGGATTAAAACACCAGATTTAGACTCCACTCTAGAAAAACCTTTTTAATCAGCTGTCAGGGAGGTGAGGTCAGGTGTGCTGAAGGAGGGGAAACCCTAAGACATGCAGGACACCAGCCCTCAAAGACTGAAGTTGGATACAACTGGTTTTAATCAAATCAAATTGATTTGTTAGAAGGAACCAATCAAAGTCCAGAACAAAATCCAGCTGCAACTCAGTGAGTAGCCAAAATAATTGATATTCGCAGAGTCTCTGAGGTCTGACTGAGCTTCAGCTATTTTGCAAAGAAGAAGAATAGAAATTTCAGGCTTTAGTCTCAAATAATCCTCTTAGCTCCTCTTCCTTCACTGTCCATATAGTAAGAACAAGACTGTGGGGAAGACAGGAAGCCTTTCAGTTGTGGCTATTCCACGGAAACACACAAGGATGATGCTGGTCAAAACCTGGACTGTAGCCTTCAGAAAAAAAAAACTTGAAAAAACTCACATTACATAAATGTAGTGAACAGCTGAAGCCCTCATTACTATAATATAGGTGCATCCATTTGCATGTGTCACATGAAGCAATAAGGTTTTTTTGTGAATTCATGAGGTGGTCTGTGCCTACATGCCTAATCCTGCAAAGGATTGTGGGATTTCCTATAGCTCTTAAGCACCAGATAGCAACATGGTGAGGTCCCTATGCTAAATGAAATATAATAGGAAGCATGCAGTCTCCTTTTCTACCTCTTTCCTTACCAGGACAATTTGAGCAGCACTTGTCATGGAGAACATTGAGGCAAAAAGTAAATAGTGTCACAGTCTAGAATGTGCAGCAGTAAGGACCATGGTGGATGGATGCAAATGCACACAACATGCTTTGTCTGTTTACATTTTAAAAACCATGCTTGGCTTTCTTTTCCTTTTACAATTATGCACCATTTTTGCAGCTTTGTCACATTAAATCCCAGTTAAATAGATTGAAGTTGATGGTTATATGATTAAGCCTGTAAAGGTTTAAGGGATATCAACTCTATAGAATCATCATCAAAAATTTACATTTTGAATTAGTGTCCCCCTAGCTTTGTCCAAATACCAAATGCAGGCAGATTAGCTGATATCAAAAGTCAACAGCACCTGACATAAAACAGCTGTTCTCTCACTGATCTGACAGCTACGCTGCATTTACCTTTATACTAACGTTTAATCTTCCAGCTCTGCTTCAAAAGGAACAGCTCCATGCATAAGCACTACCTTGGTATAGATTGATTTTAATGTCTCCAAAATGTTAAAAATAAGTCTATACTTAAGTCTAATATAAGGGGAGGGAACATTTTAGGACTCTTTATTAGGCCAAAACTCATGAGGAATGTTTCGTGTATTATGAGTGATTATTTCAATTAATTCCCCTCAAAGCATGCCTATAATTCTTCCATCTCACAATTAAAATATTATATTGGCCGAAATCCAAGGATTTAGGATTGATTAACGGGAATCCCACTATCCAAACACAGCCTATGGTGCTTAAATGCTGAAATTCCAGACACATGGCTATAAATCCTCATTTTCAAAGATAAATCACTGAAATTGGTCAATCCTTACGCCAAAAGGAAGACCGACTTATGAAGGACTAAAACAGCCCAAATTGGGCAGCATCAGAGTGATATTAATAATTATGCCCACAAATCCATGCATCCATACCTGCCTATATTCTCCTTTGGGTGAGTGCCTGTCCTCAGTAGTCGGTTGTTGAAAGGTGAACAGTATGAAGCTCAAGGGCTCTCATAAAGATGCGTGCACACACTCAGCCTTAAGGGTGTCATGATGGGTTCACTAAAAGCGACCCAAGAATGCAGAACACCACTAACGGACACAGGGATGAAAGTTTAACAAGTTTATTATGCACAAGCACACAGAATGTACTGGTTCTGGTTCGGGGCCTGGATACTGGTTCACCGGAGTCTGCGTGAGAGACAGTTCAGTTAGCGTGGCCAACAGAGGTTTGATTTCCAGAGGATCACTGATTGTACCTTGAGGGTTCTTGAGGTTAGCTTTGGGAGAGTCACTGTTGAGTCTGGAGAGGAGTTCATCAGTAGAGTCCGTTTGCTGCTTTAGCGTCTCATGTCTATAATGAACAGACCTTGGTTTGGGTTTTCCAGCTCTAGTCCAGAGCTGCTTGGAGGTTCTCTGAGATTCTTCAGGTTTGGCTCTGAGGGTCGGCTCGGCAGGTTAGCTCTTCCAGAGCTTTCACAGAGGAGACACAGGTTTCCTGGAAGACAGAGACAATAATTAGAATCCAGGCTGGATTCAAAGTCAAAGAGTTTCACTGAGGATCTAGGCTTAAGCGCTGACCAACTGAAACAACACTGCGGCGTTGAGGCAAGGTCTGAAGACAGCTTAAGTAGTGGATCCTCTGATGGTCTTGATGAGCTGCAGCTGTGCAGGAGGCTCCCTCAGAGGATCCACGGCGGACTCTGCTGGAGAAAGGTGGAATTTCTCCAGCTCCTAACAAAGGGAGGTTTACTTTCCTGTTAAGTCATTACTCCAGAGCTGTTCTATGCTTTTTTCTCTTCTTCCTACTATTACTATCATGATATTATTATTTAAAAAATCTGTGTAAATGTTCAAGTAAAGTAAACTAAGTTTTTTTTAGCTGTCTGACGAAGGCATTATCAGTTTGTTGACTATCTCTGGGAAGATTATGAGTCATCCAGGTCAAGGTCAAGCTTAAAACGTTGTCTAAACTGAACTTTTTAGTTTTTTTGATCATCCTGTTCTTTATTTTAAGAAGAAAGACTTTTCTCCTGCCTTTATATATATTTTATTATACAGTATTATACTCTATTATATTATATTATATTATATCATATTTAGAGGCTGCAGTGCTGACACAGCCTTTCTACAGGTTCTAAGCTGATTCCGAAAAAATTCTAAAAATTTCCACTGGACTTGGTCTTCAAATCTTGAAAACCAAGTCCAGTGGAAATTTTTAGAATTTTCACGGAATGACTATGACCTGGATGACTGAGAACCTACATCAGCAGTTCTAAGCTGATGCACCAACTGATAATTTTTATTATGTATTTGATTCTATGTGGTTCTATTTGACCCATTGAAGTTCAAAAAAGTTGTGAAAATAAAAGATTTGCAGTATTCTATTCTATTCTATTTTGATCTATTCTATTCTGTAGTAGCAGGAAAAAATGTAAATACTCCTCAGCAGGAAATCCAACTCAGACGTAGGCTATTGATGTGCACAGAAAACCCCCCAAAAATTCAGAATTGTAAACCAATGCAAAAAAAAAAAAATCTAATATTGTTCAGAATTTAAGCTATAGTACAGAAGAAAGTTAATTATAAAAATCATAACAAACACAATCATAAGTATTTAATTGATTATCATGAAAATAAAAGCATAGGCCTGTAGTAATAAACAGAAGTTAAAAAGGATCAAATGTAGGATCAAAGGAATGCTAATTACACACAGTTTATAGATTAAGTTACAGGAAATAAGAAATCACAACAAATTATTAAATTAATTGGTTGTTGGGTACATTAATGAATTACATTATAGTTATAAATGCATCACTATGAAATTGGTTTACTCCTCCATAGGACACCAGGTGGGGATACAGAGTAATGGAGGAGAGTAAAAGCATTCCTTTTTTTTTTTTTTTATGTTCCTGCTTCTATTTGCCTGCATGGGGGTGGACAGAAGGTTGAGAGCAGCAAAGTTTTGTGATCAGATAAGATGTCTCTCACTTGGCTTGTTGGACATTTGTCCAATTAGTGATGATGAGCTCATCCTGATTAACCTGGGAAAGAGGCCTCCCGTTATAATAATAACTAATATAACTAATTAAAGACAGCTTAAAAAACGTCACAGGGTTTTTTTTCTTTTCTTTTTAATTTTAACCCGGCTAAAACCTCATGGGAGAAGTGTGCAAACATGAGTCACCGGTAACACTTGCTATGCTTTCAGTCCAGTGAAGCGCAGAGGCTGCTATTAAAAGACCACACTCCCCTCCTGTAATTGATCTGCCACGACACGCAGAGTATTCCACCGTAAAGATTAAAAATATCCCTGATATAAACATTGATTAGGAGCCTTTTTTTTAACTCAACTAATTGGACAAAACATGGTAACTAACACTATGAATGACTAATCTAATATACGGGTAAGTATCCAGCAGGTGCTGATGAAACAAAGGATGCTCTGTTCCTCTATAGATATACTTAGTGTTCATTACAGCCATTTAGAAGATTATACATCTTTATTTCTCAGCTTTCATTGGCTGAGGGTTGAGTGGATAATCCCACTTTCCATAAAGAGCCATAACAAAGCGAGGAGGTTAGTTAGGGTCACCTGCGGCAGATGTAATTTATTGCCCCAGCCAGTTGCTCCTCTAATGGCATCTGCACAGAGATGGGTGTAATTCTCAGGTTCGCAGCCATGCCAGTCAATGACAACGCGGACACTTGCAGGCACTCTCGCTCTTGTGTCGGCTCCTTCCCCTGGGGGGGAAACTGTCAACTCCACTTCAGCGAATGAACTTAACATGAAGAGAGAGAGAAAGAGAGGCTGGCTTAACGATGCCGACTGCATCTCTTTCCGCCTACACTTGGAGAAAAAAAGGAGCGCATCTTGCATGGAGCAGGGAGTAGCCAGGAGGAAATAAATCGATACAGCTGGCAGTGGTTGTCCTCCTGCCCTTTTGATGCTTCTGCGCAAACGGAGGCACTTTACAGTCCTGGACTCACACTTAAACACTCTGTTTTTCACCTTTAGACTTAACAAAACACATGGGAGTCTGGTGGTCTGGTGAAGGCCACAGAAACGCTTCAGTGTGGAAGGTTTGTTATATGGGTAATGTGGCTCACTGCCCAGGGCGCTGTCGTATCAAGGGGATATAAGCAAAGGTTTAAAAGCACAATTTGAGATTTATTTTATTAGGAAAAACTAATGTTTGGAATTCTGTTTTCTCGTTAATTGTATTCTAAATCTTCTTATATAACCTTTTAATATATGTACAGAAGCTAAATGACCAAAGAATGAGAGAGGCTTTAAAGGGGAACACCGTTTTTTTTTACATTTGGGCCTTGATTTTATATTATTACATCATGTTCTACTCATCCATATTAGTTTTGTGTCATTTGGAGCTGTTTTAAACATATTCGGTTTTGTAATCCAAGTAACGTCTTCCTATGGGCAACGAGTAAAAGGCACAAACTAAACGGTTAATAATTTATTCTGTATGGTACGCCACCATTCATAACATGTAGGCGAATCACTGTCCCCCAGACATCCGAAGTTATATATTTTCTATTTATATTTTTTTTAAACAAAGCAGCGCGTGTATGACGTCATCCACGCGCCGGCTACCATTTATTCATCTGTCCGCTGAACTGCTGCTAGTTTTACTCCCATGCCTCTCGAAATGGAATTGAACGATTCAGATTAGCTCACCAAATGAATAGAAAGGTAGAGCGTAGCCGGCTGTGGCCCGGGCTGCCTGTCACAACACCAGTCCGGAGTGCGGATGATGTCATACACACTCCGCTTTGTAAAAAAAAAAAAGATATAAAAAATATAACGTTATGAATGCTGGCGTACCATACAGAATAAATTATGAACAGTTTAGTTTGTGCCTTCAACTCGTTGCCCATAAGAAGATGTTACTTACCTAACCAAATATCTTCAGAACAGCTCCAAATGACACAAAACTAATATGGGTGAGTAGAACATGATGTAATAACGTTAAATCAAGGGGCCAATGTAAAAAAAAAACTGTGTTCCTCTTTAAGCAATTTTTATTTTTCTCACTCGCTTTGAATTGAAAACTTTTTTTTTGGTAATTCCCCATAACAGTTTTTTGTTTTCAAATCTAATTGTCCTGCAGGTTTGGTACGATAAAAATTTAATTTTGGTATCTACTCATATTTAGTTTCTCTAACACAATTATTTTATGTCCTACCATGCCAACATGAACATGTTGTGTAATATGATTAAATAGATGCCAAAAACAGTAGCATTCTTTTTTTTTTTATCAGTGTAAGATGGGGAATCAGTTCCATTTTGGCTTTAACACTCTGATTGCACTCATTTAAAAAAAAATGCAAAAAAAAGAAAATCTGTTCTCGTCTACTGGGCGATACGAAAGGTTTTGATTTTCATAATATAACAAGAAAACTTGGGGCTTAAAAATACTAGAAGCCCAGGAATGCAAATACATTGAAAAACATAATGCATAATTTTCTTGTATCTACTTGAGCATATTTACTTACATTAACACAATTGTTTCATGTCCTAACCTGCTAATTTCCTGTTGATATTGTGTTAAAGTAACTGAATATGCTTAAGTAGATGTAAGAATAGGATGCATTACATTTTGTTGCAACATTAGATCCAGAATGAGCTTCAGACATGAAAGCAGGTTCTCAAAAGTATTATGAGCACTGCAAATAAAGTGAAACAATAATGTTTCTCTATTGTCTCAACCTGTTAAAGAGATGCAAAGCAAGCAAAAACGTAGAGTTTTATTATCTGCAGTGACACTGCCTTTTAGGCCACGAGAAAAGGCTGCTTAAAAACAATTATTTCAATAAAAACTTATAAATCCTTATTACTTTTTTAACGTGCTAATTTACAAAGATTATGATTGTCAAGACATGTCCTTTGATCTGATTAGATAAATAAAATGTAAGAGTTGGGCTATTACTGTTGCTACATTTAAAGAAAAAGCAGTGAAGTTCACTGGCCTGAAAACATCAATTAATTAAGTAAAGGTGGGATCATCTTATGGTTTGATTATTTTGCTGCAGCAGTTTTAAATATACTGATAAACACATATTTATAAATCACAAAAAGTTAATATTTTTAGAGAAAAACAATCGTGGTAACTTAAAGCAGAAAAAAATCTGTCTTAATTAAGAAGATAATTGTGTTTTTATTGTTCTTGTAAAAATCTAGTTTCAGCTGAATATACTCTGTATGGGATTGGCTGAGGAAAAATGATCTCACCCTGGGTTTCCTTAATGCAAGAACCACCACTGGTCATCAGTTATTAAAACTGACAGCAATAGAAAAAGGAGCGCAGCCTGAAAAAAGAATGTCTGAGACTGTGTGAGACTATCCTGATATATCTCTAAATCTGGCAGATCTTTTTTAAAGACGCTTGAGGTTGGTCAGGATCGAGGCCAGCAACCACAAGGTCAGTTAAAATTCCACAGTAGTGCATTAAGAGATCCATCTGGCAGGGCTCACAAAATTCATGGCACTGTGGGAATGTGGTGGGAAAACTAGAGACAAGTTGTTCAGTAAATTAACTCGAAAAAAGAAACAAAGCAGATAAAAAAACAACAAGCATCAGATGCTCGGAAATGTCCTCAGAAATCCTCCCTTGGGAACATGTCATAGGAATTTATTGTAAATGACATGGAAGCATGTGAGGTTTCCTCGGTTTGTACTGCGAACACAAACATTTTCACAAGATGAACTGCCTCAGGAAAACTTTGGAAATATCAGGAGCACCGGCACTTTAAAAGATATCCCTTAGGACCATGCACTTTATTCAACATTCATATTTACAATTCAATACATTTAAACCACTCTTTTTAATAAGACAGAGAAGATACAAAAGATCCAGATACTACTGTTGAAATGTCAGATTTCTATCATGTAAAAGAAAGTACATCACAGTGGATAATCTGAACTTTTGCAGCCTGGTTCAAACTGCTTGCATATCGATTATGGAATGGTGCCCATCCTTAGCCCAATACTTTGTTAAAGCCAACTTCTTCTTTTTCAGCCTTATGTCTCTCAGCATGGTGCCTCCTGCCTTTATGTCTGATTGTTACAGGGCACTCTTGTGCACGCCTCTGTTGAGATTACCCCAAGGATTTTTATTTATTTATTTATTTTTTTGGTCTATGGGTAATTTTAAAGTTTTTTTCTCTTTCTTTTCTTCTCATGAAGCCTTTCTTCTGTTGATGTGGATGTTTGATTTGGGTTTTCTCTGCTCTAAAATATTTCTGATGACTGGATATTTGTGCAAACATTCAGTAGTAGTGATGCTACTGATTTAATGCTTCATGTGAATTTTGTGATCTTTTAATGATGTTTCATGTTGTTTTTGCTTTGAACTTCATTTATAAAGCTGATTTAATTGGGCTCTAACACATTTTCCACAGGTTTTTTGGGGGAGTTTAACATATTTTTTGTTTATTTAGCCTGGGTGGCATTTTTTCTTTATCTAAAATTGCTTTCTTTTTTTCTATGTAACATAGATATATGATTAATAAAATACAGAAGATTGCTGTCAGTTGTACCACACAGACAGTATTGGTAACACAAAACAAAGGACTGGTTTTCCTCTCATTATTTATTGATTTTTGGAAGGATATCCAGTCCTTAGTAATGTTATTGATTTAGTTTAATGTCCTTAGTTGAGGGCTGAGCAGTGGAGCAGTGGGTAGCACTGCTGCCTTGCTGCAAGAAGGTTCCGGGTTCTAGTCCCGGTCTTTCTGCAAGGAGTTTGCATGTTCTCCCTGTGCATACTCGGGTTCTCTCCAGGTACTCCAGCTTTCTTCCACAGTCCAAAAACATGACACGCCTTCTCTAAAATTCTCCTTAGGTGTGATTGTGTGTGTGAATGGTTGTTTTTCTATGTGTTGTCCTGCGACAGACTAGCAACCTGTCCAGGGTTTACCCCGCCTCTTGTCCGTAGACAGCTAGACACCAGTACCCCTCATGACCCACAAACAACAATGAAAAACATTGTGAAAAAGCTAATTAGAAAGATGGTTCTATTGTATTGAATCCGATATAAAACGAGTTGACTGTAGGGGTAAAGTCTGATGATGGATAGAAAGAAATAAGAGGTTGTGCACAAATTTTTATTTTCTATTTTTCCCCTCTCAAAGATGACAGTTTGTTCCTTTAAGATTACTGGTACATGTTATGTGTATCATTAAATGTGAAAATCTCCTGAAATTATTCATTTTATTCTGACTTTTACATCTGAAAACCTGACATTTTAACAGGGGTGTGTACATTTTTCATTCCTGCTGTACATGTAAACATTTGGGAATGCTTGAAATAGCTCATCTAAATCACCTTAGCAATTTTGGTTCCCTTCGATTCAACAGAATTGACAGAAAACGTCTTCTTTTTGCCCTCTTGACTGATTTATATCTGGTAAAGCAAAAAGTAAAATTACGATATCAAAGTTGAGGTAAATCTCAGTTTCAAAGCAGCAGCAGCGTCAAATAAAATGTAGCATGAATGATACCTCAGGTTATACAGGATCTCCTTTTTCTGACAGGGATAGCTGGTGGATTTTAATAATTGGAAGGTCTCCAACAACACGAGGTTCCTGTGTAGGAGGCTCAGGACTGAGAACGCAGCAACAGGTTCGCTGGAGGCTTTTGTTGCACAGCTTGGCCACCTTGGCCCTGCTGCTATCGGCCGGGCCTTCCCCGCTGCCGATGGGGCCCACAGAGAAGACTTTCCATTCCCTGCTGTCCCTGGAGGAAGGAGTTCTAGACAGAGCTACGGATGAAGAGGGGCTTAGTCTGCAGGGACCCCCCCTGCTGTCGAGGCTCAGAGCAAGACCCTGGTTGTGACCTTGGGTTTGACTTTGGCTTGTACTCAGATGGTGGTGGTGCGGTCTGGGAGTCATCCTCAAACAGTGAATTCCAAGTAAACTCTGAAAAGCCTTTTTGAACTCCTGATTGGAGCATGGGTAGATGATAGGGTTGATGCAGCTGTTGAAGTAGCCAAGCCAGAAGGTGATCTTGAAAACTGTTTCAGATGGTCTGTGTGCAGGGAATATGGAACCTGCAGTGAAAAGGGACACACATCTTAGAAGGAAGAAACAACTAAGATGCACAGAATAATCAGTTGTGATCAGCTGTGTACAGAAAAATATGCTCTATAAAAATGGACTGACAGTTGCCTTCTCCTTGGGAAGCTTTTCACTTTAAATTAGCAGAATACATCATCAATAAGACTAAAGAAGGACAGTAGATATAAGAGGGGAGTACGACTTAGAAAATAGCAGGAAGCTGAAGATATCATATCAAAGTAGCTCTCTTCTATCCTAGACACTGTCTTTTGTTTTGAGCATCCTGATTTTTGTAACTTGTTGAGCTACAGTGAGTGGCACTAGAGAAAACAGCAAGAAAGTGCCTGAAAGCATATTTATAGAAAATCATAGTCATTATAAAAATTTGAATTATATTTATATAGATAGCTCAGTTCAGATCAGTAGCTCCTGCTACTAATTGTTAAATAAAGCAACATCTAAAACAACAACTTCCATCCAAATTCTTTCCATAAATCTGATTAACAAGGCATAATGCTGAAATACTGTCGTAACCTTTTTTTTGTAAAATCCTGTTTAATTGTAGAGCGTTGTAACACTGATTGCTCTCCTTTACACACAGTGGAGTGTTGCACCTGTTCCTATTATGAAATTAAGAAAAAAGACTGTTCAAGCCTCCTTTGCCCTTAAATATAGAATATCAGTGAGCTAGAATCTGTCTAAGAAAGGAGTAAATAAAATGTCTTTACATGGAGCTTTAGATATATCTCTGTCCTGCAGGATTTGATTGCATATGAATGTTTTCAGTGATTTAGAGACAGAAAGAGGAGCTATTTTGGATGGATTTTTTTTATAAAAACACAGTTTGAGTCTCTGTAGACACCCCTGCAGTATGTCACTGTTTGTGCCCTTTTTCATCTTTCAGACTTGAATCTACTATTCCCATTATTTATTTATTTATTTTTTCTTTCCCATAGAAAGTACCGGTACCCCTGGATCAGGGCTTCTGTGTTATTTTCCTGTGCATGCTCCATCTGTTCAGCCCCCAGTGGCAGAGAGCTAATCACACCTTTAAAAGGGAGTTTTCCCTTTTCACTGTCAGATTGATGCATGCTGGGTATGAGGGACTGCTGCAACTTCAACGTCACAATGCAAGCGACCATCCACATGCTCCTTGATGTAGAATGAATTCTGCAAGTCAATTAATGGATGCTATCAATGGGATTTCCTCTGATAACATTTTGATCCACATGGTTTGATTGGGTTTAATTCTGTAAAATGCTTCAAGATTTAATTTCAATTCAGTTTATTTATATAGCGCCAATTGACAACACATGTAATCTCAAGGCACTTTACAGTTCAACCAGATCATACAGTCAAATTGATTCAAGTCTAAGGAAAACCAGTTGATTGCATCGACTGATTGACTCAAATACAATCCCTCACACTAAGCATGCTTGTAGCAACAGTGGAGAGGAAAAACTCCCTTTTAACAGGAAGAAACCTCCAGCAGAACCAGGCTCAGTGTGAGTGGCCATCTGCTGAGGCCGACTGGGGTTCAAGGAGACGAGATGAAATGCGTTGCCAACTGGAGCTTTATTAACAAACTGAACTAAATTGAAACAGAAGTAATATTGTATAGAAATATATAGGCACTCAGCAAATCCTCACAACCAGCTGGATTTATGGTTTGAGAGAAACATTTAGTCCATCATTCCACAAGTATTTGTAAAAGTGATAAACTGTCCAATATTACCCAGAGACATGTTGTAAGCTTATTTTCAGTACTTTGGGTTAAAACTTGGATAGGTTTCCATTTTTAGTGTCTCTCCAGGGTTAAATTTCATACACGTAATCTACGGCTACGGATACGCTGGTTTCCTTTTCAACATTAAAGTTAATGACATGGCTTTTTAGTTCATAAAACTTCCACTGAATATAACCTCCCGACTCACCATTTGATGCAGCGTTTTAATAGAATTGCAGTAATAGACTGTGCTTTTCTTGATTAGAGGAAGCTCTCATGAATGTGAGTGGGCTCCTTAATGAAGAAGCATATGTAATGGCTTAACGGATGTATTATATGCAGGTCTGCTTGTCTTTGTATATGTAAGGTGACGTGCTGCGTTTTTGAATCATCTGAATAATTCAAACTGTCTGCTGACCTCACATATATTTGTCAGGTTGAAAAAATTAAATGCAAACCGTTGCTGGTTGTAAAAATGTGAGCCCTGTTTATAGGATGGTGATGTAATCAGAGATATATGTAAGAAAGGAGGATAGTCTGAGAGCAAATGATTTTCTATCTCTGTCTCCAGCTTTAGCAGAGAACAATTCGATCATTGTCTGTATCCCTGATAGATTTTTTTTCCCCCTTTAAAAATAGAGGGGGTGTAACAGCTGTTTGATAAATGTATTGATGGTCAAAATCAAAAAGGGGATTTGCAGCTCTGTAATTTAGTATTTCTGAAACCTTCAATCAAACAACATGTTTTGACAGAAGCTGTTGCATAACAATGGCTTGTTTTGCCACGGGCTTGTTTGTTGTATCTATTGAGATTTTGATAATGCAGCCGCCAAAATGTGAACTCTTTGAAAGATAAAATAATGCAAAGCATCAGTGGGATTGTTTTGCAACAAAAACAAGAGCAGTGGGAAAATGTAACACAATGAATGCAACCTTCAGTGCCACAAAAACAGAGATCTAGTCAATTATTATTGTTCTTTTAGACAGAATAAGCAGTATTTTGGTTACTGTAGGATCACATTTCACATAGGACCTTATAATGTTATAGTTGTACATACTGACTTCCTGTTGGGTTGACAAACATTGAGGAAGAATAACTTAGCTAACCAAGCAACCATTATTTCATCACTACAGTTAAAAAAACTATTTTTACAGAAGCAGCTGTTATTCACGCGGTATGATGCAACCTCTTCTAATATAATTATTGAATATCCTGCACCACAACAAATTTTGCTTTTGTTAAACTTTGCAATAGCTCTTAAAAAGGAATCAGTAACAGAATTTCAACCTTTTCAGCAGCTGGAAATTAACTTAGAGTATAGTATTTCTGAAATCTTCAATCAAACAACATGTTTTGACATAAGCTGTTGCATAACAATGGCTTGTTTTGCCACGGGCTTGTTTGTTGTATCTATTGCGATTTTGATAATTCAAATTTATGGACACTAACTTTACTTTTTTATAATCCAATTGATCTGGTTGTACATCTTTACCAAGTTCTTAGGCTGGGGAGCCGAAGTCAAAGCATGAAGTACAATAGGCTTAAAATTATTCACACCCCTTGAAGATTTAGACTTAAAGTAATCTGAAACAACATTAACAATTTAGGGCAGACAAAACTGTTAAGTCTTTGGAGGGAAATATTGATTAAGGTGGTAGCGAGACGGCAGTCCAGCCTAAAAGGCTGGAATCTCATCAGCAAAAGATAAATCCTCTAAACTCCAGCTGAAAAATAAAGAAAATGACATAAATTGTTTATCTGAACAAATCTATTCTTGACTTTTTTTTCTTTTTTTTACAAAACCAATTCTGCCCGAACAATATTCTTGCTTTATTTTTTAAGATGTAGGTAAAATTTCTTATGAAAGATATAATCTAGTTAAATTAAAATTATTCTAAGGTGTATTTAAAACAGCAGGAGGGATTAATTGCTTGTAAAAAAGTAACTGTCTCTTGACATTTCTGATGTCTGAAGGTTCAATTTTAGTAGATCTTTATCAGATAGTGCAGTTATAAATTTTAAAGAATCTGCTTCACTTTCTCTCTCCTCTGTGTCACTGAGCAGTGCTGCAGAGTGCAAAAGCTTAGCTTATTCCCCTTCACAGGTTGATGATTTTGTTGATGGGGTTGCTAGTTCTCTGCGTACTGCCTTAGACAACGCAGCTCCTTTGAAAATGAAAACCGTTAAAAATAGAAAGCTTGCTCCTTAGTTTAATGCAGAGCTGCGTACTTTGAAGCAAAATGCTAGGAAACAGGAGAGAAAATATCGCTCCACAGGCCTGCGGGAGTCCTTCCAAGTCTGGAAAAATGGTTTACTGCTGTATAAGAGGACCCTTTGTAAAGCAAGAGCAGCATACTTCTCCTCATTAATAGAGGAGAATAAGAATAATCCTAGATTTCTTTTTAATACAGTTGCCAAACTCACCCAGAGCCATAGCTCTGTTGAACCGTCCATTCCACCTGCTCTTAGCAGCAATGATTTTATGGGATTCTTTATAAATAAGATTGATCTTATTAAAAATAAGATCATAAGCACTCCTCTATCCGCGATTGTACCTGAGGTAGTCATGGAATCTGAACCGGGTTTAGACTGCTTTGATCCAGTTGAACTTTCTGAATTAGCAAAATTATTGTCTTCATCTAAGCCTTCAACTTGTATGTTAGATCCAGTTCCAACCAGGTTATTTAAGGAGGTATTCCCTTTGATCTCCTCCTCCATTTTAGATGTGATTAATCTATCTCTGTTACAGGGATATGTACCTAAAGCTTTTAAGGTTGCTGTAATTAAACCTCTGCTTAAGAAACCGTCTCTTGACCCAGATGACTTGGTTAATTATAGACCTATATCCAATCTTCCTTTCTTATCCAAAATTCTTGAGAAAGTAGTTGCCAAACAAGTTTGCGATCACTTACACCATAATGAACTTTTTGAAGAGTTTCAGTCTGGCTTTAGAGCTCATCATAGCACTGAAACAGCTCTGGTGAAAGTCACTAATGATATTCTCATGGCCTCAGATAATGGACTTGTATCTGTGCTCGTCCTGTTAGATCTTAGTGCTGCATTTGATACAGTTGACCATAATATTCTTTTAGAAAGACTTGAATATTTTGTTGGAATTAAAGGAACAGCACTAGACTGGTTTAAATCTTATCTATCTGATCGAATTCAGTTTGTTCATGTTAATGACAAATCTTCCACATGCTCACAGGTTACCTGTGGAGTACCACAGGGATCAGTGCTAGGACCAATTCTCTTTACTTTATACATGCTCCCAATTGGTAGAGTTATTAGACAGCATGGGATTAATTTCCACTGTTATGCTGATGATACCCAGCTATATCTGTCTATAAATCCAGATGAAGCTAACCCATTACATAGATTACAGGCATGTAATCTATGTAATCAGGCAAACCTGGATGACTCTTAACTTTCTGCTTCTGAATGCAGACAAAACAGAAGTTAGTCTTTGGACCAGAGTCTCTGAAAAAGAAGCTGATTAGCCAGTCACTTCATTTGGATGGGATTAAACTGATTTCAGATAATAAAGTAAAAAATCTTGGTGTTATTTTTGATCAGGACCTGTCATTTAAATCCCATATCAAAGAGGTTTCTAGAATATCCCTCTTTCATCTGAGGAACATTACAAAAATTAGAAATATCCTGTCCAGGGGTGATGCTGAGAAACTAGTCCATGCATTTGTTACTTCAAGGCTGGACTATTGTAATTCTTTACTATCAGGAAGTCCACAAACTGTAGTTAAAAGCCTTCAGCTGATCCAAAATGCTGCAGCCAGAGTTCTGATGAAAATTAAAAAGAGAGATCATATCTCGCCTATCCTGGCTTCTCTTCATTGGCTTCCTGTTAAATCAAGAATAGAATTTAAAATCCTCCTTCTCACATATAAAGCCTTAAATGGCCAAGCTCCATCTTATATCAGAGATCTGATTGTTCCTTATGTTCCTAACAGAGCACTTCGCTCTCAATCTGCAGGTTTACTAGTGGTTCCTAGAATTTCTAAAAGTAGAATGGGAGGCAGATCTTTTAGTCATCAGGCTCCTCTCCTGTGGAACCAACTACCAGTTTTAGTCCGTGAGGCAGACACTCTGTCTACTTTTAAGGCTAGGCTTAAAACTTTCCTTTTTGATAAAGCTTATAGTTAGAGAGGCTCAGGTTATCCTGAGCTATCTCTATAGTTATGCTGCTATAGGCTTAGACTTTTGGAGGACATAGGGACCCCCATTTCATCATTCTGCTTCATTCTCTCTCTGTTCTCCTATTCTGCAGAATCTGTTAGTTCAATCTCTAACCTTCTGCTCTCTCTGCTTTTCCTCAGAGTAGCTTTGCCTCGTCTGTTCCTGTTTGGCTGTGACGTCATCCTGGAAAGAAACATCAGCTGTGCTGCTTCCATCAACACCCTTGTTTATAGATGTTGGAGATCGGCTTGTTTTCCAGTGTGGTCCTGTTTCTCTGACCGTGACTGAGTGGAAGTGCTCTCTTCGTCCTCTGGAATGGGAGCTGGCTCGGAGCTCGTCTGCCTGGCTGTGTGTTTCCTGGACGGGGCCGCCTTTTACAGCTGCTTTTTGTGTCTCTGCTTCCGTCTCCTTGAACCCCAGTCGGCCTCGGCAGATGGCCGCTCACGCTGAGCCTGGTTCTGCTGGAGGTTTCTTCCTGTTAAAAGGGAGTTTTTCCTCTCCACTGTCGCTACAAGCATGCTTAGTGTGAGGGATTGTATTTGAGTCAATGAGTCAATGCAATCAACTGGTTTTCCTTAGACAGAAAACTTTGTATCAATTTGACTGTATGATCTGGTTGAACTGTAAAGTGCCTTGAGATGACATGTGTTGTGAATTTGGCGCTATATAAATAAACTGAGTTGAAAATTGAATTGAATTGATCTGATTATCTTTTTTTTATTCAAACATTTACAAACATTTTGCCTTATGTACAGTTTATCTAATTAGAACGACACAGCACATCTTTTAATCTTCTTATCATCTGGCTGAATAATCTAACCCAAATTATTTCTTCTATTACTAACTGATTTCTACAGGGAATTACAATTGTTTTCCCAAAACCAATTACCAAACATTCACATACTTACTGGAACTTTAAGCTGACACAGATGTTTGGTCAGACAGGAATAAAATATTTCTATTTTTATCGCAGTTTCAGGAACTACAAAAAAAATAAAACAGATTAGTGTGTCCCTCCATTCATCTTTCAGTTTCTGTACTTTAGCCCCAGGCTTATTGGTTTAGATGTTCTTTTAGGAACAAGGAAATTGTTTCATCTCACTGTGTCAGACAAATCAGTCAAGTTTTTAGGCTGGGCAGATCTAAAGGTCGCATTCAAAGGTCTGAACCCAGGCAATCAGTTTTATTGCATGTTGGTGAATTTCATCTAGATGGAAAGATGAGCAATTCAAGGGGCTGGGATTTTAGTGGATAGTCGTAATGATTGATGCTACCCTCAGCTGGGCAGTTAGTGCAACTATCTGTATCGAGGGTATTGAAATGATGACTTAAGGAGTTTTTCTCATATTGAATCTGTCGTGAGTCGTGGATCATAAAACCTGAAGCCGTCAACAAAAAAGTTATGTGTGAATTAGCAACATTTCCATCATTTGGAAGGAAAGTGGAAGGAAAATAAACATTTCCTTTTTTTCCTACAGAAAAAATATCTATATAGCTCAGTGTGCTTCTCTATACACCCTCCTTTGTCGCTTGTTTGGATGTGTGTCATTTGCTGCAACTACAACACTCTTAAATTACCTCTTTTCTAACATCTTGCATCTGGAAACATGTGATTAGGAAAGGTATTTATAATCAGATTTATGAATTTCATTTCTTTAGATCTCCATTTAGAAACAGGATCTAAAAATACATTTTTAAATTCCAGTATTTAATAATGGATTAATAATTACAATTTACAATTCCTTTAATAATCAAGTCAGAATGCATTTATGCATTCTCAATTATTGTGATTTCTGTTTCTCTTTATTATTACTTTAATAATTAAACTTAAAATGCATAATTAGATAATGCTTTTCTAATTGGATTTCAGATTGCCTGATTTAAATGTTAAATTTGAAATGGCTAGTTTTCTTTTTCAGTGACCCTCCATAATTAAAATGCAGAAAACGTAAAGAAAAATAATAAGCTGCCATGCATTCAATTCATTGCAAGAGTTCCCTTGTTTTGTTTTTGTCAGCATCACCTGTTGATGAACCTGTCACATTCCTGAACCCTTTCTCACTGCAGACCTCCTGGAAGAGAAAATATCGTACTTTAAGACTCCTATCATCAGCCCGGAAACCTTCTCATGCCTCTACAGTGCAAACTAATACTATCCATCTAGTGTTATATTGAAATCTGGCCGTTGTTGGGATCCAAACATCCCAGTCTGCTGCAGAGTCACCTGTTAACCTATCTGATTTATCCAAGGAACCCTGCCCTTGTCAGTCAGGAACAAGGAGCTGAAGAGCTGGACTCCTGTCCTATTTGCCGACTGGGAGCCCTTTGAACCAGTGAGAAAGTGATGTTTCCATGGAGATGAGGTTGGAGTATGTGGTGCTTCTCCGCTGATCTGGAACTGGCTAAAAACGATGTGAGAACTTCAAACCTTTTCATCCTCTTTCCTCCTTAGATCAGATAAAGATAGAACTGGCATAGAGTCAGAGATCTTTTCATTAAAGATTTTGTGAAAATCTAACAACATAAATCACCATTAAGTTTGGAACACTGAATAATAAATCACCTAAAAGCCCATGTATTATTTTACATCCGCTTCCATCAGTAGAACTAGATTTTAATGTCTAACTAATCTGTCATTTAGTAATTGCCGCTTGTGTTTTATTATTGATATTATTCGGCCCCAACCACTAAATAGGTGTAAATACATACTTTGATCAAAAATAAATTCACACTTTATGTTTGCTGCTCACCAAAGATTTGATCCTCATTCTTTGATTTCTGAAACTAAATCAAAATCCTGGTCTTTTTAAATGTCTGTTAATTGATTGTTTTCTGAGAAGGTCAGGAATTCATGTCAGACTCATAGATATATTGTTGAGTTAATTATTGAATACATGTCAACTATTGACTAATTAATTGTGTAGTAGCATATGATGCTAATATAATTAACATAATCCAAAAACGTTTTATTTTGGGCTTTTTCCACATTTTTCCACAATTTTTATGCCTTCCTTTTAGCCAAGGTTCCTTCATGACTAAACGTTTCCTGTCAACAGATTCTCCCACATGAGTTATTGATCCTCTATATCTACCAAGGGCCCTTTGGCTCCATTTCTCATTATTGCTCAACTTGTTTGTTGTTTTGCGATACTCTATTTTTGGATGATGGATCAAACACTTAACATGGTCAAAGCTTTGGATGTTGTCTTAAAAGGATGATACAGCTTTAAGTTTCCTCCTAACTTTATCCCAGACTTTTCCGCTGTGTTCAGTGGTCCTTGTGATGCTGTTCATTAACTAATGTTGTCTAACGATCCCTGGAGGCCTTCACAGAACGGCTGCATTTATCCTGAGATTAAGTTGAACTCTACTAATTGGGTGACATAAGAGAGCCTTGAGTCACAGTGGAGTTTATTTAGGGGTATCAAAGTAGACAGGACAATAACACAACATAGCTCTCAATTTTTAAACATTTTCTTACCCAATAATATGCTTTTCTTCTGGTGAATCACATTAAATATAATGAAAATACATTGGAGTTTGAGGCTGTAATGTGACAGAATGTGGAAGTGTGCAAAAGGGTGTGGATACTTTTTTTGGGATGAGTTGTTTTACGCAAAAGTTTTTGTTTTGTCACATAGTTGTTAAAACCCATAATGGAGGATCTCGCAGAGAAAGAGCACCGACACAAGATTCATTAAAGGCACTGTGGCTAAAAATAGAAATGAGAAAAACCAGTGAGACGTTATAGACGCAGTTTAGAAGACTGCAGACACACAAAACAACATTAAATTATTCCACTGACAGGATCTATTTTCTTGTACTGCCAGCAAATAAAGCTCTTATTTTAATTAACTATAGTTAGCACTGTTCAATAACACAGCAAAGGTACTTCTTAAATGTCAAGGGGAGAGAAGGACAATCCACAAATAAATTTGAGGCCTAACAACTTGTCTTTTTTAGGATCTCAATTGTTATCCGAGTCCCAAACCCTTTTTTCTTTCCTCTCATGACACAGAAATGTCACTCAATCATAGGCAGTCCAGCTCCATGTCAAAACAGGCTTCTGCTTGGTGACTCATTGCTAAATCCATCATCGTCGGCGGACATATGTTGCCTGTGGTATGAGAAGTGTCACTGGTGTCAGCGTGTAGCATTTTTGCTTGAGCGGGGGGACTTTTATACTCGTTTATCGGTCTGAAAGTACGCAACCAAATGGTCGTCTATATTTACAAGCATGAGACCATGGAACAAAAAAAAAAAAAAAACCTTCCAGGATTCGTCAAGGTTCATATCAGCTTGCTTTAAATTTCCGTCTCACATTATTGACATCTGCACGCCAGCGCATTGTTCGCATGCGGATGGAAAACTGGGAGATTTATTGCCATGCATGCTAGTCTTGTCATACAAGGCTCCAGTGCGATAGCCTTATCTGTCAGCGATGGGATTGGCCCTGAATAAGGTGAGTCACAAAGATACAAGGACAGAAGATGCTGGAGCAGAGAGAGTCTCACATCTCAGACAAAGGTCTGCTTTTTTAAACATACGTTGGTCAGAAATTCCCGGAGCTTGCTTACAGATGGTAAGGACAAGAGGACGTCAGAGATATGAAAGATTTATATAAGCTATTTATAGTCTGTCTACCCTTACATTTACAAGTGTGCACTGCTCTAAAGCTACAAGGCTTGTCTGAATTCTTGTAACTCCAGTCTGAAGCCACGAAGGAGTAATTTAATTAAAATGGTCTGACGATTAAATCGGAGAGCACTTTAAACCCTGGCAGCAGAATAAATCAATGAGTAACATCTGTCCAATTAATTAATTCAGAAGGTAAATGGTTCTTCCAATGTGGACTCAGATGCATCTGTAGGTGTGATTTGAAGAGAGCTACATGGAGGCTGATGTTTGTTAGTATCTAAACGTTGATATTTCAAGACATCCTTCCACCTCAAACAGGAGGACACAGCTTATAGTCGTCCCTCCTTACTCAGAAAAGGTCAAGCTAATCATCAAGGTGTTTTGAAACTTTTATCTCTAAGGACCTGTGAGCATCAAGATATAATGGATATTATATCTTATGGATATAAGATGATAGCCTGATGATATTTCAAGGAACACTGGTCCTCAAGGGCAAAGATAAGCCTGAAACAAAATGATGCTATTAAAGCAGATGAGATAGATCTAACATATGATGCAAGGACTCTCAAACGCAGTGCCGAGGTTAAGAGGTTGTGTAACAGGGGCGGGTGCTTACATAAGCTGTAGATGCAGCATAAGATAATTTTTTTAGTTTCATATCTATATATAAATGATTAAAAAATAAAGCACGTTTCTAAATAAAAATCTGATCTGATCTTTGTTTGCATTCTCTCCCAAATGGTAGAAATCTTGCCAACATTGCATCCAAGGTATATATATATATATATATGAAAAATACTCACCAATTGGTAATACCAGGAAGAACGGCAGCCAACACAACACAAAGCAGCCGACCACAATGCCCAGCGTCTTAGCGGCTTTCTTCTCACGTGAAAACTTTAGTAACCTCAAGGCAAAATGAGTGCGGCTGCGCAGCGACTCCTCCTCTAGTGCGGTGGTGTTTCCACGGTGGATCCTGAGAATCACCTGCTCCGAGTCCGACTTCTCCGTCTTCTGGCCCTCTTTGAGGCCCTGGCTCTCTCTGTGAGCTACAACATAAACCCGGCAGTACATCACCAGTATGATGGTCAGAGGGAGGTAGAAGGAGCCAACGGCTGAGAAAATGGCGTATCCTGGCTCCTCTGTGATCTTGCAGACGGAGTCGTCCTCTGGTGCCGGTTCTTTCCAACCGAACAACGGCCCGATGGATATGATGATAGAGAACACCCACAAGAGCATCACTGCCAACAGAGCCCTGCGCTTTGTCATAATAGAAGGGTAACGCAGAGGATAACTGACTCCAATATAACGATCCACAGAAATCACACAGAGGCTCATGATGGAGGCCGTGCAGCAGAGCACATCCACAGCTGCCCAAACGTTACAGAAAGCTCGTCCAAACACCCAGCGATCCAAAATCTCAAAAATGGCAGAAAAAGGCAGGACAGTGGAGCTCAGCATCAGGTCTGCCACGGCCAGATTAACAATGAAATAATGCGTGACCGTCCGCAGGTGTCGATGGCAAACCACAGATAGGATAA
The DNA here is from genome assembly GCF_016077235.1 of Cyprinodon tularosa. Lineage (NCBI taxonomy): Eukaryota > Metazoa > Chordata > Actinopteri > Cyprinodontiformes > Cyprinodontidae > Cyprinodon > Cyprinodon tularosa. The sequence goes on from NW_024038796.1 coordinate 2,590,108, forward strand.
CCAGGATGTTTCCGACCACTCCAAACAGGATGAACACACCAAGGACCATGCCTAAAACCACTGTCTTGACCATCTTGAGCTCTGGGATTAAAATCTGGCTGCAGTTGGTGCAGTTCTGGCTCAGAGAAGCTGGGGCCATGTTGTCCAGCACAGGACCCATCAACACCTAGATGGTGCTGATGCTGGACACAGTTCTGTAAAAACTTTAGCTTTCTAAAGAAAAAAGGGGCATCATTGAATTCCCGTGGAAGCTATTAGAGTAATGATCACATTAAGGCTTGTCAAAGCATAATTTAAATGATGTTGCTTCCAGCAAATGAGCCATTATCCCGCCAATGAATCAGGATGCTTCAAGAAACACTAAGAGAGGAGAGCAAGATATGCAAATGAAAGCTACTGTGCTGATATCAGGTAATCCATCTTGAAAATATTTGTGATGTTATTTTTGATACCATGCAGCTGGTGCCAAACACTGATTGAGAAGCATCACAGAAGTAGAAACAGTGGTGTACCATGCATCCTCTCTTGAAATATAAAAATGTCACTTTGGAGCCAAATCTTGAGTCTTTTGTTTTAAAAGATGGAAGGAGAATCCACTTCTCTGGGCAGAGTGGGAGGTGAGCAGCACTCAACAGACTGCCTCTTCCCATAAAACACAGGGGCATATTGAGCTTCAACGCACTCTGACAGCCTCCAGCGCCTGTGACAAGAGAGACAGAGAGCATGTTACACGGGCATCACAAACAGCAAAACAAAGCACAGAAAAAAAACAGCAAAACAAAGCAAAGAAAAAAAAACACCTATGTTTTTGCCCATTGTTTCAGGTTCGTAGTTTCCTTTTTCTTTTCCATATAGCTATTGCTCAGCCCTACTGAGTCTGTGGGTGACAAACGGTGTCTACAGTTAGTGTGAGAGCTGCATGAGGAGAGATATATCTTGCAGATTTAGAAACAAAATATGAAGTAAAGGAATGCGGAAAGCTACACTGGCATCATTTGAATAAAACAACTATTAGACAGATTGTGCAAAGTTGAACCAAAACTTAAAGGCAGAAAAAAATCCAGCAGCTCAATTGACACTTAGATGTGTAACTGCAGCAAATGCAGGATTGGCAGAATATTGACCTACGAGTGCTGAATAGAAATGAATCTCATAGTTCTCACTTTTTATTTATAGTATTAAAAAACTGCACTTCAACATTACACATTATTTTGTGTTGGATATCACATACAAGCTTGATCAAATACACTGAATTTAGCGGAGCTGAAATGATAACATGTAAAAATAAAGAAACATCAGGGGGTATGACTTTCGCTGCAAGGTAGTGGATGATCAAACTTCAAAGCTGCCTCTCTCTGTTAGTCACGCATTTCCAGTGAAATTTGATATATAAGAGTTGCTGATAAAAAGTTATTTTCTTTAATGTGAATTTAAGGCCCTTTGGTAAATTCCATGCTCTTTTGCAAGCAGATCATCAGGGTCCTATCTATCTATCTATCTATCTATCTATCTATCTATCTATCTATCTATCTATCTATCTATCTATCTATCTATCTAACTAACTATCTATCTATCTATCTGCTGAGGTGTTGAGCATGTCTGATTGATGTTCAGGTCACTTACAGTTAAGGTCTTTTTTCTTGCCTTCCTTGGAAAAAAAGCTCCATTGGATGGATGTCACAGCAAACCACCTTAAGCTCTCTCACCCACTCAAGTCAGAGAAGGAGTCTGGTAATAATGCCCATAAGGGATTTATGAGAGTTACATTTCCCTCTCTAAAAATGAAATCTGTGTGCACACGGTCTTGGACGATAAAGCTGATTTTATATTTCTTTATGTGGTGCTGGAAATATTAGGATCCCTCTGGTTGAAATATGCAGCATTTTCAAAGTGAGAGAAAATAAACAAGAAGCTTAAAAGGATAGATAATCCTACAGAAGAAAAACTAGTCTGTTACACTTCTTGGACTGTTTTGTAGATAAAAGTGAAAAATGCAACATGCTTTTGTATCTAGACTAGCCCATTGAGAACACATTTAAAAACCATTTTTACAGCAATTAGTTGGAAGCCTTTTGGGGATATACAGACTGGGTCCCCATCCCTGAATTTAGCCCTACCAACTAACGCTAAGCTACCCTGTCCTAAAAGAAAAGCGTTCCCACAGCATGATGCTTCCCTCCCTTGTGTCTCTTCTGACCAGACGACCCTCTTCCATGCATTGACTTATTTCTGGCTCCTACTTCTGCTTTCTTTCAAAATAGATTTCTTCCTTCCACTCTTTCATGATGCTAAACTTGTAGACCATACAACTTAAAGTAGGCATCTAGTCAACAGATTCCCCAGGCTGAGTTGTGGATCTCTGCAGCTCCTCCACAGTTACAATGGCCCCTATGGCTGTCGTAGGGTGTTTAATGTTTTCAAACCATCCTCGCAAAACAGCTGGATTTGTGGTAAAAACAATCAACTCTCACATAACAAAGTAAAAAATCTTGGTGTTATCTTTAATCAGGACCCGTCATTTAAATCCCATATCAAAGAGGTTTCTAAAATGTGCTTCTTTCATCTGCAGAATATTACAAAAATTAGAAATATCCTGTCCAGGGTTGATACTGAGAAACTAGTCCATGCATTTCTTACTTCAAGGCTGGACTATTGTAATTCTTTACTATAAGGAAGTCCACAAACTGCAGATAAAAGCTGCAGCCAGAGTTTTGATGAAATTTAAAAAGAGAGATCATATCTCTCCTATCCTGGCTTCTCTTCTTTGGCTTCCTGTTAAATCAAGAATAGAATTTTTAAAATCCTCCTTCTCACATATAAAGCCGTAAATGGCCAAGCTCTGTATCAGAGATCTGACTGTTCCTTATGTCCCTAACAGCAACCCAGTCTCATGGGAAAATGTACCCCCACTACGTTGGTCCACACTGCAAAACGTAGTGGAGGTACATTAATGGCCATTTTTTTGTGGTACTGTTACATTTCTTCTGCCTATACGCTTTCTATTGTTTTACGTCCTAGTCACGTGACTTTCAAGATTCCAGCTGGGAGAAGAAAAAAATATATATATGGCCGACATTCGCTCATTTTTTTGTGGAAAGATTAATGACTTGAGTTTGTTTTTGCATTAAAATGAGTTTTGATTACATTTCTAGTGAGAAATGTATAGTTTGTTGCCAGAATATTTACTCAGGGAATGTACATATTCACTTGCTTGTTCGTTTCTTGCAAAGATTTTTCAAGATAATGTGAAACTGTAACATTTTGGTATAAACATGGCTGAGATTTCTCTAACTTTTAGTGGGAAAATCAATAATTTCAATCAGTTTCTGCATTTAAATGGGTTTTGATTACAGAGCACTTTGCTCTGCGCTGCAGGTTTACTAGTGGTTCCTAGAATTTCAAAAAGTAGAATGGAAGGCAGATCTTTTAGTTATCACGCTCCTCTCCTGTGGAACCAATTACCAGTTTTAGTCCGTGAGGCAGACACCCTGTCTACTTTTAAGGCTAGGCTTAAAACTTTCCTTTTTGATAAAGCTTATAGTTAGAGTGGCTTAGGTTATCCTGAGTTTTTCCTCTCCACTGTCGCTACAAGCATGCTTAGTGTGAGGGATTACATCCGAGTCAATGAGTCGATGAAATCAACTGGTTTTCCTTAGATAGAAAACTTTGAATCAATTTGACTGGATGATCTGGTGAACTGTAAAGTGCCTTGAGATGACATGTGTTGTGAATTGGCACTATAAACCAAGGACGTAGGTTTGATTTCAACTTTGGTAGGGACACTATTCTTCAGTTTCATTGGTCCTTTGCAAAAATATGCATGCTCTTTTTTATGCTTAATGTGAGCTTCAGGGCTCATTTTGTTTAAAGAGAACAGCAGCATTTCTTGCTACATTAATACAAATCTTATAAGCACTACATGCACTAGATGCTGTTTATCAATATTTAAAGCATAACTTGCTCTGATGAATGTGGAATTAGGACTTTTTCCACTTTGAAAAGGATTGCATTTAAATTTACCTGCGACTAAGACAGTGTCTGTTTAACCAAATATAGTCTAAATATGTCTGTAATATGTGGATTTATCCTGTGTTTTCTTCTGAAGATATAGAATTGTGCAGAGGTAAACTGAGGTAAAACCCACTCTTTATTTTTTTTTCTAATATGCTTTTTCTGGATCATGCAAAATAATACATTCAAGGGACGGAAAATAAATGTATTGTATTTACATGTGCACTGGAACTAGAAGAGGAACTGACACTGAGCATTTAAAATATTAATATTAGAAGTTGTACATCTGGGCTGTAGTTACTCTGTATAGCTAATATCATGTATTTTATCTATGGCTGAAACAATTAATCATATTAACAAATTATTTAAATAATCGTGCACTAATTTAGTAATTGATTAATCGTTAACTAGAGTATAGGGCCACTTAAATGTGCCTTTAGCCGACAGAGTGACCCACTTAGAGCAGGAATTATACCAAGATTGTAAAAAAATATGTAAACATTTTGCATTTAGGAAGTAAAACATTTTTGTCTGTCAATATTCTGGATCAAGAATTCCTCCAAAGGAAACGTTTAAACGTTTCTGTTTTACCTGGTTTCATTTCATAAAAGATCTTCTTTGAGGAGCCTTTGGCTATCAGATTAAAAGATAAATTAAAAGAAATCCTAATGTTGTTAACTTACATTTCTCAAGTTCCTCAAATCAAAAAACTCTCTCCTGCTTCTTTCCAGAACTCCAATCAGAAGCTTTTGCCTGTTTTAGCGTAGATAATATTAAGTTTTTTAATTTGACTAGTTTCTTGGCCCAATATTAATTTATTTTAGTGTCTTTTTTTTCGCGCTCCAAGCACCCGCACCCGCACACATACAGACTAGAAAACACGCAATCAGAAAGAGAGAAGGCGGAACTTAAGGCAGAATAATCAGAGTTAAACCGCGCAGCACAGTTGATGCGCTGCTATGTGAAAGGGACAGGAAAGAGCAGGCAGCTGCAGCTACCAGGCAGAGAAGCTGCGAGAGGAAAAGAAGCGGCTGCTGTATAGTAAATTATAAACATGTTGTTCACTTCCGATTATTGGTAGGGACAAATAGGTCCGTCCAAAATTTTGGTAGGGACATGTCCCTATGGTCCCTATGCAAACCTACGCCCATGCTATAAACTATATATAAACTGAATTGAATTGAACTCAGAAAGCCAAATTTGATTTAATTCATATGACTCTGTGTGTAGTTAATTGAACACAAATATAAAAAGTTTGTAGTGAATGCAGGTTTAGTGTTTCACTCAAAACTTAAAAAGAGAGCAACAAAAAGGTCAAACTGACTGATGGCAATTATTTTGCTGTTTTGACTTGATTTGTATCTTGGGCTTGTATTTTTATTGATTCTCAGTGTGTTAATATCCAGAAGAACCAACACCTATAGGGGGTTGCTGAGTGAAAGGGCATGCATGCTGGGTGCCTCCCACCAGAGAAAGGCTCCATGTTGCAATAGCTGTATAACACCTGTCTTTTAAGGGAATAGAAAAAACATTATTTCTTTGGTCCTCTTCCAATGCAGGGCCATCTACAGGTATAACGCTCCATTTGGCTGCTTTCCAGTTAGAGACACAACAACATGTTGAGGTGGTGGACAGCTGGGCTGAGCCTCTCCACAGCGCCGTTCCCTATATAGTTATTTTATTTGGTCAGAGGTAAAAAGGCATTCTGGCACAGATGTAATCTCAATTTCTTCACCGCTTTGCGCCGGAAAATCCCAGCTCTATAAGAAGCCTCCTATACCTGCCAGAAAGTTCATTTCTGGCGCAATAAAATGACAATTGGACAGAGATGGAGCTCTCACTCAGACAATTTCTCCATAAGCCGACTGAAAATGTTTCTATGATAATTGATATCAAATCAAAAACATTCATATTTCTAAATGTCTTTAGAAACTAAATTTAAATAAAAAGAAATGTGGCACAGAGACACTCCCTTTTATTAAGAGAGACGAGGTCTGAATTTGGATCAACGGCGCGCAACAACTTCAGATGCACTTCAATCATTTGTGACAAGTATAATCTAATACCTTTAGATACTTTTATGATTAACTGCAATTATAGTGTAAATATAATCTCTAAACAATGGTATTAACAGCCACTGCAGCACAAGTGCGGTTAAAAGGTAGGACAGAGAAAAAAGGCAAAGTTACGCACAAGGAATAGTTCTCAGATATTTAAAATTAACATCTCTGTGACTCACCTAACTTTCAGTGTCTTCCTGCATCCCGATGGCTGGTGCGCTGATCGGGTCGGATCCCGCTCTGATTGCTGAGTCGCGCTGGGAGGCGGCTGGCGGAGCGCCAATGTGCGCTCATAACGGAGCGCGCTCACATCTGCCAAGCCAAGCGCAGGTGCTAGGAGACTCCTCAGATGATGATGAGCAAAAAAAATCACTCACTGCTCTCTTGAGTTATTTTTTCTCTCCCCCCCACCCCCAAAAAAGGCTGTCCCACCCCCACCCCCCCCACCATCATCCTCATATCACCTCATCTCGGCTCAGCATCACTCCCTGTGCGTCATCGCATCCAGTCACTGTCGACCCCGCACGACTTTCCAAGCGGTCGTCACTCACCTTGACAACTGTCAAACTGCAGAACTAAACAAAAAAACAATTGTCCTGTCTTCTGACATTGGATGTAATCATATATTCCTAGGTTTACATTTATTTCAAATGTCTTCTTCAAATAATACAGGCTGAAGAGCTGATGAAAAGCTTATTTCTTTTCACTTGTGACACTTTTTACTTTTTTTCATGACACTGCAATAAACCATTGATATGTTCAGCAGGAAATAAAAACATAAAATATTCCCTTTTCTTTCTTACTTCCACAAAGTTTCCAGTTGTAACACTGCATGTTTAAAATAAATAATTCTAAAAGTTTATTAAATACTCTATGGTATATATGACTAGGAAACAAAATTATTCCTGAAATTTAAATGTATGGTCTCTGACTTTTAAACCCATTTGGAGCAACTACTTGTCAAAATAAACTTTTCTGCCAATAGATTTCTTGCTGATTTGTTTGCTGAGGTTTGTTTTTACAAAACTTACTAAAAAATAATCTTATTGTGTTAACCCCAAACCTTTTCAGAAATCCTCATGTCCCTTGGATATTATAGCTGTCGTGATCATCAAATTTTATTTGACCAAATAAACAGTGTGCATATTTGAGAATGAAAGGAGACCTATATTTAAAAAAAATACTAAAAAGAAAAAAAAAGAAAGCCATTTGAAATTTGGAGCTTGGCAATGTTGGAGAAAACAGACATGTAACTGCACTTCACGCTAAATGCAAAATCCCTGTGTTGATATATGAGGGTGGTATCAGTATGGTTGCGTTGATGCTTTTTATCAGTAGGAACCATGGAAGCTGGGTTAAAGTTGATTGGAAAGGGAATAAAGCGAAATACAGAATGATCCTACAGAAGACCTGTTACATCCTGCAACAGAGTCGTGACCAGAGGGAGGAGGCTCATTTTCCAGCAATAAAACAACAAACAGCAGAGCTACAGTTAACAGCCTCAGTCAAATCTTCTTTCACTTTTAAAATCTTCCAGTCAAATGCAGGCCGATTATTATTATATGTATGTATCATAAATGAAGAATTAATGTTCACACACATGCTTCATAAACTGGGATAGACACTGATTTGCTGCTCTAGTCTCAAAAAGAGGAGGTTATATATAGTTGCTCTACACTGAATATAAAACAATGACACATTGTTCTTATTTTTATCTATGAAAGAATAATCAAAGACTTTTCACATTACTTTCCCATTCAGCAATTATTTGCTTTTATTACTTATTTCCAGACTCCATATTTCAGTCATATCTAGATTAATTACCATTGTATCCCTTTTTCTTAAATCCATCTAATAAACATTGCAAATTATGGTAAAGTGAGTTGATAATTGAATTAACATCTATGAATATAATATCTATTCCCATTCAGCAAAAAAAAAAAAATACCATAAAAGAATTATGAAAGCATTCATCTTCTTTACTTCTACAACCTACCTGACATCTGTTCTGTATACACTAGATACATAAGTCAGTGCAATTAACATGTGAAAATTTCAGTTAGTTCTTAATTATCCACAATTTTTTTCAAGCATGCTCCATGTTTCATCCCATTAAAAAGGAAGGGAAACAAATCACTATGAATAAAAAATGTACAAAGATTTTTTAGAGGAGGTAGTCACTTTTCTTCCACACTCTGGTCAATACCGCAGTTCAGCCAGACAGCATTTATCGTTTTTCATGAAAATGTAGAGTTCACCCGAGCAGCAGCCTGCTTAGACAGATGTTCAGTCCGTCTGTGAAGTAAACTGACCACTTAAAGAGCTGCTTCAGCACTCAATCAATGACCAGACTTTCATCTTACAATGCTTGCCTTTTTTTTTTGCCCACCGGAGGTTCTGTGGAAAAAAAAAAAGTCGACTTCTTCATGTTAAAAGCAAAAATCACGAGCACAGCTTCCTACTCTCTGAAGGCACAAACCCAGCAGAAGGCACAGGAGGATATAATTGGACGTCCCTGTTATGTATGCACAATAAATTGATTATTTCATCAAATCAAATATGAGAAATGGAGCCGCTTTCAGAATTGACAAACAATTTTCACAGCAATTTGGGTTAGAACTGTCATTACCTTTGAGGAGATTACCTCTATCTTTGTCCATGCATACGTGGCGCTGGAGGAGAGATCAGGGGGAAAAATTCACTATTAACACAACAAAAGTTGAGCAATTATGTCATGGATTGAAACAACCAATGGTTCTCATCTGCTTGCTGAGCTTGTTAATTTCTGGTCTGTGTGTTGCAAAAGTAATTAAAGCAGTCTGACTCGCCCATTCACTGAGGGGAACTGCAGGGTATGAAACATACTGAGATCAATATCTCTGCACAGGAATACACATTAACCATCACAGGGGTGACAACCCTGAGCCAAGCATTCACAGTAATGTTGGCATTTACAGTGACATTCAGTCTAATTGCATATCAAGAGAGTTGCCTTTCAGCAGTCCCGACTCGGATAAAATTCTGATAAGAGTTCAGATTTCAGCAGGTAAATAAAGACAGCTAACATCCTCCTGCAGCTGATGCAAAAATCCCCTCCTTTCATTCAGATGCATTTGTCATTGAAGCTCTTGCTTCCTGCGTCAATGTTGTCATCCTTTCCTTTCAATATCCCAGCTATACTGTGCCTGCTTTTGTTTAATTCATGAGCTTAAGGCTAAAAAACAGAGTTTTTCATTATGGTAAAAATCTGATATTTCCGTCATCACTCAGATGAGGCTCTGCAGGGTGGGTTTCAGCAGTCAGCCGTCCTCCTACACACAGATCGACTCCATCCTTGCACCTGAAACGACTGAAAGCATCAGAGTTAACATAGTGGATTGGAAGAGTCATGACTGTGCCGTGCAGCAGCTACCTGGTATGAGCGTCAACACATCACTGTCTGGCACCAGCTTGCTGGATTTGGAGCCAAGTGCCTTCATTCTCTGATTAAATCAAAACTGACAAACTTTTTCCTAATTAATTTTTCTCGATCATCTCCAGGACTCCGATATGGTTATACATTCACATAGAGCCATCTCAGACCCTGTTTCCTCTCTCTAAGGCAAAGGGATAGTCATTAAAAGGGATTTTGCTACATCAGTGGTTAATATGATGTTCTCATTAGCTAGGTGATTAAATCTGGGAAGAAGAGCTTCACATTTATCTTATCTCTCTAAGAAAGTGCATTAATAAAGTGGAAAGTGAGATTGAATGTAAATGGCTTAGCTTTTTATTATGCTATTATGCAGCCATGTTTGTAATGCTGCATTAGAACGTTTTTTTTTTTTTTCTTTTTTTAGGCACACAAGCTTAGATTAAATTATCATTAAATCAGTGCAGGTTCAATATATATATATATATATATATATATATATATATATATATATATATATATATATATATATATATATATATATATATATATATATATATATATATATATATATAAAATATATATAATATATATATATATATATATATATATATATATATATATATATATATATATATATATATATATATATATATATATATATATACAGTACAGTTATGTGAAAAAATCTATAGTCTTATCAATTTCAATAATACTACAAATTTCATGTAGTATACTTAAAATACTTAAAAATTTATTTTCTTACTGAAAATATATTTTTATATTTTCAAAGGTCAAAGGAGGACCTTTGACCTGAGATATGCAGTTTGCCATTTTCTTGACTGGAAATGAAACCAGACACTATGGTGAGATTAGAATAGTGATTTGAAACCAGAAGACTGTATGGAGCCTGTGTGACTGAATTTAAAAGAATTTGGTATCTGCCATATCTCTAGATTAAAAACAGTTTACAGTGAAGGACATTCAAAACAACTGGCAACATCTGGCATCAAAGCAGGTCCACCCTGAAATCCGTCCACAAGACACTAGAAGAAATTCCCCTAAAAGGATTTGAGCTGCAAGTTTATTCATATAATATATTTCAGTAGCGTTTCAAATGTTGCACATGAGAATAAAAGAAAAATTATAACAGTGGCATAAAGTTAACATGGTCTTATAAATCTAATGAAAATGAATAATTATGTAAGATAAAAAGAAGAAAATAAAGAAAAAGATTGTAATCTTTATACACAGGGATTTTTAGGTGCAGCTAAGGGCCAGGGGGGGTCTGGTTTGGGGGCCAGCGGATTTTGTCCCAGCTTCCTGCAGGGTCCCTGCTGCCGAGGCCTACAGCATGCACTGGGAGGGTTCTTAGCCGAGTGTGAAGTGACTGGGATGACAATCAGGTCCTCCAAGTCCACAGCCACGGTTCTTGACTGGAAACAGGTGACTTGTCTCCTTTAGGTTGGAGTAGAGTTCCTACCTCAAGTGAAGAAGTTCCAGTTTCTTGGAGTACTTTTCACAAATAAGGGGAGAATGGAGCAGAAGCTTGAAAGACGGATCAGAGGTGCTGCTGCTGCTATAATGCGGATGTTGCACCAGTCTATTGTGGTGAAGAGAAAGCTGAGCGATAGACAAAGTCTTAGAAATATAACATATCAAGACCTGAGGGAGTGCATAAGGTTCTTGTCGCACAAATCAACATTTCCAGCGTGGGGGAATTTTGCAGCTGCTTACAAAGGCAACTAAAAGCCTCCTGGAGAGTTTTTTATATTCATATGACACAAAGATTGAGCTGTTTTGCCTCTATAGAGACGAGAAGGACTGTAGAAACTAAAAACAATGCTTTCAAACCTGTGAACACTTTATAGACAGTCAAGCATGGTGGTGGCAGCATCATTCTTAGAGTCTGTCACTGTATTAGAGCAGTTCTCAAGAAGTTCTTAGTTCCTAGTTCTTCAACTTCCCATAAAATCAACAGCTTGATTTCTGGAATGTGGACAAAGTTAGTTGCCAAGATAATTGGCCAAAATGTAAATAATTATAGGATAAAGCAGACAACCACTGAAGTTCTAGACTGGTTTAAAACGGACAAGCTTTTAAAAAGTATGTACAATGACTTACAGCAACAATCCTGCCAGCGTTATGAACAAAGCTTGTTGATGACTTGAGGTGAAACATACTAAGAAGCATTTAAACCTGTCCAGGAAATGTTTGAACATTAATATCTGATCTTTATTATGTTTTGATTTGAGGAAATTTAAAGTAAATCCAGACTTTTGCCCCAATATGTTATTTTTAGAATCTAACAAAGTTATATGTAAAATAATCATTTATTATTATATATTGAAAAAAAGGAAAGGTTAATATTCAGTTATTAAAATCCTAAAATCCGCTTTCATATTAGTAATAAGTGTGTTAAACTCTGTTAACTTCGGGTTTGGAAATGTGCAAAAAGGCAACTAATTACAATTCTATTTGTTGTTAGAAGCAGAAAACCCAAATTGAATGTGAGTCCCAAACATTGTGTTGATGCCACCGTACTGTCACTAAATCTCAGCCCAAAATGTTGCCCCATTTTCTGTGGAGGATAAAGATCTTGAAGGTAATCTCTTTCCCTCTGAGAGCATTAGAGGGAAAAATCACAACACGGAGGATTGACATGAAGCAGCATGTTTAAAAAAAGCTAAAATCCTGTTGCTCAGCTGCACCTGTGCATATTAGATCACTTCTACAACCTGTTGGATCTGCATCTAAAGAGGCTACGCTCCGAGCTGAATGCCTGATTGTTCACATGTTATAATTACGTTTGCTTTTGGGCTTTTAGTAGACTGCAGGCCTGGGTCAATCTGCAGATGCTTTAATGGTGACTGACATAATTAACTCCAGAATGAACAGCTCTCTAATTATGGCCTTCATGCTGCTCTCAGTCTTTAGCATCATGCTCAACGGTTGTAAGGGGGCAAATGCTGCTGTCTTCCAAACACGCGGATGAACAACCATGCATGTACACACATTCAGCTCGAGGGCTCAGAGCACTCAGCTGTTCTGTGCAGGCATCACAGTCTCATGGCGGGGATTATCCAAGATAACAACACACTCTGGCCCCCCTCTGACTGGTGCCTATCATCTGATTAATTAATAGCCGTTCCAGATGTCCCATTGACAGTGTTGTCATTTGGTATGTGAGAGGGCTAAAGCCAAGAATGTTTGTATTTTAGACTGAACCTGTGAAGCCCACATGCACTGCAGCAGCAAACGTCAGGAAAGCAATCCAGACCAAAAATGAAGTAATGTCTAAAACCAAGCAGCGGCGGTGGCAGCGTTACCTACTAACAGATCAATCCATCATTCAGACTCTGCCTCCATTCATTTTGAATTCATGACTGTAAAATAATTGCAAATTTATCCAGTCTGGCAGATTGTTACAAGGCTTTGGAGCAGACAAAACTAAATGCCACGTTTCTAAATTTGGACTGAGTGGGGGTGTTTGGGTGAGGGGGTGGGGTTCATTCATTAACCTTGAGTGTAGGTATTGAACATCACAGCGAGGATCCAAAACAGATAAGAGGAGGGTTATTTAGCATACAAAGGCAAATGCACCAGTGACACAGATTGGATGTTCACTTGGGAGAGTCAGTGAGCATTAGATGGGCAAGATTGGTAAAGCAAAGGTCACAGCTTACCTCTGTTGTCAACAGAGAAAACAACCTGCAAATGCAACATGAATGCACTATCAATTACCCAAAGAGACATTGATACATTGTATATATCTCCGTATTAGTTTAGTGCAACACTTAAACACATTGTTATGTCACAAACACAAATTGCATTATTTTTACAGGATTTGTTGCGATAGAACAACATTATTTTTGTCAAATAGCTTTTATTTATTTATTTATTTATTTCTGTCGTGATCTTGGTGCTGATGACTGGCCTGATTACTCATCTCATTCACCTGCCTTGCTCTGGCCAGTTCTAATTACCGTTCATCTGATCCACCTGCTTCAGTCTCTATTTAACCTAACTACTTCCAGTCATCTGTGCCAGATTATGCAAGCCTTTTGTGAGAGTTCTCTAGCGTTGTTTCTGATTACCTGATCCTGACCCGTTCTGCCTCTGGACCTCTGAGCCTACCTCTCCCCGTTCTGATCTGTTTGCCTGACCTTTCCTCGGACTCCTACTGGATTTCTGCCTGTGTACCGAACCTGGAACTGATTTGAGACACCGTCCTGGATTTTCCTTCGGTTCCGCTTTGGATCGCTGATCTTCTGGCTATGACTACTCAGCACATCCTTGACACTGGCTTTGGCTTCGCCCACTGGTTTATCCTGCCTTCCTTCGTCTGCTCGGTTCTGATCTCCTGCCTGTTCTCCGACCTCCAGGGCAGCCGAACAGCTGGAACCAACCTTGCCCTCTGGGCACAGACTGAATTTTAGGAAAAGGTTAGTGACTCACAGACTCATCATCCTCCGCCAGACAGGCGTGGTCACAAACCTGTGTTCTCCTCCTGTAGAGGTTACGGCCTTAGATACTGTGATGAGACATAGCTTTTATTTTGAAGGTTTCAGGTCAATACTATTATTATACGTCACACGCACTGCTTGTTAGTTAGTTAGTTAGTTAGTTAGTTAGTTAGTTAGTTAGTTAGTTAGTTAGTTAGTTAGTTAGTTAGTTAGTTAGTTAGTTAGTTAGTTAGCTAGTTAGGGCCAAGATTCAGTTTAGTAACACATAATCTGTAACGTGTTAACCTCCTTCAGTCAAGTATTTAAAACTACACTCTCTGTCCGACCATTTCGTGACAGACGCCGCCACTGTTTTCTACCGCTACGTCTTAAATAAAAATATTTTGTTAATCCTTACTGTCTCTCTGTCTCGAATACTGGGTCATCTTTTTCTCAGCCTGACAATTTTTAAAAATAACAGTGTGGTGTGCAGCCCTTTTGTGAAAGCACCACTAAATAAAATCCTGTGCAACCAACTGCCCTTTAGAGGTGACCTATTGAGTAGACACTGTCCATCTGTGTGTAATTTAATCTCAGTATAGATGCAGGTGTTCTTTGGAGGCCTCAGAGGTTTGTTGGAGAACAATAGAAGACAAACGGTTTGACAAAGTCTAAGAAAAACAACAGACAGCTCAAGGGTAAAGAGAGAGAGAAGGGAGCACCATTCAGTTCTTCATTCAAACAAAAAAGAGCCAATAATTGCAAAATAATATGTGTAGATGAAAACTATCATTCTGAAGACAACATCCCCTGATGAAACAATGCGGTGGAAGCATAGTGCTCTGGAGATAATTTCTTCAACAGAGGCAGAGAACCTTGTCAGGGTTGATGAGGACAAAGGATGGAGATACAGACAGGAAATGTAATGACATCAAACCTAACAAAAGCTGCAAAAGACTTTAGGTTGAATTGGAGATTCACCATCCCACAGGGAAAGGTTAGATAATAGACTATATGACATTTGAATGGCTCAGTTAAAGGCACACTATGCAACATTTTTCAGTTAATTAATGTGTTCCATAACGTTATGGATGATTAAATGAGTCATTTCAGGTCGAACAAAGGTTTTCTCGGCCGCCCTGGTGGTCTGTGGGGGAAATACCGCACTTGCAATTGCAGGAGCACCGACCCGCACCCACAGGCTCAGAAGTCTCGCGAGAGTCAGTCTTGCTTTACGGCGAGAACTGCTACACGCCCCCAGTTAAAAGCATTCTTGTTGCTAGCACATTGGCGATCCTTGTGCAGTTATGCTACGTTCACATCGGACGCAGCAAAATCACGTCTGCTGCTTCATTTTTGCTGCTTGTACCAGTTAGTTCTGACGCGCGGCTGAAGCAGCTTTGCTGCTCTGGCTGCGCGGTGCAAAAGTGTGTCTGACGCGCGTTGGGCGGAGCTTCACTATCCTTTCTCTGCCTTGCAGCTATATTTGCTGTGATCAGTGGGAATAAAGTAGTTTCAATATGTGTTTAAGTGAGAAAATACACCTGAAAACGCAATCAGTGCCGTCAGTTCATTCAGATTATCATCCTGCCTTCAATATTTTTTCTCTCGGAGCCGCTCAGACCCCCACATACCAGCGGTGCGCCGACAGTAGGGATCCCTTCATCAGCAGCCTCTGGCCTGGTCGCCTCCTCGCGGTTCACCACGGCAGCTGGTAGGTGTTTTTCATCTAAATAATCCAAACTGCATATTCTGCCGGCAGATTTCTGCATTTTAAGTTAATTTAGGCGTCAATAAACTGTTTAAGAGGAGTGATCATCAGCGCTGTGTCTCTCTCCCTGCGTCAGATGCTTAAACGCGCCCGACGCGCTGCTTCAGCTGCTCAGACGTGCTGCGCCTGCTGCTCAAAACGCGAAGCGGGACCTTTTGCTGCGCCTTGACTTTACGTTGCATGTAAACTCGCTGCTTCTGTCGCGCCAGCTGCGGTGTGAACGCAGCATTAGTCATTCGTTGCGTTCGCCTGTCTGCTAAGCTCAAACAACCCAGTCTCATAGGAAAATGTACCCCCACTACGTTGGTCCACACTGCAAAACGTAGTGGAGGTACATTAATGGCCATTTTTTTGTGGTACTGTTACCGCGCCTGGCTTGACGGAGAAACCAGGAGAACAGCTGTGCATATTTACGACAGTGCACTTTTACTTTCGCCCTCTGGGGGGAGCCTCGCTGGAAAATCAACACCGGTTGCATAGTGTACCTTTAAAGCACAGATCTAAATATAAATGAGAAATAGCAGAAAGAGTAGAATTTTTTAACACACAGGCACTCCATCCAACTTAACTAAAATTTGAGTAAATGTTTAAATAAGAATGGACTAATAATTCAGCTAATGTTTACATATATACACCTTTAAAGATTTTATTCGGATTGTTTTTAAAACATATTTTTATTTAACATGGAAAGTTATGTTTTAAAAGAACTTAAATTTTTCCCTCACTCTCACACTGTGTTGATCTATTGAATAACATTTCTAGAAAACCATGCTGTGGTTTTAAGATATAAAGACGTACAGTTAAACTTCCTATAAAATGCATCATTTAGCTTTTCACTTTAAAAAAAAAACAGACATGGTTACATCTGCAAATCTGCTTAAAAACTAAGCAATGTTAGTGAGGGTAGAGGGCTTTGGGATGAGCAACGATTCAGCAGGAACGAAAAGGACAGATGAATTGTTTTAGGGCTTATCCTCCTCCTGGGATCAACAATAGAAATCTAAACTATAACAATGGAACTCATGCTCAAGGTCAGCATTTACACAATCACTATTGACTCATTCTGCCCAAAGCATTTATCCATATAAGCATCCATGTTTAATTATTCATTTCAGGGCAAATGTCCAGAGCTCCAATATTTAGTGGTTGTACTTATTCCATCTTTGATCATTCCTGAGGTGGCTTTTTGCCCTGCATGACTAATTCGATGATATTATGTTCCTCTGTGGACTGAAATACCTAAACAGCAGCCCTTAAAAGGCACAGAGAAATGTTGTATTTTTTATATTTCGTCTTGTTTTTTTTTTTTTTACACAAATTTGCAGTTAACTGTTCCAAATGCCAAAAGCGATTTATTGCATAATTTGATGAATAGGACAAATCCAAGGGACAGATGTGTCCTTTTTGAAAAGACATATGATCCTTTCATCTGCTTAGTGCTGCAAAAATGAAGTTATGTAATAAGTAAAAAAATGCATCTAAAATGATGTCAAAATGTTTGATAAAATGAAGTTCAAAAAATCTAATTTACTGATTATCTTAAGAACGGAATGATTCCATATATATATATATATATATATATATATATATATATATATATATATATATATATATATATATATATATATATATATATATATATATATATATATATATATATATATATATATATATATACATTATTTTTATTATTATTTACAATAAATGAACTGAAGCCCCGTAAAATTAGTAACCATCCTGGTGAAAATTGATGGAAATCTTAACAAATAAACTAAAAAAAAGCCCTTGGATGAGGCAAAGTAGCCTATAGGTTTCAGCTCCTGTTTCATAAGAATGCATCAAAATCTGCAAAATGTGCAGAAACTCTATGATCTGGGAACACTCAGTTATTACAACGCTGTCCTGTGAAACAGAGCTGGACATACACATCAGAAAATTAATCCTGACAGCTCTGTATCACTCTGCTTTGACCTACGGGCTTCAATAACAACCCACTGCGCCCTCTTGTGGGTAAAAGTGGCACTTGCAAGTTACTTCTTTGTCACTGATTTTAAAAAGTGAAGCAATTGCATTCATTACACATAGAGTTGAATATTCCAAACCTTTTGTATCCAGGTTAATCACCCTTGTAAGATCAGAAATAAAGAATTCCTAAGAAAGAGTTAAATTTTAAATAACCATACTCTTTGATAATCAGAATTTAAAAATAATGAGGTTTTAGAAAAATCCACTTTATTTCTAACTGACCTGTATAATATTTTTGTTTCACCCTTTAAAATGGGTGACAAATATATAATTTATTGAACATTTTAAGATGTAAAATATACTGCCTTAAATAAACCTCTCCTATAGTTTATCTACTAAAAATAAATTGATGCTGATACAAAACAAATTTATTTCCTGTTGATGACGAGAGCTGCTTATAGATAATAATTGATTCTAGATTAAGAACTGGACATACCTACTTGAATGAGTTTCTGTTTGTACTAGGGAAGAGAAATAATGATATATGTGAGGGTTGTGAAAGAAAAGAAAATGTGGGTCATGTTTTGATGGATTGCATTAAATATGCGACTGAAAGAGAGAGGATGAGGAAAGTAACTATGAAAAAAGGGAGAGAATGGAGTGTTAAAGGAATTTTAGAGACAGATGGAGATATTGAGGAAATTTTGGTTAATAATAAAGCATTGTTTTTATTTTTACATAGCAAAAATAAAAAATAGAATATAGTAGGTGGAACTACAGAGCTATACACTGATGTACAGTAGGTGGCGGTATGCACCTATAAGTTGTTTGCAATCCGCTAACCTAACAAAGAAGAAGATGAAGAGCTACGTATGCGCATAGATGCGTATGCGTACAGCAGCGTCACTGCAAATCGACGCGGAAGAATCCTGATTATAAACAACACCTCCGCGATATCACCGCTAAACTTGTTCTAGAAAGTCGCAGTCGCTCTATTTTAACTTAAGGTTATATTTTTTATACAACGTTTGCTTTAACTGTTATAGCTTCTGAAGAAAAAATATGATTGCCGCTTCTTTTATTTTTTTGTAAGTCTTTCTGCCTGAAAAACGTCGTCAGTAAAGTGTAGCAAGCTCCAGGGAAGCTGAAGAAAATGCCAGCTCGGAATATTGTATCCCATGATACTCCTAACAGCAAAATTAGATACTCAAGGTTAGCCACAGATGATGACGGCTATATCGATCTACAGGTAAGACGTGGCGAGGCGAGGGTTTATCTCATGTTTTTGGGAGAAATAACAATGCTTATCATATAAATAATAAATACATAAATTGAACTTTATTGATCTCACAATAGAGATATGTACCGCTGCATTTACCCCATTCCCTTGGGAAGCAGTGGGCTGCTACTGTGCAGCGCTTGGGGCGCAGTGTGGGGTTAAGGGTCTTCCTCAGGGACCCAGACTGGAGGCTGTGTGGATCGAACCTGGTACTTGCAACCTTCTCACAGAGCAAAAGTCCACTGCTCTAATCGTTAGGCCAATACTCCCTTGAAGGTTGTAACAAAAATGTCCGGTCTTGAGACAGGACATTGTTAAAAAAATAAGTTCCCAACTTCCTGCCGAAATCCGGGATCGAACCAGGGACCTTTAGATCTTCAGTCTAACGCTCTCCCAACTGAGCTATTTCGGCGGGTATCCATCACACGTCTTCAAATTGATGCCTAAAGGTTTATAAAAGCTTGCTCTGTGTTACGTTTTGTCTAAATTAATTATATCACAAAATAATTAGACTGAAAAGGAATCATTAGGAGCCATGAGAAATGTCTAAATTCAATAATGATGTCAAGAGTTTCATAAAATACAAGAAACTTTCTTTATTGTCTTTTGAATTTACTGAGGTTGCATATCTCTTCCATTATTGTTCATTCCTTTACCTTAATTTTTTTTAATATAGTTTAGATTTTTGTGGCCAATTTTTGGTTGCAAAGGAGATATTTGATCCCCAATCCTGGTTAACTTCAGCTATAAGTTAGATAACTTAAAAGATAAATGTTAGAGATTAGCCTATACAGACAAAAGAATAACGAAGCGATTAAAAAGATCCACGCAAGAGAGCATATTATAAGTTATGAAGTAAAACACAGTAACCTTTAGTTTCTTTCATTTTGAAATAATTGATCAAGTAAGTTGGAAAGACAAAGTATCAAGCTTGTCTAAGGGATAAATCAGATACGGTTTCATTATCGGTGCATATTGTCATAAAAGACTTATTCAGTATTACACTATAAAAATGTATGCGGAAAAAAAGTAAAAGTTTCTTAAACTCCATTTGTATTTTGCCCTTAATTTGAGGAGGTTAATTTAATGATTGACCAAAAGAAGAAGGGTTTCAGCCCTTTAAACAAAAGTAATAAGATGCTATGCACTTGAAATAATATTCTTTTTTTTGTACATACAAATTATCTCAAATGTTCTGACCTACGTGCTTAAATAGATGTAATATACACCTATTTCCAGAAAAATATACTTAGTTTACAGTTTGTGTTTGCAGTGCAGAGGCTGCAACAGAGGCCAGGGCCAGTTCTACAGGGGCACTGGCCTTTGTTGGCCCCCGTATAGAACAGCCCATGTTACAACCTACAAATCTTAAAATTAACTTCTTTAAATATGGCGTTGTGTGTAAAACTTAGAAAAAAAGAGATTCATCGGAGACCATTTGTGTCAGGTTTTGTGGAAGTTGGTTGAGGACCGCAGTGCAGAGACGAGTTTTGCTGATGAGGGTTCCAAAGGTGAAAGAGGCAAATTCAACGAACTAAAAATACAGGAAACCAAAAAAAAACAGGAGATTCCAGAGAGAGACAACACAGGGAAACAAAGCAATGAAAGGAAACCAGTACTGATGAACTGCAGAGGAGGTTAATATATGGAACACAGAACTAGGAGTAATCTGTTAATTGGGAGCAGGTGTGGACAGAAGCACATAGAAAGGAGCCAAGGGGAAAAAACTAAACAGAGAGTAACACAAAAACACAACACTGCTATTAAAAACAACCACAAAGACACAAGATTATAGTGAAACTAAAAAGAAACCCAAAGAAAGGGCAGAACCCTGACAATTTGAAATAAGGCAGTAAAAATAAATATGTAGACTCAAGATAGTCCTACATTTTAAACTTTGTGAGACTAATCCAACTACTTAAATCAAAACCTTCACTTAACATGTATCTTCATAATCCTCATGTAACATGACTGATAGACCTCTTATAGATTTTTTGCTGCCAGTTCATGTTTTCCAGTAATACCTGCTTGTCTTGGGGCAATATTTTAAACATAGCTAACTTTCTGCTACATAAAGGTTTTGATTGCCAATTTCTCTCCCTCTGCAGTTCAAAAAGAGCCCACCCAAGGTCCCGTACAAAGCAATCGCCCTCGCCTCAGTGCTCTTTCTAATCGGCTCAGTCTTAATCGTCATTGGTTCTCTTCTTTTGGCTGGATATTTTGGAGTTACCGTGAGTTATATTCATAAATAGACCTTTCATGGTAAGTTTGTATTGGTTTTACATGCAATAATTTAAGTAAATATTTTCTTCTGCATGTTTCAGCACTCTGACCGAACAGTGCCTGTCCTGATCATCGGCATCATTGTCTTCCTGCCTGGAATTTACCATTTACGGATAGCTTACTATGCATCAAAGGGCTATCCAGGGTACTCCTATGATGACATCCCAGACTTTGATGACTAACCCATAACAAAGCTTCAGCTGCAGCCTGGCTACACCTGCATGTGTTCATGTATTGCTTGCAGTTTAAAGTGGTTAAAAAAAAAAGCTTAAGGACGAATCATCTTTAATAAATCCGTGTTTAGATTTTTTTTTCTAGTTAGTATGTGATTCTTTATTTTAATAAATTATCAAAATAATCCTTTATGTATTTGTGTAAGGTCTTTTTTCAGCTTATCTATCTTTTTATTGCCAATGAATTTCACCTAAAAAATGTGATTATTTGAGATGTTTGAGTAACAAATGTCTACCTTTTTATAAACAAAAAGAAGCGACGTATCACTTTAGAATCCTGGGCTAGTTTGGTCTGTAATATGCTTATGTATTTAGAAGCTCAAGAGAACTGTTTTCTACACTATATCCTTTGTGTTTATCAGCTAAAGCTTGCATAGTTTTTTTTCTTGGAGGATTTCATGTGATTAATTCAGATCCTTTGATCTCCATATGGTGCACCTGGTCCCTCTGAGTCAGCATTATCAAACAGAGGGCTACTAAAGCAATTACAAGCCATCCCCCTGTCTGATCTCTGCTATCCACTTATAAATATCCATGATTTTGAAACAAACCAATGAAAGACTGAACCTATTTTCATTCGCAGGAGATCAAAATCGTGTAAAAAATGTTGCTGTAAAGGTTGAACTTTAATAATCCCTTCAGATGTGAGGCGGCCTGCTGCTTTCCAAAGGGTTAATTCAAAGATGCTTCCTTGCTATTAATTGCAACCCCTCGGAACAATTACTAAACCAACCATACCTGGTATTAGTCGGATCGGATTATTCTCCGTAAATCAGCTCAGGAACTTTTTTTTCAACAGAAAGGACTTTTTTTTTTTTTTTATCGCTAACAAAACACCTCTTAATGATAACCATGTTACTTACTAAATCAGCTGCATTTATACATGTGTGCCAAATAGACACATTAAAGTAGGTTAGATACACAAAAGTAGACAAAAGACAAGATTTGGAGAGCTTAAATTGACATTAAAAAACACAACCAAATAACAGCATTATAGAGATAAATTGTATATAATTGCTATGATTTAAATGTTTTCTTTGTTCTATTTATAATATACCTTCAGTTTTATAAATTGGAGTATTAGAAATGGTAAAAGATAAAAGTTTTTATCACCTGTTTTGCTTGATAACCTATACAAAGTGGATAAGACCGCTAAGGTTACTTAGAAAGTGTAGATACTTGAAAATATCTGGAATCTTTTTTTTTTCTTTTTCCTGAATTTTATTTTATTTTTTGAGGATTTCCACTATGTACACAACAATATGGCAGGCATTTCAGTTAACTGTTAGAGCAGCAAGTGCATAGAAGAATAATATTAATGCACTAGAGAATATCAGCACAAGATATCAAAGAAAAAAATTATTAGGATAAGAAAAATATTAGAGCTTGTATTGCAGATCTTTTTTTTTTCAAGAATATTGAAAAGTTTAACTGTTTTCCATAAGAGAGAAGAGTTATAGTTTGATCTTTGTATGTAACCAGTCATGAATATCCGTCCAAAGCTTCAGGGATTATGCATTGATAAAACAAATGATCAGAGCTTTCAAAATAATAATAAAAAAATATTTGTTTCAATATCAAATCTCTGTTGTAACATTCACAGCGTTTAAAATTTTTAAGCAAATTTCTCTCTTTTGGATTTAATTTTTCCCAAATCCCCTCTGCATTCCATCCATACTTGCTTCTCTGGTTTTAGTTCAGCAGGGTTGTTTCTGGCATATTACCGCCACCTAGTGGTGGTATTCCTGGGTCCTGATTGGTCACTTTGATTGAAAACCACGCCCCCAGTGAACCTTTAAATACAGCTTCATAACTTCCTCTGAAATGTATCTTATTAAAGGGGAGCTCTGCAACAATAACAAGGTGAGATCATAAAAAACGGGTTACAAATACATTTATTTTGGTCAACGGAAACAATGCTAAATTACAGAATGTTTAAACCGTCATGCTAGCCTGACTTTGGCATTTAGCTAATCAGTTTTTCTGCATATGAAAAAATGAGAAGGAAACGTCGGAGTTACCTGTAAGACTAGATGGTTATTGATGTATTTGTCTATTTGAATATTATAACTGTTGGCTGGCTAAAACTCATTGTTCAAAACATCCATCCATCAATTTTCTCCCGCTCAGCCATTGTGAGGATCGCAATGGCGGGGCCGGTGTCCGGTCCGCTACGGGCGAGAGGCGGGTTCACCCGGGACAGGTCACCGGTCTGTCGCAGGGCTCATTCAAAACTGTGTCCTCAAAATTTAGAAATTAAAGAATATGCATTTTGAATAAAATATAGCAGAAATAACCTCAGTGATAATATGCTAAGCATGTTATGAAGCAGTATTATAAATATATAAGAATGTAAATAGGAGCACGTTAGTCAAAGGAAGCTACTAATAAATCATAATTCATCAGTCAATGTAAAATATTTACTTGTAGACCCTGGCAGAAATATATTAACACCTGCTATAGTGGCAGCGAGTTTCCTATTGTTTCAGTCACCAGTCTATCCCACCCAAAGGTGTTTTTGTGTGAGGCGCTAAAGTGCCACCTTCGGCAAGTTGCTGGGCGAAACTGGGTTAATTACCGGAAATAGATGTTTACCCTTTCAAAATAAACTTTTTTTTATGTTGCAGAGAACTATATTTTTCCCCATTAGAACTATGCTTACTACTAAATAAATGTCTGGTTAATTTGAATTTGCAAATAGTTTGGCTTTACTTTAAGTAACAAAAAAAAAAGAAAAAAGTAAGCATTTAGTAATTTTGCTTATGTTCCCTCCACAAAAAGCACATTAAGAAAAACATACTCTAAAGCATTTTTGCCAAGGTCTATGTTATTTTTTAGTAGATTCTCATTAAGTGTCTCAGTAAGTGTAAAACAATATATATATATATATATATATATATATATATATATATATATATATATATATATATATATATATATATATATATATATATATATATATATATATATATATATATATATATATATATATATATATATATATATATATATATATATATATATGCATGGAGGGTACCACCCCAAATCCAGTACCCTAAGACTGTATGCCAGCCGTAAGGAAGGAGGCTGAGGACTAGTGAGCTTAAAGGAATAGTACACCCAAAACATAATTAGCCTTCATTTTCTACTCACCCCCATGCTGAACAACACTCTGGAGTACTTTTTTGATACTCCAGAGTGTGAGTAGAAAATGAAGGCTAATCATGTTTTGGGTGTACTATTCCTTTAAGAGCCACTATCCAGGAAGAAACATCCAAAATCCATAAATTCATCAAGGACAAGGCTCCAACGACATCCTCAGTGAATGTCTCAGACAATGAACAGAAGATGAGGTGCCAGAGACTCCGTCATGGGAGGATAAGCCCCTACACGGGATGTACCACTGGAACATAATCGAAGTGGCAGATATCAGGAAACCCTACCAATGGCTAGACAAAGCAGGACTGAAGGACAACACAGAAACACTCATCATGGCTGCACAGAAGCAGGCCCTAAGCACCAGAGCAATAGAGGCCCAGGTCTACCACACCAGACAAGACCCCAGGTGCAGACTGTGCAAAGAGGCCCCTGAGACAATCCAGCAGATAACTGCAGGGTGTAAGATGCTGGCAAGGAAAGCTTACCAGAAGCACCATAACCAAGTGGCTGGAATAGAGTACAGGGACATTATTAGTGAAGACTGACTTTGGCCAGATTTCTGTTTGTATAATTGTCCATATTCAAACAATTACTCAAAAAATAATCCTAAAAGAACTCCAATGGCTACTTCTGAGGATTTTTGTCATACATTTTATTTGTTAGTTTTTGATATAATCAACCTATACCTGATATATAAATATTGTTAATTGTTACTGTTTATATCTACATTTCTAATTTCATTGCCACAATTTATATAAACCAGACTGGTTTATACCATGCCAAATACTTTTAATATGTACCCTTTGCATTTATGTTATCAAAAAATATGATTTAAAATAAGATATTGCAACAAATTAAGCCCTAATTCAATTTTACAAAAAAATACGTTTCTGTTCGTGCTTTGTGTATTTTATTTTTTTTTAACAGTGTCCTGTCAGGCAATGTGGCAATAAGATAAATTTTCTTGATGCCTAAAAGAGCCCAACAGATTTTAGTTTAACAAGTGGAGCAGTACGGCTATCCCCATGGTGTTCTGCTTGATTTCTGCATATAAATAGCTTTATTATAATTCATACAAGGAGTATTAGATTACATGGACACTGCGATGTAAGAAGAACAGGAAATGAAAAACAGAAGAAAGGGAGAAAAGATTAAAGAAAGGAGATAAAAGGGGAGATAACAATAAAACATCTCCAGTCTGCTTCATCACCTGCAAAGAAATGTAAAAAGAACAACACAACCAACAGATATAGTATAAGAGATACAATAAAGTAACACCTTAGTACTATTGCTGAAGTATAAGTAGTATTATTTAGTCTGACATGACTACTGTCGTAGCTAGATAAAGATAAAGAATATAAGAATATGATAACCTTTATTTTGAAAGGTCAAACAGGAAGTGTGGTTGTGGTGCTGCTGTGCGACTAGACAGCAGTGTTTACAGCCCCTGTAGTAAAAAGAGGGTTGATGCTAATGAGAGGAGGGACAGAATCAACAGCAGCGCTCTAACTAACCCCGCGGCGTGCTCTCCTCATCAGTCCTGCGACTCTTAGATGCTTTACTTCGACTGAATGTCACTTTTTATTTGCGCACCACTTTGAGCAAGTTTAGACTGAAAACAATGCTAAATTAAACGCACTGCTTGAAAGTTTATGATGACTTTAAATGGGCTAAGGTCGGATGCAATTAAGTTTAAAAAAATATCGGATTTCTCGGGACGTCCGATCACCATGGAGGAGCGGGATTAATACCACTTCCATTTTTCTCCCTTTGGACGTTCAAAAAAATGAACCTACCTGCAACACTTTACCTCATGATTTCTGTCTAAACTTATTTTAAGCATAATTATCCGTGGGAATAAAGGAATGGGCATTTACAGCTGAAGAGAAAAGTAGAAGAGCATCCATGGATTGAGTGATTGTACTTTCAGCTGAAGTGTAAAGTGCCTCATGAAAGGTAAGGAATGTGCAGGTGGAGCTCAAACATCCTCTGCAGAAAAAAAAAGAAGATAAAACAATATATGAGATTTGAACCTCAGTAGATTGCAAGAATTAAATCTTTCTCTCCAGAAGCATCCATTTAAATCATGTCCACTCCCCTGATCTTCTGTTTATTCCCTGCTAACACATGTACTTAATCTAACTCTATCAATGAATGTTTCTCCACAGCTTAAATGTTCCCAGTAACAGCTAATCTCACAATCTTACTATTGTTATAGATATATTGCTGTTTTGGGTATTACACATTCTCCTTCTAATCTCTGAACGAGTCTTTTTTACATGTTAAACCATTCTAAAGAGGTTTATCTGTCTGCAATGGCATTTATACCAGGAGCTCAGCTCCCTGGATTAAAACGTGGAGAAACTGACAACAGTACATATGTATATATGTGGGTATCTATATATGTTTTTCTTTAAATCCATCTTCTTATATGGCATTAGAGTCCTGGAGTCCATTAAAAGATGCACCTGTTTTGTTGAACAGGATATCTGGATGGCTTGGCGTTTGTGTTGGTGCACCAGTTTATCTGCCTGCTGCTCTGTAAGGTGCAGTCTGTCGGACAAAAGCTAGTTGTTACTGTCTTACACAAAGGGCTGCAGCTGTCTTTTGCGTTTTGAAATCTGTGCACCGCTCTTCTTTACTGTGCTGTCCTATTGAAGTGTTTGTTCAGAAACCTGCATCTCTGCAGTGGCTTGTTGTGTCGGACCACTGTACGCATACTCTTAACCTCTGCTACTGGTCATATAAATAAGCAAATGTGTTTTTTTAATCAGTTTTAAAGTAAGTTTTAACATTTGCTTTTTTTTTTTTCAAACAATAATCCCCAGTGAAATCCATTTGGTCTTGATTGTTTATTGCAACTCTGGCTTGAAAATGTTCTTGAATTATTTACAGACGGCTGTAAAAACCTTTTTTTTTTTTTCAGAATCCTCCAAGTCCTTGAACCTTTGCATATGAGCAGCTCAGGTGTGACTTTGCATACTAATATCCATCATTACTTGTCACGGAGAAAGCCTTGATATTAATTCTGCATACTGCATAAAATAATTATGAATATTTCACGATCAGGGGTCAACTGCTGACAGGCCGATGGGTTGGAAGTAAGCTGTTGGTCTCAGAGACGTCTAAATTGATTTGCTGAATGTTTAAGGCTCCTGATATGCAGATTTATGACAAAGCAAAAACTGTTATCAATAAATGATTAAATGTATGCAGGTATAACGAGAGCAGTTACAGATTCAGTTCATTTCTCCACCTCACAATACAGCAAATCTCCTCTTAAAACACTTTGAAAAACAAACCGATTCTGTTCATATGCATGTATAATTTCTAGATATTGGAGGATTACTGGCACTCTGTGGATTCTAAAAAGTTCTAGTTTCAGAAATGTTAAATCTTTCAATTATTCCATTCCTACTGTGTAAAGTAGTCATAACCTGGTATTTTACATGTACAATTTAAATAACTCTGTATCGATAAATGTTTGCTACTCAGTTAGCCTGATAAACCAGACTAAATGTGAGATTAAATGTGTAATTTAGCCTGGCCCTGATGAATTAGACATCAGAAGATTGTTGATGAGAACAACCCGTTGTCTTTCAAACCATGTCTGTGCCTATTGGCCAACGCTCTGAGCAATGAGCGCAACTGGCTGTGACGTCGTAAGCACGTCAGGAAGCTGGTGGGAGAGTGTAAATAAACAGCCTGTCGGTAAAACGGCGAATACGTCCTATTAAAAATGAATGAGCGTAGAGCCTCTTCCTGCTCACGTTTCAACGAAAACCCCAAGTCGAATCCTTCCAAAGCTGAGTCAAACGAGAACTGTTCAATAGTTGTTGCCATCTTCCTTGTTGTTCTTTCTCCAGCGTTGCACAGCTTTGTCGTTCCGCCCTCAAAACCCCGCCCACTTTGCATCCAGAAATTCAAACACATCTCTGCGTTGTGATTGGCCAGTCATTTCTAGGGCCTGGGGTGTTGATTGAGGTTAAACCACTCACAGGCTAGTTTACTGGGCTACTACTCAGTACCATTTTTTATAGCATGGGAATAAAAGTTGCCAAATAATTAAAAACAATTAAAATAAAAAATTAATCTTCATTCTAGAAATCTAACATTACAAATAAAAAGGTTGTATATAGTTTGCATACCATGCAAAATTAGTAATGGTATCCGGATACAGCGTTTGAGTATTGATAATTTTTGACAATTCTTACACAATGCTACTTAAATAGTCAAACAATCAGTTTTAGGAAAAGCAAAATAGAAAGAGCTCATTCTGATCTGTTTTTTGTTCTTCCCCTTTCTATCCCCTGGGAGTAAGCATTGGAATGTGACTTGTGTTTATGCCTATTTAGGTGGATGTAGCGTTAGCAGCATTAGCAGTTTTCCGTTGTTTCCCAGTCTGACACAATAGTTAAAAATTTAGCAGCAACACTTACCAACTGCCTGTCGGCGAGTCTCTGATTAGTGGAATTGTTGCCCATTCCTCTCTGCACCAGGACCTCATGGTTCCCCCTGCGGGTGGTGAGCCCACTGGGGGATGGCCTTGTGTCACTACTTTGGGCTGGGCCTTGCCGGATCCCTTGAGGAAGATCCCAACCACAAGGCGGTCACTGAGCAACCCCAGGCCTGTTCCCAGGGCAAAGTCACGTGCCTCAATTTCTTCATCATCATGGGGGCATTTTGAACCGCTCTTAGTCTGACCCGTCAACCAAAGCCTGTTTGATGTGGGAGAACAACATCCACATCCAACCAGGGATGTTTAAACCCCCAGCAAAATATCCTCTGGGATCATTCCAGGCACTGAAACCCCTCCACCACATTAAGGTGGCATTCTTTTGGAGGAATAGAGATGGGGATGGTGATACGAACATGGGCTAATATTAGCACCCCTCCAGTTTTTACGACAATACAGGGGGACCAAAATCAAACACCCGATTGCTCAACACCCTCTCAAAACACACATTTTATCATGTACAAAGTTAGATTTCCAGTCTGGATATTAATACTAATAGTAAATATTTCACTGTTGTGAAAATCTCATTCATTTCAATTAATTTCAGTCCACTGCAATTTTTTAATCCTGTTCAGATTCAAGCACATTTGTTCCAATATTATCCTAAGTATTGCCCAGAGCAATCACAGTTTCTGATTTCAAGGCAGTCCCACTGAGTTGTTAATCTTGCACCACTCAAAAACAGTGGAAAAGAATCAAGAACCACTTAACAGTAGGAAACCTCCAAACTCACTGTTCTATAGCACCTATAGCCGTCTACCATGCAGTATACCTAGCATGGTTTTGTTTTCTGCATCACAGATTCACACATCCATTCCCTCTCCTCATTAAGAGCCATCTAAACATCACAGGAAGGAGTCTCATTGTGTGAATACTCAATATATTCAGATTGTTATGTCACTATTTGTGCTACAGATCCTGACCTCACCTTAGAGCTTCAGTTAGTTTTATGGGACTGACCTGCGTTTGAGTTATAGGCAGTGATGGACAAAAGCTCAGGAATTGGATACCGGTAATTTGTTTTGTTTGAGCTACTGTACATTAAAGCAGATAATTTTAGGAGAGAAAAAAAAAAATCAATCAGTCTCCTCATGCATGAAGCACATGTGTAATTTATGGGTTTAATAAAAGGATTCTTTCAGTTTCTGCAGAATTACAGCAGAAAACTTGAATGCAAGAGAGAGACCGCTACTGAGGCATTGGAAAGCCCTCAATAGCGGTTATTGTTAAACTGAGTAGTGCCATATGTTATCAGCAATCACTGGTAATCCATATGCAGTGGGTTTTCCCTGGGATCTCCTTTTGTGTAACAATACAAATGAATGGATTTTCCAAACTAGGTTGTAGCACCAGAATCCATATCCATGCATCGACTGCTCCAGTCCACCGGCTGGTTGCAGAGTTTTGGAACCAGTCACTGGGTTAATAACTGTGATTTCCCCGATACAACTCTTTAGTTGATCGGTCATAGTTTCTGCCTCAGAAACACTCGTAGTTGCTGCAGCACACAGGTTTGTGCAAAGGCCACGGCCTGTTAGGATTAGGAGGGATTACTAAGAGAGTAATACTACTGCTTATCAGGCCTGTATCTGTCACTAGCATCACTGATGGGCCTGCTTAGGCACAGAGGGATAAGGCATACTCCCTCACACATAAGGTCAAACAGCCAGTTTAATTGTTACATATAAAGAGTACAAGTCAGGCGTAAAAGGGTACAACACAGCCTGAATAATTCAACATGATCTAGACGTGTATTCTTAAATAAAAGTGTTGTAGATGAGACGTACATGGAGCGATTTAGCCTGCCTGCTGTTTAAGCTGTCAGGGTTCAATCAACCTCTTACTTGGGTGCTGTTTGCAAGGGAAAGTCTGCAAGTTCCGTAAGATTTAAATGTCTGTGTAAGGTGTCTAAAAAATAAAGGATCAGGGTGGCTTTAAAAACCTTAGTTCTCCGATTCATGGAAATGTAGATCTCTTATTTTGGAGACACATCAAATTTTATCTAAAATAACCTGTCAGAGGATATATCTATGTTCAAATCTGCAGGTGTTTACCTTAATACTTCTTGCTGCACTTCAACAGCGAAAGCCTGTAAAGATCAGTGAGTTTAAATGTCACGTGTCCTCCACGTCCGAGCCTGAGCATCACATTAAAGCTGCCGAACAGGTAAAGGATCAATGCTGTCTGCGCTAGAAGAAACTCTGGAACCCTCTAATGTGCAGAACAATCGGGACTTGTTATAGCAGTGATTGATCACTGCACAGCTACATGAAAGCACATCCTTCATATGTCTCAACAGTTTGATCTTTAATTCAATTAAACTATTAACACAAGAAACAGGAGGCCAGGATTAGACTGGGTGTTAGAAATGTGCCATCCAGAAGGCTAAGTCATGCTGAGATCCAAAGCAATTTGTGTCAGTGAAATCCAGTGGAACATGGGACGATTACACGGTGTCAACATGCGGCCTTTACTTCGAAATATTTGCCTTTGAAAGATTACTTTATTCTGGTGTTTCATTTTTTCAGCAGTGAGAGGGACAAGGAATATTTTTTATACTTTTTGCTTCATTTAACTATTTACTATACTTTATTTCTTGAACTGCTTGAAATTTTGTCATGTTTACAATAAATAAACTTTACAAATGAAGTTAGGGCTTATCTGCAAACTAGAAAGAAATTAAACATAAAAAAAAGGGTTAACCTGTTTGAATTCAGGCTCATTTACTCCATTCCCCTTAATGAAATGCAGTGAAAATGCTTTCAAACGCCACTTAAACCTGCCTGTGTGTTATTTTGTTAGTTAGAAAACACCACTAAGCAAACATTATCAAAGAGACAGCGGCGTCTAGCCAAACTGCAGTCATACTTAAAGTAGATATGACTATCCACCTAAACTAACAGGACTGGAAAAGGTAATATTCTCCAAGATGCACATGGTTGCTGCAGAGTTAACATGAAAGAATTAGTCTGCATGATGCTTATTTGGTAACCGTACACAATTTTATAAAACCCCTTAAAGCATGGTGGTGAAACTATCATGCTTTGCGGAGGTGTTTCTTTAACAGGCCCAGGAAGATGATATAAGGATAATGGAGTTAATACAAGGAAGTTCTAGGTGATGCCTGTGTCATCGTGGTCATAGCAACCACAAAACTGACTAAAATTAGAAGGCAGCCGGACTTTGGATAAATTTTTTTAGTATTTTTTTGAAGGCGTTACGACACCTAACCAGGAGTCTTTGTCAATTGGTCTCTGTCGAATGAACTAGAGCCACTGTTAGTCCTGGAAGACTGCAAACAAACTTAAAACTAGGGTGTAAATTCACCATCCATCAGAGCAACAGCACTAAAAAGCCTAAGATGGACCAGTTTATATGGGAGATGCATCAGTGCCATACTCAGATCTGATATTAGCTCCAGTATTGGCTAATTAGCCGGATCGGATGAAAGGTGTCAATCCAGTCAATTCTTTTTTAATTAATATTGCTTAACACAGCGATACAGTTACAGTGAGTTTCAGGCTGGTCTATTATATATTGGTCTTTGAAATATATTTTATATAATATAAGCTTGCAGTGCACTTTACATGTAAGTGCTATTTCTTTATTTTGTTGCTAATATACTTTATTTGTCCATCCATCCATCTTCTCCTGCTTAGTCCTTGTCAGGGTTGCAGTAGGTGGCAGTCTACGGGTGAAATGCATGGTACACTCTGGACAGGTCCCCTGTCGTTTACAAGTAATATCAAGTAATTTGTAAGTAAATCGGCTTTAATTTTGGAGACCAGTGGATCGGTCATGTGGTATTTATTTGGTCATGTGACAATGATTGAAATGCAGGTCAGGATTGTGAGTCTCAAACTCACAGGTGTCAAACTGGTTTCAGAAAGTGTCGGTTGGCTGCCGGTTTTCTTTCCAACTAAACAATAGCACACCAGACTCCATTCATATTATGAAGTCATCATGTTCAGATTGGACTCCCTAAGATGAGATGACTGGAGTCTGGTGTCCTATTGCTTGGTTGGAAAGAAAACCTGCAGCCACACGGCCCTTTCTGGAACCAGTTTGACACCCCTGGTCACCGTCAGCCTGAAAGACAGTATTAATTTAGGACAATGTATCAGCTCAGATTTTTATATCAGTGCCTCATTAGTCAAAGTGTAGATGTGCTTTAGTTACTTTGATTACAAAAGGGGTGGGGGGGGTGGACCTCTGTATTCTTAACATGCAAAGCTGATAAAGACAATTCCCCAAAAAGTAACAGCTTTAGTTGCACTAAAACTGACTCTCTTCAAAACATCGACTTACTGTGGCTAAATATTAATGCATGGCTCAATTTTTAGATCTTCTTTTTTAACTTTTAAAACCATGCATCATTTATCTTCCATCTTATTGTTGTATGTTGAATTCTTTTGGGAGGCATCGTTGCTTTGTGTCATTTGATGCATTCACTCTGAATTTAATATCTAGCCTCCTTTGGAAGCCCTAAGAGTGCACATGCCAATTAAATAGCTCTGCTCTGCTGCGTGAGGAAATAACCTGCTTGTCTCTGTCTAATACTGCACCTGGAGACAGAGCCCTCCCCCTTTCAGTCTGTCCCTGTCGGGCTGGCTGCTGCAGACTGCCACGCTGTATATTCTGGAGTGGCAGCTGATTGGTTAAGTTTAAAAAAAGATGGTTTGAAATTGTCAAATGTTGCTGGAGGTTTGGTATTAAGATTAAATTTCAGAAACACTTTAAATGGAGCTACTCTATATAGCATGGTGTGGATATAAATGAGAAGGTGATGGTAGAGAGATGAGGCAGCGAAATACAATCACTTCCATCAGTTTTGCCCTCTGGAGGTGACACATAAACAATTTGGATTGTACAGATTTGTTGTTTATCTTCTGAATCCATTGCTTATTTCATCATCCCAAAGGGCAAACAGAGGGTTGCTGAAATAAACCCTGGCCTTTCTCATTTCGCAGTGATGCCTGACTGACTCTGGTCTGGAAATCAACAAAAAGGCATCAGAATATTTTGATCTTAACAGCCGCTGTACTGGTCCAGGGCTTGGAAACTAGTTCATCCTTCTGCTCCGCTATTCTGGGCTGTTTGTTTGCTTAAGTGTCGCTAAGCGATTAAATGTCCCCAGCAGATCTTGGAGTCGGTTTGTGTTTATGCGGGGCTTCTGAAGTTACTCAAATGAACTTTAAGAAGTAAAGCTTATAGGGTACTGAGGGAAGTAAATTAAGGGGAGCCTGAGTGAGCTTCCATTATGTTTGGAGGGCAACAACATTAACTTCCCTCCAATCCAATTTAAAGTGGAGGACCTCCACAGGAGCTACAGCTGTTCAGACTTTAGAGTAGCTCAACACTTTTTTTGTTATTTTTTTTCTAAGTGGAGTCGTGTGCTGGGTTCACTAGGTGATACAAATCTGGATATTTTCTTGTTGAGTCATTTGTCCATTAAACCGTCAACTGAATCTTACCAGATGCTGCTGTTTTATTCAACAAGTGCTGTGATCTACAAAGTCTTAGTCTAAGTGTAAGCAAAACTGCTTGTGCTGCCTAACATCTGGAGTTGGTACTGTAGGTCTACCTTTCAGTGTTGTCCCTGTCAACCACCAACTGCTGTTTGTCTATTCAGAATCAGACAAGACCTTATGGATGAGCTGGACCAATCCCAAACAACAGGTTAATCTGTACAAACACCTAGACCCTGAAAGAGGCCTTCCTTGTGGCTAACGACACCTAAGTCCAGGCGCATACTAATGGTTCTGAGAAGCATCAGATTTCGCTTTGCCTTAATCCAAGAAAAAACAACTCAGATTATGTTTTTAAAAAAGGCATTTATTCACCAACCTAAGCACATTTGGAATATAGTGTTTTTGCTTGGATAATGTCCAGACATTAACTGTAGGGATTACATTTATATAAAGAGGGGGATGTGTAACCACCAAGCAGTGGGGATTCGGTCACAGCTACTAAAGTCAAAGTGATGAAGGCTAAACAGGATGTACGGTTTTGTTTTTCAGACCTAGGGATGCGTGGAGGAGAGTGACGGACGGCCATGGGACTGGAGAGACGGTGGCTTCAGGCTGTCACCACTGCTGTAGCCATCTGTCTGCTAAGTAAGTATGCTAATGCAAATATCGATTGGCCGCATTTCTTATTGATGCGTTTCCATGCTTTGTATTTTTTGATTGCGTTGAATATTTCTAATTACCCCAACAGTTTACTTTCCTTTGCAGAAATCAGATAATTACATGTATTTGTGTAAAATAAAGTCCCACAGTCGAGATATTCAAAGAAAATATTTACAGCTGGAACACTTTGTGTTACATGGCACAGCTAGATCACAATTTTCCTCAAACCTTGCCACAAAAAAAAAAAAAAAAAACATCTATGACCAATATTGAAATCACATAGGATTACTTGGATCTAGTGAAGAACAGTATAGAGAAGGACAAAGCTGGGAATTTATGCTTTATATTATATATTTAGAATAGAAAAGAATAGAATAGAATATCCCTTTACTGTCCAACAATGGGGAAATTGTGGTGTTACAGCAGCAGCAAAAGTTTATAGCAGAAGTGGTCACACAATGTGGACCTTAGAAAGTGCTTAAAATAACAGAATTGATTCTTATTTCTGTCACCTCCTAAAAATAACTGACAGAGTAAAGAAAAAAAAACAAATAACATGCTGTACTGTACAGTTTTTTTTTTTTTTTTTACAATATAAATACTCTGTATCTGGAGGATAAATAATCAATAAACAGCTGTGGACATTTTACAGTAATGGATAGGTAAAAAATAGCAGCAACACCAGAGATGTGCAAAAAATGAAAGCCGCATGTTATTTAACTGACTAAGTTAGAAACTGCAAAAATCAGCATGAATGTGGCAACTTATTGAGGTTTTTGGGGACAGTTTTATAAAGTCACAGCTGCTGGGAGGAAGGATCTGTGATAACGTTTCCTAGTGCATTTAGGGTGCAGTAGTTTTTCACCATTTGGATGGTTGCTAGGTGACCTTAATGTCAATTAATGGTGGGTGGTCAAGACATTGAATTCAAATAAAAAAATATGCACTTGGAAAACATGGGTTTAT
Organism: Cyprinodon tularosa; assembly: GCF_016077235.1. Classification (NCBI taxonomy): domain Eukaryota; kingdom Metazoa; phylum Chordata; class Actinopteri; order Cyprinodontiformes; family Cyprinodontidae; genus Cyprinodon; species Cyprinodon tularosa. The sequence goes on from NW_024038796.1 coordinate 2,626,339, forward strand.
AAAAACTGATATATTTATCACCATTGTTACTAAGCTATATTATTGTCCAAAAGTTCAAAGTTTTCTTGATATTGTGCAGCCTTTCTGCATGACATAAGTAGGTTAGCATCTCGCAAGACTCACAAATTGAGTCTTTAATATGATTTAATGTAAGAACATTAACCTAAAAATACTATTGTTTTACTGTTTCACAATATTTACTATAAAAATTGAAAAGGCAATGCAGAACATTATTGAAAATCTGGGATAACAAACAATGAAGTAAGAAAATGTCATAATCTTGCCAAAAATAATGCAGCACATTTTGAGCATCTATTTAACATTCATTAATTCATATTCTGATTGTGAAACACAAACCATCTCACTGGTGTAGAATAAAAAATCTCAGAATTTGGTAGAAGATTTTTTACTGATAGTTACATTAGTAGACCAAAGCTCGTATAACGGGGTGATTAGTTAGGCTATCTGCTGCCTGCAGTCGGCTTCCCAACATGCAGCCTACAGCTGGTAAAAGTCTATGTTAAAACGGTGTCTCAAACACCTACACAGGAGTGAGAGGTGGTGCTCCTTTATAAACCAAATCACGACTCTTCCCAACTGTGTTCTTTTAGCCAGCTGAGCAGCAGTGTGCAGTAACAGGTGAGGAAGGGCAAATCTGCATTACTTTAAGCTTCATAAAGTTGAAGAAAATAAATAATTTCAGCTCTTTGGAACTAAAAATGGAAACATTTTGAAGGCATAGCTCTTTATTACCTGGGTTAGATTTCCACAGTGTTTAGATCCAAAACAGTCATCTCACTTTTAATTGGTCCAATATTATCAAATTAATGCTTGGATGTATAAATCAGGCAGAAACAATATTTTTAGTACCTAGCATTACAAGTCTGATTGACAATAAAGGTTTTTTGGCAGGTTGGATGGGACTTTTACAATAGTTAGTGACTCAGATGCTAAAGCTTAAAGGCAGAGGTGCAGACAGCTAGATAATGGAAAAAATGAGAAAAGTAAGAAAACTGAAATATAAAAGTAAACTTGGAATATTAACATTGAAATTTCATTGTTTCTGATTATTTTGGATCCCTATCCTCGATATACCTTCCTACCAGAAAGCATCCCTTACCAACATCGTCTCTAAGGATCAACAAGCATCTGTTGAAGCTTTAAGAAGCAGCAGAGGATGTTGTTGATCAGCTGGATGCAGACGGTCTGCATGTCCAACATCGTTTATCTGCAAAGCTCCCCGTTTCATGTCGAGAGAGAGAGAGTAAAGAGGAGGGGTTGCAGGTCAGACATGAGCGGACAGGAGAGAATGGGAGCAAAATCCAACTTTAACAACATATCTCTGGGTGCGGATTTAGATCAATCCGGGATTTATGCTCCCCCCCTCAGACCCCCAACCCCAGGCACGCTTCTGTGTGTGCGTACTTGTGTTTGCAGAAGGGGGGGTGGTGGTGGGATTGATCATGCTGGTCCACAGACCGTTCGTATACCCCAGGGGGTGGTGAGAGGTTGGCTGGACCAAACACAGAGGGTCCTGCTGCATCAGAGCTTCACCCCTCCTCCTCTGAGATTAAAGTAATCACCAGGCCAGATGAGTAGTGGAGCAAACACAGGCACCCAGTTGAGCACACACCCATGTTAGCACATGACAGCGAGGGAGATAAAGGAGGTAGAGGGACTGCTTCTTGCTCCAGGTGCCACTAATGGGATTGCAGCTATGCAATCTTTTTACCAAATGCCCGCATGGTTGTTGAGAATGCCCTCTGACGGCCAGGCTTTTAACAGTCTGGGAAAGTCAAATTCAGTAGCTGATCTGTGACCAGTTTCTCCAAAGATCAGTCATGGCATTGCTTTTTAGAACCTGTGTGTCGCCCTCTTCCCGCCTTTTACTGGAGGAAAGGGTTGGTAATAGATTCTCATGTCAGGGAGTGAAAATAATACCAGTCTACTCTGAAATAACAAAAATAAATGTATTATTGCATGACATGATTGCTTATATCTAAATTAGTAAAGCAGCAATGACTCCTACTGATGCTAAGATCCTTATTAACATGTTACTACACATCATTACGGCCATATTATTATAATTTAATATTAGATCAAAGCCCAACATCCTGCTTATACAAATTTTTATTTTTTTAAAGATCTAATTTAATTCTAAATTTGACTGACAAAAATTGAAAAATGGGCGGCTGGTTGCTGGTTTTTAAATGACACTTTATGCATCACAACGTACGTACTTTTTCCCTTTACTAATTAAAAGTCAATGCTGTTAGTTGATGAGGTTTATTGACCTTTAAGGTTTGGCTGCATATATTGAATCAGATTAATTGTATCAGAGGGAAAAATTTAATCATTTTATTTTAACATATTTAGATTTCAATACATGGACAAAATATAAAATAAATTAAATTTTACATAAGTTTTAGTTGTAATTTTGATTAGACGCTGGAATAAAAATGTTGCCTTTGGCTACTTCTGCTGTTTTGGAAAGGCAACAACTTATTGGATTTACCTGAACATCTTGATGTTCTCTGCTGCTTTTCAAAGCAAACATTACAAACTATACTATTCACATAGGAAGCTTGGATGTGTGCTCCTTATTGTAAATAATTGGTTATTATTGTTTACCTATTGTGGTTGCATATATTTATTAAATGATTTGCAATTTATTTTGCAGCCCATTTCCACACTGACTATAAGTTTTTTGCCAAATTAGAAAATTTCCCTACAGCTGAAAGTTTGGGAGCCTATTTTCATCCAGCTGAGCGTCTGTAATTTGTCCGTTCCCTGTTTATTGCCCCTTTTGCTGTCTGCACAGACCCACCCAGGACTTTGCGCTGATGATATATTATTGTGTTTCCAGGTGTGTCTCAGAGTTTGGCATCGCTGGTCCGTGCCAGAGAGGGTGGCTCTGCAGAGCTGGACTGCAGCCTGACTCCATCATTCAAGGAAGCCACCACCCCAAACCTTTTCCCTTTACATGTTGTGGAGTGGGTCCGCCTTGGCTACAACGTCCCTGTCCTCATTAAGTTCGGAGTGTACGCTCCGCGTGTTCATCCTAACTATAAAGGTAAGAAAAGCAGCTCCTTTGAGAGAGTAACACATAAAAACAAACCCTTTTTTCTTATCTTGCAAGAACAAAGGAAGCCAAAAGAAGGTTACACTGCTATTAATAAAGACTTAGGGAGGAGAAGTTGGGTTGAAACCCTACCCCGAATAGATAATCTTCCCACTGTCCCTGTAATTACAGGTGTTGCTCTAGTCTGTGTTTTCAGTATGCACTTTTACAGCAGCTTATAGGGGAAGGGTGAGAATGAGCGACAGTTTAAGAGGGGGTGGGTTGTAATGAGAAAGCAGGAAGGGGGATACCAGGAACGCTGCTCACAGGGGGATTAGAAGTGTAGGTGGGGGCTTGCTTTTAAGCTGACAGAGTTATATGAGTATGCTGAAGGGTGACCCAGTAAGAAGAGCTTGTTGTGTTGGAAGGAGGATGGATGAAGCATTTGGAATAATGGGAGTTTTCCTTGCTGGAGCCCTATAATCCTCATTGTCTGCCAGAGCCCAAAAGACAAAAGAGGGGTATCGCAGCCTCCCGTCGCGTTTCCAAAGCCGACAAGACGACTGGGGCACCCCAAATCCTGGACTGTCCCAACTGGGTCACTAAAAAGTAGCAAGTGTCCCCTTTGAAAAGCCCAATTCATTTGCTGCATAGGTGTGAAATGGACAAAAAAGCATGAGAATAATTAGAGATAACTGAGGAACTTCACTGACTCCAGAGACGGGGGGCTCAACTGTATCCATTTAACCGTCTTTCATACTGCTGTATATATATTTCTGTTATAGTCATTATCTCAGACATGTGCACCTAAATTAAAGTCGGTAACAGCATAGGTGAATGAAAACATAATAGGGTGTCTCCTTGTTTTGTTGTTTTCATCCTTTGTGTGTTTTTGTCTGGTGTGGGTTTTGCCTCTGTCTGCCTCGGGTCCTCATATTTCCCCTCCCACTGGGGGCAGATGGCAGCATGTGAGGCGTGTCAGTGATGTGGGTCTAATATATTCTGCCCTGAAATTAAAATTGTTTTGGGATTTAAGATTTGACCCTGAGACTTGTCGTGTCGGCAAGCATTTCCCAGACAGAAAAGAAAGAGGAAGAAGCATGTAGCTAAAGATCAGGATCAACTCTATACTGCAGCAGAAATGCAGCTATCAGTGGAAATAAATGCAGTACAATTCATACCATGTTTACATTTCATGTTAAAACTACAGACTTGAATGTATTTATGGGTATTTTATGTGTTCGACCAACACATAGTAGTTCGGGGTGCATCTGCTTTAGGGTTGTCAAAAGTATCGATACTCAAAAAAGTATCGATACTGAAACGTTGTATCCGGATACAATACTCCTTTTCAAAAGTATCGAGTACCAGTCGCACCTAAACAGTCATTCATCAAAAGTGCAGAATAGAGGAAAATGCACTTTCTGAACACTGTGTGATCGAATAATTCTACGCACTTTTCAGTTTCAGACTTTTTTTGTAACAGTTGCAGCTGCTGAGAATTATTTTTTTTTCTTAACCGGTTTGGCTAGTGGCATTGTTATGTGTACAAGGCATAGCCAAGTAAGGAAAACTTAATTTTAATTTTGTAAGTTTTTTATCAAGCTTGCTAAATACTGTGCACAGAAAACAACCTCAAAATGTTGTTCTTATTGTTTATTGTATTTGTTTATTTATTGTATTTTAATTATTAATCAAAATATTTCTGTTGAAATTTTATCGTTGTGGTATCGAAAATGGTATCGAGTATCGAATATTTTCCTTAGTATCGGTATCGAGTTGAAAAGTTTAGTATCGTGACAACCCTATCTGCTATTGCACATTTCTGGCAGAAAGCAGAACATGCCAATTCCAGTTTTGAACAATACAGATTTTTCTTTTTAAACGGACTCTGTCAGTGTTATAGGATCATGAGAAAACTTCAATATTTTAATCTCACCTTACTGAAAAACACTGAATCCTCCCCATTTAAGAATAAAAACGTAAATAACTGCCCAATAGAGAGTAGTGATCCTTCCATCCATCCATTTTCTGTCATGCATCATCCCAATTGGGGCCGTGAGGGGTGCTGGTGCCTATCTCCAGCTGTCTATGGGCAAGAGGCAAGGTACATCCTGGACAGATCGTCAGTCCATCATAGGGCAACACAGAGAAAAACAGGACAAACAGCCGTTCACACACGTATTTACACCTAAGGAGATTTTTTTTTAGAAAAGCCAATTAACCTAACAGTCATGCTTTTGGACTGTGGGAGGAAGCCAGAGTACCCGGAGAGAACCCACGCATGCTCAGGGAGAACATGCAAACTCCATGCAGAAAGACCCTGAGCTGGGAACCAAACCCAGGACGTTCTTGCTGTAATGCTATCCACTGCTCTACTGATCAGCCTGATAAGTATTGATCTCTAGTATAAATACAAAGTTTAGTACTTTCAGACTTTTTGCAGAAAAACTAAATTTTAGGGATGCACGATATTGGGATTTTGGCCGATATACGCTAGGCCGATATTTTAAAACTCATGTAGCTGATTACCGATATCGATACCGATGTTAAAGCTGGACAAAAATAAGTAGTCATTGAAAATAGCAGTTTTGTTATCCATTTCTGACACTTTCAAAAATAATATACTCAAATATATTTTCATATGCTGATATAAAATTTATTTTTAAAAACGCGGTATTGATCAATTTTACTTTCAAAATCTTGTTAAATTTCATCTTTCTGTTACAAACTCTCGTGATATTTTGCAAATTCTTGTGAGATTTTGTTTGTAAAATAGATCGATACCGCGTCAATATATCAACATATAAAAATATGGAAAAATTTTGTGAATTTTCGGGGGATTTCGTAGCATAACGACGACATATAGCAATATTTTATTAGTAAAAGAGATTGATGTGGTGTTTTTAAATGGCAAATATCAGCATATTAAGATATTGTGATATTTTAATGTATCAATATTTTTTCCCCTCGTCTTTAGAAGTTTTTAAGTCTGTAAAAAAGAAGTTTTTGAGGAAGAAGGAGAAGTATTTTTTTTTTTTTTTTTTTTTTAGACTTTAGAAACTCAGAAGCTGATGAAATATCGGGTTAAATATCGGTGGGGTGGCCGATGTCCGATATTCAGTTTTAAGGCCAATACAGGCCGATACCGATAGGGGGCCGATTATATCGTGCATCCCTACTAAATATCGTTGAATAACCAATAGGAGTGAGTATTGGCATAGGTGTCTCGATACGATACATGTCACAATACTTGGGTAACAATACGATATTATCACGATATTACAATATCACTATATATGTTGCGATTTTGTTTTCAGCTATCAAACTAAAATGTATAGATAAAGCAGCTCGTCTATACGTACATTAGAAGATATTGATTATTTAGCTAGGTTAGCAGAGGTTGCCCATTTCTCCTCATGGTTTTACAGAAGGTAAAAAATAGATATATTTTTTTTTCAAATCAATACTAAGAATGGAAAGATCAATATTATATCGCCAAACATCTCACCAAATTAATTTTTTCCCACACCCCTAATAACCGATCTTCCAAAATGAAGGAAGTCGATGCCAGTCAATAGGTACGCCCCTGATAGTAGTGCATCGTTTTGACATGAAAGGTTAGATAATATAATGATTGTCAAAATCTACTACAAATGAAAAACTAAGGAGTGTTACGTTCATTTGTATTCACCTCCACCGAGTCACCTTTTGCTGTGGTTGCAGGGTATCTCACTATAAGTTTTGCCTATCTGAAGGTTTTCATTTTATCACCTTCTTTACCAAATAATACAACATCTGACTCTCAGTGAATAGTGCCAGACTCGCTGCAGGTTATCTATTGGATTTAGGTGTGGAATGACAGCCATTCTAACTCTTGAATGTGTTTTGATCTAAACCATTTGCCTCTTCTTGTACGTTTAGGTTCGTTGTCCTGCTGGTAGATAAACCTCAGATCTGGTCTAAGGTCCTTAACTACCTCACACCATGATGCTACCACCAACATGTTTCATGAGGGAGGTGGTTCCTTTAGGGTGACATGGACAGTAGTTTGTTGATCAGTATGCCATCTTCCACGTTTTTTTTTTTTCTCCCTACATGGCCTGTGGTTAACTGGTTCTAGCTGCTTCTGATGGTTACTGCTCTTAGCTGGTCTGGATTTTATTTGATGTTATTTGCATTTTTTTTGTTTTGTTCTCTTTGCATCTCTATATGGGTTGAGCTGCTTCAGAAAGCTTGCTTAAATATAAACCAATACAGCTTTAATGTCTCCCCAGCTTTATATCTGACATGTCTGCTGTTACCCATTGCTGTTTATTTTGCTCTATTTTCATTAATGTTCTCTAACAAACCTGCACAGAAAAGTAAGGTTCAAAATCAGTAAAAAAGATAAAACGGATTAAATACAAATAACCAGAACGATTTTTAGGTTTTTTTTTGTTGAAAATATAGAAATATATGTATCATTTATCTTTTATTTCACTGTTCCAAACCGTTAATGTAAAAGAAAAACTTTTCCGGCTTTTGTGAAAAATTGAAGGGGTAATCATACTTTTGCAAAGCCCTGTAAGGTAGGAGACAGGGATGTTAAAAAAAGATTTTTTTTTAAGAATGCTCCGAGTTCCCCTGTACCAGCAGTACTCATTGCATTGCAAATAATGCCATATGCCGAGTGTCCTCTGCTGTAGCTTCGTCCCAAGGTCGTCAGAGCCATTCGAATTTTTTATCAGTAGAGATGAAAAGGATCACAGTGAGTGGCATCCACGCAGCTTCTTTCCATCCATTAAAGCAGCTGTTTTTGATATAATATCAGGTGCGCTTGAGATTGTAGTGTGGTCTGGAGGAGCCCCCCCCCCCCCCCCCCCCCCCAACACTTCAACTATAGAAACCATTAAACACAAGCCCTTCTATGTGTCAGAGACTGCTTCATGTTTCATCAGCGGTTTGGACACTTCGTTTACCAGTTTCACTCTCCGCTTGCCCCTGCAGGGCTAAACATTAGTCAGCTCACACCTAAGAGGAAACAGCCAGACAAAACTGTGACTGACGCTCTTTTCCAGCAGGCTTTAGTTGTATCTTTCCAGACAATGTGTTTGAGCCTGACAGTGTCAGAATGGTTTACTGTTGCAGCGCTAGATCAAATGTCTCCGGTGTGGTGAGGAGAATCGGCAGAGACTGCGAGCGGGGGACTCTGACCTGAGGTTACAACGACAATGGGCAATCCCCCAGATCTCAGGAGGCCGCCCTCACACTCTCTGTGTGACCTGTGAACGCCGTGAAAGTCAGAGCCGGTGTTTTTTTCACACACATGCAGCACTCAGTGACACATTTGTAGTCTTGGAATCACACAAATGCCGAATTTTTAACACCTACCTTCTAGTGAAGCTCAGTGGAATTTATCATCAAACAGCCAGTCCTATGTAAATATGGGTGTGTTTTATCCTCAGAAGCATGGAAAAAAAATAGCCCAGTTGAAACATACACCTGAACATCATTTTTTTTTGCCTGGACCAGAGTGATTGTGCAGTGAACAATGACCCTGAAAGGCATAGATGCCTGAAACCTAAGTGCTTTATTTCTGTTTTCTTGGAACAGCAGGTGGATGCAGGGACACAAGTGCCCGATAGCTTTTAGGGTTCATAAAAAGTCTACAAAACATTTGAATTTGATTATTTTAAAGGTCAAGTTTGACAGAATAATAATTCTGTCTCTAAAGTTGCATCCATTTGTGTGTCCATTTATCAGCCTGTTCATCCATCCATCAATCCATCCTTGCATCCATCAATCCATCCTTGCATCCATCCATCCATTCATGCATCCGTCCATGCGTTTATCAGTACATCTTCCATCCATCCATCCATCCATCTGCACATCCATGCATCCATCCATCCATCTATCAATGCATCCATCCTTGCATCCATCCATCCGCCCATCCATTCATGCATCCGTCCATGCGTTTATCAGTACATCTTCCATCCATCCATCCATCTGCTCATCCATCCATCCAACCATCCATCCATCTGCACATCCATGCATCTAACCATCTGTCTATTCATCCGAACTTCCATGCATCCATCCATCATGCATCCATGCATCTGGCCATCCATCCATCCATTCATGCATCCATCCATGCGTTTATCAGTTCATCCATCCGCCCATCCATCCATCCATTAAATTAGCACAAACCACAAAAAAGTCTGGAACTTTATCTAGAATTGAAAATAACTTTGCATTTTCTCAATAGGAATACGTTTTTTTTTTATCTATCATTTCTTCGACTGAACAACTCAAATAATGACCACCCTGCTGGAAATTATTAACATAAGGTTATCTCTCCTGGATGCTCAACAAACTTCACTTTCCTCTCTATAAAGAAGGTTCAATAACTGTTCCAATGTACTGAACAATGAAGTTCTTTTTTAAAGGTTTGAAATTTACAGAGAATACTTTGTGGTCATGCCTAAACCACTTATGTCCATATTAAGTTCAGTTAGCGTAGTAAACTTCAGTGCATGAGATTTATAAAGCCACGTCCAGCTCTGTCAACCTGCCGCCCTAACCACGCTGGACTTAGCGAGAGGGGCAGAGTTAACTGTAATCTATCCCATGACAAAGAGCTATTCATAAGAGGGTTAAACTGATTAGTGGGACAGGAGGATTGAGAAGAGAAATTTGGGGGAATGGGTGGGGGGGAGCTGTCAGAGGCAGGGGCCAGTCCCAGACTTATGATTGTATTCAAATCAAAACACATCCCATAATGCAACACTCCCTCACTCACATGTGGATGAACAAAGAAAAGCAAAGCTGATGCTCTCCAAACAGAAAAAAAAACTGTCTTCCTCTGAAGGTTACCCTGTCAGCATGTTGTAAAAGGTTTTATATATATACGCATTTGGAACAAGAAACCTTTTGCACTAAAGCTGCAGCTACTATTAAACTGATCAAATACAGTTTATATTGATGGATAGATGATGGGTTTATAAAGGATTAAAACTTTTATTAGGCAGTATCTAAAATTGTGGGGGTTTCACCTCCACATCCTTTGATATATATTAGAAATGGAGCAGATAACATCAGGTAGACCAGCCAGCGGCGGTGCTCTGAAAGCGGCATGACTGCCAGCCCACCACCCACTGGGTGAGAACCCAACTTGCTAATATGAAGAGGCTGCGCCGAGTTCAAACAGCACTGGTGGGATTAGCCTTTCCATTTTCTACCCTTGGCTGAACTGCTGCTCAAACCTGTTGGAAACAAGAACTCATTTTTAAAATCGAGCTGATCTGTCTTGTGATTGCGAATGGCAGTAATAAAAAAAGAGAAAAAAATCCTAGAGGAGGAGGGGGAAGGAGGTAGACACGATATGGAGCAGCAGTTATTGTTTCTTTTCTCCGTAGAGCTTAATGGCGTTTGACTCCCAAGGTGGACTCGTGGACTTTGTGTTAGTGTAGGACTGGAGGGGGGGGGGGGGGGGGGGGGGTGATGAATGCGTCTGCTGGAGCTCAGAGGTCAAGAAGGTCAACCTCTCATTGGTTTCAGTTGATTATCGATGCACATAATTTGAGTAACCTCTCCATAACCTCTTGTTCAGTTCTTCTCTGATTCAAACACATGAAGGGCTGTTTGTTTCCCATCGGTTTCCCATTTTTTTCACACTTGCGTTCACTTGTTGAGGCATATTTGTTTGCTATGCATTAAAGGGACGAGCAGCCATATATATATATATATATATATATATATATATATATATATATATTATTTTTTATTTTTTTTTTTGGGCTCTAACAGAATAGAGCACCTGCAGAGTGCCATCTGAGGTTTAAATTCTAGCAAGCATCCTTCAGATTTGGATAAAGCACCATTTGTCACACAGCCTGGTCGTCTGGTCTGCCCGCAGGGTGAAAGGAAAAGTCCTCTTTCTTTGCAGTCATTATTCCTCTTGCTCTTTCCCCCTCTGTCTCTTAGGGTCCGGATTTTATAATCTGAGCGAATGTTTTTCACCGCTTGTAATTTTTCAAATCTTTGACAGTAGAAACCGAGCCCCCACCCACCCCCTGCATGATCGACCCCGCCTCCACCCATATTTGGCCACGTCGTGTTTCTACAGCAACTGAATTTTAAATCTGAACCTACAGCCCGGGCTTTTCTCGGTCCCATCACTATGGTAACCCGAGAGCCCAAGGAATGACGGGGTGAGGGGCTGGGGAGGGGCATTTCTTTGTAGTGACAGACAAGGGGGGAGGATACAGGAAAGGGTTAAGACAGGGTTTGACAGTGAAACCAGAACTCCCTTGTGAGGGCTCAGGGGGGCAGGGCTCACTCTGGTTTTTGAAAATCAACATGTATTTACACACCCACGTGCTTCTGGGCCCTGTGGCATCGTCAGGATTTCCACAGGCTGCATTTTAGGGTGCAATTAGCCACAAATATCCCACAATGTGCAGCTCCACTCTTGCACAGAGGGCAATAAATTCCACATCTGATGAAAAACGCGCTCAGAGGAAATGTGCAGCCGTGGGAGGATCCCTCATGGAACGATTAGAGGAAAATATCTAAAGTTATCCCCATACCTGTTATCATTTCCCTCCACATTTCTCCGCCTCATCTTCTAACCCTTCCCAGCTGTTTGAAAGATGATGACCTGAAACCAAACCCTTTCATTTTATGGATCCTCTAAAGTTAGCGCCGCCCATCAAATGCTTCTCTGTCTTTAGGGAGGTCAGTCAATCATTAAACCTAACTAGTAAGCACAGCAACTAGACCGACAGGAATGCATGGTTAATTGTTACCTATTGTTGTTTGTCCTCTCTCTCTCTGATTTTCAACGCGTTTTAAAGGCCGTACGCATAGTTAAACAAATTTTAAAGCTTTTAGGCTTTAATCGATGGCCTCACTTTCTCAGAGGAAAACCTTGTTAAGTAGGGAGATTTTAAAGAGCACTAATGTTGCTTCAAGGTTGGAGGATATAGAAGAATTTTCTTATGTTGTATCGTATCAAAAACATCTGTGCTATATGACCTGTGCTCCCCTTAAGGGTTCAATTCAACCTGGAGAGGCAGACAATCAGAAAACATTCAATTTATTTATACAGGTTACACATTCATATTCTTCTAAATATTTCCTCCAGCTGATTGCGAGGACTCGTTGACTTTCTGCAATCCATCGCACTGAGCATGCATGTAACGACAGTGGAGGGGAAAACTTCCTTTTAACAGGAAGAAACTGAACCAGGCTCAATGCGAGCGGCCATCTGCAGAGGCCGACTGAGGTTCAAGAAGACAGAAGCAGATGAAGACCTAAACAAAATAAGTTCTTTGGCACTCGGGCCCCAGCAGAAGACTTCCACACTGTGAATCAACATACATTTTGAAAGGATTAGAGTACCGTAGTCTTCTCCCGTGGCCCGGACACTAACGGTGGAATAAGCCAGAGAATAAATGGGGCTGAGAATGAGGGAGGAGACGGGGTGGGTGAAAGTTCACTTGTGTGCGGGAGAGAGAAGCAAGGACAGGAGCTAAATGAATCGGCTTCGGAGAAGCTGCGGCTCCCGAGTTGATTGGCTGGAGCTGAACGAGGGACAACGCAGATGTTTGATGTGAAGCTGATAAGAGTCATCCAGATTGAATGTACGCTTGAGCTTCAATAAAGGAAACTAATTTTAGGTACAACACTGCAAAAGTATTCATACCTCCTTAACATTTTTGTATTTCCACATTGGAGTATTTATCTCAGGTCATTTCTTTGTTATCTATCTACAAATCATTACATAATTGTCACAAATAATTCAAAATTACATTTGTACTCAGGCCTTTTTACTCCTAATAGTTTAACGCAACCAGATGCCTTCTGAAGTCACCTAACCATTATCTAGGATCAGTATAAATCTAGCTGTTCTTAGATCTCAGGTTGTTGGTTTAAGATCAGGTCATGGTCCAAGCCTAGAGTATCAAACAGCTGCAAACATACATTGCAAAAGCTGATCTACAAATGAAAATACAAAATCTTTTTTTTGCCAATTGCATGTACTTTTCATTTGAGCAGGAAACACAAGATGGTCTGCCAAGGGAATGAATATTCTTGTCATTTAAATATGGTAATTACTGGTAATGCACTTAGAAAAACCATTGACAAATTGTCTTACCTGCTCAAATCTAGGAAAGATACACTTGCTTCAAGAAAAAAATAAAATAAAATAAATATATATATATATATATATATATATATATATATATATATATATATATATATATATATATATTACGATTTCCGTAATAGGTCAAGGTCATCCACCTTAGGTGCATCAGGCAAGGAGGCCTTTAATCCAAGAGGCAGCTAAACAGAAACAACTAACAGAGATCCGTAGCTCAGATGGGAGAATCTTCCAGCAGCAAAACTAACTGTCAACTGTCATTCACTGCGTCCATCTAAGGGTTATGGAGGAATGACAAGAAGAAAACCTGATTGAAATAAAGCATTAATACGTGGTATTTGCAGTCTCTCACAAGTCGGGAAACAGGTGGAGCAAATACGGAAGTAGAAGGACAATGAGGATACAACTGCCAGGCAGGAGACCTAGAGGAAGAGACTTCTGGGTGGAATTAGAGAGGACATGCGGTGTGATGGAAAAAGAGGCTAGATGGAGGCAGGTGAGCAGATAGAGGAAGAAGAGGACTTGAAAAACTCCTCAAAACACATTTGTAAAAAAAATCTTTTAAAGGTGGCAGAAGACTAAATCTTGAAAAGTGTTATTTACACATGATCTCCAGCAAACACCAAGTTTGTTGAGACAAGAATCTCTGAGACATGGCATGGATTCTACAAAGTATTGCCTCAAAGATCCTTGAAAAGAAACTGACGCCCAATTTGTTCAAATCCGAGAAAAACTTGAAAGCTGTGGGACATTTTCCTTCTACTTCTTAAATAAATTCCGGTTCTATTTGATCTGTCTCACTAAATCGCCAATAAACATCTTTTTAAGTAACTTTCTTAAGTAACTTTGCAAACACCCTGCATGTAGATATTTTTGCTTGAGTGTCATTTTTAAGCTCTTGGCAAAGTTTCATTAATGCACATTCGAGCTAACCTGCAGACTGCAAGGAGAAGAAACGGATGATGGGAACTCCTTCACATTTCTGTTTACTTTCAAACTGCCCTGGCAGGGTCTGGTATGAGCATCGTGTGTGTTTTCCCCCCCACCCGCATCCTCCAGTCATTTAAAGCCCTCAGATTGAAGGGAAGGGGGGTAAAAAAAAGGGTTCATTGAGAGACAGAATAAAAGGAGGGGGAGTACCCTGAAAGCCAGGCTGCAGTCACCAGGCAACTAGCATATCAAGTTTCAAAGCTTGACAAGGAGTTGTAAGAAGTACAGAGGGCAGCGGAGGAAGCGGGGTATTGGATGTGTGTGGTAGAAACGTGCGCGCTCGTGCACGGGATCCATCTGTGTGCGAACGTGCTCTCACACAAGTGCACAGTGTGCATCTGCCATGCTTCTTCTTGTTTACTTCTGTTCTTTGCCCCCAAAGGAGAAAACAAGTGACTCATTTCTCCCATGCATTGTCTTAGATTTACATTTTCATCCGAGCATCGAAAATAAAAATTACTCATATATATATTTTTTACATTGAAGTTTTTTAATGATACCATGTTCAAGAATTTCTGGCTTGCTAACTCTAGCTTTCTGCTAATCCGCCCAAAGCCTAAATGACAGGACACCGTCTTCATCTGTCATCTTATATATCATCCTAACCATCACTGTAGTGATTCATGTATTTGCTCTCCACCTCGGGGCCACTGAATTCTCAGCATCTGAGTTGGAATCAGATGAAAAACCCAGCATATTAAAGCTCAACAGTTTTCACTGCATTAAATTTGAGCTCTGCGAAGAAAAGCACTTGGATTTATTTAAAATCAAAAGAAGTCAGGGTTGCAGAAAGGCATAAGACATAGTAAGAAATACATCTTGTTTCATTTTGATTTAATTGTTTTTTAGTGTTGTTTTGTTTAATGAAGAGGTTGTCGCAACCCTGTGCAAAATTGTTCTGAAGTTCCTTTTGGAGATTGATTGTTTGCATTTTCACAAGACCAGCCTACCTTGTCTTTTTGGGATGAAGCCATGGAATGAGGGAGTGAAGAGTGGCTTATTGTTAAAAGTTTCAGGATAAAATTTTGGATTTCACCCTTTCAGAAAAATGACCCACACCTTTAGTAATGTTTTAACCACAAGCTTCAAAGTATTTTCTTTTTATTCTATATATTAGAACACTTATCAACTTTTTTTCCACAAACAATGATACGTAAGGGCTGAATACATTTGCATTCACTGCTTTTCTCTCTAAACTCCCTATTAATCTAGAAGATTGTCAAAAAAAAAGCCTTTGGATGAAAGGATGCCATATTTGGTCCTGTTAATAGTCTAACAATCTAAACCCTGTGCTCATAGTGAAACTGGATGTAGCAGCATCATACTGAGGGATTTTTTTTAAGGCAAAGACAGAATAGCTAGTCAGTGTAAATGGGATAATATACAGGTAAAAACAAGTCTTGAGACTTGAGACTAAGATAGAAGTTCACCTACTAACAGAGCAACAACCTCCAACAGGCAGGAATTTTGTAGATTGGTTTACATTAATTCAATAAATGGGTTTGAATGGTCCATATGCTACCCATTGAGTCTGATTATGCATAAGATTATCTGAATAAATAGGAAAAATGTCAGTCTAGGTACTTGAAGCTGGTAACAACAGGGCTAAAGGACTTGCAGCTTTTTGCAGTGCAAAGTGCTTCCATGAAAAATACACACTGGGATGCAAATGCACTCCATACTTTTCAGATTTTCTCTTATTAAAAACATTTATAAAGAATTTCCTTTGATTTTACAATCAAACATTACTTTTTGTTGGTCTGTTGTATAATATCCGAATAAAATGTATAGAAGTGGGTGGTTTTAACCTGACTAAACAGAAAGAATTAAGGTGGTGTGAATATTTTTGTGTAGTGCTGTATTATGATGTTGTTATTTTTTCTTTTCTGACCCACGCTGCCACTTTTGATACCTTTCATTAACAGGAAATTATTTCTATACCTCTCTCTGTAAAAAAAAAATAAAACAACCAAGTAAAACTACAGTTGCAAGCATTCCTGATCTCGCTTTAGCCCTTTTAGGGACCTTAGAAAGACTTACAAATTAATATCAAATGTGAGATTAAATTCAGATTAAAATTGATTCAATGCATATGGTTTCATTACTTCTGCTGCTTTTATAGGTCTTCAACTACTCTAAGCAAAACAAAAGAAAACATCCTCTTTCCACTCAGTGTGGATCTGTCTGCTTGCAGGAAGTCGATGACTTTGACACTGGCCTTTGTGACAATGGATGGCTGTGTCCTTTGCGTGAAAAGCCCTCTTCCAGCATATGCTGACGTTGCCTGTCTGCCTTTGTTTGCCTGTTAATCTTTTTTTTCCCTCTTTGCTTTTCAACCCTCACCCTTTCTCCCACAGGGCGTGTGTCTCTGACCCGGGGCGCCTCTCTGCTGGTGGAACGACTGACCCTGGAGGATGAGGGCTGGTTCGAGTGTCGCATCCTTCTCCTGGACAGCAAGACAGACAACTTTCAAAATGGCACATGGACCTTCCTCTCCATCACAGGTGCAGCTCTACAGGGTGTTGGGGACACGGGAGCCATTTCCTTCGTTGCTGGTTTAGGCTTTATTTAGAACATCCCAGCTTGGGGTCTGGCTATACTCTGAAGGCCCTGGCAAAGGGAATTTACTGAACATCATTGCTGTGCATTAAAGATATTGCTTGTTACACACTGGATGAGAGGGGATCACAACTTGTTTTTATCTGTGATGGGGAACTGACCAGTGCATGTGAGGTTTGCCATTAAAGATTAAGGTTAAAGGCCCAAAGCCTTTGACTCACATGCCTCTTAGCTCTAAGTCTCACTCATACATGCACCTGCTGCCTAAGCTGAGGTGGAGTTATGTCACTCAGAGTGTGAAGTAGAGGTTTGATAAAATAATAGTACAGTCAAGGAAAGCTGTCTCTTTGTTGCATCATTTTACAGATGACCCTTTGTTGTTCATTGCACTATTTCTATATTTTGGAATATTGTATTACATCAGTTCCTGGAAATGTAGTAATCCTAAATCCAATTTTGACATAAAAAGTGTTATATCCAATGTTTTGTTTGCTACAAGTCATGTAGATGATCACTCAAAGGAGTCCAGAAGATTTTGTTCTACATGTGAACTTCTATGTGTTGCAGGAAAGGGGCTGTGCATCCTCTTTAGCTCTCCATTCTTACTGGTAAACATGTTAGAATAGGTTTCCTAAACGAGGTGGTTAGATTTTCATAGAGAAATGGGTGGAGCCAATTGCAGCGCAACCCTGGGGACTTTTAGCAGGACAGTGACCCTGAGCATACAGCTAGAGCTACAACATAATGATAGATCAAATATGCTCATCCTATAGAATGGCCCAGTCAAAGTCCGGGCCTAATTTAAATTTCATTCCAGGGCTTCAAATGGAATTACAGATGCTCATTCATTCTGACTCAGTTTGAGCTATTTTGCAAAGGAAAATAAAAAGTTTATACATTTGTTAAGAAATGCCCTAAAATACTTGCAGGAGTAATATCTTGTAAGCTGTATTTAATTTCTTTTGTGTTGGATTGTGATACTAAATTCCAACAAATGACATTAAAGTAAATGGTTGTGACATGAAAAAATATAAATAGTACTTTCACAAAGCATTGAGGTTCACTTATCCCTAATTTTATCATGTAGAGAAAAGTAACCAGTGATTTTACAATTTTTTTATTTTGCTCTAGCTCCACCTGTGTTCATTAAGACGCCACCGACTTTTGTGGAGGTTCTGCTCGGAGACTCGTTGACTCTAAGCTGCGGTGCCCACGGCAACCCTCAACCAACGGTTGTCTGGCATAAAGATGAGAGTCCAATTGAGAAACATGAGAAAATAAAAGTGAGTCACATCAACAGATTGCGGCTTGTTTCAGTCATTAAAGCAGTTTTTTTTTCCCTATCCAAATGTATTTTGTGTTTAACTACTGTATTATGCTCTCCAACGCTGCCTTAGGTGCTCAACGGTACCCTCTCTCTGGCCACTGTCACAAGAAACGTTTCAGGAGTGTATAAATGTCATGTGTCTAACACAGAGGGGAACCTAACCCACTATACACAGCTGCAGGTTCAAGGTAATTGTTGAATGAGCCGCAGTTTTGGTTTCTTATCAATTTAAAGCCTTGAAAACAAAACTTGGCAAAAGTGTAGGACACATCGTCTTTGTTTTGCTGCCACCTACAGTTCATTCGGTGCTTTGCAGCAACTTAAAACTGATGAGCAGTCTTCACTGATGTGTGTTACTCCTTGAAGGTCCACCAATCATCATCATCTCCCCTGAGGACACGACTCTCAATATGTCTCAAGATGCTGTTCTCCAGTGTCAGGCAGATGCTTACCCTTCAAACCTCACCTACGAGTGGCTGAAACAAGGACAGAACGTTTACCACATTGAGTGAGTCCAGATCTATGAAAAACTAGCAAGCATAGTTGGAAACATCACACTTGTTCTTAGTTACTGTAAATATTAGAAAAACATCTTTCAGGTGTTTCCCCTAAGTACGCTGCTAATACGATAAGTTTTAATTGGATTATTCATTAGACAATTCTATCATGTGATCATGAACAAGCTGAGACAAAGAAGATTGTAGCGTAGATTAACCTACTATCTTCTTAAGCTTTTCTGCCCATCCTTTTAAATATAAATACTTTCTGCATTTCAGGGTACTTCTTAACTAGGCAGTTTAATCATGAACTGCATCAAAATTTTCAATTTTTCTGGTTTTAGGTCCCTTAAGTCCAGAGTAAAGATTTTGGTGGATGGGACTCTTCTGATCCCTAATCTTATTCCAGAAGATGCCGGCAACTACACCTGCATTCCAACTAATGGAATACTGACACCACCCTCGGCTTCTGCCCATCTGAAAGTGAAACGTTAGTGTTTTACCTTCTTGTTCTGTGCTGTTCTGCTCACTAGAGCTGCAGGGAGTGTATTATCCTATGAATCTGTGATTTTAGATCCTGCCCGTGTTGGAAGAATGCTGCGTGAAACCTATTTGCCAGCAGGGATGGAGGGGGTCATTTACTGCCCAGTTCAGGCCGACCCGCCTGTCCTGTACGTAAACTGGACCAAAGACGGGAATGAGCTGAACCTGGACAATGTAAATGTTAACACCTTTTTATGACGCGCGTTATCTGGATCTTAAAGTCGCCTTAGGGCTAATATTGTTGTTTTGTTACCTGTTTAGTTTCCAGGTTGGATGGTGAATTCAGAGGGTTCCGTGTTTATAGCGACAGCCAATGACAATGCTATAGGCATGTACACCTGCACTCCTTATAACAGCTATGGCACAATGGGTCAATCTGAGCCCACCAAAGTCATTTTACAGGTGAGGTTCCTGTTTTCAGGCTTATTTCAATTTCAAGTAAAAGTAACACAAAGCTGTGCAGAAATGTGAAGTGAAATTAAACCTTTACATACCGTATTTTATGTTTATTACCCTGAGGTATTACTTCCTATAATCACTTTTTAATTAAAAAATAGCTATGAGTCTTTTGTCCCCACCAGCCTTTTTGGTCTATTTTCTTCACAAATGAGCTCTCGCTGAGTTAGATTCTGTTTATAGCATCACAGAACAGACACAGAGACCTAGACAGCAATCATACCTTGACAGGGAAAATCTGCAAACTGTTTGCAAATTCCCCTCAAGCTTTATTAATCTGGGTACAAAGTCAGAGTTCTCACCTCAGAAGTTAAATGAGCAAAACCTCATTTTGTCTCTTAAAAGGGTCCAATTCAAAGCTCATAGTGCTTTAACTTCTCCTCTCCCTGGTTAGCTAAAAATGTTACATTAGTTCAAACCATAGATAGACCACTAGAAGAAGTCAGGGTAACACCAGCAGTATGTGTACCACAATAAGAACCAGGGATTGAAACCATTTCCTCGAAGCACTGGCTATGTGTTTGGGGTCATTTGATGGGTAGTAGGTGACCTTCTGCACCAATCTGAACTTTATGGGTTTTTTACAGATTCTTCTGTAATAAGCTTTAATTATCTTCAATTAGCTTATCTATCTCTGCTAAGATCAATCATCCCTGCAGCATTATGCTGCCACTCTCCTCCTCATGTAATGTTTCTTTGTGGGTAAAATAATTTCATTTTGCCATCATCTAACACGAAAACCTTCCAAAAAAATTGTTTCCACTTCCCATCATGCTTTATCCCTGCTGGGGTTGCAAGGAGTGCTGGTGCCTATCTCCAGCTTCTACGGGGGAGAGGAAAGGTACACTCTGTACAGATCACCAGTCCATTGGAGGGCAACTGAAAGACAAACAACCATTCACAATCACACCTAAGGAGAATTTAGAGAAGCCAACTAACCTAACAGTCATGTTTTTGGACTGTGGAGGGAGCAGAGTACCTGGAGAGAACCCACGCATGCTCAGGGAGAACATGCAAACTCCATGCAGAAAGACCCTGAGCTGGGAACCAAACCCAGGATGTTCTTGCTGTAATGCTATCCACTGCTCTACTGATCAGCCTGATAGGTATTGATCTCTAGTATAAATACAAAGTTTAGTACTTTCAGACTTTTTGCAGAAAAACTAAATTTTAGGGATGCACGATATTGGGATTTTGGCCGATATACGCTAGGCCGATATTTTAAAACTCATGTAGCTGATTACCGATATCGATACCGATGTTAAAGCTGGACAAAAATAAGTAGTCATTGAAAATAGCAGTTTTGTTATCCATTTCTGACACTTTGAAAAATAATATACTCAAATATATTTTCATATGCTGATATAAAATTTTTTTTTTAAAACGCGGTATTGATCAATTTTACTTTCAAAATCTCGTTAAATTTCTTCTTGTTGCAAAGCAGCTGTGCTAAACACTGCTCCACTGAGCCAATTTAAAAAATTAAAAATGCAGCGTTGTTATTTATGGGCATCAGAGTCAAAGGGGTTTAATCCGATTTAACTTTTAAATTTCACACTTTTCAGATTTTTTTAATTGTGTAAAAAAGTGAACCAGTTTACATTTCCTTCAATGTCACAATTATGTTTACTTTATGTTGGTCTATCATAAAGATTCAATACATTTGTGTAAAATTGTGGTTGTAACATAAAAACTGTGAAAAGGTAATAGGGTTATTATTAGGGAATTATTTGCCTATATATAGAGGAGCTGAATTAGGAAATAGTGCCTTTTTTTTCCAGGACCCACCATCATTTCGAGTCCCCCCTCTGCCGGAGTATCTCCAGGAGGTTGGCCGGGAGTTGATCATCCCATGTGAAGCCAGCGGAGATCCTACTCCAAACATAACTTGGAGCAAGGTGTGGGGAAAATCTGCTTTTCTACAGACTCAGCTGTATCTGATGGATCCCTAACATGAACTTGTTCTTGGCAGATTGGCCCGAGTCCTCGCTCCCCGTACGTTGTGTTGTCCAACGGTTCCCTCTTGCTGCAGCCACTGAGCAAAGACCACCATGGAGGCTGGGAGTGTTTGGCCACCAACCGCGTGGCAACTGTAAGCGCAGGCACTGTGGTCTTTGCACTGGGTGGGTGTATTAACATTATCTGTCATAATATTTATCACATCACTTTGAAAGTTTGTTGTTAGCCGGTTATATGTGTAACAGTGTTTGTTTCTTTCTCAGGCACCAGTCCTCATGCCGTGTCCTCAGTGACCGTTACCACAGAGATGAATCAGGCCAATGTGTCCTGGGTCCCAGGGTTTGATGGTGGATTTACGCAGAAGTTTACTGTGTGGTCAGTAGCATTAAATGTACCCAGTTTAAAACACTTCCTGCCAGGAACAGTTCAAACAATTTAAAAGCTTTGATTTTGTTTTCTAAAGGGTCAAGCAGGCATCCAGGGGGAAACACGAATGGGCATCTTTGCCCGTACCTACCTCTAAAGACTACCTGCTTGTGACTGGGTTACTCGCAGGCACCGGCTATCAGTTCAGCGTCTTACCTCAGAATAAACTCGGCTCAGGACCTTTCAGTGAAATCGTAACCGTACGGACAAAAGGTTTGTTCTGTTTGCTCTCCTCCTGGCGTCCTTGTCCTGTTCTGCTTTCGCTAAAGCTCACCTATACATGCCTATTATCCTTTTAGCGGTGCCAACAGAGCTACCTAAAGCAGACTCAGGTCTACCGGAGCTGGAACCCCCCAGCATGCTGTCAGCTAACCAGACCAGTCGAGGTGTTCTTTTGCAGTGGCAGCCTCCTGAGGCTCCCGTCTCTCCACTGACAGGTTTTGTCCTGCAGGCCCGCAGAGATCAGGGCCAGTGGGTCATCATTGGAAGCAACATTCACCCCAATCAGAGCAAAGTACTTGTGCAAGGACTGCTACGGGTGATTGTTTACTACTAGCACTGAAAGAAACTGTTAACATGAATGTTTCCCATATAGTCAAAGACACAACCTGTTTTTTTTGCAGGACTCTGTGTACGACTTAAGGCTCATGTCACGCAGCAACAAAGTGCTCAGTGAGCCGAGTGAGTCTGTGAGCGTTTCCACAACAGGTAGGTGTTTTTGTTTATTATTATTATTTGTACACATCACACATTATTATTATTAGACAAATAATTGTGTTTCTTACGCACAAAACTGTAAATAATTGACTCCGGTTTGATTACAGGAATGGAGATCTACCCCCTCCCTCCCAGTTTCTTAGAAGTCATCCCCAAACCGCTGATGGCTGGTATGATTGGGGGAGGTTGCTTTCTGTCCCTCGCAATTATCCTTTCGGTGGTGACGGCATGCTACATGAGCAACAGGAGAAAGCGGAGACACAGAAAGAGAAGACAAGGTTAGACGACAAAACTTACACTAATATTCGGTTAGATGGAGGTTTGTGCTCAGGTTCCATCGTTTTTTAGCCGTTTGCTCTTTAACATCAGCTCTAGAGGTGGGTGATATAGGATTTACATTTTATCTTGATCATCTGAATCAGTTACTTTAAAAGCTAAAAATAGTGTTTAGAATTACTTACAAAAGAGACCAGAGGTCAATAATTGCCTCAAATTGCCTTTTAAACATGCATTATTATGTTTATAAGAAACAAACATATGAAAGAAATATTTTTCAAAAAGTAAAAGCAACAATCATAACCAAACTGTTAATCCAGTTTTGACATCAAGATTATGTGATTTAAAACACCATTTTGTTCATTAAACTGTTTTTATGGAAAGACCAGTCTTATTTACTTTAAAGTCATAGGGAAATCATATTTAAATGTCAAATCATTCTGGCTTAAACATGTATATAAATGTACTCTTTATCAGACTATATTGCCCCAAAATTTAGAAAATTTCTATGTAAAAAAAAAATCCTGTCTTAAAATCTTTTTTTTCCCCCTTATCTTATGCAGGCCAGTTAGTTATACGTCAGCCTGAACACCTAAATTTGACCAATCATATATCAACGGTCATCTTTCAATCAAATTTTTTAGGTCATTGCATCTTGATTCATATGTCGTAGATAATATACGCAACGGTTGAAATAAGAAATAAGAATCATTACCTTTACCATTGAGTTACGTCCCAGTGTTCACGGGGATGGATGTCGGTGTCTTCGGCAGGCGTAGAGTTAATAGAACTGGCAGCGTTGCGAGGCAAGTGCTCAGACATGCGCGGCTCTAAGCCTTCTACACCAAACCAAGCATCTGCCACCATGGCGTCCTCTTCCACAACATCTTCGTCCCCACTCTCCTCCTCTAAATAAAAAATGTGTGACGGAGGAGACTCATCCATGGCCTTCGACACAAAACTCTCCTTCTCTTGCATGTTTCCGCTGTCCTTGACAGTCCCGTTGCTAAGTGCTACTTGGTCCCAATGTAATTTCCCATTGGGAACCTACTAGCACTAAGTTGTTAACTGGTTAGCAAGATGCTTCCGAGAAAAAAGCCACAAGACGCGAACCTTCCACTACAACAACCCCACCCCCTTGATAATTGACCAATCACATTCAGTTGTGTAAAGTCGGGCAACACTCAGGAGAATTCGGAAATACAATGGTTGGAACGGCTGCTTCCCTACGACTTTAAGTTTTAGATACATTTAAATTTTGATGATATTAGTTTTTTTCCTCCAAAGCAGCATTAAAATAGGTCCCCAAAATATTCACTTCCTGCTACTTTTCTTTCTTTTAGACCTGCCAACTGCTTTACAGAAAAACCCTTCTGAGGAGTAAGTATCTCATTTAGTTTAATTTTCCTCAACCAACATGTCCTTATTGACTCCATCTGTAATGTTTGAACCTTTTTTTTTTTATCTTCCCCAGAACACGATCACCTTCTCGAAGTCCAGACAGCGTCCTCAAGTTTAAGCTTTGCCCGCCTCTTCCCTTCTTCCCCAACACCACAGCTTCACAGTCTGATCGCTCCACCTTTGACAAAGGCAGCCGTGGGGAATACCATGATCAGAGGAAACAGCTTTTGTCCAACTCATCTCCTCCACCTCATTACACTCTCTTTGAGAGTCACCTGGGTTCTCAGGCACCTTCAACAACTGCTCTGGAGTCTATTTCCCGAGGTCCAGACGGACGCTTTATTGTTCAGCCGCTTCCGGAGGGTTCAAGTCCTTCCAGTAAAAACAATATAACGAGGGATGTCCTGCAATGTAACGGGAGCATAAAAGGGTCGGGGAGCAACAGGTCGTCAATCAGGGACTCAGAAAAGGACGAGAGGAAGGAATCTCCTCTGACGGTGGACGTTCCTGAGTTAAGCAGGCCCCCAGCGTCCCCTGGCAGAGTACGAGCCATGGCAAGAAACTTCTCGCGTCATGGCTGCTTTTACTCTGACGACGAACAAGGCTCAGAGATTCTTTTGGAAAGAGCCAGCTTTTATTCTGATAACAGCGAGAGAAAGACCAGTGATTCCTTACGGAGGTATCGCATGCCCGGCAACCATGAGGACTTGTTCTCCAGTTTGGGAAGGAGAACAAGGCTGCTGGACAGAGACAGACCTCATCATGGAGGTTACCAACCCATGGAGAGCCATCTGACTGACAACAGCACCTTAGTCTCCCAGCTGGAGGGTGAGCTGGAGAAGGACAGTGTGAACAAGTGTGCCCAGTTGGCAAAGGAGAGGGAAGAAATCGAGAGGGAGTTGAAGAACTTTGCAACCAATCAAAGACATCACAGTAGAGTGAGGGAGGATCCCTCTCCATCTAGAAAACCAGAACACCTTCAAAGGGCTGCGTCCAAATCAGTGGAAGAACCTGTGTGGAAACCTCAGGAAGTTACTATCAGACAGAAGTACAAGCCCTCTGGTATGACAAGTCGGGTTTCTGACTATAGGAGGGCCTGCTACTTTGGGAACACCAGCAGCCCGCTGGATAGGCTCCCCCCATCCCGCATACAGTGGGACATTAGCCCGGTTACGTCTGTCACCAGCCTCATTCCTGCTCAGTCTCCTTGTGAAACTATGTCCCCTGGGCCATCTGGAGACTCCACAGAGGAGACTCTCACTTTACATTCATCTAGATCACCGGTTACCCAGAACACCTCCTTGCCCATGCTCTCTCCTGACGTCACGCCAGATAGAGCTAAGTCATTGAGTCCACAGAAACAGCAAGAGACAAATACCAAGTCCGGCCTCGAGCAGAACTTAGAGGAAAACAAAACAGACTTGGGTGATATTTCTAGATCAAGGAGTCCACTAGCTTCTCAGCTGCAGGGTTTAGACATCCAAGAGAGACCAGGAAGTTCTTTGTCTGTCCAGTTACATCAGACTGAGAGAACTGCAGATGGAGGCTTTACAAAAACAGATGATCCCAGTCCCTGTAGTTCTTCAATCTCAGGCAACAAAAAAGCAGGAGCCAAGTCCAAAGACAGGGAGACTCATGGTCTCAATGACCAGCGGGCTTCAGGGTTTTACTCCGAGGTGGAGAGGGAAGGCATCCGAACACGCTCCAGGAAAAGCGAGAAATGTCTCTTCCCTGACTGTCCCAGCCCGATCTCAACCTTAAGTCTGGTTGAAGAAGTGGAGAGTGACCAGTCTCAGTTTTTAGTCCCCCAAATGTCCGGCTCCTTTAAAGCCAAGCCTACAGCCCCGTCCTCCAAAATGTCCCCACACCAGACAAGTGCAATCCTTGAATACCTGAGTCTTCCAGGCTTCATTGAAATGAGTGTGGATGAACCTGTGGAAGAGGTGCAGGGGAGCAACACCAACGAACAAGCCTCAGAACAGAAGCCTGTAGAAAAACCGGTTGTGGCTAAGCCTGATGTTGTTCCTAGAAACTGGGAGGTTCATGTTCAAGAAAAAAAAGAAACTGTATCAAGTCAGAAAAAGACTTATTCTCTGGATGCTGCAGATTCAAGCTTTGATGCTTCTAAAAAACAAGGGACTAGAAGATCCCCTCATGTGGAAACCAGAGTACGATTCCCTGACGACCCACGGCCCTCCTCTTCGGGCCCAGAAAAGACAAGCAGGGAGCTGTATAACGAGAAAACTCGGATACGAGCAGGGACGCCTGAATCTAGACCTGGGACCCGATCCGTTCATACTCTGTTCAATGCAGCTAAAAGTATGGCAGATATCGTGTCAAAGCATTCTCAGAGTTGTGATGACAGACACGAGTTTTCATCAGAGCAGCCCCAAAGACAAGCTTCTCAGGGAAGCAGGACTAATAAAATAGTTTCACGAATAACTCAAGCCCCTGTGCCATTTTTGAAGAAATCCTTAAGCCTTGGTCCCTGTAGGACTCTCTCAGGCGTGGCTCAGCCTAGGCCTTACCTTAAGAAATCCATCAGCTTGGGCTCACAGCGGTGGGAGCATTTTGAGACCCCAAGAACATATATTTCTGAGAAATGTTACTGGGATGAGTTTCCAAACCCAGATGTGAGGGTCAAGTCCTACAGTTTAGGCCGCACGCCGCCTTCCCTCCCCACACCGGGCCCCTGTTGGAGAGAATATATTCCATTTCGGCGTCCCAGCATGGGAAGCTTAGAAAGGCCCCACCATACAGAAAGATCTTTAGCTAGTCCTTCCTACCTCACTGCTATGTACCCACCTAGACAAACCTCAATGTCCCCAATGCTTGAGCCCTCAGATCTACGACACCAAGCCGCCATTTTCCCAGAATCCTCTAGATGCTCCCCCTCTTATCAAGACACGCTGGGATCTGTCCAGCACCACTATGTCCCTGTAGCTACTAATCTACCATACTACCAGCACTGGCCGGAACCCAGGAGAGAAAGCATGAGATATTTGGAGCCCAGATTTGGCCCTCCGAGATCCTACCTTCCCAGGGGCATCAGCTGGCCTTCTCCTCACTACCCCGCCTTCCCACCAAGGGAGGGAGAAAGCTACAGATATCCAGACAGGATGATGGGGAGGGGAGGGGATACTGAGTTTAGAGACGGGGGCAGGGCTAGTTATGCCAGTCAAAGCAGCGGTAGAGGCAGTGCTGGTCTCTTCAGACAGTCGCTGTCCATCACTCCCACCCTGCTCAGCTCTCCAGAAACCACAGAGGAGCATCAACGTCACAGAGCAGAGATGGAGATGGCTAAGAGGAGAGTTAAAAGGTGAAAGACCAGCACAGCATGACTGGAATGACTGACGATGCGGAGCATCCTCTTCTCAGATGGATTTATTCATGTTGCCAAAAATACTTTTATTGTGAGGCTCTTGTTTCTTGTCTCATTCCTGTCTGTTTCCTCACCACTTTCTGTATATCTCATTAGAAGGAACACTTCAGTAGATGAAAGCTATGAGTGGGACGCTGCTGATGCCTGTTTGGACTCCGAGGTCCTGGAGGCCACCAAGTTTGACCAGTCTCAAGCTGGTTTTCAGCAAAGCCGAAGGGAACTGGGATCTGATCAAACTGGCGGCCTCCGGGATCAGCAACAGAAAGGTGATCTTTTTATTCTTTCTTTTTTTTTAGGGCTGCATGTGTGATTGGTGGTGTGCTTCATGCGACAGTGCTGCATGTGTTCCACTTATGTTCCAGTGCTATGATTTTTGTTAGCTCATCCCATGACATTTCCCTCCATGCCTTTCCTGTCCCTGCTGCCCACCCAGGCCCACCTCCCCCCGTCAACCCTCCTCGCTCGCTAAGTGAGGCACGCTTCACCGCTCTTCGCCTGGAATTGCAAGAGTACAAGCGGGCTCAGGGGTCCGCGTGTGCCCTGGAGCCCCGCTCTCATCCCGACCACGATTCCGACTCAGACTCCAGCTCAGCGCTGCTCTAGCAGCTGAACTCGGTCCGTTACTCTGCTTGAACCTCCCACCTTTTTTTTCCTCATTTTTCCTCCTGCCAATGTTTGCCTGCTTAAATCCAGTCTGCATGCCTGTATTTTTTTTAAACTATCATCTCTGTATTTTCACATTTTGTCAGGTTACAACCAGAAACCCTCAGGTATTAATGTTATAGGCGTATAAACCACATAGAATCCCAATAAAATGTATTATCTGTGATTACAATGTGACAAAGTGTAAAGATAGAGACCATGGATGTAGATTCTTTAATTTGAGCTGCTTTTAAATATTTTAATCTCGTTTTAGGGCTTTTTTTCTCATCCTGTTCTACCTCTTTTCTTCCTCCCCTGCAGATGCATCAAAGGACAAAACCAAATAGCAGCTGTACTGAGCACACAACAGCACCATGGTCCTAAACACTGGAAACATTTCATTCTTGTTAAAGATTTGAATCCTCTGCTGCAGCCTTTTCAAGACGACTGAAATGTTCTCTTTGTAAGACATCCTCAGCTTTTTTGATTAGTGTTCTTCCGCTTGACTTTGTTTCAGCGTCAAACCGACAATCAGATAAATTGAAGAGATGGAGTCCTGTAAGGCCACAATTCAGGATAAGACCTGCTTTCTGAAAGCGGCAGTCCGCTTTGCAAATCAATGTTTTTCTACTCCCCTATTAGTGATGCCAAAAGGTGCTCTTCACAGTTCTGTAGGTGTACTAGATAAGGTCTCTCTGTGAGAATCGCTTTATCTGTACAGTGTCCCGTGAATGAATGGTGCTAGTTTTCCTCTCCATGTCCACTTACATTTATGACGCGGTATGAACAGATAGGTAACTCCAATAACTACTTTAATCCAAAATAGCCCTGCTGTTTCACAGTACATTTATGTTTCACCTGCCTATTTCCTGGAATCATCCCCCCTTTGTTTCCCATTAACCTTAAAGTATTTTGTTCAAAGTGTATAAATGTTCATAAGTATAGTTTATTGTGAATAAGTTATGCTTTTATGAAATCATCCTCGTTACCATTTAATATTAAATCCATGATTTTACCCGAAATAGTCTGACATTAACGGAGATGATCTTTGCCTTATTTTAGTTTATTAAAAAAAAACGACAGGACGGCGTTATCCGACAAGCGAAGATAAACAAAAGCGTGATCAGAGATTGAAGAGTATCAAACACATTTTTCTCCTCATTCTGCATTGCGAGTGTATTTATTGAGACGAGTAACGATATGCAAAAATGTTTACAATTCACATCCCTGATGTGATGGCAGCACTGTGAATATTTCATAGACTTATGATTCTATATTTGAATCGAAAGTCTGTCATGAATTGTGTGCCGTTAGCCTGCTGTATGTGGTGTTTTTTTCTCTCGTTTGTATTTCATCAAACAAAAAGCAAGCTGTTTTTGTACGTAACTTGTTAAAATGATGTACAAGATGTATTTGTAGCGATACTTTGGGAAGAGAGCCTTGTTAATTCTTTTTTACTCCAGTTTTCCAGATAAAAAAAAAAAACACACATGTGGAATGACCATGCATTCCTGAGGATGGCTTAGGAAGCCTTGTCAGAGAGGAACATTTTATACCCCCTCACCTGTTTTTGTCATTTTTACATGTTTGTAAATGAATAAATTCTTATATCCTGAATGTAGCTGACTGAGGTGATTTTTTTAAGCTGTTGATGAAACAAGTAATTGTCCATAGGATCCTTTTTACTAAGCTGCATGGACGTTTTTAGCCTATTTTGGGGTTGCTGAAGCAACCCAAATTTGAATCAAGGCACCCCTAAAATATGAGGGTTTTTTTAGTACTGTATGCGCTTGTTACAATAAAAAAAAAAAAAAAAACAGAAGAAATGTGACATTGTAAAAACTATACAGTATTTGGTTACTTAACCCCTTCAATTATGTTTTGGTTCATCAGAAATAATAATAAATAAAAAAAAACAAGTCTGATGGAGCTCCTTAACTAAAATGTTGACCAATGCTTTGAGGAAAACACTCCATTCAGGTGTTTCTGAAATATTCAGTCATATTTCTGCACCTATTGATGGTATGTTGGTGAAATGTTCATCAGCGGGGTGCTCGAATGTTTCTGAAACTGGTTTGTTTGATTATCTTTAAAACCACAATGCGATATCAATATTTACATTTACCGAATCATTAGTAAATCATTACAATTTTTTTCAGTTTTTAGTTATTTGAATTTACAATCAATTTTATGATTGCCAGTCTAAAGAGGGAGAGGTGTACAAAGGTCAGGAAAAAACACAGGTAAGAAAACAGAATAGCAGCAGTTGTTAAAGTGGCAAAGAAAAACTTTTTATTCAGTAGATTACTTTACATTTATCATGGAAGTAATTTTGGCAAACACAAAAAAGGAATCTCAAAAGTTTCCATTAAATTAGATTCAAAAGCTTGCTTTGCTTGTCCGGTTTCTGGCACAAGTCTAAGATACGATGCATTAGTGAATAATGGAGTCAGTTATTAGCAAAACACACTGAACAAGTTTCAAAAAGTGTAGAAAACAGTGAAATTGATCTTGTCTGACCAGACAGCTCTCTAAACCTCTGATCCTAGAATCTGCCCTGCTAAATTATATAAAAGCCGGTGTAAACTGATGTAATTAGAATAGCTCTGAAAGAGTTTAATTGTGAGAGGATAAGATACAGTAGCTGCCAATTTAACTACTCCCAGCCAGTAGGTGGCACTCTCCTGTTGTTATCAATGGGTTGCCAGGTTTGCTAATGCTAACATATATTCTTGTCTTTATTTCCTTCTTTCTATCTTCATTTTGGTAGAACTCTAATGACAACTTATTTCGAAAGAAAGACAGACAAATAGAGAGTAAGAAAGAAAGAAAATATAACTTCAACGTAGCTTCTTAGCGCTTTTGAATCCTATTTGAACTGATGTAACAGGTACATTTCTCCACTTTGAGATCAGTAGCCCAAAGTCAATCAATCAATTAAGCGGCCACCATTGTTAAAAAAACTGACTGTTATTCACTCTAGTTTTTTGGGGGCTTGAATCTGAGAAATGCAAAGTAGAGAAAAGGTCATTTTTCAGTCACATGAACTCTATCTTATGTGACACCAGGAGTAGATATTTATATATTTTGGACCTGTCAAAATGTATAAAACAGTTATTCATATACTCTTGTTTTTGCTTGTTTGTTTTTTTTATTTATTAATAGCATACTTTTATTTTGCACCTCCCTAGGCGCCCTGAATTTATTTTATTAGAATCCTTTAGCTATGACCTTTAAACTGAATTAAGTTAAAAATTAGTTCATAATCCCTTAGAGTAATTATTGTTTAGTTATTATTTGAATTCAGTTCAGTACTACACATATATATACTATATGTTATTTTAATTAAATATTTTAAAAAGTTGCATTTTAGCTGTGGGAGGATGATATGCATGTTTTAAGTCAATCTAAGTAGCTGTTTCAGGCTCCAACTAAATTTAATTTCATATAATAGCCCCTTTCATATTCTTCAGTCAGTGTTACTCCATAGTTCCAAGCTTAGTCCAAAATGCTGCAGCTGTTCGAATCAAAACTACAGAGCTGGGATTTCTCTATTGTTTCTCTATTGTTTTATTTAGCTCTTTTCTATACTAAAGTTTTTGTTTTTTTTTGTTTCCTATAAAAGTCTTTCATACCTGATTCATATAAATGAATCACTTCCTTGTTATGTCATCAAGGCATGAAGGAGCTTGTTTATGATTTTTTTTTTCTACAAAAAAGCAGTTGATGAAAGCTTTATAGAACTTTAAAATATTATTTGGTACCCAAACAACTTTAAATTTTCCTTGAAGAGTTAATGATCTTTAGAAATTGTTTTCTGTTTCTGTTTTACTAATAAATCTAGTTGTGTCCCTGATGTGCTCACCAATCCACGCTGACGTGAGCAAGATTACAACATTTAATCATGAATCATCTTGTTGTTTCAACATACCACAGCTGCTGTGTTAGTTCCTCATTCAGGAGAAAACGGAACTTAAGTCTTATTCATGTCAGGCTTGAGCAGGTTGAAGAAGTTGAAGTCTGAATCAGCACTGAACGTCATATTTGGTTAACTCTGTAGTTTTAGTTTTCAGTTGTGCAGTCTTTAATAAAAATTCAGAGAAAAGCACATGATTTCTCCTAATCTGGAGAATTTAAAATAAAAGAAATGAAATTATGATATTTTTCTTGTTTTTGGTCAACACTACAGAAATAAAGTTGATTATAAATACAGTAATAAGGCCAATGTAATCTCTCCAAGAGAAAAGAAAGTTATGTTTTTGGAAACAGCCAATTTCTTGAATGACACACTTGATCAAATTTCAGGTTTCGGCTAATCATTAAGGAACCCTCGTAGAGTAGCATTTATATGCAATAGCAATCAGACACGACCCAAGAAAAAATGTCTGACATGAAATATCAATAACAAGCTGATTGAAACTAGAGAGAACATATTGATCTGTTTTTGTGGCATATGCATATGATTCAAGGTGTAAATATTCGGGAAAGCAGAAAGTAAATGTACAGATCTGGTTTAAATGGCTGTTTAACTTCCCTGTTCATAGGTTATTAGTAATAAATAAGACTATCTTTACCTTTTTCAATATATGATAATCTCATATTACATGGAATTTTTATACCCACAGTGTAATGTTTAAAGCACATATTTCTGTTTATTATGATCATTACATATTAAATCTAATGTGGACCAATGTTCAGTTTCTGTAAAAACTGAAATATAACCAGAAATCTTTTCATATGAAGATTGCTAGTGTAGAGTTTTCCATTTAATACTTTAAAACAGCCTATTTATGGGGGAGAGTTATGGCCTGAGAGATTACCAGCAGAGACCCTCAACAACGACGGCAACTCATAAAAGATCAGAATTCTGTATCAAAACTGTTTTGCATCAAGCACAGAGTTCTTTAACAGCGTATTTAAAAAGTTGAGTGGAATCAACTTTTCAATCAACTTTACAAGTTCAATCAAGAGCTTCCTTTGTTGACAAGCTTCATAGAGATGCTAACAAAAGTACAATTATCTGGCTTAATGATTGGTCAGCGCACTTATCTGTACCAATCTGGACTAATCTGGGTTTCCTTCACACCTGAGCAGCACTGCAGGCACATCAACAATAAAATTTGTCTAAGTCACTGTGTCCACTGTACAGTGCACAGGTTTCAACCGTCATTAAATGCCCTCTGCTTTCCTACCTGAATATGAAGTTAACATCAGCTTTAAGCTTTAGCTTAATAGAAATATACACTTGAAATACATCATTATTTTAAATAGAGTGATCACATAGGAGTTTCAGTTGTTTCAATTGTTGGGGGAGTGGCGGCCTAGTGGTAAAGGCATTGCGCTTGGATTCCAGAGGTACTAAGTTCAGGCCCCACTCCCACAGACTGACACTGAGTTCCTAAGCAAATACCCTTAACCCCACACTGCTCGCCAGTAGCCGCACAATGGCATCCCACTGCTCCATAGGGGGATAGGTTAAATGCAGAGAGTTCATTTCGTTGCTCTGCACTGGTTACAGTGTAATGATAAAACGCTGGAAAAGGAAAAAAAAAAGGAAAATTTTTGTAATATTTATTCGACGGTAAGCACACGTTTTCCTAAAATAAATGTTATCATAAAATACTCAATTTGCATTTTATCTAGTGCATCTTTATTATATTTAGGTGAGATTTTATCACAGTATAGAGGTGAATGCTGAACATTCATGACAACCTTTACTTGGAGGACAAACGCATCACATGTTTGACCATATTTCCAATACCATCAAATATATAGTGGTAGTGGTAATCTGTCTCCCACATGAAGGATGGAGTGCTGACCACTTTATTCTTCTCATCCACATGGGTTTCGTGAAAGGAAAGGTTAAGGTCAAGGCAGCAGTGGAGTTATAAATAAAGATGAACAGGCTTTATAATGAATTCATCATTAGAGAAGCTTTGGAAGGATATGTATGGCTCACGGACAACATGGCGAGCACCCATGCTCTTCACAGCCTCCACCATGTTGGTTTGAGGCCAGTTTCCCCAGTTGGTTTTTTCATCCCGCTCATGGCCCATGGTCACCTCAACGCTGGGCAACACGCGGCAGGCCAGCAGAGGAGCCATGCTGGCCAGGCTGAAACAGGAGCAGAGTCTCTCATCATTTTAAACACCAGTCATATCATAATATCCTATTTAACAAAGTGAGCTTAAACCCTGTACAATGTGTCTGATTACATGTGAAGTACATAAGAATTTTTTTAGCTCTATGCAAAGAAAAAAAAATATAGACCTGAATTATTTATCTTGTGAGCAGAAACGTTTGGCTTACACATAATCTAGCTTTTAATTTCATTTAACACCATCATCTTATCTACATAGATGCAGCAAGCTTTCTGATCAAGTAAAGCATGAGATCAAAATTTTTGCAATTTAAACTTCCCTTTATGGCTCCCAGTTAAATCCATGATAGAATTTTAAATGATCCTTTGCACATATAAAGCCCCTAATGCTCAAACCCTGTGGTCCATCAGAGATTAGATCGTTCCTTATGTTCCTAACTGAACTGTTTGCTTCTAGATTTCTTCCTAGATTATCTAAAAGTAGAACTGTAGATATTTTGGTCGTCATGTTCATTTCCTGCGGAATTAACTTCTAGATTTAGTCAGTCAGGCAGACACCCTGTCTACTTTTAGGACCTTTATCCTGAGCTATCTCTGTAATAGTGCTGCTATAGGCTCATACTGCTGGAAAAGATACCCATCACCTCTGTCCCTTTCCTATTCTCCCTTACTACTCCAATTATGAATTAGCTGCTGTTACATATTTCATTTACTAGGATTCCTTTTAGATTTTTTCCTCACAAAAGTAAAAAGCTGTTTCTGCTTATCTATGAAACCTTCAGGGAAATTGGGCATAACCTCTGCCAATGGTGGCAATAACTTCATGTTACTTGATATTTGTCTTTTCTAAGTAAAACTATTAAATAATCTATTGCTGTCACTGTGTCAATGATGCAGTCAGATTTTCATCAACTAAACTAAATGTTCCTAATTTAGATTGAATCAATAAAGGAAGCACTGCTGCATTAGCTTTTCATTTGAAATAAAAAGTACCCCTAAGTTTGCTCTTAGTGTTTTTTGTTTATTCTGCTCTGTCTGCTGTAACCAACACTCAGTTCCAGCAGATGTCGGTCTCTTTGCTGAACCCGGTTCTGCTAGAGGGTATCGTCCTGTTAAAAGGGGGTTTTCCTTTCCATTGTCACCACATGCTTTATCAATTTGAGGGATTTCAGCAAAGTTATTGACTGAAAGCAGGTATAACTTCCACTGTAACAACATATTTCCCCCATATCATTGATTGATTATTGTTATCTCTCTTTCTATTACTTGTTGTTTTACAATAAATTTTTATAAGTATTTAGCTCTTGTGGTTTGATGTCTATATTTCTGTTTTTAACCACTGCCAAACACTGTGGTAAATCAAACCTTATGGTCCCAGTTAATATTTTAAAATATTGATAGAAGTTATATATTTGATCATTATACCAATCTAAAACAATGACAATTTACATGGTATTCAGGCCAACCATAAGTGGATGTAAACGTTTCACTGGTGCAGTGATTCAATGAGCTGAACATATATAGTACCCAGATAAAGTTTATGAAAATGCTCTCTGTACCTGCATTAAAGATTACTGTCAGACTTTAAGGTACCCATTTCCACAAAAACAAACACATTTTTTTAGTTTGTTTCGGCAGCCATTGTTTTTGTGGAAATATATAGTAATCTACCTTACATTCTGTTAATAATTAATATAATAATAAATTTTTTTTTCAACTGTAAAATAGAAGTAGGATAGAGTTCAGCAACCGTTGTTATGGTGACCATTTCTTTTTCGTCTCTTCTGCATCCAGCTCTGCTCTTCCTAGTTTTTCCTGAAGTCCTAAATTTCCTTCATTTACCCACCTTAAACTAGAACCCACCTCTCATCTCATCTGACCTTAGAAGTCCACGCAGTAGTCATCAATCCCTGTCTAACCAGACTGGGACCTGCAGCTCTGTTGCAGTTATTCATTTTAGACCGAAAATCCTTGTAGGGATTATAATAAACTTATGTTATTTCTTTAGAATTTCTCATAAAAATAACATTACAGACATTAACGAGCATCCTACATGTTGGTCTGTTGTAAAACAAAAGAATATCTTCAGAGGCTTTTCCAGATCAGCTGTAGAGACAGACTGAAAATCCTTTCTATCTATAAATATCAGCATCTACTAAAATGTTTTAAAGAAACCCTAGAACATCAGCTGCAACATTTAATTTCCCTTTAGGATAAAAAAAAAGTATTGAATTGAGTCTACACTGCAAAAAAATTCAATCTAAATAGACACTTTGCCAATGGAAGAAGACAATTTACATTTAAAATAAGAAAAAAAAAAATTGCCTTGTCTTATTTTAAGTGCACATTATCTAATTATTTTATTTTAAATGTAAAAATACTCATTCCATTGGCAAATTATCTTATTTGACTACTCAAATTAATGGTAAATACACTTAATGTAATTATTTTTTGCTGATTTCTAGATCGTTTTTGCAGTGTAAAGTTTAACCAGGAGGGACCAAGTCTAGGTCTTGAGAGCTACTATCCTGCAACCTTTAAATCCAGCCCTTCTTTCCTTCAACATACCTTAAAATATAGAAAGGCTTATTACCAAGCTCCTGCAGAAATTAATGGCTAATGAGAAGGGAATTCAGCCTTTTAATTTTGCTCTTGAGGCAGATGGATCTAAATGTTGCAGGATAGCAGCTCCTTTGAGGGCTGAATTTCTGGTCTACACCTCTGTATAGATTCTCAGTCATCAACGACAAAAGCCTCCTAAGCCTCATTAGATGGTTAAAGTCCAGCTGGCTTCTTTTTAATCACTTGAGATAATGCATCAGGAAGCAAACTGATCCCTTCTTCCTCACCACCCAGCAACAACTCTCCTGTTTGCAGATTGTTTTTAAAGCAGTCACCAAGAACAAGTTGATTTTTCACACAATTTTCTTCTGTGAGTAGACTGACAATTGTTCAGGTGTTAAAGAGATAAACCAAATAATTCTATCATGCTTTAAATTCTGACCACTTGTCAGTTTTCAATTGCATGACATTTGTAGCTCTTAAAAAGCAAAATGAGCAATGATTTGCTTTTGAACCTCACCCGGTTTTTTCTGCAAAAGGAAAAAAAATCCTTATCACAGCAATGCCAAACTTGCAGGAACTGTTATTGTAACTATCAAAGAGCCTAACTTGTTGAAAAAAGAAACTTCATTGGATCCAATTCTTTCAGGGCATTAATAGGGAGGGATTACCCTTTGGGGCTCAACAAACTCTTTAACCTTCTGTCATCATGGTGGAGGCCTTTTTACCTGCTCCTCCTTCGCATCCTCCTTCACCCTTTCCAATAATTCCTGTAATCCTCTCCACTCCTCACATGCCACCCAGTGCCCTTTCACCCAACCTCATCCCAGACGTCTGCCCGTCACCTCATCACTCCGGACAGGATCTGTTGTTTTTAACATGTCGCATTAGTTGAAGCCTTTGTGTTAGAGCCTTTGTTGTGTCCTCCCCGCATCAAAGGATTTGCCTCCTTTCACGTTGTCTAGTTTGGGCTTAGGAGCGAGAAGTCTATTTTTACGGCATTGGACTC
This sequence comes from Cyprinodon tularosa, assembly GCF_016077235.1. NCBI lineage: Eukaryota > Metazoa > Chordata > Actinopteri > Cyprinodontiformes > Cyprinodontidae > Cyprinodon > Cyprinodon tularosa. The sequence goes on from NW_024038796.1 coordinate 2,664,393, forward strand.
GCTGCCCTGTCTCCAGAGAGACAATGTTAAAAACTCTCAACTCAAAGGTTCTTAAAAATAAGATTACAAGAAAACCCCATTTTAAAACTGTTCATGAAATACATTTGAAATTGTTCCGACATTTTTTTCCTTTCAAAAACTCGTGAATAGAGATCAGATTTATATCTGTAAACAAAAGACTACTTAGAAGCTTTAGGCTTTATTGTTCCGAACTAAGCCTTGTTAATTGGCTTAACGAACTTTAGGAGAGATTGTGGAAAGAGGCAACATTTCTACCCAAAATGGACAATCAAAGGCTATAAGAACATGTAAGAAGAGATCATAGCATGGCCACCAGAATCATCAGTAAAGTTGTCTCCCTTTGTTTTTTATTTGCCTGACTAAAAATCACCGTCATCAGTTTGTGTGACTCCTTATAGTGTCCTAATTCCATTACAGGGCTGTTTAAAGCTTCTGTTTATGTAAATAGCTGCGTTTAACTAAAATAGAGGCTAATTGTCCCTGACATTCTTCAATTCAGCCTCATGCTTGATGCTATTTAGTACCTCTAATAAAAACTCAATCCACCTAAGTACGGACTATGAAAAAGATCAAAGTATACATACCCAATAGGCTTACTTGAATGGTGGAACTCTTTAAGCACCCTTTCCACATCATTATGCAACTTGCAGTCTTTGCCATCCTTCATGAAGGAGGATCTAAAAGTAGAATAAAGATTTTTACACTTGCATTAGTAATCCAACTGTAAGCAAACTACCTAGTACCTAATATTAATATTGTTTGCACAGCCCAGCTTGAAAGTGACTCCTCACAGATTCTTGACGATCCCATGGCCTCCAGGAAAGATGACAGCATCAAAGTTGTTGACATCCAGAGAGGACAAGTCCTGCATTTGCCTCTTTACCTGACCATGATGGAAGCGAGCTGACTCCATCATCATGTTCCTGTATAATTGCCAGAAATAATCAAAAATACTACCTTGTGGACTGTAAAGTCAAACGGTTACCCGTGCCTTTAGTCTGTGTGGCTCCTACCGGTTATCTCCTGAGATAGGCTGCTTCTTCATATGATCCATCACATGCATTTGCTGCTGATTTGGTGCAAACATCTGGAAGCGAGCGCCGTTCCTGCTCAGGTGGTACATGGTGCTGCAGACAGGAGTTTATAGCCAACATGTCTGCATTGCCTCAAGTGCATGCCATGATGTGAATTTCCTGATCTCTGGATACTTACTACACTCCTTCGTGCACATCAGTTCCGTCCCACCATCCACATCCTGAGAAAACCTGGAAGGTATTGACTCTGAATTGGTACATTTCTACTCACCCATTGCATAATAATTAGATAATCTTACCAGTGCAACATTGGTGTTTCCCCAGTTGCCATAATCTCCATGATGAACGCAGCAGGCAGGCTGACGAGAAAGAACAGCCACGGTCTGTTGTGACAGCAAGGTCCTGGTCGCCAGCATGATTAGCTTTGTTCTCAGTGATTCTGAGGGAAAATACCAGATTAACAGATTGCCACATAGCCTGTAAAGTGGACAGATATTGATCTCACAGAAGATCTCAGTATATATACTAGCAGTGTGGGGCCAAGTGACGTGAATGCATAATCTGAGCTCCATTGCCTTTTCACGACGAGACTTCTTCTTTCCAGAACACCCCTCCCTATTAATACCTTGTTAATTCTTCTGATTAACTTAAGGTATTTAGCCACGGAGTGAAACCTTAGCTCTAGCTAATATCTTAACCCACTAAGAGTTTGGCACTTGATACGGTGCTTTTATTAGGAAACAGTTTGCAACTCAACTTTGCAGTGGGAGACAATTTGCCCTGTAAAGTCCATTAGGATGTAAGGCTCTTACTCTTTATAATGCTGTGTTTTGTCTAGACAGTAAACCCAGAAATACCTTCAACAGGTGGAAAAGTCTGTCAGAGTGAAAATAGCAGCTGTATCTCACACACTGATATATTATGAGTGTTTTTATTGTGAGGATTGCAGCTTAAATAAAAAAATATATATATCAAAAAGTTAGAATTTAAAAAATTATCAGCACAAATATTTTTCACTCAAAAAAGTTGTGACATATTTAATAGGAAAGGTTAAAGAATTAACACTTGATGTGTCAGACCCACTCCATAAGGGTAAGGCACAAAAGGATCTAGCAAAAGAGGTTGGCTGTTCAATGATTGCTGTATCCTGACCTGATCATAGAAAGTTAAGTGGAAGGAAAAAATACAGCAGATAAGTTTGCACCTACTGGGATAATTGCAGTGAAGCGAAGCCATTTTAGTGGTAGAGTTAGCACATCAAGAGCTACTACAGTATAAACAGATGCATGTTGGAAAAAAGGCTAAAGGCAAGTTATTTTTTATTTATATAGCATGTTTCAGTGGCAACACAATTAAAATGAACATGTATAATTAAAGAGGACAAAAAAAATCATTGTTAAAATAAGATTATTATATATTTCATAAAAAATAATTAGTGTAGTGCTGAGAACATGAAAAGAAAGTTGGACTGCAAACTTATGTTTCAATAGCAAAGTCCAAGGCCACTCCTAACAATTCAGCTTTTATTCCTGATTTAAAGCAGCTGAGGGTTTCGGCACTTTGACAGTTTCCTGGGAGTTTGTTTCAGGTTAGTGGAGCATAAAAATAATGAGCTGCTTCTACCCATTTGGTTTGGGCAAGCAGTCAAAGGTGGTTTTAGAGTCCAGACAGGGGCCAGTGCCCCTGTACAGCTGGTCCTGGACCCTGCAATAAAGATATATTTATAAATTAATTTCATATGATCATGCATTGGTACAGAAACTGTAACTAGTGTAACCAATTTCCTTTTTTAACTTTAAAATTTCAGTTAGTGAAAAATCAAGCTGTTGCACTTTTGTCTGCAGTCATGAGATGACATTAATTTCCATCTGCTAGATCAGAAAACCAGTGACTGGGTTATTTAATGAATTAAGCAGAGAACTATTACCCTTTTTTTGTTTCATCCCTGTGCTCTGCAAAACACACACATGTATATATAAATTATATATATATGTATAATTACACATATATTTGCATTTTAAACTGAATCACAGAGAACCTTTAGATGATACTTTAATTTATTGAGATGCACCTGTAGTGGGAGACAGCTCACAGTGAAGATTCACAAAAAAAAGAACAATTTGTCGATCTACAGATGAATAGAAGGCAAATATGACATTAATGTTATAATGGCCACTTTATGTATAAACAATCAATATTTACATAAAGGTGAAGAAAATACAGTGAAGAACAAAATGCAGAAACCAAACAAATGTGCAATCACTACATCAGTCACAAACTCAAACATCAGCAGGAACCTTGTGTGGAACATCCATGAGGTTCTGACCATGCTCCAAAATCTGAGATCAGCAGAGCGTAGGCATGGAAAAACCTATCAAAGTGGTCACACATGGTATTCACAGAGCATAAACAAATTCTTTTTTTTAAAACTCAAACACAACAAAGGTGACATAATTAACATTTATGCTGTGAGGTTTGCTGTTGAACAACGCTTTCTCTGCATCTAAAATCCAACCGTGTTTTTTAAAAACACTAAAAAGTCCTGCCTTGCGATTTCGTAAATGCTTCTGTTATTTCTAGCACGAAGGTGAAATAAGGGATGAAAGTAGTGAATAATAAAGCAAAAGAAAAAAAAAAAAGACAGCACACAGAATAAATAAGGTCCATTGTTGTATAAAATACATGTTTAAAACAATCTTGTCAGTGTTGATGTGTTTCTGCAACTATGCAGCATCAAGAAAAACATACAAACATGACAAGTGTATCAAATGAAATCACAATGCTGTTTAGCAAGGCTCCATCCAAGTCCAATCATAGCTATGGCTGATGACAACATTCAACAACAGCGTTGAAGCTGCTTATTCCGTTTCTCGTGATGAGCGCCGTTTGGTGCTTATTTTGCAGATGACTTTATCTTTACATGTAAGGACCAGATCCTAAAAGCCATTTACATGCAAACCACTAACCACCTTAGCAGTGAGAATTAAGTAAGAATTAAGTCTTAAATTGATACCACCACTAAAGAAAGCTTTCATGCACCCAAGCCACCGTCTTTCAAGGAATCAACGCACTAATTTGTGCACACATTTCTTTCATTGCCAAGAGTATTTGCAAAGGTATCCATTTGATAAATTGAGCGTTGTTTGAACATCAAGCACATAGCTGTGCTCAGAGATATAGATGTTTGCAAGGCCAGCTTGGTTGGATTAGGGCGTGTAGGCGGGTGGCGGCTGAAACTGATTGGCAATGTCATAATCGGCAGGAAAAGTCTCGCTGCTGTCCTCCATCTCTGAGAGCAGCTCTAGGGCCTGCTCCTCTTCCTCAGTGGGGTAGTGGCGGAGGAGGTTTGCAGCAGTGGCGAGGATGGATGCGCCACCTGCACCTGCCACCAGGTAGAAGCTGATGGCAAAAGTGACGTATATGAGAGAGCCGTGGTATTTTTTGTGCTGCTGCTGAAGTGACAAGATCAGTTCCGAGGCCCAGTAGCAGAACCCAATTACTGTGGCACACTGCAAAACTGAAGAGAGAGAATTTAGGTTAGTTAAACTTATATTTTATTAGGTTTAATCAACACAAATCAGCTGATGATTTCTTTTTAAGTGCCCTTTGCTTACGTTTTAAATTCTTTGTTTACTTGGTAAGTTGGCACAAAATGTAAACATCTGTATTAAACCTTTGTTTTGCTTAAGTGCTTTGGCAATATGTTTTTCATTAACTCCTGGATACCCATTGTTCCAAATATGCAAAACAAACCTTTGTATTACCACCACAGCCAGGTAGCATGTGCATTTCCTCTGCACCATTTTTTACACATTCAGTCTGGACCTAGGAACCTTTGGCAAGCTCTTAATTCCGTTGCAATTGAGTCCCTAACGGTGCATGTATCAGTTACCATTATAAAATGTTGTTACAAGTTTGCAATATACCTACATTTCTAAATATGTTTTAAAAAAATATAAAGTACAGACATTTAAACAAATGTTCTACATAAGTAAACAGAGCATTATTGTGATTTTTACTATTAAATAGCGGCAGGCATTTACTGTTAATGTTACAAGTTTCCAGTCATGATAACAATTTTTATTTATCATTTAAATGATAAATTAGAATTCACAATCATAAAACTCCTGAGACTGGGCAAATTGTTAGAAATTTTGTTTTTCTTTTTCTAACATGTTTTTCCTTTGGACACTGAGAAAGTTGAACAATATGATTAAATGCAGTTACTATTAGATTTTTAGCTAAATAAATTATACTTCTCTTCGTAATTGGTGTTTTAAGAGTCACAGCCATACAATTACCCAAGAAACAGTTTGAAAAAGTAATGGGTTCTTGTTAATTTTAGCTTTTAATGTCATCACAGTAATATCACTCAATATAATGATAAGATTAAAAGTACATATTGTATAACTTATAGGTATAATTTGCTTTGTTGTGTAGTTTTATGTGTATAATAACTCTACATTTATTTAGAGTTTATATATCAAAGTTAAATAAGCTAATGGTAGCTAATGGTATTCATGGTATTCATCCTATGTTGAGTGGAGTAATTTTGTTTTTGTTTATCTACAGCTCTTACGGTGTGTCTATGGTGTATTTTCATTTCTGATGATAAATGGGTTGGAATACCCCACCATAGTCCATCAGTTATCATCATTGAGTTTGTCGTCTGAATAAAGTCTGGCTAGACTGCTACACTCAGCCCTACTAAGAAAGGTTTAGATTTGACATTTCTGTCATATGACCAACCTTTAATTTATATGTTAATCTAAAAAAACGCGACCTTTATAAAGAAAAAAAAAACTCCAGTAAGAGGGACCTTTACCTGTTAATATATGTGCAAAAGCATATCTGCGTGTGATTTTTAGGGCAGGATGTTTGGGTCCAAACACATCCAACAAAAAAGCGGTTAGACTACATAATATGCCAAGGAAACAGAAGGCAGCGATGACCCTCAGCAGCAGGATGGTTTGTGGGTTAACACAGTAATCTGAGGAAATAGAGGAAGACATCAAATTACAAATAAACCACTAGATTAATAGCTGCCTACAGACATGTATGTGATTTTTCTCACCCTCCAGAAGCTTGGGATCGATGTACCCCAGGACATCAGCTACCCCCAGCTCCTGTCTGGGACAGGCCCCACCGTGAACTCTTAACCAGGCCGGCTCAGCTAGAGCCGTACACAGCGCTGTGATGGAGAGAGCCCCGGGCAGAGCCGACACCAGGCTGCGCTCCGGCTGCTTGGGCAGGGAAGGGCCCGCTCTCCTTCTTCGACCTCCGGGGAGAGTGGAACCAGGTGGAGCATACATAGTTACAACTTCTCCTTAACACTTGGCGTTGTTTTAAAAGTCAGTTACTCCTTATTTATACTCTTCCTTTTGTAGATTAGAGATCAGTGATAGAGCAGCTCAAGGCCTTGAACCCGGGACAGATGAGGATACCTGGGCGATACAGGGATGACAGCGACGCTGGACTCTTTTCCGATCAGATATACACAATATGTCAGAAGAAAAGCGGGGATGATCGATAAAGCCAGTATTTGCCACAAGAGCAGACAATGAACAGATGGTTTCCTGGCCTGTTAGCTTTCCTGTTAGCCTGATAAGCTAACACCCTGTCAACTTCAAAAAGCAACCGACTCCCTGAACAAGAATAAACCTAACACACAAAAAACAATGTAGAATACAACTTAAACACGCGTTATAGACAAATACGCTAATAAAAATATACGGTTACTTTGGTACGGAAAAAGAAACACAAAACAAAACAAAAGACAGCTTACGCTGTTTTCCTCGAAGTGTTGACTTCCTGTTGGCACCGGTCTAGGAGTGGGGGCTGTCGCCACCTACTGGTGACTAATAAAAGAAAAACACTACAAACTACAAACTGTATTACTCCAAAAATGTTTCTCTTATACGCGTCGTTCAAATATTTTAGTCCAGTTTGAGATGTAGTCTCTGGTCTGGTCCGCTTGGCTCTTACACAACCCTGGAAATAAATCACCTGGGCTACTGCCATTAACACCATTGTTTAGAGAAGTTGGAATTGAGCCTGTATTTTTAGTGTAGTCCTATTTCATTTACTGGCTTGGAGCTCGGATGTGTCTTTCCTGTAGAGGGCCACCTGTGGAGCTGGTTAACAGTTAACTTTTATATCTCTGCTTGT